>NC_137171.1:65532787-66186287 GCF_951804945.1 Podarcis cretensis | reverse complement strand
GGAGTATTTTGCTTACTCCAGTTTTCTTGAGTTTTTCTTCTCCAACTAACTTCTGCCCTCAGCATTCTATTCCAAAACCAAAATAATTGATAATTTCCTTGTTCTGTAGGTGAGTTCAGCACACCCCATGGCTTTCAGTGCCACCTTTATGCTGATACCTCACTTCACTCCTTTCTTCCTTTATCTGTTCTCAAATCTCTAAATGCCCCTCTCATGTAAGTATTTTTCTAAATGATGTTTCATTGCTCCCTTGTGCTCAAAGAAAAAGGTCTTAACCATTCTTTCCACTCAATTTACTATAGCCACACACAGATAGATGACACTGGTGTATGTTTCAATGGAATTAAACTGGCTTAAATCCAAGGATTATTGACCTCTGTACCAGATGAGGGTGTAGATTATCATTTCATATCAACAAACAAACACACACTGACATCCCCTCCATCAGCAAAATTTCAATGTCTTCTTTACATAGAATAGGAGATAGTTGTTCATGTGCTATTCTCGGTCAGTGAAAGAGTGAAGCATATGGGAAAGTGTCCATGATCTTAGTTCTAGTGACATCCATATCACATCATCTAATCACTGCAGATAAACTTATTGATGTTAGTTAAGTCAAAGTCTTAGCAAGAGATCATCAAGTTGGACTTAGCATGAGGTGTCCCCCGCCCTTGAGAGCAATCAAATCAGAACGTTTTCTGCTGGGTGTGCCTCTGCCCTGATTGGCATCTGCACTATGATCTGCAATAATTGCAGCATACCTCCACTTACGACAAAGGGACACAGGTGGCACTGTAGTCTAAACCACTGAGCCTCTTGGGCTTGCTGATCAGAAGGTTGGCAGTTCGAATCCATGCAACAAGCTGAGCTCCCATTGCTCTATCCCACCTTCTGCCAACCTAGCAGTTCAAAAGCATGCCAGTACAAGTAGATAAATAGGTAGTGCTGTGGCAGGAAGATAAACGGCATTTCCTGAGCCTGAGAGAACTCCACACCATAATGGTGAGTGTTGGACATCATCTGGAGGGGCTATTCCATAGAGTTCAAGAGCACCCCGAGGGACAAATGGTGGGCTGCTATGCCATCATGGAACCCATAAAAGCTCCAGAGAACCTGAAAGCTAATTTACACCTCCTTGAGAGAGGCACCATAGAACCAGTTCCACAGCATCAGTGTTCCTCCAGAGTCTTCTAATGGTCCTCAAGAAAAATAATGATTTCTGCACCATTCTGATCTGCTTTCTTGAACTGTTCCATATAGGTCTGATCCATTTCAGAGGCTCTTCAGCATGGAGATTACCTCGTCTTAATAGGCTTCATGGAAGTATACCGTCATATGCCCATTTTACAACAGCCTAATCACTTCCTGCACTTTGCCCATGGCAAGGAGAAACTCTCTCATTTGACCTCTCCGCAGTACCCCAGGTTTTCACCAAATTCATGATAGCCCACCTATGCACCTGGTTGCCCACCAATGCACCTGATATGTTCACATCTGGACAACCTTATGGTTACCAAACCTTCTCAGTCATGGGAGCACAGAAGGATTGGGGAACAACCATCCACTGCCTAAAGGAACATGGCTCCATCAGCAACAGAGGCAAGACCCTACTGATCCCCAACCAATGTCTCCAACATATAGGAGTGGTGATAGACATTCCAGGATGAGACCAATCTATTCAAATGTGCTGAGTGACATTTGACATCCATCTCAGCCATTCATGCGAAGAAGGGGATACTCAGCAACAAGGCCAACTGGCTGAGGCTCCAGCAGATTTAGCAGGATAAGTGGACTCTGCACAGGGAGGAGTCCCTCCAGATCTCCCAGAAGTGGGGCCACCTGTGCATAGCCCTGTTCATTTCAGCAACAAATATGCAAGTGGACAGGCACGTATTCCAAGTCCATTATCAGAGGGAAGAGGACATGGATGCCTTCACTGCCCTAATGGCCACAGGGGTTGTTGTGACCCCTCCACTTCTGCCCAGGTTCCTAAGCAGAGTCCAGGTTCTTCACACACAAGTGGTTCCAAGTTTCTTGGACTTGGGATGGACCTCAGCTCCATCCTACCCTGGCATCTCCCTTTGAGGTTACATCTCCTCTCTCAGAGGTCCATTCTTCATCTGGATCTGGAGTGTCCACAGCTTCATGCATGGAAACTAAACACCAGAGCCTGAAAGAGGGACTGTCTGACAGAGTCATCACCACTATCCTTGCCTCCCTCTGGGACTCCACCTAGTAGATCTAGGAGGCTGTATGCCTCCTCTGCTTTTCCAATAATGCTTCCTAGGGAGTTGATGTCCTGCATTCTTATCTCTTTCCTCATTCCATCTCCTTTCACCCAGTGTCCTAGATTAGCACAGTGAATCTGAACGTATTGTTTGTCAAGCCCTCTGTAAGATAGCAACCCAAAGCCCATAGTGAAACCCACAATGAAAGTTCTACCTCACCAGCCCCAAAGAACAGTGCCCTGCCTGAACAATGCCTTGACGATATGATGAATAATACAAAACGGCACTCACATAGAAACACCAACCCATTCCATTTTACCACACCCACATTCAGCTGCATCAAGCTTCAGAAGGAGGAATTGTATTTGAATGCTGAAGCTTTTCAAGCTGCGTCCCACATACTTTCCAGAATGTCAGGAAACCACGCCAACAACACAGAAACCAATAAATTGCACTGCAAAATTCTAACAATCACTGCATTGTTACTATCATCAATATAATTATTTTTATTTCATTTATGTGGTACTCTTCATTTACAACATCACAAAGTAGTAAACAGAATAAACATCCAAATAAATCAACCCATAATCGCAAACAGCAAGTAAAATACATACTAGACTTCTTTGGTGATCACTCGTAGCCGAGTAAGATTGTCTTCCATAAACACAGTTTTAACAATGAGTCCGTAAGTGACCGTGGAGGCCAGTTCTGGATCCACACGTCCTTCCACAGTGGGGAAATTGGTTTCCAGGCGGGAGTTGTTCACAGTGTGGATTTGCCAAGCGTGCCTTCCTCTTAGCATGTTTCTCCCTTGCGTCCTGAGTTTGAGTGTCTTCAAAGCCCATGACACCTTTGGTAAATTGGAGGGGTCGCAGGCAAGTGTTTCCCAATTGTTAGTGTTTATACAACATTTTTTTTTAGATTTGCCTTAAGACAGTCTTTAAACCTCTTTTGTTGACCACCAGCATTACGCTTTTCATTAAGTTCGGAATAGAGTAGATGCTTTGGAAGACGATCATCAGGCATCCACACAACATGACCAGTCCAATAAAGTTGATGTTGAAGAATCATTGTTTCAACACTGGTGATCTTTGCTTCTTCCAGTACACTGGTATTTGTTCACCTGTCTTCCCAAGTGATGTGTAAAAAAATTTGGGGACACTGTTGATGGAATCTTTCGAGGAGTTGGAGATGGTGTTTATAAGTGGTCCATGTTTCACAAGCATACAGGAAGGTTGGTAGTACAATAGCTTTGTAAACAAGAATTTTGGTTTCCCTGTAAATGTCCCGGTCCTCAAACACTCTGGACTTCAATATCGGGAGAAAGCTGCAGACATACTAGATTAATCCTACACCAACAGTGTAGGATTAATCCTACATTAATCCTACATTTCCCATCAGCTGCAGCAAGTGTGGCTGGTGATGATGGGAGTGTAGTTTAACAGCTTCTGTAGGACTAAAGCAGGAGAGGCAACCTAAGGCCCGTTCTAAATCCGTTCCGCGGACGGTCTAGGAATAAGCGTGTTTTTACATGAGTAGAATGCGTCCTTTTATTTAAAATGCATCTCTGGGTTATTTATGGGGCCTGCCTGGTGTTTTTACATGAGTAGAACATGTGCTTTTATTTAAAATGCATCCCTGGGTTATTTGTGGGGCATAGGAATTCGTTTATTTCCCCACCCCACCCCCCAAAAACATAGTCCAGCCCACCACATGGTCTGAGGGACAGTGGACAGCCCACGGCTGAAAAAGGTTGCTGACCCCTGGACTAAGGTTCCGCATACCTGTGATACAGCCTACTCTGCTCTGAATGCATCAAGAGGTCCCAAACGCCCTATTGAATAGGTGTGTCTTAATGGTGAAAGTACTGGCAAACCTCTCAAGACAGGGAGTTCCATAAATAAGGCAGCACCACTCAGATCACTGTTCATTACATAATTATCCTATGGCAGTAAAAAGTACCACAAGAAGACTCCCCACAGCACATCTTAGTGGCCAATGGGTAAATATGGGGAACAGAGGGACAAAACTCCATCAGATATTTGGGTCCCAATCCCTTTTTAGGCTTTATAAATCAACTTGGATTTCAAAACAATAGGCACCCAATGCAGATGAGGATCTATAGAAGGCATGCAGGAGAGATAGGAAAAGGAGGATTGAATGCAGGAGCCTTAGTGGAATTCATGAGGCTCCCTAAATAAAGCTGGAGCAATGTTGGTTGGTTGGTTGATGCCATTGTCCCCCCCCCCCAATATAAACAGTTCTAAGGTATGTAGATATATGTTTGCACATAGCTGAAGAGGAGGGACAATTTGGCTGATTTGAATGTGCTAATTTCATCAGGAAAAGAATCAGACAAAATTCTAAAAAGCATTCTAATTTAGCATACTTTTTAAAGTTTTGTTTACTAAATACAAATAAAACAGAGTACCCCATGTTAATTTCCCCCCCATTATGCGATTGGTATTTGACCTGAAATATTTGAGGGGGTTTTAAAACACACACTAAGATTTAAATAGTGTGTGTGTGTGTGTGTGTATGAATATATATATATATGAATACTTGTAAAAAGGCAAAAACATGCACTTCCCTTACATTGTTTACTAAACTTAAGGGGGGGGGGAAGGTACTGAAAACTGCTGACACGCTAATACATGGATGACATGTTGCTATAACCTCTTACATAAGCAGCCATTCATGTTTGCCAGCACTAATAATGGACGTATCTGTTACTTTATGTGTAATTACTCCATGCATGATGTTTAAGGAAAGAGGCCAATTATCTGCTTGCTTGCAGGCTCGCCCCTCCTCCTTTTCCTTCAGCTCACTGAATGCAGCTACCAGCAACAACAACCGACGAGACAGAAGGCAGAAATACTTGCCGGACCAGTTGGCGAGCGCAGGTTGGTCAGGTAAATAGCTAGGGAAGCAAGAAATTGGAACGGAGAAAGCACAATTAAAACAGTTGTTTTCACTCTGGAGTACCTAAATTTATTTTAAGAATGGTAGCTACGTTGCTTTGAGAGAGAGAAAATGGGATAATTCAACTTTTGCAGATTTGTAACTAGTGATAGGTGTTACGACTGCAGTCCTATAATTATTTCCTTGAAAGTAAGTAACACTGAACTCAGTGGGAGTTGGTTTTGAGTACAAACTGCCTACTTAGATCTCTCATTCATTTCACTGAGGCTTGTATTAGGGAATGACTATTATCCCCGTGGCAGTTTCCTGTAAAGCAGTAAGTTCTCAGAGTTTCTGTCAACTGAGCTGGGACAGTCAGCAGTGGCGTAGCGTGGGTTGTTAGCACCCGGGGCAAGGCAAGTAATTTGCGCCCCCTAACCCGTGGATTTGCGCCCCTCTAACCCTAACCCCCAGATGTTGCGCCTGGTGCGGCCGGCCCCCCCTGCACCCCCCACGCTACGCCACTGACAGTCAGGGAGGGAAGGAGGCAGAGTATATTTTTATTTTTATTTTTTATTAAAAAATTTATTACATTTTCAGTTTACAGAAAAGAAAAAGGACAAACCAGAAAAAAGAAAGAAAGAAAAACAATCCAACTTTCAAAATACATTTTTAGGTTACTAACTGGACTTCCCCACATCTCCCTCACCCTGTGTTCTTTACAATAAACATATCAGCAAATTATTACCTTGTTTCGTATCTTATTTATATCTTTCAGAGTGTTTTACTTCTAAGTTTAAAGTACCTTTTGTCAAATATTTATACCTTAAGATAATACATAAAATAACTTTAAATTTCAACTTTTTCTTATAACTTAACTTTCTATTTTCCTAATCTAATTGCAGGAGCTAAAATTTCCAAGTCATGCAGATTCTTAACATTCATACAACTTATAATGTTTTTGTAAATAGTCCTTAAATTTCTTCCAGTCCTCTTCCATTGTCTCTTCTCCCAGATCTCGGATTCTGCCAGTCATTTCAGCCAGTTCCATATAGTCCATCAACTGCGTCTGCCACTCTTCCAGCGTGGGAAGGTCTTGTATCTTCCAATATTTTGCAATGAGTATTCTTGCTGCTGTAGTTGCATACATAAAAAAGTTCTATCCTTCTTTAACACCTTTTGGTCCACAATGCCCAGGAGGAAGGCCTCTGGTTTCTTAGGGAAGGTGTATCTAAACACCTTTTTTAACTCATTATAGATCATTTCCCAGAAGGGAGGCAGAGTATATTTTTAATGACAGTTTGGAAAATTTCTTTGCAGTTTGAAAGTCAGAATACTTACTCCACCTTAAACTAACAGTATTATAGTGACTCTAGTTCTTTCTCGAACGATGTCGGGCGGCACTTTTGAGATGGATAAGGGCAGCAAGCTGAATCTTAATCCAGATAAAAAGGGTGTGCTGTTGGTTAGGAAAGCTGACAGACTGGGTGGTTAAACTGTGGCATTTCTTTCTAAACAATGTTAGCAAATTAAGAAAGATTTAGAAGGCGATTACTGTAGATTAAATTGTAGATTTAAATTTAAATTTAATTGTAGATTAAATTATTGCAGTTACTAGTTGTGATGGTTTTCAATAGCCTCCAGCTACAGAGACAGCATGCCAAAGATGCTCGTGGGGACCAAGCATTTTGATCTTGTTGTTGTTTAGTTGTTTAGTCGTGTCCGACTCTTCGTGACCTCATGGACCAGAGCACACCAGGCACTCCTGTCTTCCACTGCCTCCTGCAGTTTGGTCAGGCTCATGTTTGTAGCTTCGAGAACGCTGTCCATCCAACCGTCTCGTCCTCTGTCGTCCCCTTCTTGTGCGCTCAATCTTTCCCAACATCAGGGTCTTTTCCAGGGAGTCTTCTCTTCTCATGAGGTGGCCAAAGTAGTGGAGCCTCAGCTTCAGGATCTGTCCTTCCAGTAAGCATTTTGATCTTACCATACCTAATAACATGCCAGCTTCTTTGGCTGCCTATGTGTTTCTGGGATCAATTTCAAGTCCCCATTTGGACCTCTAAAGTCTCAAATGGTTTTGACCAAGGTTACATGAAAGACCACCTGTCTCCTTATGAACCTGCCTAGCCCCTGGGAAATGGCATCAGAAGCCCTGCTCTCTAGCCCACCAACCAGGGTTCATCAGACTGATGTGTATGAGAAACTGTCTCTTCATTGGTGCTCCCAAATTTCTAGAATCCTATCCCTATATGGCCTTGTCTGTATCTGTCTTTTTTTTCTTTTAACCCTGTTCATTCAGTGTTTTTGTGATCGTTTCACTGGTCATTAGCTATTGTTTTTAATCTGAGTTTTGGACTGTTTTAACATTGTATTTTATTGGGTTCTTTATTTCTCTGTAAGCCACCTCAGGACGGTTCCCTCCAGCCTACCTGAAATGCAGTGTATAATTTAAAAATTACTGTGATCATGGGGACAATAAATTATGGCATAATTAAGATAATAGTTCTCATATGTTTTTGTGATAATTAAGCATGCTTACATTTCCTTGTGACAGCAGGGTAGTGTTAAGTGTTAGTGTTAAGTGTCTTATTTGTTCATTTTATTAATTGTGCCTCATAAAAATCCCAAAGCAATTATTAGGAAAGTATCCTGCATTTTAGAGACTGTCCCTGAAGTCGTCTTCTTCTAGCACATGATATTTCGCTTGAAAGGGACATACAGTGATCATGTGAGACCCTTAATTTTATCTATTAAAGCATAGGAGCAGTTTTAAAAAATGAACTGACTCTATGCCTGGTGTGGAGCAACAGGATTGGTTGTAATCCTGACAACTGATGTCTCAGTGTGTTAAACAATAGGAGGACTAAATTGGCATTGCAGGGGGTTGGACTAGATGACATTTGGGAACCCTTCCAGCTCTATAATGCTATGGCTTCTGGATTACTCAGAACTCTTTGACTGATGTACTGATTAAGGCTTTTGTAGAATGAACATTGTTGCACAGCTTAACAAAAGTTGACAAGCAAAACAGCTGGTTCGGTATGTATGTGCCTTATTTCCTTATAATACTAATGGCCTAAAATAATTCAGCTGCTTTGTCCTCTCTCTGTAATCTTTTGATTGTGTTAGCATTTTTATTTAGAAACTGCCTTGTGTAGCTTTGCAGAAACTAAACAGACTCCACATCAGCAACTGATGCTTATACTAGCAACACCTGGGGGAGAGAAGCAGGCTGGTGGTATGTGGAATAGAGAGTGGGGCTCATACAGAAATGTTAAAACATATTCCTGATTTCCCACATGGGGAGAGGAGAGGACATATTGTCCCTTTCCCTTGTAAAAGAGATGCCTTGGCCCCTCCAGATGTCCTGTTTATTGCCCATTCCTGGTGCTTTGTGCTGCTGCTAGCTCAGTCGTATGCAATCCCACTTCCAGTACTGTTCACACCTGCAAAGGTTTGGGGGCTGTTACACTGACTGGTTTCCAGTCATTGCATATCCTGCAACTTCTGGCTGAAATTCCATAACTTTTTACTACCACAAAATGTTCTAGTTTATTTTTGCCTCGCTTTTGTTTTCCTATAGCCCCTCTGGGCAACAGCCTTGGCGAAACATCACAAAACTAATAAAGCAGATTAAATCCACCACTAATGCTCTCGTATAGTGACAAAAAGAGCATGTTGCAGAATAAACACCAGTCTGGAGGGGGCGCACGGCTGAATGGTCCAGTGGGAAAAGAAACCTTTAAATAGTTCATAAAACGGCACTGGAAAGGCAGGAGAGGCATTTCCACAAGCCGCAAATGATGTGAGAGGCATTATTCCATGAGTGTTTTTGACTCTGCAGCATGGAATGGAGGTGTTGGGTGGAGGTGTCAAGCTGTGGTTGAAACTGCATTAACATATCATGTTATCATAACATATATCAGCGCTGTTTGAATACTTGAGGAAATGTGATAGCCCAGAAATACTGCCTTAATGAAAGTTGCATGGATTTTCTGTAAGAAATGGGTGTTGTTGTTTAGTCGTTTAGTCTTGTCCGACTCTTTGTGACCCCATGAACCAGAGCATGCCAGGCACTTCTGTCTTCCACTGCCTCCCGCAGTTTGGTCAGACTCATGTTTGTAGCTTTGAAGACATTATCCAACCATCTCGTCCTCTGTCGTCCCCTTCTCCTTGTGCCCTCCATCTTTCCCAACATCAGGGTCTTTTCCAGGGAGTCTTCTCTTCTCATGAGGTGGCCAAAGTATTGGAGCCTCAGCTTCACGATCTGTCCTTCCAGTGAGCACTCAGGGCTGATTTCTTTAAGAATGGATAGGTTTTATCTTCTTGCAGTCCATGGGACTCTCAAGAGTCTCCTCCAGCACCATAATTCAAAAGCATCAATTCTTCGGCGATCAGCCTTCTTTATGGTCCAGCTCTCACTTCCATACATCACTACTGGGAAAACCATAGCTTTTACTATACGGACCTTTGTTGGCAAGGTGATGTCTCTACTTTTTAAGATGCTGTCTAGGTTTGTCATTACTTTCCTCCCAAGAAGCAGGCGTCTCTTAATTTCGTGGCTGCTGTCACCATCTGCAGTGATCATGGAGCCCAAGAAAGTAAAATCTTTCACTGCCTCCATTTCTTCTCCTTCTATTTGCCAGGAGGTGATGGGACCAGTGGCCATGATCTTCGTTTTTTTGATGTTGAGCTTCAGACCATATTTTGCGCTCTCTTCTTTCACCCTCAATAAAAGGTTCTTTAATTCCTCCTCACTTTCTGCCATCAAGGTTGTGTCATCTGCATATCTGAGGTTGTTGATATTTCTTCCAGCAATCTCAATTCCGGCTAGGGATTCATCCAGCCCAGCCTTTCGCATGATGAATTCTGCATATAAGTTAAATAAGCAGGGAGACAAAATACAGCCTTGTCATACTCCTTTCCCAATTTTGAACCAATCAGTTGTTCCATATCCAGTTCTAACTGTAGCTTCTTGTCCCACATAGAGATTTCTCAGGAGACAGATGAGGTGATCAGGCACTCCCATTTCTTTAAGAACTTGCCATAGTTTGCTGTGGTCGACACAGTCAAAGGCAGAAGCAGAATTAGATGTCTTTCTGGAACTCTCTAGCTTTCTCCGTAATCCAGCGCATGTTTGCAATTTGGTCTCTGGTTCCTCTGCCTCTTCTAAATCCAGCTTGCACTTCTGGGAGTTCTCAGTCCACATACTGCTTGAGCCTTCCTTGTAGAATTTTAAGCATAACCTTGCTAGCGTGTGAAATGAGTGCAATTGTGCGGTAGTTGGAGCATTCTTTAGCACTGCCCTTCTTTGGGATTGGGATGTAGACTGATCTTCTCCAATCCTCTGGCCACTGCTAAGTTTTCCAAACTTGCTGGCATATTGAGTGTAGCACCTTAACAGCATCATCTTTTAAAATTTTAAATAGTTCAGCTGGAATACCATCACTTCCACTGGTCTTGTTATTTGCAGTGCTTTCTAAGGCCCATTTGACTTCACTCTCCAGGATGTCTGGCTCAAGGTCAGCAACCCCACTACCAGGGGTGTGCGAGACATCCATATCTTTCTGGTATAATTCCTCTGTGTATTCTTGCCACCTCTTCTTGATGTCTTCTGCTTCTGTTAGGTCCTTACCACTTTTGTCCTTTATTATGGTAATCTTTGAACGAAATGTTCCTTTCATATCTCCAATTTTCTTGAACAGATCTCTGGTTCTTCCCATTCTGTTGTTTTCCTCTATTTCTTTGCATTGCTCGTTTAAGAAGGCCTTCTTATCTCTCCTTGCTATTTTTTGGAAATCTGCATTCAATTTCCTGTATCTTTCTCTATCTCCCTCGCATTTTGCTTGCCTTCTCTCCCCCGCTATTTGTAAGGCCTCGTTGGACAGCCACTTTGCTTTCTTGCATTTCCTTTTCATTGGGATGGTTTTTGTTGCTGCCTCCTGTATAATGTTACGAGCCTCCATCCATAGTTCTTCAGGCACTCTGTCCAGCAAATCTAAATCCTTAAACCTGTTCCTCACATCCACTGTGTATTCATAAGGGATTTGATTTAGATTGTATCTTACCGGCCCAGTGGTTTTTCCTACTTTCTTCAGTTTAAGCTTGAATTTTGCTATAAGAAGCTGATGATCTGAGCCACAGTCAGCTCCAGGTCTTGTTTTTGCTGACTGTATTGAGCTTCTCCATCTTTGGCTGCAGAGAATATAATCAATCTGATTTCGATGCTGCCCATCTGGTGATGTCCACGTGTAGAATCGTCTCTTGTCTTGTTGGAAAAGCGTGTTTGTGATGACCAGCTTGTTCTTTTGACAGAACTCTATTAGCCTTTGCCCTGCTTCATTTTGCTCTCCAAGGCCAAACTTACCAGTTGTTCCTTTTATCTCTTGATTCCCTACTTTAACATTCCAATCCCCTATAATGAGAAGAACATCCTTCTTTGGTGTCACTTCTATAAGGTGTTGTAAGTCTTCATAGAATTGGTCAATTTCAGTTTCTTCCGCACCAGTAGTTGGTGCATAAACTTGGATTACTGTTATGTTAAAAGGTCTGCCTTGGATTCGTATCGAGATCATTCTATCATTTTTGAGATTGCATCCCAGTACTGCTTTCGCCACTCTTTTGTTGACTATGAGGGCCACTCCATTTCTTTTGCGGGTTTCTTGCCCACAGTAGTAGATATGATGGTCATCCGAACTGAATTCGCCCATTCCCGTCCATTTTAGTTCACTGATGCCCAGGATGTCAATATTTATTCTTGTCATCTCATTTTTGACCACATCCAACTTACCCAGGTTCATAGTTCTTACATTCCAGGTTCCTATGCAATATTTTTCTTTACAGCATTGGACTTTCCTTTCGCTTCCAGGCATATCCGCAACTGAACTGAACGTCCTTTCGGCTTTAGCCCAGCCGCTTCATCAGCTCTGGATCTACTTGTACTTGTCCTCTGCTCTTCCCCAGTAGCATGTTGGACGCCTTCCGACCTGAGGGGCTCATCTTCCAGCGTCATAACTTTTATATGCCTGTTGTCTTTGTCCGTGGAGTTTTCTTGGCAGGGATACTGGAGTGGCTTGCCGGTTCCTCCTCCAGGTGGATCACGTTCGGTCAAAACTCTCCACTATGACCTCTTCATCTTGGGTGCCCTGCTCGGCATAGTTCATAGCTTCTCTGAGTTCTTCAAGCCCCTTCGCCATGGCAAGGCAGTGATCCATGAAGGGGAAGAAATGGGTAACAACAAGAATTGTTCAAGTACAGGGACAAACGGAAAGATATTTAAAATGTTGGCTAGCAGTTTGGGAAAGGACGCAGCTAATGATGCTAGGCACAATACTACCTGCATATAGAGATAATTACCAGCCAAAATTAGACAGACCCCTGGTATCATGATGCCTGGGTACCAAAAATAGATGCCTATTTTTGCTTTAGGAAGCCTTTCCCTGAGATATCTCCAGAAATGGGTTTATTATTTAGAATATAATGATGGAATTATTGTTTTTAGAGCATGTGTTTGGTCTCCTTCTGTTTCTATCTTGTCCACCACTTTGAAGGCTTCATGTCATGAAATGGTCTATAAATTTGTTAAATGACAAATGTATCAGACAGAGGAATAAGCAAAGACGTATTTGCACTTATTTCCATTCTGTTACCATCTGCTAGCATGGGATAAAGTTTTTTTTTTATCCCTCTTATAAACGGAAAGTAGCTCCTGACTTGAATGAGGCCCAAACAGGAATTTATCCTTGACTCTTAGAGAAATTAATGAAGGGATCTGGTAGAAAACGTAAACTCCCAGGTTTATTTTATTTTTTGCTAAGTATGCACATTCTTAAAGCAAGCATCTTAGCTTATCTTCTTTCAGAGATAACATATCTATATTTACAGAGAGCACATTAATACAATCTGCATTGATAAAGGCAGTATAATGGGCAAAGGGACTTATGGAAAATGAGGTTAAAGGTCTTTTTTAATCAAGAAAAAAAGCCTTACTTCAGCAGGAAGATTAGGCCTATTCTATGTAACTGAGTATGTTTTAGCAGATGTGTCCATACCAGAGCAGTTTCTCCTTTCCCATTTTAAAGTTTTCTTTCTAGTGAAAAGCCTTTTGGCTCAGAAGATATGAGTCAGCAAACAGAGCACAAAGTTCAGAAGAAAACAAGTCAATTGTCACTTTATGGGCCTTCGGGGTTCTCTCGGAAAGTTTTTGGTCCAGCACAGAAACCAGGCAGGTTGCACTTTTCCCTGACCTTGTATTTCTGTCAGGATTGCCAACACCTGGCTGTCACCTGATCTAAGGGCATGTCAGATGAGGTCCTTTGAAAATCCATGTTCTGTATTCTGAAAGTGTACTAAAGATCAGACCAGACATCTATGCCTTCTAGGCCAACCACTTATTCTCCAGGGTGATCTTATAATGATATAAATTTTAATGGGTCTACTCTGAGAAAAACTTAGTTGAACAACATCCAGATCGTTTGTGTTATGAAATAATATATTCTGGAAATAATATATTCTCTTTGGTCCTTTGAAAATGCACCTGATTTTGCTCTCTGCTTTGTCCTTGAAATTCCGTTGACACAGAGGGGACTGCAAAAAGTTCAGGATTCAGAGAGAATATAAAGCACGTTCACAAAATAAACTACCCCCATATCTTCAAAATGACATCACTGGCGTCCACCATTCATGCTCAAATCTTCATGTTGTCTAACCCACGTTGTTAAGTACAGGTGTACCTTGGACCTTGGATTCCTGCAGCCAATCAGAAGCCGCAATTTAGTTTTCGAACGTTTTGGAAGTCAAATGGACTTCCAGAACGGATTCCGTTCGACTTCCAAGGTACGGCTGTGTATAGGAAGAGTCATAGGAGAACCTTGGGTGTGCATGTGTTTATGAATCAATAATGGGCATCTGAGACAATAGCAGAAGTGGGGAAATATGCATATGAATTTGTTCTTTGTGAAAACTGCTATAGTTTTGCCTAGAAGGCTGTTGTGTAATGCTAAGGGATGGTCGAGAGCCAGTGTGGTGTAGTGGTTAAGAGCGGTAGATTCGTAATCTGGGGAACCGGGTTCGCGTCTCTGCTCCTCCAGATGCAGCTGCTGGGTGACCTTGGGCTAGTCACACTTCTCTGAAGTCTCTCAGCCCCATTCACCTCACAGAGTGTTTGTTGTGGGGGAGGAAGGGAAAGGAGAATGTTAGCCGCTTTAAGACTCCTTCAGGTAGTGATAAAGCGGGATATCAAATCCAAACTACTACTCTTCTTCTTCTTCTTCTTCTTCTTCTTCTTCTTCTTCTTCTTCTTCTATGTTGAGAGATGTCAAATGTTTTTTCTCTCCCCAATGGCACTGACACAGAATAGGTGTGAACAGTGTTAGAAACTCAGATATATAAGCTAATCACCAAATGGCAACTTACACCTAGGTTACAGTCGCCACAACAGAATATCTAGGCACCTGTTTAGCAGTAGGGGTGGTGGTGGTGGTGATGATCATCATCATCATCTATACCACTTTGTTTATTTATTGATCAAAAAATAAATCTCAAAGTGGTTTACAACACAATAAAACATCAATGCAGAATAAAAACTAATTCAAGCTTCAAGGGGAATAGTTCAGATCCTTCTCTAAGAGACATTTTCCTTTCCCCATATTTATTTACCTACTTAATTTATATAGCTGCCCTATAATAAAATAATAATAATTTTTATTTGTATCTGAGGCCAGGCTCAGAGCGGCTAACATCATAAAAACAACACAATATGCGTAAAAACAGACATCAATTAATTAAAACACATCTTAAAATTAATTCAGACAAGTTAAAATCTGGGCAGGTGGCAATTGTCAGGTTGGAGTTGAGAGTGGTTAATACTTTGCCAGGACCAACTGTTTTCACTGATCATACAAGGACCTGTGAGCTGGTTAGGGGCCTCCTTCGGGCTTGTTTTATACAAAGAAAAGCACGCCAAACTGCATCCTGCCCAAAGGCCTGGCGGAACAGTAGAAGTACTCTGGGAAGCCCATATGGTGTAGTGATTAGAATGTTGGACTAGGACTTGGGCGGGGAATCAGGTTTCAAATCCCCACTCAGTCATAAAGTTCACCAGGTGACCTTGGCCAGCCACAGCCTCTTAACCTACCTCACAGGGGTTGTTGTAGGTATTAACTGAGGAGGGGGGGCGAACCATGTACACCTTAGAGAAAAAAGTGGGCCATATATGCAATAAATAAATGCTTCTGCATACCTGCTGACTGGAGGGGCCAGCCAGATAGAGATGTCAGTCACCAACCTGGTATCCAGAGATCTCCATGTGGTCACAATTCGACACTTGCCAGTCGCAAAACACGCCTGGCTAATTTCTAACACTGGTTGCTGGGGATCGTGAGCAGCAGAGGGCTATAGTACTCGTATCGTGCTTACTGGCTTCCCACAGGCACCTGGTAGGCAAAACTGGCGTGAATGCCAGTAACAGAGCAGGAATGGCATTCCTTCAAAACTCTTGTGGAGCGTTGTGTAAGAAATTCTCTTTCAAAATCCATTGTCAGATTATGGGAGTTGCCTAATTGCTTAAAGCAATTAGGCAACTCCCATAATCTGACAATGGATTTTGAAAGAGAATTTTCTCAAGACCTGTGACATGTTCTGTTTATGAGGAAGAGAATGGGGTTGTGTACTCATTGAAGATTGGCATCGTTTCAATAACTACAGAGGCATAGTGTGGGAGAGGCATTGGGGCCATGGCCCCGAGCCAACATTTTTGAAGGGGTGTAATCAGGTGCCCCCATGACAGGCAAGGAACCCTGGCAGTGCGCACCCCAACCCCAGCTGCCCAGTCTACCGGGGGGGGAGGGGGTGAGACCGCCCCAGGTGTCAGCAATCCACGAGGCCGCTAGATGAGTACAGTGGTACCTCTGGTTATGAACTTAATTCGTTCCGGAGGTCCATTCTTAACCTGAAACTGTTCTTAACCTGAAGCACCACTTTAGCTAATGGGGCCTCCTGCTGCTGCCACGCCGCCGGAGCACGATTTCTGTTCTCATCCTGAAGCAAAGTTCTTAACCCGAGGTACTATTTCTGGGTTAGCGGAGTCTATAACCCGCAGTGTTTGTAACCCGAGGTACCACTGTATAGGCTTTTCCCATGGCCTTGACTGGCACAATCAGATTATAAGACATGAACCCTCATCTTCAATCCCAGTTTCAGTTTAATTTTGTGTATTGATTTGCATTTCAGATGATGAAGGAAGGTGCTACATGCTGGGAACCTAGCTCTCGAGGACATCAGAGACAGGTAAAAGGTACCACTCCCACAGCTTTCAGTGGTACTGTAGTAAAGTTAGTCTTATTTAGAAAATTATTCTTTGGTCAAGCAAAGGGAGTGAAGCCTTGTGGGAGTTTCATCAGCCACAAGGACCCTGGGAAAGAAGTGTGTATCTTTAAACTCTAGACTAAATGGCTCCTTAGTTGAAAGCTTTATGGGAACCAAGGAAGCCTTGATTTAATGAAAAGATCTAACACCTGAGTTTGAGGGTGTAAACATCTCCCCCCCAGTGATGCTATCTGTCCTTGAATGCTTGTGAATGTGTATCTAGCTAATTTCCACGGAAGGGAGGAAACCCTTTGATTTAAAGTTTGGATTCCAAATTGGCCCAGCTGTCAAGGGGTAAATTGATTGACCAGCAAGCCGGTCATTGGTGTATTCAAAAATAATTTGAGCCTTATGATTGGCTTGAAAGTTACGACGCCTAATGCGAATTGTGAATAAAGGATCAGGGAATTGTTTGAGAAATTGCGCTCTCTGCCATTGCTCTGCAATCCGCAGAGAGGCCCGGCTCTGATGTCCCATCTTATCAGCCGTAGTTTTGCCTTTTGAAATGGAGATCTTCAAAAGCCTTCACCTTGCAGAGTCCTAAAGGTTTCAACTATCCTATTGTGTGTTAGAGCTTGCGAGTATGTATAGCTAGTTATACTATGCAATGTTCTTATTTTCTTATCTGTAACGTTCAAAAGAGTGCCTGCTATTCTAGCATGTTTTTTATGTTATTTTTAAAATAAACCTTTTAAGAATGAAACTGTTTTAGTTTGTGTGCCTTTCCGGAGGGAATAGCTAAGTCCTAGCCTTACGCTTGGTTACGCTCTACCGTAGAACTTCTGCCTGCAAGTCTGTGGATGCAGCTTGTGGAACAGGGGGACAGCCAGGTTAAATGGGTCACAGCCTTCTCCCTGGGTTGTGGTTCTGGGTCCCCTGGACAATAGGGAGTGGTGGCAGCCCTACCGGGTCGTGTTTGTTCTGTTTTGGGAAAAGTAATTAGCCCGCCAACCTTGCCCTAGGCGTCCTAGTCTGGCCGGAGAGCAGAGACAGGAGAAGGGAGGGGCAAGTGGTTGGGGGTGAACATTACTACAGGTACAGTTTTATATATAAATTTTTTTAGTTTCCAATCATACAATTATTATCCAAATCTTAACAAATTTTAACAAATTACTCTTTTTGGACTTCCTTCAGTCTCTCTGGTAATCATCCGTAATTTAATACGCATTCCTTTGATTGCATTGCCATTTGTCTTCCCTCCCTTTTCTATTTCTTTTGACAATACCTCTTAAACTTTTACAGTGCTTCTTGAAACCCCACTAGCGTTGTTTGCACAAAAAGGGACTTTTATATCGACAATTTGTACCAAAAAAGGTGAAAGATAAAGATTTTGTTTTACAACTAGTGGTTCCAGAAAAGAAGCGATCTACTGTTCTTAGCTTAGACCATGAAGACGGCTTGGCGGGTCATATGGGACTACAAAAGACCTTAGAGAGATTGACTCGTTACTTCTACTGGCCTGATGTGTATCAAACCACTAAAGCATATGTGCGTTCTTGTGTAATTTGCCAGAAGGTGGGCAATGACCGTGATAACCTGCCCAATGAGTTAGAGTGTCCCCTTAGAAGCAAATGTTTTGGAAAAGTGGGGAATTGATTTAGTGGGTCCCTTGCCAAAAACTCGCTCAGGGAAGCAATATCTGTGCGTGATCATTGATTATGCGTCTCGTTATGTTTATGCCACAAGTTTGACTAATACCTCTGCTAATAGTCTGGTTAAGGCTTTAATTTCTGCCTTCTGTTCCCTAGGAATTCCTAAAGTTTTGGTGAGCGATTTGGGAACTAATTTTATGGCTAAAGTAACCCAGGAGGTCTTGCGTTTGTCTGAGGTTCGCCACCATACATCCATTGCTTACCAGCATCAGGGAAATGGGTTGGTGGAAAGAGTGCAAAAGACCTTGGTTCAGATGCTGTGCAAGTATGCCCTGGCCCATGGTACTAGTTGGGACCAAGATTTGCCTTTGGTGGTGGCTGCTTATAATGATGCCCATCAAAGAAGCCTTGGGTTTGCACCCAATCAGTTGATTTTTGGAAGGCTTCTGAATACCCCTCTCTCAATGCTTCGAAAAGAGTGGGAAGGTTCTGAGGAAGAGATAAAACTGCCTTCTGTTAGTGAGTATTTTGCCCAATTAAAAGGAACTCTGGCAGACATTTGGCAACTGGCCAAAGAGAATTTAGAGAACGCCCGATTAGATCAAAAAAGAGTACATGATGCCAAAGCTGTGTGCAAACAGTTTGAGGTGGGGGATCAGGTATGGATTTTAAGACCGTCTCGCCCCCACAAGTTAGATGTGAAATGGCAAGGTCCTGGTGTTGTGGAAGCGTGGTTGAGTCCTGTGTGTTACCTTGTAAACTGCAAGGAATTGCACCCCACTGCTCGTGAGTATCATGTTAATTCTTTGAAAGAGTGTGTTGAACAAAAGATCTCTGTGCTGGCCATTTCGCGGAGCCAGGAGGAGGTGCCTGCTTCACCTGTGGATCTTTTAACTGAATACAAACAGGCTGGAAGTATTTCTGATGTATTGCAGCTGCCGACTTTAAGTGAGACTCAGGCTAAAGAGCTCTATGAGGCACTGCAACCTTATAGCAACACATTTAGCACCAAGCCTGGTAAGACTCACTTGGCTCAACATCATTTTGTTACGGGGGACACTCCCCCCATTTCCTCACGTCCATACCGAGTTGGTGAGGCACATGCGCAGAATATTGAGACTGAATTGAAAGAAATGCTGGAGTTGGGAGTTATAGAACCTAGTAAGAGTGCTTGGGCTTCTCCCATAGTACTGGTTCCAAAACCAGACGGATCTATTCGTTTTTGCATAGACTATCGAAAAATTAACCTCGTTACTGTCCCTGATGTGTTTCCCTTACCTAGAATTGACACCTTGATTGAGAAGTTGGGACGGGCGAGATTCATCACTGTCATGGATTTGACAAAAGGGTATTGGCAAATCCCGCTGTCCCCAGAAGCTTCTGAAAAGTCTGCTTTTGTCACTCATGTAGGCTTGTACCAGTTTAAAGTGCTGCCGTTTGGATTACGAAATGCTCCTGCAGCTTTCCAACGGTTAATCAACTCCTTGATTCATGACCTGAATGAGTTTTGCTGTGCTTATTTGGATGACCTAGCAATTTTTTCTGAATCGTGGCCAGAACACCTTAAGCATGTGCAGAGAGTTTTGGCCCGGTTGCAAGAGGCAAACCTGACTGTTAAAATATCAAAATGCCAGTTTGCCCAAGGGGAAGTGGTGTACCTGGGATTTAGAGTGGGGTCAGGAAACATCAAGACTTTAGAGGCCAAGGTGCAGTGCATTCAAGAATGGCCTCGCCCCATCGTGAAGAAGGATGTGCAGTCTTTTATCGGGTTGGTGAATTATTATAGGCGCTTCGTCAAGCATTTTGCAACTTTAGCTGCTCCGCTCACCAACCTTTGTAAGAAGTCTCTGCCAGTTAGAGTAAATTGGACCGAAGAGTGCCAAAGGGCCTTTGATTTGTTAAAACATGCCCTTATGAGTTCCCAAGTCATGCTGGCCCCAGATCAGAGACGTCCGTTTATAGTGCAAACTGATGCCAGTCAGACTGGACTAGGAGCAGTTTTGCTCCAAGAAGATGAAAAAGGAAATTGGCGTCCCGTGGTTTACTTGAGTAAAAAGTTGATCACTTCTGAACAAAATTATTCAACCATAGAGAAGGAGTGTTTTGCTTTGGTCTGGGCTCTGACCAAACTGCGTCCTTATCTGTGGGGTAACACCTTTGAGGTTCAAACTGACCATTCTCCACTGTGTTGGCTGGAAAGGGTAAAATCATCCAACCAGAAATTGCTTAGGTGGAGTATGGCCCTTCAGGATTTTCAGTTTAAAGTCACTCACATCGCAGGAAAGAGCAACGTTGTTGCTGATACTTTGTCTAGAATGTACCAATCTGTTTCATGAGATATTATTGAGTATTGCCTAAGAACTGTGAAAAATCGGATTAGGGGGGTGCTGCTAGTAATGTATGTTTAAAAGCTGCTGGAGCCCCCTGGACCGGATGATCTACCTCAGTATGTAAATAATTTTCTTTGATGAAATTATGGGACTTCACCCTATAATTTCATCTTAGAGGGGAGGGTGTAGTAAAGTTAGTCTTATTTAGAAAATTATTCTTTGGTCAAGCAAAGGGAGTGAAGCCTTGTGGGAGTTTCATCAGCCACAAGGACCCTGGGAAAGAAGTGTGTATCTTTAAACTCTAGACTAAATGGCTCCTTAGTTGAAAGCTTTATGGGAACCAAGGAAGCCTTGATTTAATGAAAAGATCTAACACCTGAGTTTGAGGGTGTAAACATCCCCCCCACCCCCCAGTGATGCTATCTGTCCTTGAATTGCTTGTGAATGTGTATCTGGCTAATTTCCACGGAAGGGAGGAAACCCTTTGATTTAAAGTTTGGATTCCAAATTGGCCCAGCTGTCAAGGGGTAAATTGATTGACCAGCAAGCCGGTCATTGGTGTATTCAAAAATAATTTGAGTCTTATGATTGGCTTGAAAGTTACGACGCCTAATGCGAATTGTGAATAAAGGATCAGGGAATTGTTTGAGAAATTGCGCTCTCTGCCATTGCTCTGCAATCCGCATAGAGGCCCGGCTCTGATGTCCCATCTTATCAGCCGTCGTTTTGCCTTTTGAAATGGAGATCTTCAAAAGCCTTCAACTTGCAGAGTCCTAAAGGTTTCAACTATCCTATTGTGTGTTAGAGCTTGTGAGTATGTATAGCTAGTTATACTATGCAATGTTCTTATTTTCTTATCTGTAACGTTCAAAAGAGTGCCTGCTATTCTAGCATGTTTTTTATGTTATTTTTAAAATAAACCTTTTAAGAATGAAACTGTTTTAGTTTGTGTGCCTTTCCGGAGGGAATAGCTAAGTCCTAGCCTTACGCTTGGTTACGCTCTACCGTAGAACTTCTGCCTGCAAGTCTGTGGATGCAGCTTGTGGAACAGGGGGACAGCCAGGTTAAATGGGTCACAGCCTTCTCCCTGGGTTGTGGTTCTGGGTCCCCTGGACATAGGGAGTGGTGGCAGCCCTACCGGGTCATGTTTGTTCTGTTTTGGGAAAAGTAATTAGCCCGCCAACCTTGCCCTGGGCGTCCTAGTCTGGCCGGAGAGCAGAGACAGGAGAAGGGAGGGGCAAGTGGTTGGGGGTGAACATTACTACAGGTACAGTTTTATATATAATTTTTTTTAGTTTCCAATCATACAATTATTATCCAAATCTTAACAAATTTTAACAAATTACTCTTTTTGGACTTCCTTCAGTCTCTCTGGTAATCATCCGTAATTTAATACGCATTCCTTTGATTGCATTGCCATTTGTCTTCCCTCCCTTTTCTATTTCTTTTGACAATACCTCTTAAACTTTTACAGTGCTTCTTGAAACCCCACTAGCGTTGTTTGCACATCACATACATTTTTCAGATAATCTACAAATTTTCCCCAATCTTCGATGAACTTTTGATTTCGAACATATCTTATTTTCCCAGTCAATTTATCCAGTTCCGCATAGTCCGTCAATTTCATTCTCCATTCTTGAATCGTCGGTATTTCCTCTTGTTTCCATTTCTGGGCCAGTAAAATTATTGCTGCAGTAACTGCATACTGGGATAATTTACAGTCTTTTCTTCTTATTTCTTTTCCTGTAATCCCTAA
The DNA here is from genome assembly GCF_951804945.1 of Podarcis cretensis. Lineage (NCBI taxonomy): Eukaryota > Metazoa > Chordata > Lepidosauria > Squamata > Lacertidae > Podarcis > Podarcis cretensis. The sequence goes on along the minus strand of NC_137171.1, from coordinate 66,164,116 downwards.
AAGAAAAACTTCTGGTTTCTTAACAAAAGTATATTTTAACATCTTTTTCAATTCATTATATATCGCTTCCCAGAAACTCTTCACTTTCTTACATTCCCACCACATATGGTAAAACGTTCCCTCTTTTTCTTTACATTTCCAACACTTATTACATGTTTTATACATTTTTGCAAGTTTTACTGGTGTAATGTACCATCTATAAAACATTTTCATAACATTTTCCTTCAACCCCATGCATGCAGTAAATTTTAAATTTTCCTTCCATAATTTTTCCCAATCTTCAAATTGAATATTATATCCAAAATCTTTGGCCCATTGTATCATTACCGATTTAACCTCTTCATCTTTCGTATACCATTCTAACAATATCTTATACATTTTTGACAAAATATTATATTCATTATTTATTATCTCTGTTTGGAACTTAGAGTCTTTTTCTGCATAGCCACTTTCCTTTATATCTTTTTTAAGCATTTCATTAACCTGAAAATAATGCAACCAATCATACACATAATCTTTAACTTGTTCATATGGTTTTAGTTTCCATTTTCCTCCTTCTTTAGTTATTAGTTCTCCGTAGGTAGCCCATTTCCCTCTCATATTAATTTTCTTTACACACATAACCTCTAACGGAGATAGCCAATGTTGAACTCTTGGTTCCAGAAGATTTTTATACCTGTCCCATACTTTTATTAATGAACTCCTGAGAATGTGGTTCCCAAATCCTTTATGGACTTTCTTCTTGTCGCCCCATAGGTAAGCGTGCCAACCAAATCTGTTATCGAAACCTTCTAGATCCAATAATTCCGTATTTTCTAGTTTAATCCACTCCTTTAACCAGCAAAGACAAGCTGCTTCGTAATATAGTTTCATATCTGGCAGGGCGAAGCCTCCTCTTTCTTTCACATCTGCTAGTAATTTATATTTTATTCTTGGCTTCTTGCCCTGCCAAATATACCTTGCAATCACTCTTTGCCAATCCTTAAAAATCCCTACCCCCTTGATAGTGGGGATAGTCTGAAATAAAAATAACATCTTTGGAAGCACGTTCATCTTTATTGTAGAAATTCTGCCCCAAAAGGACAGTTTCATTCTACCCCACACCTCCAGGTCATTCCTTATTCCTTTCCACACCTGTACATAATTATTCTGGAACAGGTCGATATTTTTAGGAGTTAACCAAATTCCTAAGTATTTTACTTTCTTCACCACCTCTATCTCTGTCTGTTGTTGCATTATTTCTATCGTATTTCTGCTCTAAAATCTGATTCTTGCTTAGATGCTCTCCTATCTGTTGGTGTCCCCCCTTCCAACCCCTTCTTTTGTTGATGTGCCATTTCCAAAAAATATCCTTTAATACTTCCCCGCCTATTCAAATCACAGCAATATACCCAATTTACAAATTTAAATTCAGAGAAATAACAAAAATATAAAATCAGAATCTTTTTGCAAATACAAGTATCTTATAAATCCAAAAATAAAGGTTAAACAAAGCTACTTAATCCCCCTATAATTTGGGGAAAATAAAGGGCTGGCCACAACCACATCCACAGTTGAAGGATGAAAACAATCTTCTTGCCCCCAATTGGGCTAATCCTTAATTGGATTCTTCCTTTTATACTTGCATCAATTGTAATCCAAATGGAATATTATAATGAATCCAAATAAAGTTTAAATCCCATAAAGTCCAAATAAAGTTTAAGTCCAAAAAGAATAAAGTTTAAATCCAAGCAAAATTTAGGTCCGATAAAATTGAAATCCAAAAAACCAAAATTTGTTAAAATAGATGGGGAACTTAATTCCAAATTCAAATTATGTTGTAATCCAGTTGAAATTAAATAATCCTTCCACGATATCAATAGGAAGAGCCAGTTGAGAATTAATTAATGTCTAAATTTCTTTTAATCACCCAAAAGGTTGATAATATAATGATAATAAATGTCTGCAGTTGACAACCAAAAAGATCCAGGAAAAAAGATCCACAAAAAAGGCAGTGTGGAGCAGGAGAGGAGCCAAGGTCACTTCAGAAAATTTTTCCACTGACTTAAAAAGGAGGACAGAAAAACAAGTTGTACTGACTTATTCCGTCCACTAGGGAGTCGATAGCCAAATTTAAGAAGAAATATAAATTAATAAACCCAAATGACCAATTTCTGGCTATTACTTTGGTGTCCAGATTTTAAATCCAATTAATAAAAAAAAAAAAGAGAAAGAGAAAAAACAAAGGGGTATATTAAATCCTGCACGTTGCAACTGTAGCCTTTTCAGATTGCGCTTCTCTATTATTGACAATGGAGTCAGAGATCGCCTAGTTCTCTTTCCTTTGTGTTTAAAAACGAAGGTGGAAAGACAAAGAACTTCGCTCTTTAAGTGTCCTCCGTTCCATCAAAGATCTCTATTCGCCACCATAATTACATTCTGTTCCCCCTTATAGTCCAATTACTTTTTTCAGTTCTTTAAATTCCCAAAAAGTTACTTTTAACTTCTTTATTTTGTTTCTAAAAGTTACGGGGGAAACGGAAACAATAGCCACTAGTGGCAACTTACTCTCGTTTTCCAGCTCTGCATAAATCGCTGCGTCAAAGCTGATTCCAGATGACAGCTAAACTCAAAAAAGAAATCCTTATTAATCCGGAGCCTTCCTTAGTTCCACATCTTGCAATTTATACTTTAAATTGGGTCCAAATTTCTTAGTTTTGAGAGCGGAGCGCTGTTCTTCGCAAGCTTGGGGCTTCGCTATTCGGATGCAGCAATGGCTTCCCGATAGCCCGCTAACCCGTTCCGCCGTACTCTTCACCCTTTTAGGGGTTACCTGACGGCCGGACGGGCAATTTTAGGGCACTGCCGAGAACCTGATGCCCTGGACACCCTCCAGAGGCTTTAATTTTTTAAAAAATATATATTTATTAAGGTTTTACAGAACAAAAAAGGTTACATAATATATGACACACGAAATAAGAATAATAAAAAAGGAAAATGAAATAAGAAAAATACAAAAATACAAGGAAAAAATTTCAATACAAAAGAAGAGAGAAAAAACACTTAAAAACAAATCCATCGTTTCATACCTTATACTTCCTTTACTTATTTCCCTGACTCCCTCACACCTCCCTTTTCTGTATTCCAATTCACATTATTTAGTTCAGCAAATCCTTTCCCTCTTTGTTTTGATCTTAATCCAATATCTTAACACATTATAACTTTATATTTTCATCTGTTATCAATCTATTTTTACAGATTCATTTTAACCTTGTTGCTAAAACCGCTTCGTTTCAATCCAACATCATTTTAACTTTCATTAATTTTACAATATTTCTGCAAATAATCTTTAAATTTCTTCCAGTCTTCTTCCACTGACTCTTCTCCCTGGTCCCGGATTCTGCCAGTCATTTCCGCCAACTCCATATAGTCTATTACTTTCATCTGCCATTCTTCCAGAGTGGGTAGATCTTGTGTCTTCCAATACTTTGCGATAAGTATTCTTGCTGCTGTTGTGGCGTACATAAAGAAAGTTCTATCCTTTTTTGACACCAATTGGCTGACCATGCCCAGAAGAAAGGCCTCTGGTTTCTTCAGAAAGGTATACTTAAATACCTTTTTCATTTCATTATATATCATTTCCCAGAAAGCCTTAATCCTTGGGCATGTCCACCAAAGGTGAAGAAATGTACCTTCATTTTCTTTACATTTCCAACACTTATCGGGCAGATGATATATTTTTGCAAGCTTGACTGGTGTCATGTACCACCTGTATATCATTTTCATAATATTCTCTCTTAAGGCACTACATGCCGTGAACTTCATACCTGTGGTCCATAACTGTTCCCAGTCAGCAAACATAATGTTATGTCCAACATCTTGTGCCCATTTAATCATAGCAGATTTAACCGTTTCATCTTGAGTGTTCCATCTCAACAGCAAGTTATACATTCTTGATAATACCTTAGTTTTAGGGTCTAAAAGTTCTGTTTCCAATTTTGATTTTTCCACCTGGAAGCCGATTTTTCTGTCCAAATTATAAGCCTCGATTTTTTGATAATAATGAAGCCAATCTCGCACTTTGTCTCTTAATTTCTCAAAACTCTACAGTTTCAATTTGTCACCTTCCTGTTCCAAAATCTCCCAATACTTCGGCCATTTGGCCTCCATATTGAGCTTTTTCAGAGCCTTCGCTTCCATCGGTGATAACCACCTTGGGGTTTTACTTTCAAGTAAGTCTTTATACCTTATCCAGACGCACCCTCCAGAGGCTTTAATAGGGGGCTATTGCGCCCTGTAGCACCCCTTTTCCATCCGAAATAGCTGGGATTCCTCGCTCCGAAAAATCCCTCGCTTGCGGCAAGATCACGCGCCACCGGAAGTCCTCTTCAGTGGTACAGTTTTAAAGTTGATAGGGAAAGGTGCCGAATTCCAAAAGCAGAGAATTCAGTCCATAGCTACAAAGGAATTTTGGGATGCGCTCAGAGTGCGCTCCTGATGCTTCCTTTTGAATTCACTGCATTATTTTTCTTTATTCATTTTTATATACCACTTATATCCCAAAATATAACTGGTGTACAACTACAAAATCAATACAGAATTAAAATACACAGTAACCGTTCCTTTGGGGCGTGCAGGCCTGGATTTGGGCAGGGAGAGCAAGATAGCTTTCCATTATTTTCATTTATTTCATAAAATGTATCTAATGCTCGATTGTATATATATTTAAAAACCTCAAAGAGATTTACAAACAGAATAAAACAATAACATGTACTAAATGGAGGTGCCAGGGAATCCCCACATACAACACATTACAGTAATCCAGTCTTGAACTATGCAATGCATAAACTACTATGGCCAAGTTTCCCAGTTCAGGAATGGTCATGGCTATTGTACCATTTTCAGTTGGTAAAAGGCACTTCTAGCCACTGAGGCTACCTCCAATGATCCAACTACCTTCTGGAGTTGGATCCAGAAGCTCCCCCCCAAAAAAAAACTGTGAAGCTGCTCTTTCAGGGGCATTGCAACCCCATCCAGGGTAGGTAGGCAGTTGACCAATTTCTTGGATGGAGAAACGATTACCCACAGTGCCTTTCCAGGATTCAAGCTCAGCTTGTTTTTCTCAGAAACTGTACATTCTGTTCACATTAAGATGCTGTGGAGAGATAGAGCAGCTTGTCATTTGCATTCTGAGGGCACCTCCCTGCAAGATTCCTAATAACCACTCCCAGTGTCTTCTTATAGATATTGAATAACAGTGGAGATTAGTTCAAGCCCTGTAGTCACCCATTTAATTATGGTGTGTGTGTGTGTGGGGGGTGATTGATGAAATGGAAGCTAAACTAAACTAGGGTGTCACTTTCACCGGTCAATAGAATTGGTGTTAAAGTCCACTGCTTATTCCAGCAGATCAATGCTAATAATTTCTCATCAACATTTCAGAACAATCCTGTGACACACCACCCCAGTCTCTACAGCAGTGTGAGATTCCAGGGGTCCAGGCACTTAACCCAGGGCCTGAGTTTCCTTAGGAACTGTGGCACCATGGGGATTGTGGTATCTTTATAATATATGGTATATTTGCACATATATACATACCTGAGCCTACATTGGGAGGTAAAAAACATTACCCTCCAAGCAGGTTCCGTTTCTTCCATGGCTGCTGCTTGGATTCAAACTGTCATCCCACATTGCTCTGATTCCCCTTTCTACAGCTTGGAAACTCCCTGCAAAGCACAACCGTTTTTCCTTTAGCTTACCGTATTTTTTGCTCCATAAGACACACTTTTTTCCTCCTAAAAAGTAAGGTCTGTGCGTCTTAGGGAGCGAGTGTGTGGTCCCTGGAGCTGAATTGCCCGGGGCGAAAAGCAAATCGTACCTTTTTTTTTTTTTTTAGAAAGAGGGAAGGGGGTGTTGAAACGAAGCCGCTGAGCAGCTGATCGGCAGGGAGCTAAGGGACTCTAGCGAGAAAGGAGGCTGCCTGGGAGTGGGGAGGTAAAGACAGCAAACTTGCAAGGAGAGGAGACAGGAATACAGTGGTACCTCTGGTTACGTATTTAATTCATTCCGGAGGTCTGTTCTTAACCTGAAACTGTTCTTAACCTGAAGCACCACTTTAGCTAATGGGGCCTCCTGCTGCTGCCGTGCCGCCAGAGCATGATTTCTGTTCTCATCCTGTAGCAAAGTTCTTAACCTGAGATACTATTTCTGGGTTAGTGGAGTCTGTAACCTGTAGCGTATGTAACCTGAAGCGTATGTAACCTGAGGTACCACTGTACTAAAACAAGCAATGAGGAAATAAATTAGAAGAAAAGGAGGAGGATAAAACTGTTCCAGCTAAGGAAAAGATGCTAGGGCAAACAAGAGGGAAGGGGGTGTTGAAACGAAGCCACTGATCAGCTGATCAGCAAGCGATCAGGAGAGAGATAAGGGACGCTAGCAATAAAGGAGGCTGCCTGGAAGCGGGGAGGTAAAAGCACATGGATCCTAAGGATTTTTGCATTGGGTCACCCCAAATTAACCATTAAATCACATAGCATGTCCATGCTACAGCCTGCACCCAAAAAAAATGCATCCACTGTTTCGTGGGGTCACAATGGCGCAAAAACGTGGTTACAAAGCATGGATCCACATGGATTCTCAGGATTTTTGCATTGGGCTACCCCAAACTCACCGTCAAATCATATATCATGTCTGTGGCCACAGCATGAACCACAAAAATCATATATCCACTGTTTTGTTCAGAATATTTTTTTTCTTGTTTTGCTCCTCTAAAAACTAGGTGCATCTTATGGTCAGGTGCGTCTTATGGAATGAAAAATACGGTACATTGTTGCCCACAGCAATCGTGAACCTACCCCCTCCCCACTCTGGCACTGTCTTTCTGGCTAACCCAGGGCTCAGAGTGGGGCTCTAGCCATTGCCTTGCACTTTATGGGCCTGGATTAATGATTCATCTTCCAGGTTATCACCAGACTTTGCTTACCTAATAATCAACATGAGCTGCATCCAAACCACAGACTGACTCTCCAACCCTTCATTAATTCTAATTAGGGTGCCTCACACCCTACAAACTCACAACAGTACTCTGCCTACTGATATAACACTCGTCGTTCACGGAAGGAGGTTGAGGGCAAACACCTACAGAGCTTCCAGTCTGTCTTTCCCCAAGGCAAGGAGCAGTAGCTTTTTGGAGAGTGGATGAGCGGGGTGTAAGTTCTGTCTGTTGAATGGTTTCTTTAAATGTAAAGGTTCATCATTGTTCCACTCGATGTGTATGTCTTTAAGGGGCCAGAGCAAGGGCCAGAGCAAGATAACGAGACCCAGCTTTACAGCTGTGAGACATAGCAGGTGCTGCTGAGTTGTACTGATTAAGGTGTGTCAGCATTTGGTTGTAGTATATAAGGAGCAGCACCTAGCTCTCCCATTACCCTGGGGGTTGGGTTGGTGGTTGGGTCTGGTTTGTTGTTAATGTATATATTATGTGTATATATAATGTGTATAAGGAGTTTTTGTTTTTTTTGTAATTAAAACCTTAAGTTATTTTTGAGTCCCTTTCTTTTTAATGCATGATCTCCCCAGCAAGCTCTCTGCAGCGCTACCATACTGCAAATAGCCAACATCTTTGGTTATGGGCCCAGCTGCTGAGTGGATGACTGCATATTTTTGGACTCTGAGAAAGGTTTGAAAACTCCTTCTCCTGTTAGTGTAGTTTTTGTGGGTCTGGAAGATTTCCAGAATGGTTGACCGGGTTCCTGAAGCTGAGAAGGCTCTGGTCTTCCCACAGCTAACAGATGAGAACTATAGTTTATGGTCTTTTCGGGTGGAGGCGCTTTTGACCTCTAGGGAAGTATGGGCCTATGTGACTGATGACCCTCCTGACCCTGTAACTAATGCTTGGTCGAAAGGAGATGCAAAAGCCAGGGCGATAATTAATTTGGCAGTTAGCGACCAGCAAGTAGTCTATATAAGGAATAAGAAAACTGCCAAAGAAATGTGGGACAGTCTTGCAGCAGTGCATGTTAGAAAGGAGTCAGCGTCTGCATTGACGTTTTTCAAGCAGCTGTACCAGACGAAGTTGCAGCCTGGTGGTGATTTGGCAGCACACTTGAGACGTCTGGAGGCAATACGTGGTGAATTAATTCGAAGGGACATGGACATACCTGATATTCAGTATGTTTTTATCATTCTTTGTTCCCTTAATGAGGACTTTGATGGTATAGCTAGCCAGATATCTGCCGTCCCACCAGCGCAATTAACTGTGGAAGGGGTGACGGCAAGATTAATGGGCGAGTTGGATAGAAGGGAGGCTTGTGCCATAAGCACTCCTATTTCCAGAAGTAATGAGGAACACCATATGCAACCTTTTGGTGATGCGACTGCATTTAAAGCTGCAAAGCGTTGTTGGTTCTGCAATAAGCAAGGACATTTTGCAAAGGACTGCAGATCCAAAAGAAAGCAAAGTACTCCTAAGCCTGTTTCTGCTCGTCAGTCACGGTTGTCATCTCAGCAGCCAACATCGCACCGTAAAGACAGAAATGAGCCGCGAGCTTTTCATGCTCGGACTGCAGATCATAAAAGAATTAAAGGTTCCAAGTGGAATTCTTTTATTGTGGACTCAGGAGCTTCTCACCACGTTTGCAACAATCGAAGCTTGTTTATTTCTTTCGAAGAGGAAATTGGTAATGTACATTTAGCCAATTCACAAGTCTTGCAGTCACTTGGCAGAGGTACTGTTAAACTTGACTCTTTAAATATTACAATAGCGAACTGCATTTACTGCCCATCAGTGGACAATTTATTATCAGTAAGGTGTTTTGCTCGTCAAGGCATAAGTGTGCGTTTCTTAAATTCAATGTGTGAGTTTTTTGAGGGGAACAAACGTCTATTGTATGCCCGGGACTCTGATGGTTTATATAGACTGTATTTTCGCACCTACTCCCAATCGCCTATAAATTGCAGAGCAGCACAGTCAAGCCAGGGGTTGAGGAATGTAAGGCCACATTCTGGGTGTGTCCATGAGGCGCACAGAATTCTGGGACACTTGAATTTTGCTGATGTAATTAAGACAAAGAATATTGTTAATGGCCTCAACTTATAACCATGTAAATTCTTTATGCAATGTCTATCTTGTTGCAAGAATAAGATTAAGGTTGCACGCAAGGGTAGGTGCTCAGATAGGAAAGTAACTGAGCCATTTGAGCGTGTACATTGTGACTTAGTTGGGCCACTCCCGCCATCATTAGGAGGTTCTAAGTACTGGCTCACTCTCATAGACCAGTATAGTAGATATTGTTGGACTTACGCAATAGCTGAGAAGTCCCAAGCATTTGAGAAGTATAAAGTTTTTTGCAACTGGGTAAAAACACACTTTAACAAACCTATTAAGAACCTGTTTTCTGACCGGGGCGGAGAATTTGTTTCTGAGGATTTTGAGAAATTCCTGGAAGCGCAGGGGACTACTCATGAGTTATCTTGCCCCCGAAGTCCCTGGCAAAATGGGCTTGTTGAAGTTGTGCAGCGTGACTTACAGGCAGGGGTTAAAACGTATCTGCACGATGCTAATCTGCCCAAAGACTTTTGGGCTGAAGCGCTTAATGCTTTTTGTTATGTTAGAAATCGCAGTTATCATTCTGGTTTAGATGTCACCTCCTATGAGAAGCTGTTTAAAAAACGCCCTAATCTGAAATACCTACGCATTTGGGGTTCAGATGTAATTATGCATTATCCCGCTAAGCAAAAATTGGGTGAGCGTAGTGTTCAGGGAAAATTAATGGGCTACCAGCAGGGGGTGTACAGAATTTACATACCAGCAACCGGCAAATTTCATATTACCAGAAGCATGATACAAACTGTAAATTGGAATGGAGTTGCTGTTTTCCAGGATGCTGATGGTATAGATAGTACTGAGGAAGAAGAGGAAGAAGCAGAAGCAGCAGCAGGAAATGGTGCTTCTGAATTAATGGAAAAAGACAAAAAGCCTGTTGAATCTGATAATTTGTTTGATGATTTAAAGTCACAGGAACCCGAGGGGAAGTTAGATTCTCTTGATTTTTCTGACCGTGAGCTTAGCCTACAGGCACCTCTTCAGTCTGACAATGATGATTTACAACCTGAAACTAGTAGTTCACTTAGTCCCATTAAGTCTGAGGAGTCTGACTCTCCTTCTGGACTGAGACGTTCAGATAGAAAGAGGCAGAAGCCACAACGTTTTGCAAATGAACATTTTAATACTGTGTATGCCAATAAGGCGGTTTTTGAGCCAAAAAGCTACAATGATGTTCAGAATTTACCTAAGCACCAAGCTGTAAATTGGTATAAAGCTATGAACTCCGAGATAGCTTCTTTAAAAGAGCATAACACTTGGTCTCTTGTACCACAAACCCCAGATATGAGACTTATTGATTCAAAATGGGTTTATAGAGTTAAAATGAATGACAAAAATGAAGTTGTAAGGTACAAGGCAAGATTAGTTGCTAGAGGTTTTCAACAAATTCCAGGTGAAGATTATGATTTGTGTTATTCACCAAGTGTAAAATATGAAACAGTTAAGCTCTTGTTAAAAGATGCATCACAACGTGGACATTCTGTTTATCACCTAGATATAAAAACTGCATATTTGTTTGCAGATTTAAAAGAACAAATTTTTATGCATGTCCCTGAAGGCATAGACGCCGCTGAAGGTTTGGTATGCAAATTAAATAAATCCCTTTATGGTCTGCACCAAAGTGGAAGGAATTGGCACCAAACTTTAGCAAAAGAATTGCTGGATATTGGTTTTTCACAAGGAAAGGCAGACAATTGCGTGTTTATAAAGGAAAGGGCAAACTCTGTAACAAAGATGTGTGTGTATGTAGATGACGTGTTAATTTCTACAAAAACTAAACAGGAATATGAAGAGGTAGTTTCACAGTTACAGAAGAAATTTGATGTGGTGGAATTAGGCATAGCTAAAAATTACTTATCCATGCAAATTGAGAAAGGCAAAAATGGATCTTTTCTGGTTCATCAAACTGCAAAAATTGATGATCTTGTTGAAATGCTACGTTTAGAAAATGCAAATGGGAAGGAAACGCCTATGGTGTGTGGTTTCACCTTTACAGGTGAAGATAAGCCATTCCCTAACAAAACTTTGTATCGTTCTGCTATAGGCAAGCTAAATTTCATTCAAAGAATCTCAAGACCAGATATAACTTATGCTTTTCACTTTCTGGCAAAATTTGTGGAAAAGCCTACTACACAATGTTTCTCTGCTCTTAAGAGAGTGGTAATGTACCTTAAACATACCAAACATTATAGGTTGCAGTTTACAACAAGTATTGACAAAGGTTTTGAAATTTTCTGCGAAGCATCTCATGCAGTGGAACAAAATAATTGCAGGGGTGTGTGTGGTATGGTGTTTTGTTATAATTGTTGTCCTTTTGAATGGAAGTCCCAGACACAAACCATTATTTGTCTCTCCACAACAGAGAGTGAATTATGTGCATGCGTTCAGGCCACTCGTGATGTAGAATGGTATCTGCAAGTATTTGCAGACCTACAGATGCAAGTAACGCTACCAGTAAAAGTTTACCTTGATTCCCAGAGCAGACTCGCTATCCTGTGTTCAGAGACCAATACGCAGCACACTAGAGTCCTAAGATTACGTTTGCAGTTTGTAAAGAAACTAATTGCTGACGAAATGATTGTATTTGAATATGTCCCAGGTGATAATCAAATTGCGGACATTTTTACAAAAGCACTTCCAAAGGTTACACATGAAAAACATGTACAAAGTATGCTTTATGTTTTTGTTCCACAATGATGAACCGGAGGGGAAATGCTGAATGGTTTCTTTAAATGTAAAGGTTCATCATTGTTCCACTCGATGTGTATGTCTTTAAGGGGCCAGAGCAAGGGCCAGAGCAAGATAACGAGACCCAGCTTTACAGCTGTGAAACATAGCAGGTGCTGCTGAGTTGTACTGATTAAGGTGTGTCAGCATTTGGTTGTAGTATATAAGGAGCAGCACCTAGCTCTCCCATTACCCTGGGGGTTGGGTTGGTGGTTGGGTCTGGTTTGTTGTTAATGTATTTAGTGTATAAGGAGTTTTTGGTTTTTTTTGTAATTAAAACCTTAAGTTATTTTTGAGTCCCTTTCTCTTTAATGCATGATCTCCCCAGCAAGCTCTCTGCAGCGCTACCATACTGCAAATAGCCAACACTGTCAACCTTTCCAAGGTTTTATATAACTCCTGTCAGAGCTGCCTCTAGGTCCCAGCTCACAGAGGACCAACGCTAGGCTGTAGTAATGTACAAAAGTCTTTATTGAAGTTCAGTTTCCATTTCAAAGCCACAGCATGCAGCCCTATGTCTTAAACCCTAGATCGGCGAAGTCCCGTCTGAGTCTCCTCCCCTATGACACCAGTTTAAGATCCTAGCCCTGCTCCACCTTTTACGCTGCTCTCTCCTCCTCTGGGTCCTCCTGCCCGCTGGGGCATTGCCCTTTCTGGACTCTTCCGACACTGAGTCGCTTAGCTCCTCCCCCTCCCTCCGGCGGGCTTTAGGACCCGGTTCCCAATCCTCATTCTCTGCTGTCCCGCGCTCCTGTACATTTGAACTTGCCTCTCGCACCAGCCCAGTGACCTTTCTCCTAACCGTTACAGTACTTCGGTCACTGCTTCCCTCTTCCAGGACACTGGCCGGATCTGACCTCTCCTCCGTTGTCCGACTTTCTGATGGAGGCGTGGTCAGCCCTGCCTTATCTTCTCTCCCTGGTGGGGAATGCACTGGCCCCGATCCTTGGGACTCTTCCCCCCCACTCTGCTCTGGTGGGGAAGCTGGTCCTGATTGATTTCCAGCTACTGCTCTGGGAGTCCCTGCTGCCCCCTTGCTCCTGGGGCATTCCCCTTGGGAACCCCCTACCCCTGGCCACTGGCGCCCCCTTCTGTGAATCTTCCGATTCGCTGGAGAGGCTCATGGAATCCCTCGGTCCACTGTCCTCTTCTCCTACGCTCCCCTCGGATTCTTCCCCTTCGCTCTCCATCTCCTCTCTTCCCTGTGCCTCTGCTCCTGAGCCCCTGACATCCATCCCCCCTCGAAGCCCCCCCTTCCCCCCTCCCCCTCTTCTGGCGTGGGTTTTGGGTGCTCCAGTGTTGTGGGGGTGAGTGCAGGATACAGTTCTTCCCCCGCGGTGTGCCTCCAGCCAGTTAGATCCGGCCAGTCCTCAACGGGCTCGTCGACGTCGATCTCCCCAGCTTCCATCTCTCTGCCGGTGTGTTCGAACCCCGGATCCTCCCCCAACACGTCCATGACTCCCTCTCCCCCTGTCGCCTGGGGTGACGCTGTGTGCGCGGGCCCGCTCGGCAGTTCTCTGCGCCACCCCACCTCAGGTTGATCTTCCCACCAATAAGAGCCGCCTGTGCCAAACCCTGAGAGGGACCCCTCTGGGGAGCTAGTCTCCGGCGCCGTGTCCTCCTCTGAAGAGAAACCCCGGAACGTGCTGGCTGAAAGTGTGGGTGTGAAAAGATATTCGTCAAAATACTCCTCCGGCATGGGCCTGTGTGGGAAGAGTGCATGGAACTCGTCTTTGAGGTAGTGCTCCTCCACCGCATAGTACGGTACCCAGCTGTTGGCGCTGGCCGGGGTACCTTCCCTTGCGAGGAGATATTCAACCCCCTCTTCCCCCCATCTTGAGTCCAAACTCTCCGTGACCTCGTTGAGCGGCCCCGCCCTCGGCGACCCCCCTGTCGTGGGTGCGTCTCTAAGTGGGCTAGGAGCTGTCCCTGGCGCCTGAAACCTGTGAGGTGCCTTGTAGGGCGTGAGCACCGATCTATGAAAGACCGGGTGCATTCTGGATCCCTCCCGTAGTGTCAACCGGAAGGCCACTGGGTTGATCTGTGCCTCGACTTGGTAAGGGCCTAGCTGCTTGTGTCCGAGCTTTTTCTTAGCTAAGGATCTAGCCGGCACTGCCTGGGCTACTAACCAGACCCAGTCCCCTACCCGTATGTCCTCCCCAACTCTCCTGTGTCTGTCTGCCTGCATCTTGTACACGTGTTTTGCTAGCTCCAACTGCCTTCGGAGCTGTTCATGGACCTCCTGTAACTCCTCTGCCAATGCCTCTGCTCCCTGCGGCTCCCCTTCCCCCTCTTTCTCTAAGCCCGGGAAGGTCCTGGGATGTCGCCCATTGTTGGCGAAAAACGGTGTCACCCCCGTGGACATGTGTTTCGTGTTGTTGTAGGCAAACTCGGCCAGCGGTAGGTAGTCCACCCAGGTCGAGGGCTGCTAGTTCGCGTAGCATCTCAGGTACTGCTGCATGATGGCGTTGACCCTCTCCGCTTGTCCATTGGTCTGCGGGTGTCTTGCCGACGCTAGGTTGACCTTGACGTTCAGGATCCCCATCAGCTTCTGCCAGAAACTCGAGATGAACTGGCGCCCCCGGTCGGACAGGATAGACCGTGGCAGGCCGTGCACCTTGAACACGTGGTCTATGAACAGCTTGGCTGTCTGTTCCGCTGTGGCTACCTTCGCGCAAGGAATGAAATGCGCCATCTTGGTGAACATGTCGACTACCACGAGTACTGCTATTTTGCCCCTCGAGCTGGGCAGATCAGTGACAAAGTCCAAGGCCACCCTCTCCCACGGTTCGGACGGGGTCTGTACAGGTTCCAACAGTCCCGCTGGCGGTCTGTGTACTGGCTTGGCCCTTTGGCATGTGTCGCACCTCGTGACGTAATCCGCAACTTCTCCCCGCATCTTGGGCCACCAAAAGTCTCTGGCTACTAATTCCACCATCTTGTCCTTGCCGAAATGTCCGGCGCTGGGTGCGTCGTGTAGCTGTTGCAGTACTCTCGCGCGGAGTTCATCTCCCGGCACGTAGATGGCCCCTTTGTGGAGGAGCAGTCCGTTGCGCATCTGGAACTCGTCGTCCTTCGCTGTGCCACTGCGCACCTCCTCCATTTGGATCGTGCGAAGGAATCCGTTCGAAGCTCGCGCCGTATTGCTTCCAGGTCCACGGTGGCCGAAGCGCATGCCCACACCTTAGGTGCGAAAATGTGTTTGGCCGCTACCGGTGCTGCTTCCTCCAGATACTGCGGCTTCCTGGATAGCGCATCAGCCATGATGTTGTTGTCTCCGGGGATATATTCTATCCTGAAGTCGAAATCCGCAAAGAACTCCGCCCAGCGGATGTGTCTCTGGTTCAGGAACCGTGCCGTGCTCCAGTATTCCAGGTTCTTATGGTCCGTGTGAACTTGCACTGTGTGTTTGGCTCCGATGAGGAAGTGCCGCCACGCCTTGAAGGCTGCATGAATGGCCAGCAACTCTCTGTCCCAGATGGTGTAGTTCTGCTCCGACTTGCTGAGTTTCCTGGAGTAGAAAGCGCACGGCCTCCAATCCCCTTGCGGGTCTTGCTGCAACAGGACTACCCCCATGGCTCTGTCGGAGGCATCCGTCTCAACCCTCATGGGTCTGCTGGGGTTCACATGTAGCAGTTGTTCTTCGGAAGTGAAGAGACGCTTGAGTTTCTGAAAGGACTGCTCTGCCTGCTCCGTCCAGATGAACAACTTCTTCATGGAGCTGAGGGTGTCCGTGATGGCCGCCGTCTGCATAGCGAAAAGCTTGATAAACTTGCGATAAAAGTTGGCAAAGCCGACAAACTTCTGGACCTCCTTCCGATTGCGCGGGCTTTTCCAGTCCAGTACCGAGCGTACCTTGGCGCTGTCCATGGCGATTCCCTTGTCGGACAGCTTGTAGCCCAGGAAATCCACCTCCGTCATGTCGAACTGGCACTTCTCCAGTTTGGCGTAAAGTCTGTGCTCCCGTAGTCTTTGCAGGACTTCCTTGACATCTCTCTCGTGAGCCTCCTGCGATTCCGAGAAGATCAGAATGTCGTCCAGGAAGCAGACGCACTTCTTGTAGAGGAGCCCCGCTAACACGTGATGCATGAAGGCTTGGAAGCAGTGGGAGCCATTTTGTAAACCGAACGGCATAACCCTATATTCATAGGTGCCCAAGGGCGTAAACATGGCCGTCTTCCACTCGTCGCCCTCCCGCATGCGTATAAGATTGTACGCCCCTCGTAGATCCAACTTGGTGAAGATGCGTCCCTTCCTCACCGTCGTGAGCAAGTCGTCAATCTTGGGCATCGGGAAAGCCATGGGCTTGGTTTTCGAGTTCAAGATTCTGAAATCAACTACCAACCTCTTTTGGGGCGTGTCTTTTTTCTTCACGAAGAACACAGGACTGCCCCCCACTGCTTTGGATTCCCGGATGAATCCCCGCTTCAAGTTGTGATCTATGAACTCCCTGAGCTCTTGCAGTTCGTCTTCAGACATGGAATACAATTTTCCCGTCGGCAGCGTCGCCCCCGGCAGGAGGTCAATCTTGCAGTCGTAGGGTCTGTGGGGAGGCAGCTTGTCCGCTTCCTTCTCGCAGAAGACCTCCAAAAACGCCTTGTACTTGTCGGGTACCACTTGCAGCATGCCCAGTTGTAGCTGTGGGTCATCCTCTTGCCCCTCGTCTTCCTGGTTAGTCATGATGCAATGTTCTGTGCAGTAGGAGGAGCAGAAGGTCAATTTACGCTGGTACCATGCCAATTCTGGGCTGTGCCTGTCCAACCAGCTCATGCCCAATACTATGGGCGTGTCTGGCAGGTGGGTGACATTGAAGCTGATGCCTTGCGGTGATTTCCAATTCGCATCACCATTGGCGGCGTTTGCGGTACCACCTGTCCCCCCAGCAATTCTCTTCCATCGACTGTCACTACTTTTAGGGGCATCGTGGCAGGCAGGAGCGCTATGCTATGTTGCTTGATGAAATCCACTCTTATAAAGTCTGCATTGCTACCAGAGTCAATGGTAATAGGGACTTCCATGGTGAGCCCATTGGGAAGCTGGAGTGCTGCGGTGAGCTGCACCACTGGTTTGGGCGGGAGGGGGTCTGTGGGCTGTAAGATTCCTGGGGAATGCTTCACTGACTCGTCTGGCTGGGCCCCAGTGGCTCTGCTTCCAGCCAGACTTCGTCGTTTCCCTGCTGTGGGTTCTCTCTGCTGAACTGCTTCTGTTACTGTTGCTGAGGCTCCAGTGTGCTTGTGGAGCCTCTGGGGGCACTCTTTTGCCATGTGCTGAGCACTGTCGCAGATGTAACACTTCCTGTTCCCTCTAGGAGGCTTCACTTTGGCTGCTCCCGGTGTTAGGGCTCTGGTTGCTGACTGAGCCTTGGCACCACCTATCTCCATCGGCTCCTCTCCCCCTCCCAGTGGAGGTGTGGATTGAGCGCGCGCTGAGTCCCTGGGAAAGAAGGGAGGTGCTCTCGCTGGTGTGCGTCCCCAACGCCCTTCGTCTTTGCTCCAGGGACGTTCTTCCAGACGCACCCCAATCGTCAGCGCTCTCTGGACAACTTCTTGAGTGCTCTGGGGTCTCTCCCCCCTTGCGATTTCGTCTTTCACAGCCCCGTTCAGCCCCTCCCAGAACAGGTCCCTGACAGCCGCTGAATCTTTTTCCCATCCCAGCGCGTTGACCAATGCAAAAAAGCGGGAGTGATATTGCCTCACAGTGGCTCTGCCTTGTTTCAATCCATGTATCTCTTTTCTGGCGACATCTACATCTATCGCTGATAAAAAACAAGCATCCATTGCCTTAATGAAGGCATTCGCGTTTTGGAGGGCTGGATCATTATCTCTCCACAGATTGCGCAACCACGCTTTAGCTTCTCCATGGAGATGCGTTAGTATGAAGCCTACTTTCTCCTGCTCATCTCTAAAGTCCTTCTCCAGTAACTTTAGCGCAAAAATCACGTCTGCTCTGAAGTTAGGATAGTGCTGCAGACTCCCATCGAAATGAGACACAAGGCTGCCTCCTCTCTTTCCCAGCCCAACCCCCTCTGGTCTGGCTCCCGGTAGCCCCTGTTAAGTCAACATTTCCAACCTGGCTTGCAGATCCTTGCAGACAGCAGCTGCTTCCTCTTCTCTCCTCCTGGACGCTAGTATTTCTGCGTTAAGTTGTGTCACTGCGTTTTGCAGGGCTGCCATTTGTTCTTCGGTAGTCATCTTGTGCTGCTTTCGTGAGCTCGCGAAGTACCAATCTTCGCCCCTCGCTGCGTCCACTCACGTTGCGAGGTTTTTAGTGAGACGGGACTTACTGTCAGAGCTGCCTCTAGGTCCCAGCTCACAGAGGACCAACGCTAGGCTGTAGTAATGTACAAAAGTCTTTATTGAAGTTCAGTTTCCATTTCAAAGCCACAGCATGCAGCCCTATGTCTTAAACCCTAGATCGGCGAAGTCCCGTCTGAGTCTCCTCCCCTATGACACCAGTTTAAGATCCTAGCCCTGCTCCACCTTTTACGCTGCTCTCTCCTCCTCTGGGTCCTCCTGCCCGCTGGGGCATTGCCCTTTCTGGACTCTTCCGACACTGAGTCACTTAGCTCCTCCCCCTCCCTCCGGCGGGCTTTAGGACCCGGTTCCCAATCCTCATTCTCTGCTGTCCCGCGCTCCTGTACATTTGAACTTGCCTCTCGCGCCAGCCCAGTGACCTTTCTCCTAACCGTTACAGTACTTCGGTCACTGCTTCCCTCTTCCAGGACACTGGCCGGATCTGACCTCTCCTCCGTTGTCCGACTTTCTGATGGAGGCGTGGTCAGCCCTGCCTTATCTTCTCTCCCTGGTGGGGAATGCACTGGCCCCGATCCTTGGGACTCTTCCCCCCCACTCTGCTCTGGTGGGGAAGCTGGTCCTGATTGATTTCCAGCTACTGCTCTGGGAGTCCCTGCTGCCCCCTTGCTCCTGGGGCATTCCCCTTGGGAACCCCCTACCCCTGGCCACTGGCGCCCCCTTCTGTGAATCTTCCGATTCGCTGGAGAGGCTCATGGAATCCCTCGGTCCACTGTCCTCTTCTCCTACACTCCCCTCGGATTCTTCCCCTTCGCTCTCCATCTCCTCTCTTCCCTGTGCCTCTGCTCCTGAGCCCCTGACAACTCCTTTTTTATATAACTACTTGCTAGATTCCCATATTCTGTGTCTCTCATTCTCTCCATTTTTTGGCTTATTGACATTGAATATGTCCTTGTGTTTTCTTGTATTCTCAGGTATGGAAGTTCTGGGATTTGATGAAGATAGCTGCCTTTATACTGTGTCCTGCCCTGCTCATGTTTGTTGCTTTCAGGAACTCATTCACATGGTAAGTCCACCATGTCCCTGGAGCTCAATAATGGTTTTGACCAAAAGGAAAGCAGTAACTACTACTGTCACAGGATCTCTTTTGTGTTTCAGGCACCTGGAGAAATTCTGGGGAGCCTCTGGCTTGTTCTGGCAGACTCAGTGGGAGAACTTGTACCATCTCCTAGGGAGAAATGAATGGGCGATTTTCATAGTTTGTGAGTCACTTTGAACTGAAGTCAGTTATTGTCTGTGTTTTTAATGGCTCTTTCAATTCTGTTAGTATTTAATTCCATTTTAATAATGGTCTTTTCTATGTTTTTAACTTGTTCTATTTTATCTGTGTAAGCTGCCTGAGTCTCAAATTGGGGGAAAAGGCAGAAATAGTAATACTTATAATAGTAATAATAAGCTCATTTCTTATCTATGTAAAAGGGTGGTTTTGAATATAAAAGTATTCCTGTAATATAATACCTTGTCATAACTGTTCACCATTGGGCGTGTGCCCCATTGAACCCAAGCTTGCTGATACATAAGTTAGGCAAAACGTCCTGATTGACCAGTAATACATACTGTCCCTATTCCTCCTTTCCTTCACAACATGCAGAGTTATGTGAAGTGACTGAATTTAAAAGTTTGGGGCTATGGTCAGGGCACAGATTAACTCTCCAACCCTTCATTAATTCTAATTTTATTGGAACTTTATGGTGCCTCACACCCTACAAACTCACAACAGTACTCTGCCTACTGATATAACACTCGTCGTTCATGGAAGGAAGTTGGGAGTCATTTTGGACTCACAGCTGTCCATGGAGGCGCAGATCAATTCTGTGTCCAGGACAGCTGTCTACAATCTCCACCTGGTATGCAGGCTGAGATCCTGCCTGCCCACAGACTGTCTCATCAGAGTGGTATGTGCTCTAGTTATCTCCCGCTTGGACTACTGCAACGTGCTCTACGTGGGGCTACCTTTGAAGGTGACATGGAAACTACAACTAATCCAGAATGCGGCAGCTAGACTGGTGACTGGGGGCGGCCGCCGAGACCATGTAACACTGATTCTGAAAGACCTACATTGGCTCCCAGTACGTTTCTGAGTACAATTCAAAGAGTTGGTGCTCACCTTTAAAGCCCTAAACAGCCTCGGCCCAGCATACCTGAAGGAGCGTCTCCACCCCCATCGTTCTGCCTGGACACTGAGGTCCAGGTCTGAGGGCCTTCTGGCGGTTCCCTCACTGCGAGAAGTGAGGTTACAGGGAACCAGGCAGAGGGCCTTCTTGGTAGTGGTGCCCACCCTGTGGAACGCCCTCCCATCAGATGTCAAGGAAATAAACAACTATCTGACTTTTAGAAGACATCTAAAGGCAGCCCTTTTTAAGGAAGTTTTTAATTTTTGATGTTTTGTTGCTGTATTATTATTATGGGTGGGGTATAAATAATAAGGTTGTTGTTGTTGTTGTTATGGTGCTGCATCTCACCAAGGAACCTTTTGCATCTCTTCCTATGTAGCCCACTGGTATAATGCAAATAGCAGGGGAACTTGTGGCCTTCCAGAGCAGGGGTCAGCAAGGTCTACCTCGCCTGAGCTGGTTCACTTCAGTAGATCCCTCCATGGGCTGCATCACGCACAATTTCCAACATCTGCGTTATGCGCAGATGCAATTTTCGGCGCTGCGTCGGTTTAGCGCAGCATGCGGGGACTCACCAAGCGGGCTGCTCGTGGGCCAGTTAAGCGACCCCTGTGGGCCACTTGTGGGCCTTAGGTTGCTGACCCCTGCTCCAGAGGATGTTGGACCACAACTCCTATCAGCCCCAGCCAGCATGGCCAATGCGCAGGGAGTTGTACTCCAAGAATATCTGTAGGGCCACAAGTTCCCTACTCCTACTATGAAGCATCAGGCGTGAACGTAAGAGTCTCTAGCAACGTAAGCTCTAGCAATTGCTCAAGTGAAAGCCACAATGAAATTCAGTCGACAAAAATAGAATTAGTCTCTCCCTTCCGCTTGTCCATTTGAACAACATCTATGACTGTGGTCTCTTCCCATGCCGCTCATTTCCTGCTCTTATCCTTTTCTTATTGAGCTGCTGTCCTCTGGTTAGGAAGTTTAGGTTCCATCTCTTGTGTCTGAGCCCAAAAGAAGCCCTCCTGTCCCCATTCACTATTTCCCTCTTCTTGTACTACAGGCACTGGAATAATTCCTGCCCTGGTTTTCTGGAGCTTCAGTGGAATCTTGATGGTAGCAGATGTGACTGGGAAGCCGAGTTTCATCACCCAATACCGCATTCAGTCGGGAAAGAATGATCCTGTGGGTATTTTTTTGCACAAATATGGCAGCCCTGTGTTTGTTTGTTCTGAGTGGGAGCTGTTGATTCCTCCCCATCACAGATAGCCTTTCTAGCCTTTGTCAGGGGATACATCCAGCAGTTTAAAATATGTTGATTTGGGTAGATATCATTTTGTTATTTTTATCTGTTTCTCCAGGAAGTGTCTTCTTCCCTTCGTTAGCTCTGTGCAATAGCGTAGACTGAGGATAGAAAGTGATTGGCCCAAGGTCACATTCAGAGTGAGCTTCAACTCCCTGCATAGGCCCTATGGAATAAAAATGTTTTCAGCAGGCATTTAAAAATTGGAACGGAAGGCGGTGGCATTTTTAGTGACTGCTAGTTATTCTAACATTTTCTTTATAGTGGTGGGTAAATTTATCGTCCCAATTGTCCTAACAGAAGATGCACCTTCAATAAAATAAGAGAACTGTTTCCCAGTCCCACAAAAAAAGCATCAGTGTTGTTCCTGTGCCTTTATCCTAATTGCTCCACAAGGACCATGAAGCCTGAATATGCAGTGACTGAAGATTTAGAACTTACCGTATTTTTCGCTCTATAACATGCACCTGACCATAACACGCACATAGTTTTTAGAGGAGGAAAACAAGAAAAAAAATATTCTAAACGAAACAGTGGATGTATGATTTTTGTGGTTCATGCTGTGGCCACAGACATGTGATCTGACGGTGAGTTTGGGGTAGCCCAATGCAAAAATCCTGAGGATCCATGTGGATCTGTGCTTTGTAACCACGTTTTTGCACCACTGCGGCCCCAGGCAACAGTGGGTGCGTGATTTTTTTGGTGCAAGCTGTAGCCATGGACATGCTATGTGATCTGATGGTGAATTTGGGGTGACCCAGTGCAAAAATCCTGAGGATCCATGTGGATCCGTGCTTTGTAACCACGTTTTAAGTGGGGAGGGAAGGAAAAGCACTCAAGGGATAAGGAACACGTGTGGGGTGGGTGGAGAAGGATGCTGTTAATAATGCAGAAGAGGGGTATAAGAGGAGAAGGCTCTTATAGGAGGAGTGGGGAGGAGAGAGGGACAGAGAGCCTGCTTGCGAAAAACTTTGCTGCTATTTAGCGAGTGGGGAGGAGAGAGGGACAGAGAGCCTGCTTGCTTTAAAGGAGCCAACCGGACAGGAGCCGCTTACACTTGTGTAAGCGGCTCCTCTCCTCTCCTCTCCCGCTTTGCTCCTTTAAAGCAAGCAGGCTCTCTGTCCCTCTCTCCTCCCCACTCAGTGGCTCTTCTCCTGCTTTGCTGTTTCAAAGCGAGCCACGGGGAGGAAAGGAAGGGGAACCATGGATCCTCTGCTCACGACTGCAGCAGATCCCCCCGCCATCCGTAGGCATTCGCTCCGTAACACGCACAGACATTTCCCCTTACTTTCTAGGAGGAAAAAAAGTGAGTGTTATGGTGCGAAAAATACGGTAAAGCCTTTTTATTTGGCAAGTAGAGAGGAAAAGCCACTTCAAGCCTCTAACTGTAGCCAAGAGTCTTCCAGGCTTGCAGAATGTTGCTCCCAGCATAGGCGGTGCTGTTCCACATTTTGACCCAGGTTCATTTTGCCTCTCCCCCTAGGTGGACAGAAAAAAACTGCAGAATGCCATACGAACAGCCCTGTTCAATGATTTTTTCATCTCTCTGCCCATGATTATCCTCATGCTCCCTATCATGAAATGGAGGGGGGAGCCATGCAGTTTGCACTTGCCCACTTTCCATAGGTTTCTTCTCGAGCTGGCAATCTTTACGCTATTGGAGGAAATTCTCTTCTATTACTCTCACCGGTAAGGCGCACATTACATTGAGGTAACATGCTGGGCTCCCCTCCTGGGAGAGCCAGTGTGGTGTAGTGGCTAAGAGCAGTGGACTCGTAATCTGGTGAACCGGGTTCGATTCCCTGCTCCTCCACATGCAGCTGCTGGGTGACCTTGGGCCAGTCACACTTCTCTGAAGTCTCTCAGCCTCACTCACCTCACAGAGTGTTTGTTGTGGGGGAGGAAGGGAAAGGATAATGTTAGCTGCTTTGAGACTCCTGAAGGGGAGTGATAAAGCGGAATATCAAATCCAAACTCCTCCTCCTCCTCTTCTTCTAACGTGCAGTATTCTACAGGCTAGATTTAGACTGGCATTTTAAGGCTCCAGTTTCCACGCCTTCAAAAAAGTTATTTTCTAGTTAAACATAGCTAACAGGATGCAATAGATTAGATAGTGGTGGTGGTTGTTTTACTGAAGTGTAGTTGCCACAATTGCACATGTATTGTGAAGTAATCATGCTGTTATCCCCATCCCCTTGTATTTTCTCGAATCTAATGCTCACCTTTTTAAGTCAAATTACATTGCGAAAATTAAGGTGCGTATTAAATTCGATGGCACATTTACATTCGCCAGCAAATACCTTTTTTGGCTTTAAGGTTCCGAAAATTGAGGTGTGCATTAGATTTAATTGTGCATTAGACTCGAGTAAATACGGTAGCTGCCTTGCATGGTGCCTCAACACCAGCTGTTCTGCCCACAGATAAAATATGGCACATTGTCTCTGCTTCTTCACCTGCAGGCTTCTTCATCACCCTCTCCTATACAAACACATTCATAAAAAGCACCATGAATGGACCGCTCCTATTGGTGTAGTTTCTATCTATGCTCATCCAATTGAGCATGTGGTAAGTGGCACAACTGGCAGCTGAAGGAAGTCTAATGAACCATTGCAACACCAGAGCTGCATGGCTTAATAAAGTTTTGGATTAGGTAATATTGGCAAAACAACATCTTATTTAAGCAGCTTACATATATTGGCGGGATGCAGGTGGCGCTGTGGGTTAAAGCCTCAGCGCCTAGGATTTGCCGATTGAAAGGTCGGCGGTTCGAATCCCTGCGGCGGGGTGCGCTCCCGCTGCTCGGTCCCAGCGCCTGCCAACCTAGCAGTTCGAAAGCACCTCCGGGTGCAAGTAGATAAATAGGGACCGCTTACCAGCGGGAAGGTAAACGGCGTTTCCGTGTGCAGCTCTGGCTCGCCAGATGCAGCTTTGTCACGCTGGCCACGTGACCCGGAAGTGTCTCCGGACAGCGCTGGCCCCTGGCCTCTTAAGTGAGATGGGCGCACAACCCCAGAGTCTGTCAAGACTGGCCCGTACGGGCAGGGGTACCTTTACCTTTACATATATTGGCAAGTGTCTGTTCTGGGAAAACTGGTTGCCCTTGATAAAATATTATTGAAAAAATAATTACCTCCTGCGAAAGAAATTTCAAGTAGGTTTTGAAATATTTTTAGTAGAAATACTGCAATTCTGTGTTAACTAAAAATTTCCTTGCATAATGAAGTAAAAAAATTGAGTTTTGTTGATTATTGATAGTAAAGCACCTCTTGACGGTTAAGTCCAGTCAACGGCAACTATGGGGTGCAGTGCTTATCTCCATTTTCAGGCTGAGGGAGCCGGTGTTTGTCAGCAGACAGCTTTTCTGGGTCATGTAGCCAGCATGACTAAAATGCTTCTGGTGCCCAGAACACCATGATGAGTGCCAGAGTGCATGGAAACGCTGTTTACCTTCACGCTGCAGTGGTACCTATTTATCTACTCGTGCTGGTATGCTTTTGAATTCCTGGGTTGGCAGGAGCTGGGACAAAGAAACAGGAGCTCACCCCATTGCATGGATTCAAACTGCTGACCTTACTATCAACACCCCCCGAAAGGCTCAGTGGTTTAGACAATTGCTAAGTGCTCATATAAAAAAAATAAAATGTTCCAATATACCTCTGCATAGGCATAAAATCTGTATAGACTGCACAGAGACCACAGAAAAGAATGTTCTTGGCTGTGAATCTTCTTCTCAGAGACATTTCCGTCTGCTTCAGGAAAGTTCCTATGAGGTGCCAGTCAGACATTCCCATTCACTGACCACAGTGGAATGAGAGAGACGCAGGATGACTCTCAAAACCACCTCTGCTTTATAACCAAAATGGTACGGTCTAGGTGTAGGACTCTACTTTAAGGCAAGGTGGAACTAAAGGTAAAGGTAAAGGACCTCTGACAGTTAAGTTCAGTCATGAATGACTCTGGGGTTGCAGTGCTCATCTTGCTTTACTGGCCGAGGGAGCCGGTGTTTGTCCGCAGTTTTTCCAGGTCATGTGGCCAGCATGACTAAGTTGCTTCTGGTGCAACAGAACACCGAAACCTGAGGAGCGCATGGAAACACCGTTTAGCTTCCTGCTGGAGTGGTACCTATTTATCTACTTGCATTTTGATGTGCTTTCGAACTGCTAGGTTGGCAGGAGCTGGAACAGAGCAACGGGAGCTCACCCCGTCACTGGGATTCAAGCCGCCGACCTTCTGATCGGCAAGCCCAAGGCTCAGTGGTTTAGACCACAGTGCCACCCGCGTCCCTAGGGTGGAACTACTGTCCCTTAAAATATACAAACAAGTTTAAGTACTGCATTTCCCATTCTTTTCTTAGGAGACCTTAGTTGTCTGTTTGGGGATATTAAAAAGTAGTTTTATTGCAGGTGGGACTCCTTTAGCCAGCAAGGATAGCAGTACTAATTATTGAAAACCCTCTGCAGTGCACTTCTGCCAGGGAGCTAGAAGCTGCCTCGAGTATCTCAGGAAAACTGGGAGGAACTGAATGACTCAGCTGGATGACCTAATGGGTGAAAGACCAGAAGGTAGCTGACTACAGATGGTCTTTGGGGGAACAGAAGAGAGATAGTGGAAAGGGGTGGGGAGAGCTGAAGTGTGAACATTCTCAAGGACCTCTCTAAGCCACTGCTTCTGACTGTCCATATCCACAGGGAAGGGGGCTAAGAGAACTGGTCCGCCCATTTGAGTTGGAACAGCTTTCCTTATTGAGTAAGGTGACTATTTCTAAAGTGACTCATCTCACCCTAGGAGAATTACGCAGCAACTTAGGTGATCCTGTAAGAACCTGTCTCTTTTGACTGTTTTAAAAAAATCGGAGGGGTTACAGGAATCATAGAATTAAAGAGTTGGAAGGGACCCTGAGAATCATTTATTTTATTTATTTTTTTAAAATAATATTTATTCCAGTTTTAAAAATTACAAAAGAAAACACTAGATTAAGCAAGAAAAAAACAAGACCATGTATACAGACAAGCAAAAAAAACCCCAGAAAAATACAATTAAGAAAAAAAAAAAGAAAAAAGAAAAGGAAAAAAAACCAAATCAAACCTTCCCATAACTTATTTTCCATTTGCTTATTTCCTTGACCTCCTCACACCTCCCTTTTTTGTATTCTAGCTCAATTAGATATTTCAGCAAATCCTTTCCATCTTTGTTTTTATCCCAATAATTTATCTTAACATACTGTAATTTTACACTCTCTTCTTTCACCAATTAACTATCCATTTTTACTTAATCCTTTATATCATTTCTGCTAAAAACACATAACTTCATTCCAACATCCTTCTAACATTCCTTAATTTTACAATGTTTCTGTAAATAAACTTTAAATTTCTTCCAATCTTCTTCCACCAACTCTTCTCCTTGGTCTCGGATTCTGCCAGTCATTTCCGCCAATTCCATATAGTCCATCACCTTCATCTGCCATTCTTCCCGGGTGGGTAAATCTTGTGTCTTCCAGTACTTTGCAATGAGTATTCTTGCTGCTGTTGTAGCATGCATAAAGAAAGTTCTATCCTTCTTTGACACCAATT
The DNA here is from genome assembly GCF_951804945.1 of Podarcis cretensis. Classification (NCBI taxonomy): domain Eukaryota; kingdom Metazoa; phylum Chordata; class Lepidosauria; order Squamata; family Lacertidae; genus Podarcis; species Podarcis cretensis. The sequence continues at coordinate 66,137,015 of NC_137171.1, read as the reverse complement.
GGCCGACCATGCCCAGGAGAAAGTCCTCTGGTTTCTTCTGAAAGGTATATTTAAATACCTTTTTCATTTCATTATAAATCATCTCCCAGAAAGTCTTAATCCTTGGGGGACCCTGAGGATCATTTAATCCAAAACCCTGCATTGCAGGAATAAGCAGCTGTCCCATCTGGCAATCGAACCTGCAACCTTGGTGCTATCAGGACCACGCTCTAACCAACTGAGCTATCCAGAATGATTTCCTTTTCCTCTGCTACCTCAAAAGGGATCTCTCACAACAGGCTGAGAATAGATGACATATGTCAGACAAAAATAAGTAATACGAGCCAATCATGGTTCTGGGAATAAGATGGTGTAAAATAAGGCATACAAAAGGTAGCCCTACTAGTCTCCTGTTCCCGCTTATGGACTTCAATTGCTACTCACCCACCCTGGCATATCAACGAAGTATGAGGGAGACCAGGCCTACGGTTTTTCCTTCCATTAATTTGACACGGCTTCCTCTTTCACATTAGCAAGTGCCCAGGGCAGAACCAGGTTAGCACTAAAGCACTTTTGGAGCGGGGGAGTAACGTCAAAGGAGATTTGCAACCAATATGCAGCGTCAGATGTTAAAACGCCCAGCAGATCTCTTTGAATAAACCCTTTTATCTGCACATAGAATATATATGACACTCAAAGCACCAGCTTTTCAACAGTGGAGCATCAATCTTTGAAGCTCACCACCCTCTGTTTAGGAATATTTTCTGTGTACATGTTCACCATTATGAATCTGCACTTATATTCCAGGTTTCCAACATGCTGCCTGTGATGACTGGCCCAATCCTCATGGGATCTCATGTTACATCCATCATGGTTTGGCACTCCCTTGCCTTTCTGGCCACCACCATTTCTCACTGTGGCTACCATTTACCTTTCCTGCCCTCACCAGAGTTCCATGACTATCATCACCTCAAGTAATTAGATTTTGTTCTTACAGGCCACATTTCCCTCACTCAGAATGGGGACCGGGGGGCGGGGGCGGGGGCGGGTTGATGCATACAGCTGCTGAAACGGACTTCACTTAATTTTGTCAGCATTCTTAGGACCATTGTCTAAGCCTTGGCTGAAGTTCAACACACAAGATTCTAACTTTTCACCACAGCATCTCTGTAATATCTATTCTAATGCTTTCCATACCCCCTCCCCCCCAAACCCACTATTATCCTAGCATATGAAAGTACTCAAAATCTTCAGGCATATCTTGTTTTCTGGGGTGGGGGTGGGGAAAATACTCTTCTGTGCTCTGTGCTCAGCTACTTATTGTGGCTTTATGTAACTGGTCTCACGCTGCCAGAAATGAATTTGGTCTAGGCAAACTTTATTGCTATCTATGGGATGAAATATTCCCCAACAGGCACTCATATAAATATTACCTCTAAGACAATCTGTGGCCCTCCAGATCACTGCCAATTCCCATCAGCACCAGCCAGCATGGCCAATGATCAGGGGTGGTAGAAACTGAGCTTCAACAATATCTAGAGGTCCACTGATTTCCTACTCTGGCTCTGTGAGTCACATTACAATTAAGTGTAGTGTTTCTACTTTCAATAACAGCAGTGTTTTACTCTTCCAATATGCTCTTTGCAACTAAAGCCATTGCCAGAGTTATTTGTGTTGGGGGTGGGGGAAGCAGCAATAGAAAGTTTCCCTCCCAATGCAAATAGCAGTTTTATGGGGTTGGGTTTTGTTTTTTGAAGGGTGGGGTGGGGTGTTTAAAAAAACTTTGGGCTTTTTAAATTAAAAAACCTTCCGTATACAACATTCACAAACCTGATAAGTCACTATTGCGCGAACGTATCTATTTAAAACTAGAAAATTTAAACATGCAAGGCCCCCCACCTCATCCTGCTTTCAGATGACAGAGAGCTTCAAAGCAACAATATGGTACAGAAGAATACGGAGGATCAAAATTTAAATGATTAGGTCAGGGTTGAATGGAAGGGAAACGCCTACATTATTGCAGTATGTTCACCATTAAAAGTATGTAATTATTTCCCTTTATTTTTCACCAGATTCAATCAGTGCTATGGTGTTTTGGGTGTGCTGGACCGCCTGCATGGAACAGATCTGTTGTTCAAGCAATCAAAGGCCTACGAGAGACACACAGTTCTGTTGAGCTTCACCCCCCTCACTGAAAGCATTCCTGATTGTCCTAAGAAATCAGAGTGATCCTTAAGTGCAGCTTATTTCCTTCGCTGTCATCTAGATAATCACAAGAATCAGGAGATATCAGATTTTCTCGCAAGGTACTCTAAAAGAGTATTGTGGCAGGTTTCATGTTTTCATTGGCAAGAGACAGCTTGACCTATAACAGAGCCTCTGAAAAGGATCAGGGTAACACTCATGTTTGTAGAGCACCATGGCAAAAGATGAATGAATGGTGGCATCTACAGAAATGATTGTGGTTGACCAAGGAAAGCAAACAGCTAAAAGTACTGTATAACAAAGGGTGCTGGAGGTGAGAGAATATACTTTCTGGCTTACAGAAAACAACTCTCATAGAATTCCAAGTTAGAATTTCAGCCCGACCCAACAAAGGACCAAGAGCAGGGACATTCGAGAGCATTTACCATATTTTCCTGTGTATAAGAGGATGTTTTTTGCTAAAAAAAATAATTAGGTAAAAATTGGGTGTCATCTTATACATGGATAGTGAACGCAGATGGGGACGTGTGATTAATGGAAGCAGCAAGCAGAAGATTGGCAGTGGCGATTGGGCGGGTGATTGGCTGCAAGGCCTGCTGGCGATTGGCTGTGGCAAGTGGGCAGGCAATTGGCGGCTGTGGCAAGTGGGTGGGTGGGCTGTTAGTGGCGGCAAGTGGGCAGACAATTGGCTGCAGCAAGGTGCGTGATCAGCAGTGGCTGTGGCAAGTGATCGGCAGTGGCGGGCAGGCGGGTGAGCAATTGACCCCCTCCCCACACCCCAAAAAAGCTAAAGAACTTAATTTCGGTTTTAAAAAATGGAGCTCGTCTTATACATGGGGGTGTCCTATACACGGAAAAATACGGTATTCCTAGTCTCAGAAGAAAGCAGGGGACTGAAATCTGCCTTCTCCCAGAGTACCAAGCTGAATGAGTTGTCCTACTGAACAGTACAATGTAAGGCATCATGCTGTTGTATAGCAAGAAACTCTTGTGCTGCATAACTGTAAAAAAGGTGGTGGGGGGTAAAGTTTTATCACTATATGATCTATTAAAGATTTCTATGTTTAATTGATTTTTTTTATTTCTATTTTTCCTTATGTTTGCAGCTGTTTCTATTTTAGCTGTAGGGCACATTGAATCCATCAGGGAAAAATGTGGATATAAATAAATATCATTGTAAGCCATGCCTCTCCAAGTAACAATTGAAGATTTTTAAAGAGATAGTAGAGTTAATTAACATAGCCAAAGAGAGCATTATGATGATCTTCTTTTATATTCACTAAAACTCATTAGAAAAATTAGCTGTTTGATGACCCTGGAATAGAAAGCAAACACAACCATTCTCGTTTTACTTCCACATGGGCCTAGTCCTCAAGGAACAGCAGATGAGGCAATAAATATCACTGTGCCACTCTAGGCAGAAGACATATAAGAGGCTTGAGTCCTACAATAAAACATCCCTAAACTTAAGAGCTTAATTATTCATTCCTGGAGAATGCTACAGTACAATGATCTATTCCAAATATTTAGCTGTCGGTGTGCAGTAATACTTATTTTTGTATGGAGGCCCATTTAGTCATTTGAGTCTATAATCAAAAGTGGCATACACACAGGTTGCTTCTTTGCCTCATTTTTCATTCTTTGAAGAACAGTTTAAATAACGTAGGCAACCAGGAATCTTGCTAGAGTACATAATACTGAAAGTGCAAAAGGACATTCATCTTGAAAAGTAACATTTTTAGCACACTTATCCTGCCATTACATCATCATATAATGCATCTCCCAGTTCTCTGGTCCACATGTGGTTGCCATTAGTAGAAATAGCCTCAAGGTAGAAACAAGAGTGTGCAAATTGGTCTTTTGAGGTTTTTATTTTTATACATTTTTGTATTAAAAAGGAAAAAGCATAATTACCACAAATTACAAAGGACTAAAGCACTACTAGAATAATGAGTCACATCAGCCTAGAAAGCAGATACTCTGAATATTACTGTTTATAATACAGGCTCTCATTCAAGTATTTTACAATTTGTTTCCTCTTCCTTCCCCTGTCCCCCCCTCCCCCTCCCCCAATGTGATGATGATCCTAGCACATGGGTTAAGATTTACATACTATTAACAGATGGGATTGTGTATGGTGGGCCATATTAACAAGATCTTTTCCTCCCAGGTGATATACGGTAACAGTTGGTTTAAAAGTTCTCTCAATAATAAATACAGCTGAAAGTGATTACAAACACTTCTGGGGTTTTGTTTTAGCAGAAGGGGCAAGGTTGGAGCATGAATACATACAAGCCTGCTCAGGCAGAGCAAGCAAACCAAACAAACTGATGGTTCTTTTCCTACTGTGATGGCGTTATCAGACATCTATACAAAACAATCATTGCATCTTTTTGCAGGTTCCTCATCTGAAGGGTTGTTTTTTGTTTTTTTTAGCAGCTTAACACAACTTCACACCAAGGAAGCTCCAACCACCACCATTTAAAGCTCAGTGTTGACTTCTGAGTCACAGTTTCATAGGCTGGAAATCCCAACCACCACGGTAGTGCACCACTGCAGGGACAAAGCCAACGATGATAGGAGAATTCAGCCATTCCTGTTTTATAGCACATGGCAATGCTATAGCAGGAAGGCTCTGGTGGGCAAAAGCTTCTGCCAAGGACATTGAAATCCATTTTCCAAAGGATATCAGTGACCCAGACCACCCTGTTGTACCAAGATCTATATTCTGGGAAGGAGGACAAATAGATACAGGAACAATACCATTGAGGAAATAAACAAAAAAGAAGGGCAACAGAAGGCCAGACTTGGAAGAACAAAGTCTGTAAAACCAAAAAAGGATGGTTAAACCCATGCCCTTTCGATGCTTCCAACCATAGGGTGTCCTCATCACAGATACATCGGTCCTATGTTCAAGTGTCTTCAGAAAGTTAAAATGTAAACTAACAGAAATGTTATCCTTAGAATTTTTTAATTTAAAAAACCACTTTGTCCAAACCCATGTTGCTGAGATGAAATTTCCCGCCACCCCCCCCCATAAAACCACTCATATATGAAATTTGATTAAAAAAAACAACTGAGGCATTTAACAATGTAGCTACCCATCCCTTCTAAAAACCTAGCTGATTTTTAAAAAGTTATTGACAAATCCAAGTTTCAGAAGACGATCCATATGGAGAGATAATAGAGCATGGCAGAGTTTGCTGCGTTAACAGATTTGATTGTTTTTGCTTAAAAGAAAATTGAGCAAGGCATGAAAGATGGCTCCCATCCTATTACTCTATTAAAAACAACAACACAAATGTTATGGCAGAGTACTGAGGTTACTGTGTCATGTGTTAACGGTACATTCAACTAACCAACTAGAAGCAAGATGGACAAGTACAGAACTGGAGCAACCCAACAGCTGCAAAAGTGGGAGAAGGAGCAGAAAGGGGCTAAGGACAGACTGAGCACCAACACCTAATAAAGGTCACTTACTTTCCCTGTATGTCCTAAACCAGATTTCAGACCCCCACCCTATTACCCTGCCCAGAGGTCAGCTACCCAGGATGACACTTCTTTAAAGATACTGCTTACCTATAAGACTGCTTGAGTTCCCACTGGGAAACACTTTCTGTTTTAACCTAAGTCTCATACATTGGGCAATAGCTGGTGGCTTCCTAAAAACAACACGACTAGAACTACCACTGCATATGTTTTGAGGGACAGGATACCAGTGTCCATTGACTTGGTCTGCTTTAAAAACCAAGACATAACATTGAAACAAAATCGTTACTATACTCTCTTCCCAAAGTGTAGGGAAACTTTGAACCAGGGTGGTGAAAACTGAGTGTACCAATACCCACACAGAAAGCTGGATACCATCTTTATAGGAATAATGCTATGACTTTCTGGCACTGAACAGCCAAGGCACTGGATGTGCATACTAACAGTAACGTGTCTACAAACACATGCGGCCATTGTCATGTCAAGATGATGCAGGAGACTGACCCATCAAGGTTCCAAAAGGCTACGCTCCCTTCAAGTAAGCAAGTACCTTCAGCTTGTCACTTGAACGGTAGGTAAGAACTTTGTGGTCCAATTTCATGGTATATCCTGGGACATCCACAGAGGAATCAATATGAGATTCTTATCTCCTCTTTCCACAAACTAACCCTGCATCCTTAACTGATCTCCTATACCACACCAGAATGCTTTTCTACACCACCAACAGTTGTTTGCCTTCAGTTCTTCATCAGCAAAGACAAGCAGCTTATCACTGAAATGAAACAGACAAACCATTTTTAGAGCAAGACTTCAGCACTCATCGCCACTTGGATGAAAGTTCAAAGACCATTTCCTTTCAAAGATGAAACCTTTAAACAAAAATGCTCTGGTTAATCTCACTATGTCATCAAGCCTGAACACATACTCCTGTCTCACAAGCAGCAGTTCCCCAATGCATGCTTTGCCTTATTCAAAACTGAATTGTGATCAAGTTACAAAAGTTAGGATTTCAGCCCATTACCAACTGAAATCCTGCCAAACAAGAAAAGCAGCTTCATTGCACCATGTTGTACTAGCGAAATTAGAAGACAGCAGTAGTTCTGACTGCCAATTCCATGTTAACATGGTTCTGCTACTGCAATGCATTCAGCGAAGCTCACAGTGGGTATTCTGCCACACCTGGTGAAATGCTCATGTCTTTTAATGGTACCACAATGAGAGGCTGAGGGTTTGATATAATACAGGATCACAACTTATGCAGCAAAAAACTAGAACCACAGGGCACAAGTTAACTGCATGGTCACCCAAGACTGCTCCATAACAAACTCCCATTAATAGCATGCTTGACACAGCTAAAATGAAATAACATTAGCTAGACACAACAGACTCTCCTAAGGCAGTAAGGCCCATGTCCTCAATTATCTACATCTGCAGTACCAACATCCTAGAAGAGGAGTGACAGAAATCAACCAACCGCCCTAGCATCATATCCCCTGCATTCCTAAAGTAAAAAAGTGTTGCTCCAACTGGCTGGGAATAAAAACATCCTTACCTGACACAGGCCTCATTTCCACACTCTTTGCAGCATGTTAAAAATCTGAGAAACAGGCCTAGAATGTAACCTCTAAAATGTGTGTTGATGACACACCTCTCTTCCTCTCCCCACCCCTAACAATGGTCTAGGATCCAAAGTAGCGTAAGGGTGCTCCTTCGCACCCTTTATGGCAATAAGTCTCCACACCCAGAAAAGGCTGTGGGATCCTCCAGAGCAGAGCATGTGAGTGGCTGCAGATAGGAAGGTATCAGCCTCCAGCATCATGGAAGTGCCTCCAGCATCATGCATTACTGGGAAAGAAGGGTGGAGACTGTTTGGAGCCAGGCCATTGTGTGTAGGACCACATAGAAATATTGCCACCACCATTCATCCCTCTTTAGAGTCACAGGGCAAGCTTGGGTGGCATAATGACCAAGCAATTGCAGCTCTTCCATCTGCTACTAAAATCTCTGGCTTGCAGAACAGGGACAGTACATTAGGCAATATAACAAAATGTAGGAAACAATAAAGCATGTTGTCAGAAACAAGTTGTCTGTACACATATGCTTCCATCTTCTCTGAAGTTCACTTCTATAGCTCCAGTACCAGCTGCTTTTAAGATGTCAAGAGCCATGCAGTCACACACTGCCAATAGTCTCAGACTTAGTTCCAAGCAGTTAACCCAAGAGCAGTTAAGTCAATCATGGTGCTTTGTATAAAGTTCTATGACACAGGATGAGTGGACATGGTTCCAATACATGAAGTGATTTCATGATGCAAGACAGTCAAGGTGTTGGTAGCTAGAGAAGAGTCTAAACACAGCTGGGTCCTCCGTGGCTACATGGTCAACCCAGGGAAGGCAGGCAGGCAGGCTAGCATGCCAGTAATTCAAGAGTCTACAGAAAGGGAGGGCCTGCATAGGGAAGTTAACACTTAGCAAGCCACCTCTTTTTTGGAAACCACCACACACAAAAATCCCACCTTGTTTGCTTTAAAGCTCGTTTCTCTGTACACACATTCTTCAACCATATATATTAAAGAGCAAGGATGTGTGCCAGTGGATCTTCTCTGTGCAATTACCTATTCCTGGCACATCTGCCTGCCTACCATGGGATAGGAAGAGTTCATGAGATCAACAGGCTAGTTCCTGGCCTGGCCTGGCCTGCCCTGGTGGGAGAGGGAGGAAAATGGCAGTGCACCTGGAGGTCTGAGTGAGGCAATAGCATGTGTAGTTGCTGTAGCAGGAAGGGCACTAGAAAAGTTGACACATTTACATCAGCACCAACTACACAATAGCAGAAGTCTTAGATTTTAGTGCTCCAGTACCCCCTTCTCCAGAGATAAACTGTCTAGGTGGCTTGAGACAACATTCACCTAGAAATCAACAGTACTGTTCCAGTCGATGCAAATCACAGCTGGGTCAAGGGGAGATCACCAGCCATTGCAGACAAGAGTCACTACTGGACAGGGAAACAGTAGGTATTATCACAGTCCGGATGAGTCCCAAGCAGATGCCATGTTCCAAATTTGCTCAGAGAAGTCAGGGATGCCTCCAATTTCCCAACTCCACAATAAGGCAACTTATTATTTTCAAGGAAGGAAGCAAAGACAGACTTTTTTTTTTAAACAAGTTTTTTGTGGGGTTTTTTGTTTTTGTTTTGTTTTGTAAGAGAAAGCTGTTTTAGCGAAGTCTCATCATGAGAGTAGCATTCCTATGTGAGGGGAGACACTGTGCGAGTTTATGTTCTACCCATCACACAAAGGAACTGGGCGAGCCCAATGCGAGGTGGGCCCATGTTCAGTTAGGGTCCTTTGGTTGACTTCCAGTAGTCAAGTCTGTGATGGAAAAGGTGTGCAGCATGGAAGGGAAGCCGTAACAGAAGTGATACTTGTGATGGTGGTAAAGGGACTCCTTGTGCATTGTCATAACCAGAATGACAGGCGCCTGGTGGACTTAGAAAGCCGAAGGCAAATTCCAAATGGAACCACACTGTCCGGCCCACTGCCTCCAGCTTCTTTCAAGTGGGCTGCATAGTTGATCGGTGGGATGAGGAGGAGCTGGATCATGTCGCCGCATGATGCAGAATTGTTTTGGTTTATCCAAACAAACTTCTATCAATAATTTAAAACTTGATATAGATATATATATATATTTATATTTATAAAAATCTCCCCCTTCCCAACCCTACCCCAGAAAGGCGCTAAGACGTGAAAATGTGTGGATGTGGCTCCAATCAGTAACTTAATCACAGCGAAGAAAAGGATGCTTTCAGCTTGCTTCGTCTTGTTTTCCCAGCCAACAAGAGAAATTGTGTGCGTTGTAGTCCCCACCTCTGGTAAGCAGCCTGGTTTTGGATGCCCACATTCCAACTCCCTCAAGTGTCCCTGCCCCCTTTCCATTGGAAGTTCTGGTGTGTCTTATTTCCCTATTGTTTGCGTTTCTACAGTCGCTGTAGAAACTGCATGTGGCTGGCTCAGGTTTTTGGCATCCTCCTGCACAGGCTGGCTAGATGAGGTGGGGACTTGGTTGGATGAGACAGAGACTTGATGGGATGGGGTCTGGGTGACAGGTTTGCTGGAAGACTGAGATGGGTATCGCTTCCTTCCATCGACTCCCAATGCTGCTGGGTATCTCTTGTGGCCACCTTCTTCCCCTATAGGGGGCTGAAACAGAAAATAAATAATTATGTAGCACTTGGGCATCCCTCTCAAGCATGCTTCATTTAAAGTAAAGGTTCCCCAAATCCTGGTTGTTCACCAAAAACAAAATAGAAGATAGCTAACAAGCAGGAATTGAACTAAAGGTAACACACAATGCGGATAGCAGCTAAAGTAATGATGCAAAAGTACCATACAATTTGGGTTGGGGATAAGTACAGGAGATGAAAGATTCTCCCATACAGAGACAGAAAAGGGAGAGAAGGTAAGCAAGTGAGAATACCAGATACAATTAGCTCTAGTTGTGTCAGCTGAATACAAGGCTTTGAAGAACACCTCTCTGAGTAACAAGACTGCCCTGTGTGTTCTTTTAGGAAGGCTTTTTTGAGATTCTAAAGCAACGTTTATATAAGGCAATGGACAATATGAAGATATTAGAGGTGAAATTTAAGGAGTGACTGTGTGTGTGTGTGTGTGTGTGTGTGTGAGAGAGAGAGAGAGAGAGAGAGAGAGAGAGAGAGAGAGAGAGAGGAGATGAATGTGAGGTGACTGAAATGAATTGGACTGTGCCTCTCAACAGAGCTGTAATCAGTCCCCGTGCCAGTGGATGCTGCTGCTACTGTACTTCCAATTAATCTGACCAACTACTTCTAGCCACAGGCTACAGAATTAAGTCGGGTTCAGGTTTGCCCTTGGGAACTGCACTTTGAACTTATGCATTCTTTGCACTATGATTTTCTACCTCACTTACCAGTTTGCAGCAAAGAGATTTTGCTGTGGCGTCTGAATTGGACAAACTACAGTTATCATAAACCACAGTTTGCCTTCAAGCCAGAATCATTAACCCATTTTTATTTCTGGTGTGGACATGGACTATGACCAAATCATAAGATGGTCACAGTACTAAAACTGGGCAAATGGAGGGGGTGGGAGAGCACATGGCTCCAGAGATGATTTCTTAATCAGTAAGACAGCAAAGAGATGGTTCAAGCAGTAATTTCTCCCCCTTCAGTGCAATACCACAGGGAGAGACTTAGGGTGCTGTTCAATGATGCACAATCACCTGAAGATCACAACAATGAATGCCAACTTTCATATAGGAATGAGCCATCAGAGATATCAAGTTATATGGAAGTCTGTTACCTCAAACACAATGTTTTAGTAGAGTCCGCGCATTAAGGTTGGATGAGAATTTTGTTCCATTTTAAAGAGAACCGATCTCATTCACACCTCATAGATCAATATACTGATTAAAACACAAATATCATTCAAATTTCACACTTATTTTATAATGAGTTGTAAAATGTGTGCATTTAAATATGCATTCTGTGCTAAAGGATAGGCACAAAAACTATTTGATACATAAATAGTTATAAATATTAAAATTGAGGGTTCAGAAAATGTTTATTAACTGACAAACTAACTTTTAAGCAGATTTAAATAGGTGGCTTTACTGAGATATTGCATTGTTTATAATATGTGATTATAAAAATTGAGATTATTTTTTTTGTACACCTGAATTTAAAGTAAACTTTTGTTTAAAAGATACATTCACCATGGACCCCTACAGGTCTACAAGATGCATCCATTACAAGTGTCTAGTAGAAAACTACAAGAAACAGTTACTTCTACTTACATCCACTCGGAAGTCTTCAAGGCGTCGGAATTTGCTGAGGTATTCTTGCAATTTGCAATCAATGTCCAAGTTTTTGGCTTTGGAATATTTTAAGAAGGCCCAAAACTTTTCAAGCCCATAAAGCTGCCCTATTAAGACAAGGAGCAAAACAGACACAAGTCAGACCCTGTCATCAAAGAAGTTTCCAAAATCTCTCATTTAGCAACAGTGGAAGGGAAAAGGAGGAAAGATGTAACTATCAAGTTTCGGTAAAAAGCTGGAATGAATAAACAACGGCAATCTAGCCAAATGTCAGAATAGAACTCTTCTGCAACTACAAATTGCTGCACGTTAACAGTATCTAAACAGTGCTAGAAGCAGTGGTGCTGAAGGGAAAGAAGAGGGTCAAGAAATGTGCCAGTCCTTTGCTGGAAGGGAGACTTCTCTAAAAGCAAGAAGGGTGATCATGTCCCCACAAGACAGGCTGCTGTAACATGTTCAAGATCCTTTAATAAAGATTTGGATACCACGCAATGTCCTCAGAACCCCATTATATTAGGGGTCTGGAATCACAGAAGAATGTTTTTAGTCGAAAGACAGGCTGAACGATTCAAGGCATCATTCCTCACAGATCACTGCCACCGCAATGGCACAGAAGGAAGCCCCTGGAATACCAGCCAGTCAGACCCCTCACTTACCAGCTTCATAATCTTTTATAGTTTCTTCTTGGAAATCCTTAAATATGTCAAGTCGGAATTTCTTCTCCAGTCCATAGCTATAATATCTGAAAAGGCACTCCAGTCCATACCTGCAAGACCATGACATCCACCTCATCAACATTTGCCTCCAACCGTACCCTTTTCCTCCCCAAGAGCCTTCCACGCTGCATTTCTCTTCCTGATTAAGTCCCGATAAATTACACATCTCATGTTTCCTGCAGAAGACAAGGGCTCCCCCATATTCACCAATTTAAGCTAGCCCACATTTCTCCTTTCCATCCTTTAATATGCAAGCCACTTTATGGTGGTGCTCTGAAGACACAAGGACCTACCTGTACCCTTCCTTTGCATCTTCCAAGGCCAACTGCTTGAACTCTTCGTACATTTTCTTGTTGAAATGATCACGAAGGAAAAACGACCAGAATCTGAAGAGCGTATTCATCTCCTGGGACTGACCAATGCCCAGTCGCTTCCGCTCTGTTCAAGGGGAAAGAGGCAAACCTCATAAGAACCAGCTTATGGTACACCCAAATTAAAACACTGCATCCTGCCCTGAAAGTGGGGATCATAAAATCCCCTGGTTCTCCATGATTCCATCGTAGTATCTCCCCTTTCAAACAAAAAAACCACTGGTATTCTATTTATTCCTTAGCACAGGGAATGCCCGATCCTTTTCCATATTGGAGTCAAGTATATGTAGACATTCCTTTAGTCTACGTCATCATTCTGCAAGGAGCAAAGACTAGCTACCTTTGAAACTATCCTATGACTACTGGAAATAGAATGGCTTTAAAATTAAGGAGAAACTAGATTTGCAAGGCTTCAAACATCATATAACCAACTCAGTCACATTCTGGTCACAGAACTGTGTAGAACACAGATGTCCTTCCTCCAGATTACTAGAGTCCATGCCTGCTGTAGATCATGCAGATGTGCTGCTCACAGATCACTAAACTTCTTCAGAAATGCTGAAAAGCAGCTAAATTCAGCACCGGACAGTGTGCTGCAAAACAGACCCAAGAATGCAAGTTTTGGATGCCATCTGATTATCTGCTCACATTCTGCTAGAGGAGCACCAGCTATTCCTGCTCTGGTGAGTCTATCATTCCTATTCAGGAAGTATACTATATCATAAACATACAGTTCTAGCATTTGCCTTACAGGCAACCCGCATCTTACACATGGGTTACGTTCTGGGGGTAGTGGGCATAGTCAGAATAACCCCTTGAAATCACTCCTGCGTAAGCAGTCTTACCTTCTGGAGCCAGCATGCCAAACAGGTCCTCCTCCATGCCCCCGGCCCTTCCAGGCCGCAGGAGGCTCTCACAAGATCTTGGATAGCCACACAAGATCTCACGATAGCCTCCCAGAGCAAGGCAGTGCGCTTAAAAGTTACTTTCACATTGGGAAACCCTGCACAAAAAGCTTGCAAGCTCCCTGCCTTCTGTGCATTTAATTTGTGTGATTTCAACTGGCAGGCTTCCAGCTGCATAAAGCTGAAATTGCATGAGTTAAGTTACGAGTTGACTGTACTAAGAAAAATGATTGCTGTCTTCAGCACCAGCTTGACTGCTATCAAGGCCTGCATAAAAGCCAAGTATCTAGACAACTTCAAGAGTATCTATACAACTCACCATTAAGGCAGCGCCGGCGATACTTGTGGTAGACATGTTGTGTGAAGCCATTCTCCTTGAGGAGTTCATGGGAGGGGTGCTGGAACTTGGGCAACGATTGTGGAGTGCAGCCATAGCTGCCAATGGCTGGTGTGCCTTCTGAGGGGCTGGAACTGAGCAAGGAGAAAACACTTGAGTCAGAGAAGCACTCAGAAGCATTACTGAAGGATTCAGAACGCTACAGAAATGACATAAGGTTCAACTAAACTTCAGAAGGGGATTTTCTCTGACTGCAAGCATGTTTCTGAGAAAATGCTGAAAACTAAGTTAATATGGAGAAGAGGGGGTGAAAAAAACAGAGAACTTTTGCAAAAAAACAAATAAATCTGTTTTCATCTGTATCTAATGCCCCCTGCCACCTGTTTTAAAACTTCACTGAGAATTATCAACTGCCTGTCTTTGTAGTACCTTATGGATGCAGTTCGAGGTCTATGCTCCCGGGAATCCATCACCCAACCAACATGACATTCCATTGGAGGATTTGAACTGTGCCGTGTCTTCCTCTTCCGGGGCGTCTGCAAGAAGCAGGGGCTCAGTTGACATAATGGAGACTGGTATTTCTTAGTCTCCGTCAAGAAGAATCACAAATACATTGAGCATAAGCACATGCATTTGGCATAGGCAAAGCTTTTGGTATGCAAGACTTACCTTGGCATCTATCAACCTGCCTTCCTTAACCACTGGGTAAAAACGGGGCGTCTGTGTTGGGTCTTTCAGTTGAGGTGTGCGAGGAGTCCTGGGAGTCCTGGCATTGCGATAGTTTGGTGATTCTGGCACAGTTGTTGGCAAAGATCGGGCAATGGTTGAAGGCTCTGGCACACCAAAGAGCTTATTTGCCAGAGCATCTGTAGGAACTAAAACAACACCAAAATCTCTATAGCTTCTCCTGCATATATGTCCAACAGCCACATAAACACACTTCTTTCTGACTCTTAATAACCTGCCACAAGGGAAATTATAGTCAGGGCTTTTTTTCCAGCCGGAATTCACTGGAACTCAGTTCCGGCACCTCTCAGGTGGGCGCCATTGCCATTTGTAAGAGAACAAGGGAGGAAGTTCATGGCGAGTTCTGGCACCTCTTTTTCTAGAAAAATAGCACTGATTATAGTGAATAAGTTTCCGGGGGGTGGCCAGGGAGTGCTTTAAAAATAAAAAATAAAAGCACCACCAAAACAATGGATAAGGACTGTAAAGATAATAAACATACTAGAGTAACTTCCTATTTGTTGTTATTTTAACCAGCATGGTCATATGAACCACTGAAATACACACACACACACACACACACACACACACACACACACACACCCTGTACAATACATAGATACAACGTCTCCTCCCCCATCGGTCTGCCCGGACACTGAGGTCCAGCTCCGAGGGCCTTCTGGCGGTTCCCTCACTGCGAGAGGCCAAGTTGCAGGGAACCAGGCAGAGGGCCTTCTCGGTGGTGGCGCCCGCCCTGTGGAATGCTCTCCCATCGGATGTCAAGGCGATGGACAACTACCTGACATTCAGAAAACATCTGAAGGCAGCCCTGTTCAGGGAAGTTTTTAATATGTGACATTTTAGTGTATTTTACATCTCTGTTGGAAGCCGCCCAGAGTGGCTGGGGAAACCCAGCCAGATGGGCGGGGTACAAATAATAAATTATTATTATTATTATTATTATAAAACACAGTATCAACCAACGCACGCGCGCGCGCGCACACACACACACACACACACACGAACGAATACAAACAGGTTTTTATATTTCATTCCGAATTAAATCTTTACAGTCCCAATTAAATCTTTACATTTATCCTCAGTAAATGTTCCCCTCAATTTTGGGGCAGCAACTGCAAATCTCACAACTCTGAAGTAATTATAGTTGCTAGACTTAGCACGTCCAAACTCTGGAATAACAGAGCAGATAAGAGAATATGGAAATGTAACTTAAATGTTTGGAAGTGTTATTGGGCGAGACCCTCCTGTAAGCGAAACGATAACGCGGAGCATTCTGCAAAGGGTTTGGTCTCCTACCTTGTTGGAACCTTGGTGGTCCTGGAGGAACTTCCTGATTTGGATCAATGGGAGGCTCAGGAGTCAAAGTGTCAAACTGTTCTCGGCTGATCATATTGACCTTCTTGAAGTTCTCTACTTCTTGCTGCATTTGGGGGAAGGAGGAATCACAGAGAAATGATACACTTATATCTGGAGGTGGTAGGATACATAATAATAATAAATAAAATAAAATATAGCTTATTATTCCGTTTCATGTTTTTTCCCTCCCCACCCACCACCCCAGGAAATGGCAAATCACAGGCTACATGTGTTAAAGAACAATGTACCAGTTTCAAGTGTGACAAAATCTACAAGTCAGTCCACTAGATGGTTGCAACATTTAAAAAAATTCTGGTGAAACAGCCACCCACATCACACAAAACTTCTTCTGAAGCAAAGCTTTCTTTATTGGAAGGCAAAACTTTCATTAACAATCCCAGTCATGGAGACAACCAGTCGGTCAGCTGAGACCCAACAATAAAAACGGGGTGCAGATTACAAATAATTATATGTGGAACTCAGACATACTAGAGGCCACTGTATATTGAGTTGACTGAAGAATATATAGAGAATATACAGACAACAACCGTTTTGTGCAGAGGTTGTATTTTGGCCCCGTGCACATCTGTGGAGCGCGTGCAAGTCTGCTCTGTTATGTGCCACCACTTTTTAAGACCACTTCCGAGTTGCAGCAACTTGTGTGGGCTTTGAATGAGCACAAGTCATTGCCTGTAGGAGGATTCATTACAACTCAGAAATACAGACCCCCATGTGCAGAGTTTGGTAAGCATAACCAAGCCAAAATAGGTATGGAGATGGTAGACACATTTTTATTTTCGTAAAAGGAGCGCACAGCCTAGCCCTCCCTCCAGCTGTTATTTCTACTACTCCTCTCTATTTCCAGCTCACTTCCAGTACCACACCCTACATTTAAAGTACATGGCTTAGCCTAAAGAATTATGGGAACTATAGTTTACCCCTCCCCCACAGCTCCAATTCCCAGCACCCACAACAAATTGGTTCTCAGGATTCTGCTTGGGAGAAACCATGTTTTAAAAATCTGGTGTGTATACACAGCCAGAGCCAGAACAGGGCAAGTGGGGCAAGAGCAACCAATTATGGGAAGTTGAGCTAGAGGAGGAGAGATGGTTCTGCATACTGTATTTCTCTCCCATGTTTTTCATTTACAAGAAGGCCTTGCACCCACAGGCCAGTGAGGCCTGTAGTTACGATAATTTGCAATTTCGAATTGCACATTAGGAAACACCTTCTAGTAATCTGTAACTCCCATCTGTGAAGCAGGAAGCAAAATGTATAGTATGCTTGGTTCTGTTCATCTTTTTGTAAAGTAAGCCCTCAAGTAGGAAATACAGAAGGATTCTCTGGTTTGCTGCAGCCCGCACTGAACAGCTGTAGTCCCTTCAGCAGCAACTCTATGTTCCCATCTCAAACATCTGCCACCAGATCATCCAAGGCCAGCTTAATAAGGACTGTATATTTAAGTTGTAGGTCTGTGTTTAGTAGCTGATCTTTGCATGCTCTCAAATGTTGCAAGAGTTCCCTCTGGGAAGCAGCTGAGCAATTACCTCTGGCAGCTATTCATTTCTGAAAATAAGAGGCACCACAATCCGCTGGCTGGTAAGCCTGAAAGCCCTTCTTCCTTACCCGGATTACTCAGTGGAAAAGTGAATGGCATTTGGCATGTGCTCAGAGGCACTGTTTCACTGAGTGAATACAGATTCCAGAGCTAGAACGAGCAGGGTTCAAATAAAGTCTTAACAAACAAGTGGCATAAAACTGCAAGGGGTTAAGGAGACAAAGTCCTCATCCAGTATGTGCCTATGGACTACACTCATAGAATTTTGCACCTAAAAAGTCAGCTTTGCCAAAATTCACCACCCCAAGCAAGGGAAGATGAGACAACAGCACAACAGAAAGTCTTAAAAGCAATTGCTCCAGAGAGGAAGACAAGACAGCACGTGAAAGCATTTGAGGCATAATAGGTTGCAAGCACAATGGCAGAATAAAGGCTGAAAATTAAGGGCCAGTTTAAACAATACATCAGAAATGTTTGGGAGGGGAGAATATTACCTGTTTTATACTACACATACTCAGACGTATATAAACAGAGTATGCCAAAACATGTTAGTTTGTCAGGGACCAGAAAGCCTGCAATGCCAGCATGATAACATGGCATGCACAAGTACTGTCAATTCAGATTCTAAACAACACATTGTCAAAACTGCACATGTATTATTTTTCGGCAAGTCCAGAATCATGTTTAAAACTAGGCCTAAGTAACAAAAAAGCAAGGCATGGGTGTGATGCAAGGTGGAAGGAAACAATTACGTAGTGTGAAGACTTCTTACAAACAGGTGGTGGTACTTATTGTTTAGAATCCATAACCAGGGTTATCATATATTATACATATATTGGAAAAGATACAATAAAAGAAACTGAACAATACTTTCATACTCAAGATAAAAGCATATAGGAACATAGTTAATGACTGCTGGTTCCAATTCTATCTTCTTTCATCAGACACTTCCACACAAAGGAAGCAGAAAAAGGTAGAAGAGACAACTTGCATGTTAGTTATGTTCCCAGGGCAAACAGATGCTTGTCAGATCCACTGCTTGCAATGTTCCCAACTCAGTTACAAATAGGTGGGTTGGCAAGTGATTTAATACTTTTTGCGCAAGGCACAAGTAATATTATCTCATAAATTGTGAAAATTAAACCACCGTTGAACTGAAGATATGATCAAGACAAAGTACATACAACTCCTTTTCCCGCTCTCAGAACACAACCATTTTTGTTTGCGCTAAGGTGGTGCACTCCTGGTTCTCACCTTTATCTGAGAGTACTCTGGCTCAAACTGCTCTGTCCACAGATCCTGCTCATAGTAGTACAGCCCATCATTGATCACCTTAGCCAACTCTGAGCTCATCTTCGCCCTGGATGTGTGGTTGCCCGTTCTATCTCCCCCCGGATGCCGGCGCAGATAAGGGGGTGTCTGTGTTACAATCAAAATCTTATTCACGTCTCTGTCATCAATTTCGTAGTCTGAATCCTCATCTGACCAATCTGTAAAGGTGTTTTTTCGGCCATCCATCTGTTCCATCTCCTCATCAAACATGAAGTCCAGCTCCTCAGGCTCATCCTGATCTTTCTGCTTCACTGGCGTTTTGGATTCTTCTGGTTTCTGGTTTCAAAATAGATAATGCTGTTAAGACAGAAGCTGCTGGGACACTGATCACAGAAGACTTAGCTAGGGGATTCTATGCAGCAAAACAAGACAGGCACAGTTTCAACCTCAAAACAAAGGTCAACGCCTAACAAACCAAACACACCCTGGTCACACAAAGCCCAGCCCACCATATGACCATCTTCCACCCATAATGATCCTCCAGGCACAGCAACCCTTCTATAGATGCTCATCCTTCAAGCATAGCAAACCAGCCTTGGGGCCTTAAAGTAGAACCCTGCACAGCTATAACTCCAAGAGACGTGAACCAGCATCTAAAGCTCACAAAATTCAATAGTACAAATTACAGAAAAGGATAGATGGAAATATGATGTAATCTGTGTGCAGGAATAACTCTTTTGGGAAAGAGCAGAAACACCATCTCCCTACCCAGCATGCTTGACACAACTAAGGAGAGAAAGTGCCACATAAACATTCTAGAACAGGGGTCGGCAACTATGGCCCGGGGGCCAGATGCGGCCCACCAGGCTCGTAAATCCAGCTTGCAGACCCTGCCACCTGCTCAGTCAGTCCCTGCACTGAGCTAAACCGGTGCGGCGTTTCCTTAAAAAGAAGCTGCAGATGCCTCTGGGCGGGCAGCGACGCTGGCGCGGCTTCGGATTGGCTGCAGGAAGCTCCCGCAGCCAATCCAAAGCCTCACCACCCGCACACTGAGGTAAATCCGGTGCGGCCATGGATGGAGAGGCCAGTGGGCAGGCGGCAGGTCTGGGCTGCACCATGGGCATTGTGACGGGCGCCTCGTGGGGCTTCAGCTGGAGCTTGGCATGCATGCTGGCCCCGTGCCTGGTTCAGCGTTGCCGCTGGTGGCATTATTGGCGGATGAGCTGGAGCAGCTGGAGGATGAGCTGCACACTGCCCGCCCGGCGCTCTGCATGCGTGGCCTGCCCACAGACCTGGCCTCGGACGATGGGCCACAGCATGTGGTGCATACCGTCTGGGAGCTCCGCAGGGAAAGGCTGATGGAACAGCTGCTGCTTGTCAACAATGCCGGTGAGTGGGCGGTGCCGAGACATGCTCCTGAGCACATGCAGAGTGTGTTCCTCCTCCAGGTCCAGAGGCAGCTGCAGGACCGGCTTGCAGGGTATTTCTATTTTTCAAAATATAGTCTGGCCCCCCACAAGGTCTGAGGTACAGTGGACTGGCCCCCTGATGAAGAAGTTTGCTGACCCCTGTTCTAGAACCTCCCATGTCTAGGAGCATTAAATGTGTCCAATTGCAAGTCTGACATACATGAGGATGTCAGCTAATGCAATTCACCAACTACCTTGGGTCTGATTGGAGAAGGCCTAGGCCTCTTCTTCACTTCAATCCATGCTTCAGAGTCCAAGTCTGGCAGGCTAGCAGAAAGGCCTTTGGGCATTGTCTTCAGATTACTAACTTCCTCTGTCTTCGTTGGCACAGGACTAGCAGAGCGGGGAGACCCAGGAGCAGATTCTGTAACATGGTATTTTAGTAAAAGATAAATATCTGTACATGCAGGCAACAGCCCTTTACAAAACACCCACAAGGATAAGCCCGGTGCTGTGAATAGCATGTGCTTTGCAACCGAGTACGGGTGGCAACTTTCACCTCCCTTTACAGAGCTATCATGAACATCTGAGATGAGTGCAGAGCTTTGGCTATTTGAATATTTTCTACTTAATTTGTATTAAGCACTCATGAAAAATTGTTGGTTCTATTATATGATCCTTAGAATTTTTGCCTAAGCCTTACATAGCCCTGGCTAATTATGATATTGAGTGGCTTTCCTTTCACCAGCTGAGACTCCCATTTCTCTACAGGGAAGAATGCTAGAAATATATAAAATGTTTTCACCACCTGCCTGAAGAACAACAAAGAAGGGGCCAGTCTAACCATCCTTGGGAGGGAGTTCCAAAATGAGAGCACTACAACAACAAATGCTTGTATCTCCACCTAGCGCACCTGCCTTGGTGGTGCAATACATGGAAGAGCTATGCTAAAGATTACTGTAACTGATGGGCAGGTTCATACAGAAGCTGTTGAAATATCTTGGCCCCAAGTCACTTAAGGTGTTGCAGTTATTAGCCAGCACCTTTATCTGGACCTAGAAATCAACTGAAAGGAAGTGCAATTTTAATGGTCAGAAAAAATGAGCACCAGAAATTAAGTTAGACTAACCAATAACTACCAAGAGTGGTGGTATCCAAGGGGGGCTTTGTCAATAAAAACCTTACAACTGTTTCCTTTAATGGAGTTAGAAAGCAGCTCTCATGCAGAGAAGCATTAACAGTCTCTGCAATCCAAACAGCCAGCCCTCCTCTAGCACTTTTACTCAGCGAGGATGTATATGGATTTAAAACGCAAGTGGTTGGTCTCAATCTTCAAAGCGATTTGTCCACATCCTCAAGCTCAATATTTAAGTCACTAAAATAGCAGACGTCTTAGATCAGGTGTTCTTAACCTGTGGAGGTCCATGGAACCCCTAGGTGGTCGATGGAGGGCTTCAGGGGGTGAACCAGGAACACAAAAAAATTC
This sequence comes from Podarcis cretensis, assembly GCF_951804945.1. NCBI lineage: Eukaryota > Metazoa > Chordata > Lepidosauria > Squamata > Lacertidae > Podarcis > Podarcis cretensis. The sequence continues at coordinate 66,115,336 of NC_137171.1, read as the reverse complement.
CAATGCAATAAAATAAATTGTTTTGTGTGTATGTGTATTTTTCTGGGGAGGTGTTCCATAGTTTTCTTCAGATTCCCACAGGGGTACATAACCCCAGAAAGGTTGGGAACTGCTGAGCTATAGATTCAGCTAAGATATAAGCAATTTTATTGGCAAATTATTTTGTCAACTGACCACAGCGAGCTGCCTAAGGTTCCTCCTCACTACCTTGGGGACTAGTATTTAATATTCCCTTCACCATTTAAAACAGCTTTGCTGGCCAATACTGTGCTCATCAGGCATACACCAAGAACAAAATAGAACACAATGCCTGCTCAGCAACACACAACACACTCAACTTGAGTGTGAGGCATAGGGCTGTACCTTTCAAGGTCTTGATCAATTATATTTCCAAGAAGCTCTCAAAGCCAGCACAAAGGGAATCAGACATATTTTTCTTAGAAGAATCTGTCTCCTAATGGATTGAGATCACCCATTATTTACATGACTGGATAGCAATACAGTCGTACCTTGGAAGTCAAACGGAATCAGTTCCGGAAGTCCGGAACTGTCCGTTCGGCTTCCAATCGGAAGCCCCATCGGATGTTCGGCTTCCAAAAGAACTTTCGAAAACCGGAACAGTCACTTCCGGGTTTCAGTCGTTCAGGAGCCAAAACATTTGAGAACTAAAAAACAGGATGTACACATTACATGTTCAAGAAAGTCTTGATAGAACAGTGCAGTCAACTTTGTGTGCACATGTTAGTTAAGTAAAGCTGAAGTTTTACTAACCATTATGCAAGATACATAATGGTGTCCTGGTCTCAAATTCATCACCACCAACACAAATAAAACTGCTTGGATAGAGTTTCTAAAACACTATCAACAAACCTGTTTCCTTTTGGAAGCTTTGCCTGGGCACAAACTCTGGGCAGTTGATGAGCTGAGAGAAGTCAGTCTGTGCATAGTCTGTCATGGGAGGGCCAGGTAAAGGCCATTTTTCTGGTTCTTCCTTTCTCCTGATTTTCTGGTCCACAATCTCTACCACTTTGCTGTCTTTCAATGCCTGAAAAACAATCACTGTCAGCATTAATACTAAAGTAAGATACCCTTCTCCCTCTCTTCCTCCCACATGCCCTCTCCCTACTTCCCACAGAAACAGAGACGTATATTTAATACTGCGTATAAAGGTTCACCTTCCTTTTTCTTCAGACCATTGTTTGTTTACAAAAAAAATTCTCTAACACCCTTGATTGTGCAGACAGAGAAATCCCAGCAGAAGTATGCAAATAATATCAATGCAGAACAGAGCTGCAAGCCCTGTCTTACAGCTATTTAAAGCCTCAGTCTTCAAAATGCAACTGCATCCTGAAAACTGCAAGCATGCAGTTGGCAGAATGCATGAACTACATTTTGCATAACTGCAAAGAACACAAGTCTGCATAGACATTTGCCACTCTGCTTTGATCATCTTGCTCTGAGGTATATCAGGACATGCCCAAGGGTCTGAAAAGCGCATTTCAGTCTTGACTGCCCAGCACTGCACTACAAGTGGCCCAAATAAGAAACACAGGGTAATTTTTTACCTTAATTATGAGGCCAACATCTGTAGTCAAGGCCTGCACCCGATGGAAACTGGCAATCAGAGTGATGGGAAGAAAGCCTTCTGTATCCATTTTCCGTCTCAGGAAAAAATCTCGTTCCAAGTTGTCAACACTGAAGTAGTACTCTCTGAACACAGCAAATAGTAGACGATGAAAATAACACACACACGCACCAGGTAACACTTAACAGAATAAATACCTCTGACCTCCTGAAAATTCCACCTCTCCTTCTGTTTACTAATACTTTACAAAAATAGGTAATACCCAAGCTCTCTTTTAGCACTGGATGCTATGGGGAAAATTCCAGGACCATAGCTCAAGACATGTCCACATGAATAAGTATATATTTTTATACTGTATTTTCAACATTCTTAGGCCCCCTTTCAGGATTATTTTTCCCACTATGAAATACAATAATTAAAACCATTTGAACAACAAACTGCAACATTTAACAACACACATTATTACATCTATCATTTTAAAAGATTCTAACAGAATCCTTTAATATCAACAATAAAATATAAAACAAGCAGCAGAAAATCCCCTGAATACTAATAAAAATATTGATTCAGCCCTGCAGAATGTATTCATGTAGGCAGAAGAAAACTCATCATTTCCTCCTTTCTTCTCAAGTTTCAACTAAAACTAGCCCAAACTAAGCTAATTCTGCATGAGTAAAAGAAGCTGAATGACATTCTAATAAAAAATAACACCTGAAGGATGCAAATCCTGAATTCAGCTGTTCCAGGATTTGGTTAGTAGTCCAACTTGCGTGTCATGCTCTAACTAATGGGCTGCCAACTTCTGAAGTTCGTGGGAACCAAACACTTAGGGGCATCTCTGTTTAGCTATGCAGTGCCCAGGGAGTCCAGGCTACCCCTTGAAGGGGAAAGCAAGGCTACCAGTCTCCTCAGGGCAGCCAATCTCAATTCTACCAGGTTTCAACACATGAAAAAGGTGATTCATTCTCTTCCTCTGCACATCAGGACAGAGTGCAGATACTGAAGGTGTAGGGTGCAACTTCCACCAAAAGGCAAGCTTTCCTTTTCTAGGAAGCAGGCACTACTACCACTGATTCAACAGAGGCATTAGCTGGCATCAAGTACAATGATATGTTTCTAGAGAGGCAATTTATGTCAGAGGCTGCTCACTTTTCCTGCTAGAGTCTTAACTGGAAGTGCAGGGCATGGCTATGGAGACTGCCACCGTTGATTCAGGGGCCAGCAAAAATCTTGCATATTTCCAATTGGCCACCCTGTTATAAACAGTTGTGCCAGTGTACCCACTGGCACATATTCACAGGCTGTGATGGTGGTACAAGAATCCCCATTCTATCTACTTTTACTTTGTAGAACAGCAAGAATGAGGATGAAGACCATTGTCTTTGCAAGCACAACTCCCAACTTTTAATCTACTACAAAAAGGTATAAAACTAGCTACAACTCTTCAAAAGGCAAATACTGTTTGGTTAGCTACTGCTAGAATCAAAACCAACACTTACATCTGCCGTTTGATATAGTCCTTGAGCAACTCTTGGTCAACACTGTACAGCTCAGTGCTACTGATGTTGTCAAAATAGTAAGTGATGTTACTGGTGTATTTCTGAGTGCGTGAGCCATCAGAGCCATCAAATTTCCGGTAACCGTACTGATAATCAAAGTGAGCTGCAGGGGGAAAGAAGCAAAAGGAAATTTCTTAAGATCTCAACTTTTCTAAGACCACTCTACGCTGTCAATATCCACAGATTAGGAGAACCAGGCTTGCAGCAGCCTAATTTAGGAACTGGAAAAGGCATTGACATTTTCTTTTGGAAAGACAATTTTAAACAGAATTGCAATGCGAGATCCACAGAAAATATGCATCTAGCACTGGCCAAGCAAAACAAAGTTGCACTATATAATAACAGAGGTTCACAACCAGCCACTTCTTAAATGACTATTATATTTGTAATATATATTTGAGAATCTACAAAAAGTCTGTTTTCTTAGTGTAGTAGCTTTTTAGTTCAAAATGCTCAGTTAACTAGTATGGTTGCATTTCCAGTGGCAATAAATTTACACAAAAATTACATGAACAATGCTCTTTAATGGTACACTTATTTTAGTGCATCTACTCAAACTGTGCTGAGTCACAGTCCAGCCAAAATAATGCAATTGATCCCTAGCCATTGATATTCCAAGTGGGGGAAGAAATTTGTTGTCTGCCAGCTCTTTATCTATAGCATCAACCACATCCTGTACACAAAGCCACAATTATAAAAAATATTACGGTCTTATACGCACAGCGAGTACCTCCTCTTCCTCGCCCTCTCCCTCGTCCCCGACCACGGCCTCTGCCCCGGAAGGAACCACGCACAGTTGCTCCCTCACTCTTGACACTAGAGGTTTCATCATGGTCAGGCCAGCTTCGTTCATGTTTGTTATCCAGATGCCAACCTGCAAGAGAATGTTAAAGATGAGCATACCCCTAAAGGCCGTGAAATGCTTGGGAGATGCTGGTTGAATCATGGAGGGCTAGTAGATTCTATCTCCCTCATACACATTATGCAGACAATGACAGAGGCTTAGCCAGAGAACAAACCAGTTCCTTGAATGAAGTACATAAGAATTCAGTTGGGATATTATTTTGATTTTTTAAAAAGAGTCAACACCACCACCACCACTCAGAAGTATCAGTAGCATGCACTCATTTACTTGTAAGGGAACTCCCAGTCAAGCTGCTAAGCCTTTGAGGCTATGCTACAGCCCACATGGAAATTAGAAGCCTACCCTATGAAAGAGCTGAAGGAACATGACAGCCTGAACATTACGAAAAATATAATTAAAAAATACATTACCAAAAATACCTTTTGAGTCACTTCGGTTGTTGGAAGGGTGCCGGTGCTGCTCATTCTGTCTGTTGTTGCGAGAAGCTGTTTTGTCTCTTGGTACCTCAGACTTCATGTCTATTTGCAGAGGGACCCATTTGTGTCTGCTACCTGCAAGGCATCAAGAACCGGCTGTTACAAATTTTTATGAGGAAGTACAAAACATCTCACCCAGGAAGGCACAAGGAGAGAAGGCACATCATTCAGGTCTTCATAACTGACCTTAGCCAGCAAAAAGTGTAAAGAACATAATAAAAGTTCTGCCGGATCGTACCTTGGACATACCATACATCAGCCTTTACCAACGTGGTGCCGTTCAGAAGTTTGGGACCACAACTCCCATCAGTCCCAGTTAGCACAGCTGGGCCTGATAAGAGTTGTAATCCAAAGAATCTGGAGGGCATCAGCTTGATAAAGTCCCCGAGATCCCAGACCACTGTGCTTCAGCACTTTCAAATAGTTTCTTTTTACCCTTCTTCTTCTGAGCTGATTTCTGGTTGTCATCATCTCCATTCTTCTCCTCCCCTGATTCATCTGACCGGGCTTTCATGTTCTCTTTACCATCGCTCCCTTCCCCTTTCTCCTGCTCCTTCATGTTTTTCTTAATAGGAACCTTCCGGAGAGATTGAGGCTTGTGTGGCAGCTGCTGAAAATGACAATCAGACATGCAAGCTGGGAATCAAAATGGCGGCTGAGCAAAGGTGGATCACAACTGACACAGCAAGTTCATTTAGCTGCCTGATGTGCTCACAATCACACTTGCGTTCACAATCACTCTTATGAGCCCACCCGAAGAGTCTAGAAACCAAGAACAATTGGTTACCCTCCAAGAGAGAGCAATAACTTGATAAAGCATGACTTCAAGACGAAGTAGTTATTGCATAGTTATATAGGAGCAGCATGTTCCGAAGTTAAGAAGGTTACAAGAGCAAGACTTTAGTCAAATTAGAAGGCAAGTGAGTACTTCAGGCACATGCACTGCAGAATGAATCCCAAGGATTTACGATATACGATACAATATACGATATCTTTATTGTCATTGTCCCTTGCAGAACAATGAAATTGAAAACTACATAAAACTACCATAAAACTACTACAAAACTACATAAAACATTGAAAAACCCTATCATTTCTGAATGATACAGAAACCAGACATGGTAAGTTTGGTGAATGACACCAGGACACCAGACCCAGAGAAGGGGCTGGGTGACAAGAGATAATGATGCTGGAAAGCTACTGCCAAAGGGGAGGGAATCCCAAAAATAGAAGTATGCTTTAAGCACTTCTGCATCTGCGCTGTGTCCCTCTTTGAGTGCTTATCCTACCCACCATAAAGCCACACAGCAGACAAGGCACTGGCTCCAGAAGCCTGGCTTGGTGCTAACCAGCCCACCTGCTTCATCCCCTCGTAAGAACAATGCCAGGTTTGCCTGAAGACTTGGTAAATTTACCTTCTCCGTTGTGGCCAGATTTTAGAATGGGCTCCAAGCTGATGTCCCAGAATAGCACCGCTGAGCTAGGAAGCATAGTGGGCAGGGAAACCCTAAAAGGAAATCATCTGCCTGGGATCTGTAATGAGCTATTCCTGGCTTTCTCCTAAGCAGAGATTTAGCACCCCCAAAAAGTGTTGCTCAAACTGAACTCTCAGCAATATGGGGGGGAAACAACAGACTCTGTGCCGCAGCATGAATTATCATGTTTCCACACTTCTTCACCCCTTCAAACATTCACCCATGCATACATCTTTAGGCATTTTTGACCAAATACGCTCATGATAGGGGAATATCACTTTAAGTTTATGACATGTTGGTACACCACATGAAAGTAACAGGAAGAATGTACAGGTAAAATCGAACATATACACACTTTTGCATATGTGTGCACGTGCAGGGTTTTTTTTTTGGGGGGGGGTAAAAGTAAGTATATTCTTGCCTTCCTTCAATTTAATCTTTAAAAATATAGCACTTTTTTCTTTTAAAGGAGATGAACTTCAATACTTTTAGTAAGTATACTGGGGGTTGCTCAAATGCAACAACAAGGAAGCACTCAGCAGAAAGAGCGCAACCAAGAAGGGAATGGAATGTGACTCCCAGAAAATCGTAGCTTACCTGATAGGTAAACTAATTGTTCTCTCTTTCTGAACTGTATCAGGGGCGGGTGAGTTTGTGCTCATGCATAAAATAGGAAGAATTGGAATTTATACCACAATTTACACCCTATTTGCTTCCTGGTGATTCCACTGTGTTTTTAAACAAATTGTCAGGAATATTTATATGCCATCCAATAACCAAGTTATCTGGACAGCTTATGCAGCACCAAACTAAAGTTCAAGGAGAAAATGCAGAAAATTGGTCCACCTGCAAAACCAAACTGAAAATCACTTTCAAGGACTAAGAAGAACTAGATAAATAAATGCTGTGGAGAGAATGGCAATTCCCTGGAAAAAGAAAATACACCCTTTAATCTTTGTCCTTTTATACAAAGCACCATGTTGCAATTCTGCTATCACAACACTAGCCAAAGGACAGTTGGCTTTCTCCACTTAACAGAAGCAGAGACAGTGGTAAATTCCCAGCGATTGAGAATCTGGTATTGAAAAGTGACACTTTGCCCACTGAACAAAGGGTTATTCTTTAACCTGCTTTGTAACTGATTTGCTGTATCTTTTTTATTAAAAAAAAAAACAACCTTCAGTGAGCAGGCATAAATACCTCTACAACCTACAGAGCAATTTGAATGAATTCAAAATGTTCTCTTTTCCTTCTTTTAAGTTAAGAAATGATCAAAGTTATATCCCAAAGCCTAGATTTTTTTATATGAACAAACACAGGTCATTTCTCTAACCATTAGAAAAACAAGTTCAAGGCATTCAACCTCAACCTCAGTCACTAAAGGATTTGAAAGAAGACAAAAACTAGGATGTGTACACAGGCCAAGTTTCACCTTGTATCACCTGTGCACTTCAGGAAAAAAATTCAGAAGTTTCCATGATATTTTTCTTGAATCCACGTCTCAGGTTCCAAGTCACTCCATATAAAATGAAGCTCTGTAGGCCAATTAACTATAATGAAAAATCTAAATATGGCAATATTTCCCTCCTTTTGACCAAGTTGTTGAAATTTACAGATGCAAGAGTTCCTCCAGTGCAGATTAGGCCTGCCAAGTTGCAGATAATCAGGTCCACAGTCTTTTGGGCGTGGGGCGTGTACAAGGTAGTCATAATCCTTTAAGAGGGACTGGGGAGGTTTGTTTCTTGCTCGTTCTTATCTTAAAATAATTAAGAAGTGTTTGAGTAGTATATATTCTTCCTAGTACATTTTTTTAAAAAAAGTTTGTAGCTTCACATTGGCCTTAGGCTTTACTACCCTGGCCTGGGTAACAAATATCCCACCCCATGTTTGATGGTGTGCCTCACAGTTCTATCCTGTCCTTCATGCTATCTAATGTCTGTATAAAGCAATGGGGGAAAGCTATTCAGAGGTTTGGGCTGAGTTGTCATTTGTTTGTGGATTAATATGATGCGCCACTTATTTTCAATCTATCCAACCTAGGGAGGCTGTGGAACTTCTGAGCCAATGCTTGAAGACCTTTTGAGGATGGATCAGGAAGAAGACTGAGCAGCAGCTGAATCCAAACAGGATGGAGGTCTTGTGGGTAGGAGAGCTGGTAATCTTGAATAGAGGTGTTCAACCTGTCCATGATGAGATTGCACTCCTCCTAAAGAATCAAGTTCCCAGTTTGGGGGTGCTGCTAGATTCCTTGCTGTTAAGGTCCTGATAGTACTCAGGAATACCTTTTACCAGCTTAGTCCGGTACACCAACTGTGGCCCTATATGGAGAGATCAGACTTCACCTCATTTATCCACCTATATGATATATGGATTGGACTACTGTAATGTGCCCTACATACAGAGCTGCCTTTGAAGACAGCACAGGTGCTTCAACTAGTATGGGATGTGGTTGTCCAGGGGGTCACAAGATCAGAACCCATTATACCAATTTTGTATTAGATGAACTGGTTACCAGTGCATTTCCAGCCCCAATAAAAAGTGTTAGCCACTACTTTAAAGCCCTGAACGGCTTAGGTTCAGGTTACATAAATGACTGCCTTTACCTAACAGGGATTGTTGGTTACTGAAATAATTTTGTATGAGTATAAAGCCCGCTTCCACAATGCCAATTCATTTTAAGCACAACAATGTAATCTGTTTTACATACTTCTACCTCTTTCCATCAACTATGGATATTGTATGTTTATCTATCTGTGTGCACATTAAATCACCATTTTAATTGAACTTTCATAATTATGTGATTTATTGCATCCAATAAACACTTTCAAACAGTAAATTGAGGGAACACCGATCTTTGGAGGCAATTAAGGCACCATTCCGCCCCCCAACCCTCCATTTTCCTCAATTTTCGTTACTGGGTGTAAGGGGACATAGATCTTACCACCCTGTTACTTCCCTTTCAAAACACACACACACACACACACACACACACACACACACACACACACACAATAATCTGAAGGGATTTCTTACTCTATATATACTTTTAAAAAAACTTCTCAGCTTTTATTTAACTGGCAGGATTTAAGGAAGACTAAATAGACACTGCATTTATAGAAGGGTGCAAATGTTAATCCTGATGCCCTGTAGAAATTTAAGCCTAAAGTATTCTGGGTTGTATCCCACTTAGTCACTGCAACACAACTTCCCCTTCTCTCCTCCCCCTGCATCATCCCCAAATCTGCTCTAGAGGGATGAGGGAACCGCCAAGAGTAGTTTTCGGGCTGTGGGAACACACAGAGAATAGGAGGTTCCACTGTGCAAGAAGTTGTTCTGCTCACACAATCACTTAGTTGGATATAACTCTGACTCTAAAAACCTTTTAAAAAAGCCTTACTTCTAAACTAGACAAACTTTCACAGTGGTGCCTAGGCATAAGAAAGATATATATCAAGGCTGCAATTCAACACAGTTACCTAGAGTAGGTCTCATTTAACTTAATGGGACTTGCTGCTCGGTAAACATGAATAGGATTGTAATGCTACCATCATAGCAAGCCACTTCACTACAAGGAAATTCCCAAAGGCCCATGGAATCGTTTGCTTTTGTACAGAACACTATTCGTTCAGGAACCCTAGTCATCCACAATCATGCCAAAGAACAGAAGCACCTTCCTTTTCAAGTCAGAATGGGTGTTTTACCTGGACACTCTTGTGAGCTATTTCTCCTGGCGTTGGCCAGTTTGTGGCATCCCCAAAGTCACCAACCTAGTAAAAAAAGCAGAGTTATTAAATTAACAGAGTTTCATATAACAAGGAATTCCCCTTTGTAAAACTGCAATATTTCTCCAGCAGGAGAACTTTTCACCTCCTTTAAAAATCCATATTAAGCACCTACTATTTCTGTCCTTTTTCATGGTGAACAACATTTCAGATTTCAAAGGCCATGACAGAGTACAGTAAATGGGCAGCGCCTACTCTTACATTCTCTAGAGAAGGGGTAGCTAGCATGATGCTCTTGAGGCGTTGTTGGACTACAACTCCCCCCCATCCCTGACCATTGGCTATGTTGCCTGGGATGATGGAAGCTGCAATCCAACTTTGGAAGGCAACCCATTCTCTAGAGGCCCATTCATCTTTGACTTGGTTACCCTGTGACACCAACTGCCAGAGAGAGTAATTCTTAAGACTATTTATATCAAGCATTTAGAAATTAAAACTGCATAAAACACTTTTTAAAAAGAGCAGGTGTGTCTGCTGCAGCATTGCTGGGTACATTTAATCTGCCTTCTTTAAATTCTTGTTCTCTTGTCATCTGAACTGTTCCTGACACATTTCAATGCTGCAGTTTCCACAGTCTTGTGTTCCTCCTTAAAATGCAATGGAAGGAGGGGCTTCAATTCAGTTTCAGCAATAAAGGCATGACTAAATGTTGTCATTGCAAACACAGTGCCACCTAGTGAACACTGTTTACACTAGCAACACAGGTGCTACGAAAGGTTGGGACGATAATTCTGGGGGTGTGGCTAGCCATTCACATAAAACACCTACTTTGAAACAACTGCAATGGTTGCTGATTATCTTCTGGGCCTTTATTGCTCTGTGATTGTAGTCTAGATTATATGGTTGTTGCTGTATTTTATGTTAATTTTGGTTTTCAAATGCATTTTTCACACCTTTAAAACTCAGTGGAGGGCATATTTTAAAATGTTGCAAATAAACAAAAAACAAAATTAAATAAACAAACAGAAATAGTGATGTTTGGGGTTTAAATGACAAGAATCTCATACATACAATAAGGAGAAATCTCAAAGGCCAATCCTAATCGATTTGGCCCACATTTCTTGCCTTATAAGGATACTTCAACTGTGGCCTAAATGCAGTTTCACATATTTTAGAAAGTGCCAAAAGCAGATATGCAAGTGCCTCACACATATTCCTGTGTGTGCATTTCAGCAAATACACACAAGCTCAACAGATGCACATGCACATGCAAGGAGCATTTGTATCTTCTCCTGGAATAATTCCAACTGCTATGGAATAATTAAGTGGATCTCCAAGTCATTTGTGCATCTGTTTCTCCACACTGTCTGCAACATGAAACATTACCTTAAAATAAAACTGACTTATACAATAGGTTTGCTTTAAGAAAAATGGTTGACTTTATTCTTCCTATGCGGATGGGGGTATGGGATGTGGAAAGAGAAGCAAGTTTCAGCAACGACAAATGCTGCTTCCCAAGTAAGTATGGGAAGAAGGAATTCAGTCACCAGAAAAAGGAGGAAATAGCAAGCAATGATATCCTTAGAAGATAGGGGACGTTGCATGACATTGTACAATGGATTAGTCTTACATGGGGAAGATTTTGCTATCCTTACACATGACACGGCAATTTTTGTTTTGCAAAACTGGCTGCATAAAGTTAACCATCACCAGCTCTCTCCCTTACTGAGCCAAGGTTGCTTGCTGCATTACTGCCATTATGTTTTGAAACAGTAATATTTTTATTTATTAATCATCACAGTCTATGCCTAGGAATACCGGATGGCACATAAATGTTATAATTCAATGAACTTTGCCATGACTGACTGAGCTTAAATTAGCAGAGCCTCTTGATTTGCAAGCACATCTTGAGCTTTGCCCTCTAGCAGAGCCTGTGACTGCAGATCAAATCAATGGCATATCCTGCTTCCAGCTGTTTTCATTTTCTAACCCTTGATACTCCATTGAGATTTCTTCTGATCTAGCCTGAATTATGTCACCTTAAAGACCTCTCTAAAGTTTGGAACAGAACCTGCATGTAAGGTGCCGTCGTTTAGTCGTGTCCGACTCTTCGTGACCCTATGGAAGGTGTCAAGTCCCCTTAAAAACTACATATAAAGTAAGCAAAAAAGTTGCAGAGGCCAAATGAAGCTGGGCAAGAACAACACGAGAGCACACTTTTAGGAAGGCATTTCATTAATAATGAAACTTTATTGCCTACCACCCATAGCAAACATACAAGGGAAACTACTTTTGTTATACAAGGGAAACTATTTTTGTTATTAATTTGTTATCACAAAGAGGGCCCCCTGCAACAAAATTGCAGTGGATCTCTGGTGTGTGTTCCTGAGGGGACAATTTAAGTAGTCACACCCCATCTTTTGCTTTAATGGGGAACTGGATAAATTAATGGTGGGATGAAGTTAAACACAGCTACTAGTATTGTTGGCCTCCAGGACCAAAAATTGCATTCAACACCAGGAATGTGCTATTGCCCTCACATCCTGCTTGTGGACATACCATAAACATCTAGTTTGCCACTGTGCAGAACAGGATGGGTCTCTGGTCTGATTCAACAGGTCTGTTCTTATAATGCAGTCTCTAGTGCCCAGAAAAAAATAGCAGCATAAACCCAAGCCTGCTCGGTACAGGTATAGTAGCTAAAACCAGACATGCAACTTCAACAAGCAAACATCAGTTTTTCTGATGTGCAGCATTGCAGACTGAAGCATTTTTACCACAGACTAAAACTGCTCCGTGGGCACCAAGTGTAGCAGAAGGCAACCTATTGTACTGATGGTCAAGGAATAAACAGCAGAGAAGCCCAAAGGGTTAAAGAAACCAGCCAATGATGGAGGGTGGGAAGGATGTTGGCATATCTTCCCAAAAACAGTTAACAGGAGTTGTTTGTTACCAAACCAGTAACAGGCAAATTGAGTCAAAGCTGAAAACGTATTTGCAAAAGGCTTTCCAGATAAATCTCCTGTCGTAAGACAGAATCATCCATTCACCAGCAGCTGCACACAGATTAAGACATGTACTTGCAGACCACTAAGTGCCACAAGCACAGAACAGGTGCACAAGCAAGGAAAGCCTAAGAACAGATACACTAAAAAGGTGCTGATCATGAAAGTTAGAGCTGGAAACAAAAAATAAAGACCCCTAAAGCTGTCTTCAAGTTTTGTCAAGAAACCACAAGCAAGATAGCTCTGAGAACCACCGTTAACCCACATAATAAAACTGAAACAGTCCCACAAATTAATTCTGATACACAACTGAGTGTCACATTCCACCTCTTCCCACACTTTGTGGAGTATTCACAAATATGAACATTAGTACTTGCCTTGCTTCCTTTACGTTGCCTTGGATTTGCAGCTTTCACCACCTTGGCTGGGGTTGAATGCTCTAGTGAGAGGGAAGAAAAGCCAAAAAATTAATATGCTAAGTTGGTCACTGAAGCGGTTTTTAGTCCCTATTGTATCACTCCATGCAATCACACTTAACATTCATCTACCTTCCAAGGAACGACCAGGTCAGTCTCTAAGAAAATCAAGTCTCTCTTCCATAACTACTGGGAAGATCAGTAGATTGAAACATGATATTCAAGTTCAATATGTAGAGCCATGACTCTACTGAGATTCCCCCCCCCCCCTTTTTAATAGATTGCTCTAAGCAGTCTGTACCCATAAAACACTCATCTGAGAGTAAATGGACAGCATTTATCTTCAAATGGTTCTCACCCACCCATAGGCAATACCTATGTTTTCAAGCCTGGCATGAAGAGGAGTTATTACCAGCCAGGACTGGCTCCCAAGGCCAGGCTGTGAACCTGCTGTGTCCATTCACTGCAAAGGAAGGAAAATGCGAACTCTTGGGAGGAAGTAGGAGGTACTGCCTACTACCCAGGAGTGGGGAGGAGTAGGCAGTGCTTTCTACTGTCTCTCAATTCTTTCTTCAGAGGAGCCTGCCCCCTAGTGGAGGGCGTGACAGAGCATCCCAGTAGTTGGACAATGCCAAATTGAGAGAATACCTTTCTTTCACTAGTAAAATAATACACGAGACCAAGAATTTTAATCCCCTAAAGTTGCTGAATACAATAGCAGCAGCAACAAAACGTATCAGAAGCAGCTACCTATAAATCAAAATCTCAAAATAAGCAGGCTTCCCCACCAAAACAGGGCTAAAGCTAGCTGTGCAGAAGCCAGAAAACAGCAAGTTGCAGAGTACTCTCCCAAACTCTCCTGCCACCTTCTATTACATTCCCTTACTATGGTTTTCCCAGTATTTGGGTTGTGTATGGGTCTTCAGAAATACATCCTTATACAGGGAGCATACAGTTTTGCTTTGTTCATCCAACAGGGGGGGAAATGGTTGGTAAGAAGCTTACTGTGGCCCACCACTTTTTTGTGGATCAGCAACCAATGCTGAGAAAGATTTTAGGCAGAATGTGTCCTTCAGCTCTCTATATTGGACAAACGGGCCAAACCTTATGCCAAAGAATAAACGGACATAAATCCGACATCAGGAACCACAAGACAGAGAAACCAGTAGGAGAACACTTCAATCTCCCAGGACATTCTATACAAGATCTCAAAGTAGCTGTTCTATTACAAAGGAATTTCAGAAATAGACTGGAAAGAGAAGCTGCTGAATTGCAACTTATCACCAAACTTAAAACCATGGAGAGACCTGGTCTGAACAAAGACATTGGATTCTTATCTCATTATACATGACAAAGCCATTTTTCACCTTCTCACCCCTTGCTTTTTCCTGTAAGACCTATTGCAGTCGTTAAGAGTCGTCAACAGGCTCATCACAGCTATCTGCCAATCACCCAATCCCACCACCCTTCTGAGTAATACCCCTCCCCACCTTCTCACTATATAGAAGGGTCTGGTGACTTCTGTTTCAGTGTATCTGAAGAAGTGTACATGCACACGAAAGCTCATACCAAGAACTAACTTAGTTGGTCTTTAAGGTGCTACTGGAAGGAATTTTTTTATTTTGTTTTGACTTTAGGCAGAATGATACTAGAGTCTCTCCTGAACTTTGCTAGTAGCACAAAATCACCATTGCTGTAAGAATCCTAGTATGCAACATGTGCTAATGAAGGGATAGCGTATAGACTGCCAACATTATCCACAATATGTACCTCATGGACAGAAGGCAATTTTTTAAAGTGAAAAAAGGAACTCACTTGCAGGCTTTCCGAAAGCAGGGTGTCAGCTAAAAGATCTGAATTAGCATAGATACTTAACGCTACTAAAAATTACATTGTTGAGCAGAAATGATTCTATTATTGTATGCATGAAATGAGACCATAGCTGAGAAATATCCTTTTTTTTTAAGAATAATATTTATTAAGGTTTTAAAGGTTACAAAAAGAGAAAACACACCAAATTAAACACAAACTTATAAAAAAACAGAAAAATAGAAACAATTAAAAAACAACAACAACAAAAGCACAACAAACCTTCCCATAACTTATCTTTCATTTGCTTGTTTCCTTGACCTCCTCACACCTCCCTTTTTTGTATTCTAGTTTGGTTAGCTATTTCAACAAATCCTTTCCATCCTTCCCAATTTTTATACTATAATTTATCTTAATATAATGTAACTTTACCTTTCCTCCTTTCATCCATTAACAGTCTATTTTTACTTAGTCCTTTATAATATTTCTGCTAAAGCCACATAACTTCATTCCAGCCTCCTTCTAACATTCCTTAATTTTACGTTTCTGTAAATAAACTTTAAATTTCTTCCAATCTTCTTCCACCGACTCTTCTCCCTGGTCTTGGATTCTGCCAGTCATTTCCGCCAGTTCCATGTAGTCCATCACCTTCATCTGCCATTCTTCCCGGGTGGGTAGATCTTGTGTCTTCCAGTACTTTGCAATAAGTATTCTTGCTGCTGTTCTTGCATACATAAAGAAAGTTCTGTCCTTCTTTGGCACCAATTGGCCGACCATGCCCAGGAGAAAGGCCTCTGGTTTCTTCAAAAAGGTATATTTAAATACCTTTTTCATTTCATTATAAATCATCTCCCAGAATGTCTTAATCCTTGGGCATGTCCACCAAAGGTGAAAGAATGTACCTTCAATCTCATTACATTTCCAACGTTTATTATCGGGCAAATGGTAAATTTTTGCAAGCTTGACTGGTGTCAGAAAAGGAGTTCATGATTGAAGGAAAATCTGCTTTCTGATCCCAAAGAACTCAGAACCCCGAGGGCTAACAAAGGAGCAAACCCCCAATTAACATGCCACAAAGTGACCTAGAGGAACAGCTAATTTCCCTTAACAATGAAAAGGCTAACAGTCCCTGTTCAAAACGAGAAAAAGCAGAAGGCACTCAGAACTAGCCAGTCATTCTGCCAAACTATTTCACAAAAATGGAACGGGACACTGCCACACGAGACTCTGGATGATCCTAGATGATATAGTAACTTGCAGGGAGTTATTCACAACAAGCTGAGGCAGCAAAAATTCAGACTTTGCTTGGTGGATGGAAAAACGTTCCAATGGTTGGTTTCCAAGGGTGGCCACTTCCAACAACCACTGCTGAGGATCACTTTCTAGGAAGCGTTAAAAAAAATGGGCAAGTTTTCCTAGTCTGTCAAGAACAATGTAGCACTTCTTCCCAAAAGCAGACTGAGCTTATGGGGCAATGACAGGAGCAATCGGCCATTCACCCTCAAAAATCATATGAATTAAACAGTCTTCTGCTAAAGTGCATACAATCTTTAATATCACCTCGCTTAATGAGATAAAGGCTGTGATAGTCACAAGAACCTATTGCTCCCTAGAGCTTTCTTTCCCCTTCCATCCATTCTGAACTTCCCCCAAAGGAGGGCAGAGGAAAGCCATAGTTTGAAAACCACTGGGCTAAATGTAAAACTACAACAACCTACAACGGTAGAAAAAGACTGTCATTCACCCCTCTGAACAGGTTTGAATTTGAAAAGAACCCAAGTAAATAAAAAGTCAAGGAACTTCTATCAAAAGCCTAGCAACTTTTAATTAAGACTTACAGTGGTGCCCCGCAAGACGAACGCCTCGCAAGACGGAAAACCCGCTAGACGAAAGGGTTTTCCGTTTTGGAGGCGCTTCACAAAATGAATTTCCCTATGGGCTTGCTTCGCAAGACGAAAATGTCTTGTGAGTTCCTGCGGGGTTTTTCCCCTTCCCCCCCCCTTTTCCTAAGGCGCTAAGCCGCTTATCAGCTGATCTGCTGATAAGCCGCTTAACAGCTGATCGCTAAAAGCCGCTAAACCGCTAATAGCGCTAATCCGCTGTCAATGGGCTTGCTTCTCAAGACCAAAAAACCGCTATACGAAGAGCCTCACGGAACGGATTAATTTCGTCTTGCGAGGCACCACTGTACTTTTTAATTTAGGGAATGATATTGCACTCACCAATTTTGTATGGTTATGTAAATGTTGCATGATAACATTAGCAATAAGCAAAATCCAGTGATTAGTACTGTATATGAACAATAGTATACCAACTCCTGTTTGGCATGCAACTCTCTGCTGAGATTCCAGGAACCAAATCCACTTAGTGTGGTAAAAGCCTCCCAGCAACTACTGTCAGGCACCACACTAGGAATTCATGCTGTAGCCCATGGGTAGGCAAACTAAGGCCCAATTGCTTTCTAAATCCAGCCCGCAGACAGTCCGGGAAACAGCATGTTTTTACATGAGTAGAATGTGTGCTTTTATTTAAAATGCATCTCTTGGTTATTTGTGGGGCATAGGAATTCGTTCATTTTTTTCTTCAAAATATAGTCCAGCCCCCCACAAGGTCTGAGGGACAGTGGACCGGCCCCCTGCTGAAAAAGTTATTGACCCCTGCTCTAGCCAGTGTTTTCCAACCTTGGATCTCAAGCTGTTTTTTGACTATAATTCCCATCATCCCTGACCACTGGTCTCGCTAGCTAGGGATGATGGGAGTTGTAATCCAAAAACAGCTGGAGACTCAAGGTTGGGAAACACTCTGCTCTAGAGAAAAGAGCACATTATTGCTGGAGAACTCATAACTTTCATAACCAGTTCATGCACTTGATTTCATCACTTGATTTCTGAAGCAGAGAACAATTTGCATGTGTGAATGAGCAATTTCATATACAAGCGTACAGACAGAACTTTTAATATTGTTTTAAATCAGTGTAGATAATCAAAGTGTTAAGCGATCAAGTGATGCAAATGTCTGTGTGAACCATTATGTGGGATTCTATTAGCTAAAAAGAGTACACAGAGCTGTAACAATTTGTCTCCAGTTACATTCCCTCAGGTGGAGCATGTTTAGGGCCACATGCCAGCAATGAGTAGAGCCAGAATAAATTTGCAATGCTGCAGGTTAACATCCTTTATTTGTGTTCCCATTTCCTCCATTTTTATATCTGGTTCACGCTTCGCACTTTACCTTTTCCAACAGCACAGGGTTGAAATATGCGCACCTACATCAATCCATTCATTTTGACTCCACCCATTTCCATCCCTGCCCCCCCCCATCATCTCTCTCTCTCTCTTCATGCTCCCCGAATCCTACAGCTCACTGCAAGCCACAATGCATAAAAGTAAGCGATTCCCAGAGGGGCTGATTGAAGACCAACATTGGTCTGCAACAGCTGTATCATCAAATGAAAGTAGGCCAGGGGCTGGGAAAAACTGGTTCCCCATCACTACCTATATATTATAGTTTATGTTCATTTATATTGGGCTTGTTTATAACAAAGCACCTAAAAACTTAAGGACTTCTTTACTACTGGTACAATGCTTTATCTTTATTACTCTTTACTACTTTTCTACTGGTCCAATACTTTCATGTTTTCATATCCCCACCAAGGAAGAGATGGTTCAGGTCCATCTTTTCCGCCGATGCTCTCCTATAGTAGAAGCTTTGTGCAATGGTGGACTCCATTTTGTTTCATTATATTTATACACCACTTGATTGTAAACAAACACACATGCACCCAAAATCCAAAGTGGATTTTTTTTTTACTATGCTTCTAGTTTCACTTTTAATTTAATTCTCAAAGCATGATGTGCTGTTGGTGAAATGAGAGATTAGAGCATAAGGCAAAGGAGAAAAATTAGGCAGATGAGTGGAAGCTGTAGCTCCACCCTTAAGCCTCAAGGAAAAACAACTATCATCTGGCAGAAACCATTCCATCAGGCTGCAGCAGAGGAAGAAAAGGGAAGCAGCCGAACTCCCACCAATTCTGCTGGAAGACCAATTCTATTTGGTTTCTCCTCTTCCTTCAACTGTTTCGCCCCCAGTTTCTCATTGTAATAACTACATAACATTACAAAGTACTGATACCTGAGTTTGCTTGCTTTCCTGTTCCCTCTCCATCACTTCTTCCATTTGTATTGCATATTTTGGACTGTAAGCAAGAGGGGGCAGGAGCTGTCTCACTTTTGACTGATTGTTAAGGCTGCATTACTATAGCTCAGTCGATAGAGCATGAGACTCAATCTTAAGGTCATGAGTTCGAGTCCCACGTTTGGACAAAAAGATTACTGCATTGCAGGTGGTTGGACTAGATGACCCTTGTGGTCTCTTTAAACTCTACAATTCTATGATTCTACTATCCCAACCCCACTCCAACCCACTCCTGCTAACAGCAGTGGGGCTTGATGGAGTAGCACAGCCACTTCTATAGCTCTGCTGCTTGCTCACACCAGCTAGGGCAGAAAGGGAGGGGTTAAGAAATGCTTCTTTGTCGCACCTGCTCCCAAGCTGATGTAGCAAAGAGGCCTGGATTGGGCCCGTTTCGGTGACAGGGCAACAGCAGAGTCTATTCAAGATCCAGCAGATCCTGTGCCAGCTTCTAATCACCCCCTTTGGGGGGTTTCCACTGGCTATTGCTGCAGAATAGCTTGTGACTACTGTCCAGTTGCACTGTAGCCAGGCAAAGCAAAGGTGGATAGATATTTCCACACCATACAAACCCCTCCAGTATAGCAGATCAGTGGTTTGAACTGTCCTGTAAATCACAGTTCTTTAAACAAATATAACCTTAAAAAAAAAAAAACTTTTAAAAAGCCGACATAATGGCATTCAGTAAAACACCTTACAGGGTATTAGTATCCTACAACTGCTGTGTAGTGTAATTTTTTTTTTGCCATAGCTGTTTGCTTTAGATGTTGTGAAAGCCATATTGATAGCATTCCCAGTGCTAGGATTCTCATGAATGTAATGTAATGGATTTCCGATTTGCAATGGTTAACAACTGTAAAAAAGAAAAGAAAAAAAAGCTTTTCTGCCACCCCATACCAGGATTTGTAGTAACTCCCCATGTAGATTTTTAGTGGTAAATGCAAATCATTCCAATGCAGTAGGCAGCAGGCTCTCCCTTGAGCCATCTTTTTGCCTCTGGCTCCACCTCAGCCAGTATGCTGCACCTGGCTCCAGGTGGTGGATTCTCAGGAATCCAGTTAACAGAATAGATTCTGAAAGTCTGAAGCCTGCCCACCTCTATTGTGAATTATGCTAAAGTTCTAACTTGCCATCAAAATAGCTCACAAAAAGCATCTATAGACCTTTTATCACCAGATGGCAGCATACTGTAAATGCACTACCAGCCCTTTCAGTCCTGCACTAACAAGGCAGATCTACTAAAAAAACACCAGTTCCCGAAAGATACAGAGGGGTGCTTATAAAAACCAGTCTGATGTTAGCAGCAAATGCATATTTAGCACACATGCATGGACACACACACACACACACACACACACACACACACAGCCTCTGAGCTAAAAGCAAGGGAAGGCAAATAATTTACATGCTCAAGGTCATATGCTCAAAGGTTTTCACTCCCATTCTAATTCAAAGGGCACCCCCCCCCCCACAAACACCTTTTTAAATTCAGCTAGGCTAGGTCACTGTGTCTTTTCAAATCAGGCTAGAGACGGAAAGACAGAGAAAGAAATAACAGCTTTTTGACAAATGTACCTCCTCACTTGCAGCATATTAAACTGGAAAACAACAATTCAGTGGGAAATCCAAAGGTTGATTGCCTTTCCAAAAACAGGTAAGTTAATCAATTAGCAGCTCTCTAGATCTATAGGCTATATGCCATATCAGAACCCTACATTTGCCACTGTAGTCTAATCTGGAAACACACTCAAGGTAATAGAAGCTGTTAACATAGGAAAGAGGGAGGAGGGAATGCAAGAGTGGGCTGGTTTTGGTCACTTCCGGAAGAGACCTGCAACCCAGCTGAATGCCACGTTAGTCCTTCCACCTGTGCCTGTCTATCATGACCATGGGCAGGGACTGTATGACATTTCTTGGGAAAAGGTACATGTTTTTCAGCTGTCACAATGCACCTCCATGAACACAAGATGCCAGATTCTAACAACTATCCTCACCTGGGCAACTTCACAGAGCTATGCTCAAGTTCACCCAATAGCTACAGCAGCTTAACAAGTCAGCAGCAAAAAAGTAATTGAAAGGTATGTGGGTCAGGCTTTCTTTATACTCAAAATGAATAGCACCTCTTACAAGCAACGTCTCTCTTAAGCCAAGAAGCTTTACTGTCGAGAAGTTGTACCTCCAAACAGTGTTGAAGTATGGGAGTAACTGCCACACAAGTTATTCAGGGAATGAACGCTAGCGAGCATTCAAAGAGGGGGCATCAGCCTAAAAGCATTGCAACCTTGTCCTGAGAGAGAAAGCAGGTTTTTCCACAGAGCCTTAGCTCTGCCTCCCTGTGCATATACAGTCAGGCCTCTAATGAAAAGCTCGTTAACAGTTAATTATTACCTATTCAGATACATGATCTCAGCACAGAGGAGCAGCCAAGGAAGGAGGAAAATGGTCACATGACCCAAATCTTGTTCTATGAAAGCAGAGTCAACTATATTTAGTGCTATAAATAATGCCTACATTCCCACCCTCAACCCTCCATGACAACCCATAGAGGCCACCTATCTCTGTCCCACGCCAAAGGAAAGCCAATCTCCTCCCTCTTGTCAGATATCTTTCATCCCCTTCTGCCAAGGTAACTGGCCTGTGCCCAACTCTGCAGAGAATGGTGCACTCTGCATATGAGTGACAGGCTGCAATCCAGCAATGCAAGGCGATCTGTTCTACTTCTTGGCCCATGCAAATGAGAGCAACAAGTTCTGCAGCAGCCACTGTGCCAAGGAGAGCAAAAAGAGCAGAGGGGTTGGCAGCCGAATTCCAGAATCTAATTTAAAATGCTTGCAGTTCCCTTCGGAGCCTCAGAGAGCCCGAGTGACCACTCTCCCTTTGGCAATGTAGTAGCAGTGCCTTAGCTGCTTGTCCAAGCACAGATCCTGTAGAAGAGGGATTCAGTTTTGATGCAGGTTCATTTTCTTCAGATAGATAGCATTCCATACCAGACACAATCCTACTTATTGCTGGAAACTGAAAACTTAATATGCAAAGACAAGCAGTTCCCATTCAGGAAGGGTACCATAAAACTGTACAAAAATAAAGAACTCAAGCAGAAAAGCGTAACTTACATTAGTCACAGACAGATTTTTAAAATCCCCTAACAGGGCCGTCCAAAGGTCAGCCATGCCTGGAAAGAAACAGAGATTAAACCCCCGGATGCATTATTACAATGTTCTTTTTGAACAGTTGCTATTAGGGCATTTAAACGAGCAAAACATAGCTCTGAAGCATCCTAAAATGGCTTAAAGGTAAAGGTAAAGGTACCCCTGCCCGTACGGGCCAGTCTTGACAGACTCTGGGGTTGTGCGCCCATCTCACTTAAGAGGCCAGGGGCCAGCGCTGTCCGGAGACACTTCCGGGTCACGTGGCCAGCGTGACAAAGCTGCATCTGGCGAGCCAGAGCCGCACACAGAAACGCCGTTTACCTTCCCGCTGGTAAGTGGTCCCTATTTATCTACTTGCACCCGGAGGTGCTTTCGAACTGCTAGGTTGGCAGGCGCTGGGACCGAGCAGCGGGAGCGCACCCTGCTGCAGGGATTCGAACCGCCGACCTTTCGATCGGCAAGTCCTAGGCGCTGAGGCTTTAACCCACAGCGCCACCTGCGTCCCTTTAAAATGGCTTAGGTGTAAGCAATTAACGACACAAGACACAACTCACAACTCACTCAAATGTCTGAATGATATAAGCAGTGTAGAAACCTACACTGTTCAATAATATATGTTTCTAATTTTAAACACTGGTTAACTGGATTAACAACAAAAAAGTAAAGCAGAAGAAAGCAGCAAAGCCTGAGAAAGTTGCATTCTTTCGGCATGCGAAAGAGATCCTCTGTGCCTGTAGCTCAAGTACTACCTAATATGTGTCCTAGAACTAAAAAGGAAAATTCTAAATCAATAGCAACAAAACTTAGTTAGTGTAGCAACCAATCAAGTTTTTGGTACAAATATATAATATAAATATACCATGAAATATAAATCTATTATAATCCAACATGGATAGTTGACAAAACACAACCATCACTGCAAAGTTAACCTCTTAAGTGCCAGTATTTTTATATATCCATCTTCCAGCTTTGTAGTCCTGCCAAAAAGAAATCTGATGTAAGGACGTGTTTCAGAGCTTTAGTGGCACCACTTAGAAAGCCCTGTCTCATATACTTGCCACCTGTCTTCTCACAATAATAGGACAGAAAGCAGGGTCCCTAGCTGAACTTAAAGACTGAGGTGGTTCATTATGCCTGGTTGTTTGGAATCAAAATATGCTTTGAACTTGCTAATTCTGGTTGGCTAACTCCATGATTTGGGATTTGAGGTCTGTGAGCCTTAGGCTGCAATCTTAAACATCTGAGTAGACCTGCATTAGATTCAACTGTTAAATGTTCCATTGAAGTGTCAGAAACCCAGGATAAATGGCCTCTTTTCTTTCTGTTTTTAGATTAGTTTTATCATTTTTTAAGTTTCACACAACTTTTAATGTTTCATGGTCTGCAGCTTTCAGATGTCCAATTGCTGTTGCTGCAATTTTTAGTGCCTTGCTTAGGTTTTTTATTGTTATATTTTGTGATTTTATTACATAAACTCCTCTCAATCAATTTACACAAAGTAGCCCAATAATATATAAAATAATTTCAGAGCTACTTCTGTGCTTGCATTTTCTATCTACTCTGCATTAAGCTTTATGTTCACTCCACCCTCGTCTCTACTTTACACTCACAATTCTGTGATGGTACCACAACCAGCTCAAGATCAGAAAGCATGGTTCATGGCCAAACAGGAGAATCTGAACCTGGCTACCCCAGAGCTGGTTCTCTGCAAGCCACATCATGATTTGCAAACCCACCTCAACCCATGGCTTCTAATTCTACTTTGGTAGCCCACACATAATCTTCAGAAACCATGCTAGACTGTAGTTAAGCATTCTCAACTATGGCTGACCATGATGTCCAAACTGACTATAACTATGCATTAGGATGGTTTCTGTGTGCTGATTTTCACAAACATTGCTTTCTTTTTTCAACTTCTAAGAAAATCCAGTTTGGAGATGAGATGCCTTTGAAATGATGAAACTGTGTGGAAGTCCCGAGTTACGATGTTGTTTTATTTATTATGGTAGAGTAGACCTCCCTTCAATCACATTCCCTAGGCAGTATACAAAAAATAAAATTAGAATGTAGCAAGTATTTCTCAAAATGATTAGGTAGTCTTGAGGTCAATCAGTTTAGGAGTATGTAAAGCAAAGCAAAAAGAAGAATACATACTACAATTAAGAACTGAAAATAGATTTGAAATTTTAGCAATTTGTTTTTACCAGTTATCCTCCCCCCTCCCTGAAATTATAAACAACACTGTTCAGATGCATTCATCCACAGTAAACCTTTATTTTCTGACAAGCTAGCACAGCCTGCAAATTCAAATGAACAGGAATCCTATTTACTGTACGGACCCCACAGAAAATCTGGAGATTAATAGTGGAATCTAAAAATACAAAACTGATAGATTTTGGATTGACTCTGAAGCACCTGGTTTAATTCTCTGCTCACGTACAGGTTCACTTAATTGTTCTGGACAATTTCCACTCTTGCCTTCAACATCCAAATAGTAAAACACAGTTCATCAACCACTTTTGTCATCAAACCCAATGATAAAGCCTTCAATGCAAATCCAACCTCCATGCCTCACTGCAATTCTGCCTCAAGCGTACTGAGCAAGAGATCTGACTGCAACGTGGCAGGCATACTGGATGGACTCTTATGCCAGAGGCACCCTCTTCTACTCCTGTGTGCAATAAAGAACTGCTGGCTGTCCCACAGGCTGGCCACCCAGGTTGCAAAAGATGACCTACCAGTTAAATACCAGGTAAATTATAACTAAACTACTATTCATTATTTATTCTTGAAGGAAGGGAACTCTCTCAGCTACACCCACTTGCCGTATTGATGCAGCACCAAAATTGGTCTGGGGCAGGGCAACTTACTATGGTGTACCACGCTACAGACCTGGAGTTCTCAACTGCACTGTGGTGTGGAGGGTTTTTCAGTACCTCCCCAGTCACGTTCAGACCACTTCCTGCTGGGTTTAAGCCAGCAGCAACTACTACCCTCTGTAGGGGCAGCAAATCCAGTAGGGCAGTCCAGAAATGAACTTAATTCAGGGTTTCCAAAAAGTCCTCAAGGAGTTTCCTGTTGGCATGTCCAGCACACCAAGCCTTCGTCTCAATTGCTCAGGAAGTTAGCACAATTGTTCCTAAGGGTTCTCTCTCACAGGGCAGAGCCTGGTCCCTGGTTTACCTAGTAACTTAGCTAAGGAAGCAGGCAGCAAGACTACTAGAATGCAGGTGGTAGAAGGCTCACATCGAATATGACTAAACACAGGTAAAAGTTCACTACTGAGCCTACTCTGTGGCCATAACAGCAAGGAAACACTTCTCTGCTAACCATCACATACTTGGGAGTGGTGTCCAGCAGAGATATTCCAAGCAGCTCATGGCTTAGTACCACATGAAAGGATTCAAAAAACCTTCAGCGCCTGCTGTAACATGTTTGCTAAACATGTTGTCAAGACAAAATCGTTTACCTTCACCTTCATCAGAGTCTAGATGCCACAATTATGGCAGTTCAGTCCGAGGATGTGTCAAAAGCACTGTCTGATGTAGCATTGTGGGATGAATTTCAGTTGATGCAGCTTGAAAATGCAAGACAAGGTGCTTGGGGCTATGTAACCTACTTTTTGTTCACTTGATCTTTACCACTCATGGCTAATTACTAGAGATGGGGAAGATCTCCCAAGCTTTCCTCAGATTAGCATGGAAATTACCAGGGTTTTTAAAGAGAGAAATGGAAGAACTCTGATGAACCTGGACACAAACAGTCTAGCCAGTTATCCATACTTTGCTGCAATGTGTTACGAGGGACCTGAACAGATTTTGCAAGCTGCAGTTAGAATTCTAGCAGCTACATTTTAGAAAAACTAGGATCTCTAATTAGAAATATGATTTTTGAAAAATAATAATAAAAAAGACCTTTACTGGCTGTTCATCAACTTCCTTTTTCTTTCTTTCTTTCTTTTTTTTCCCAGCTGTTCATCAACTTCCAATATCAAGTCAAGGTGCTCACTTTTAAATCCTTCACAGCTTGGGATCCAGGTATCTAAAACAACACCTAGTCCCTACTACCCATATATCAATATTTAGTGACATTTTCCACCAATTGGAGAGGGAGATGGAAACTAGAGAAAGAACATTTATAGCTGTGTTATAGTGTCTTTGGAATTCCCTCCTATGAAACCCACTTGATTCCTTCTTTATCTTTTAAGTGCCATGCAAAAACTTTATTTGCCCAGGATTTATAAAAATATATCTGGTATTTTAAGCTCCCTATTCCTATAATTGACAGTACTTGACACTATTTGATGGTTTTAATATTGCTTTATATTTATTGTATCTTAATGCACAAAAATACCATTAGCCACCCTGGGAACCATTGATGGTAATATGAAAATCTTTAAAAAAAAATATATCGAACCTGTGCTGTACATCACTTATCAAGGACAGTATACAAATAGCTAATATTTAATGATATGGTTTGAGGCCAGCTCCAAGCCTGTTTAGCATTTGGACTGGTGACCAGAGAGCAGCAAAACAGCTACAATCTCCTCTCTAGGAGCCCATACAATGTTAACTGGGTCGTTCATTATACAAATTATTATAATTACATGTCAATTTATGATAGCACCTCATGCATCAGATGAAGCAGACTTTACTCTATGAAAGCTTATCCCACAACAAATTTGTTAATTTTTAAGTCTGTTTTATTTGATGCCGCAGACTAAAACAGCAATCTTTCTGGCCATTATTTTTGTAAGGCTTGCAACGTTTTATCTGCAACAAACAATGAACTATGAAAAGGAGCTTATGCAAGTTTTCAAAACAGCCCATTATACTGATAGAGGGAGAACCTTGCACATTTTTGCTGAGTCAGCCTACATCGCTAATCGTGGTTTAAAACCATGTGGCACTTTATAGCATTTGGCTTGTCTCTCTCCATACACCAGCTGCAGCTTTAGGAGCTATCTATGAGCCCAAACCATAATAAAAGCTCAGTTTTGTTTGTTTACAAGAGAGTAAAGATTTCTAACAGCATTTATGTCCAAGCAAAAGTAACTGAATTTAGTTATAGCTCAAATAAACATTTCTTTATCTCCACTTTGAAAAAGCTAACATCTTTTGAAATGTATTTTAAAGCAGGGTTGGAGAACCTGCAGCCCTCCAAATGTTGCTGGATTGCAACTTGAATCAGCCCCAACCAGCATGGCCAATGATCGGGGATTGTGGGAGATGTAGTCCAACAACATCTGGAAGACCATTGGTTTCTCCACCTGTTTTAAGAAACCATCCACACCCCTTCTCCTTTTAATAACCATACTGTGTCATACTGTGTCATACTTTTAATAACCATACTGTGTCATCAGCATCAGCAACCTATTCCTCAAATTCACTAACATTTGAGATGGATACTATTCAACCAGGCTAAACACAAAAAACTGCATCAGAGCAGTTTGTCAGTGAGGCAGCTTTAATGTTACCAAGATAACAAACATGAAATAAACTCTTACATTTTGCAAAGCCAGACAAAAGAAATTCTCAGAACAAACTGCTGCTTGCTTTCTGGCTCATGCAAGCAGCTGCAAACTCAAAAGGGACAATTAAGCAAGGACGACCAGCAGGGTCTAGAGTTATTGCCCAGCCAGAAATAATCCCAATCCTTACTCCTTCAAAGCCAAAGGATATCCAGAATACTCTCTAAGTACAGTGAGCAACATCCCTATAATGCATTCCCATGCCACTGGGAAAAAATATCCATACGATCAGACCGATCATGTGGATCTTTTCCACCTGACCAGCTTTCTGCCACGAGAAAGATTAGCAAGCAGGTGAGCAAAATCCATGTGGTCAGCTTGCAATAGCACACTATGGCTGAACGATAACTGGTTTTCAATATCGTGATATATCACCAGCTAAATGTCACAATATTATCAATATATCAAGATATCTGAAATAAAGAAGGAACCATGCAGAGCTGAACAGGACAATGTCCTAGCAACTGTTACTACTTAAGGGTCTAAAACTGATATTATCAATCACCTCATGGTCACTTTCATCAACAGGCAAGCCAAAAGGCATCCAAATGAGACTTTTGGTTTTGGACTTGCCTACCAAATTGTAGTATTCAGGACAATCCAGAGTATGGTGATGAGTCATAGTGTATAAAAATAATCTGGGACTGCCAGATTGCCAGCAGCCCGGTGGCGGCAGAATCCACAATATCACTACCACAAGTCCTCGCAGGTCACCTTCATTACTGCTGCTACTTTTTGCCGCTGCCACTGCATGGCCTTACTGGCCGCCACCTCCCATTGCTGTAAAGTCTTGCAGGGTGCGGTTAATGCCATCACTCCCTCGCAGGCTGCCACCAGTACTGCTGTCATTTCCCATCGCTGCTGTGAGGCCTTGTAGGTTGCTGCCGTTACTGTCACCACTTTTTGTCGCCACCACGAGGCCTTGCAAGCCGCTGCTACTGCCCCCACCTCCTGCCACCCCTGCAAGACCTTGCAGGCCGCTGCTGCTACTGCTGTCACTTTCTATCGCTGCCACTGTTTGTGCCACCATCGCAAAGCCTCACAGGCTGTCACCACTTGTGTCACCAGCTCCTGTCGCCACCACAAGTACTCGCTGGCCACCATTGATTGTGCCACCAGCACAAGGCCTTGCAGGTTGTTGCCATTTCTGCCAATACGTATCACGGTCAGGGTGAGCTGTTTCTGCCACTGCTGCTTCTGCCTCCTAGCAGGCCTGGTGGCAGTCCCAGATTATTTGTATTCACTATGACATTGCGATGTTTAGCTGGTGAGCTATCGCAGTGTTGAAAACCAGATATCACCTAGTCTTTACAAATGTTGTGATTTGCAATATATTGCCAGCTCAAATAATATAAAATTATCACGATGTGAACAATTATATTGATATACTGCCCAGCCTTAATGTACACTTTTATTCCAGAGATAATGGCTCCGACACGGGGGGGGGGGGGGGATTAGACTTTGCATTAAGGTTACACAAGTATTCCAAGTTGACCTTCAAGGATGTGTACAAATAAAGCGACAAAAAACAGAGGTTAAGGCAAAGGCTTTCACAACTCTGCAATCCAAGATCCTTTTAACTACAGATGCCTGGAATTTAACCCACGGCTTTCTGTACATGGTGCACATATGCTACACAACCAAGTTCTACACTCCTGAAGGCCACAGCTTTTATTCTGCAGAAAGCATGCAGGTATTTTAATATAAAAGTGAACATGTATGTGTATGCACACCGTACGTAGGATTTATTGAACAGACGGAAACCACTTTTGAAAAAGGATTAAGCAACATGTTCAGGGTGACAAAAACACAGTCTAAATACATTTAAACTTCTGTTCTTGGTAATATGTGGCTACACAAGTAGCATTTGTGAAGGGTAATACAGTGGTGCCCCGCAAGACGAATGCCTCGCAAGACGGAAAACCCGCTAGATGAAAGGGTTTTCCGTTTTGGAGGTGCTTCGCAAAACGAATTTCCTATGGGCTTGCTTTGCAAGACGAAAATGTCTTGCGAGTTCCTGCGGGGGTTTTTTCCTCCCCCCCCCCTTTTCTAAGCCGCTAAGCCGCTTATCTGCTTATCCAATAAGCCGATAAGCCGCTAAAAGCCGCTAAAAGTGCTAAGCCGCCAATGGGCTTGCTTCGCAAGACGAAAAAACCGCTAGACGAAGAGACTCGCGGAACGGATTAATTTCGTCTTGCGAGGCACCACTGTAAAACCTTTGAAAGCCTGCCTTAGGAAGTTCAAAAGAATATGGGCGAGGTTGACATACAGCCAGAGGTCCTTTGGCAACAGAGCACAGAGAGCCCAAGCTTATCAGCACCTTTAAGCAAACATCAACTTCAAATGTCAGCCCACAGAATATACCTGTTGTGGTTTTTTTTTTTTCCTTTCTTGAAAAGAATATTCCAACCAGGACCTAGCACTTTTTAAATGACAGCCACCTATTTTAAAACATTATCTGCAAAGTAGTTCTGTTAGGGGAGTTCTTACACTTGAACACTGAAAAGTGTGACCTCAATCATCCAGTTAAGCCAGTCAGCACCAGAGGTCAATCTCCAGGAACTTTGATGACATCCCTTTTATAGTTACACTGATTTTGGAATCTGCTGCCAAAGCACCTGCTTCATTTTACTTGAAGGGATGGCTGGTCCTGCCTAGGAAAAATGTGTAAGGTGATGGGAAAATACAGATGCTGGCAAACATAGCCAATATATTTTGTTTGTCTGTTTGTTTTTTAAAAAGTCAACAAAAGACACACAATAGTAACATTCAACAGGCCTCAAGTGACTGCTTGAAGGACACACCTTCACTAGCTGAGCCCCTGCAAGTATAAGATTACAAATTTACTATGCTGGTTACCAGCAACTAACACACTCCATCTAAACAAGATAGCACTTTCTTTGGGCTGCATCCACTATAACTGGAACAGAAGCAGATGGGAGATTGTTAAGAACTGCTCCTGCAAAAGCATATGTAAAAAAATCAAAATGAGCCCATTTCAGGAAAGCAAAGAACCTCCATCACTTTTGTTTTAGTTGCCTCAAATGCAGCAACCTGATTGCCTCAAGTTTCTTAAGAGGCTCGCAAAGCAAGACACTGTCAGGACAATGGAAAATGTGGGGGCTTTGGCTCTGCATCTCTCTTTACACCAAACTTTTCAACAGTGAGTCACATCACTGATCTCCATATTATTCAACCTCTGACACTAGGGAAATATGACTGCTATTGAAAGTCATTTTGTTAATTCAGGAACATAAAATGCATTATGCATACTTTGATTTACTATTGAATGGTCATGTCTGGTGTATTAAAAATAGTTTACTCAGACAATAATTATAAACTGATTTCATTATTTCAAGTTTTTCTTACAGATGGAGCTAAAAGCAAGGAACCTAGCAACTCTTTGATTTTGCCATTTTATGAGAAGTAGGAAAAAACAATAAAAGCAGAAATCATGCACATTATAGTACAAGAAGTTATTATTTATTCTGAAAATTATTATGTCCACCAGTGTTAAGCAGACATCAAGCGCTCATTTCCACAAAAAGAGCAGAGAAAAGATGAGGGGAGAAAAAAATTCAAAGAAAATCACATCCTTCAAGGGCAGCCCCATAAAGCGTAATGTAGTGGTAGTCTAGACATAAGGTGCTATTTAGCTCCTAGCTTTCATATCTCAGTTTCTAACACTGCTCTCTGCCTTTTTTGATTCATTTGCAATAGCCTGGTACACAGTATTAGAAACTGGGATAGGAATGTTAGGAGCCATGTGGCTCCTGGGACCTGGGTTGTGGGCTCCAAAACAAAATGTCTAGGTGCCTTTTGAGGGGGAGGGTGGAAACCAAGCAGCCTTGCAGGAAAAAAATTAATCTACCGGAATCAGATGGTCTGCAGGTAGTGCGGCAGCAAAAGACACATCTCGCGCTACCCTGCCAAACATCTGATTCACCCAGCAGCACAGCAGCAAGAAAAAAAATACTTGTTTATTGCTGCCAAGTGAATCAGGCGGTATGCAGGATGGCATGGCTGCAAAAGATGCATCTTTTGCTGCTGCGCTGCTGGGCAAATCAGGCATTTGGCGGCATAGCGTGGTAGCGAAAGACGTGTCTCTTTTGCTGCCATGGTGCCTGGCAGACCAGCTGACTGCAGCCAGGCAGGGGGAGATGCTAGGCACCAAGGATGGCATCCGGACATCTCCATCCAGTTGCAAAATGCCGGTTGGCGGTCACAAATTGTGACTGGTGCCCAGCGAATTTCCAACACCGCTGGTGCAATATCAATTTTAAACATATACAGATCAAAAGATGCCTCACAGTCCCTTCTTATTTTGTGTTAGGCAATACAGTGCATTAAGATTCAGTTTATAATCAAGTGATATGACATTCACGCATGCTGCAATTCAAGTATAGGCTTGTGCAATTTGTTTTAAAACAGCAGTGCTTTTAGCTCATTTTAACACACACACACACACAGAGAGAGAGAGAGAGAGAGAGAGAAGGTTGAGAGGTTAAGCTATGGTAGCTATTATGTCCAAACTTTGATTTGAGTAAATTTACCTGCAAGCAAACATTTAAAAATACAATGAAACAGTAAACCATAAAGATGCTACAGTTTTAACCTGACCCAACCTGCAACAAAAGCCAAACTGCTGAACTTGGCTCTAAGATTTGAAAATAAATATGAAAAGATTTATTCCAACAATTACTACTGCGATAAAACATATACACCAGTCTTGCATTTAACCACTCATCTGGATACCACTGGCAACCAGAGAGAGAATGTGGAATCTTGTCTCCACACCCCAGTGTGTAGTCTGGAAAAGGAAGAGCAGAGCAATCTGTCCATCTTTCACAAGTCCACTTGGCTTCCGCCGAGGCCACAAAGGAAGAGAAGCAGAAGCACAACACTCAAGATACGGAGGAATGGAGCAATCCACCAGCCAACTGTGCTTCTAAGCTGGACATACAGGAAGCAAAGCCCCTTCTTGCACGTCCAATTTGAAATCAAGCGGACAGGTAGCAATCCATGCCTCCTCCACCAACCTGCTGCATTTCCAGACCAGCCTGGGGAGAGGGGAAATTTTTAGGGAAATTCCCCATTTGAGGTAAAACAGACAAATAAAAAGAAAATGCAGGCTAGTAACTTTTAGGAACTTACTAAGAAGGCTAACATATATACAGGTATATATTACAAAAATAAAAGGTCACAGCTGCTTTTTCTCTCAGCGACTTATCTGTACCTGGAGAGAACGGGACATTCCCTATCGTAGTCCCCACCCTCCTGATAACTGTGCAAATTGGATAAGTAGCAAAATCCTTGCCTGATCCACAAGTGCCCCACTGTCAGTGTGGAGAAAGTACTAGGTGGATTAAGAATGAACAAGAGAAAAGTAATGCCCATTTATCAGTCCAGTGAAGCAGCTGGTGACCCAGCTCCCGTGGCTCTGCCTTTTAATCACCAGTAAGCCTTAAGTGATACTGTTAGACACACAGAGCCATGGGGAGGGAGATACAATGAGCCAGATATACTGCTTCACTGCCCTTCTGCCAGCAAATGAAGGAAACCTGTCACCTGTAGGCAATACAGGATATACAGAGGGCCAACAGACTTGACATTCAGTTTAAGCTAAACCTTTCAATGGCCATTCCAGTTAGAAAGAAGGCACTGCAATCAAACAAGGAAATATATTTTTCGTTTGCACAACACCTGTAACTAACTACAGGGAGAACTTTCAATATTGTACAAATCAGTTATCTGTAAAGAAGAAAGAGGAAGCATTTTTGTACTGCAGCAGTCCTATTGAATTTTCTCATTATGTAGCCATGCGTCACATAAAAGTACCACTGGGAGGACAAACTGGGACAAGATAGATTATGCTAAGGATAGCCTACAGCACCTGAGCACCCTCCAGTTTTGATGCTGGTCACACATGGAGTGTTTGCAGTACTTTATTGTCCCAATAATGGTTCTGCCAGATGTTTTCCCCTCATATAACAAATATGGAAAGAGAATTCCATGTCATCAATGACCAGGCCAGATGTTTTCCCCTCTCAACCTAACTTACTACTTCACAACAACTGTTTGGCTAAAGACAGCATTAAAACTTCTTCCAGTCGGTATCATTTTTAATCACGTGCTTTTTTAATGCTTCTTCCAAAAGGATTGAAAAATGTAGCACTTCTCTCCAAAACATACAAAGATACTTCTCAGGAGTTCTACCTACTACTAGAATGGCTGAATTATTAATATTCTCCAAGAGTGTGCCATTACTGTGACCACAAAAGATAACTTCTGAATGGTAATTTAGAGCAACCTTTTAATTTGGTCATGTGCAGCAAGTAAAAGTGACCTCCAGCCCCCATACTCCTTTCACTCCCCACCAAAAAAATATGGGAGGGAGGAGTAAAAAAAGGTAAAGGTAAAGGTACCCCTGCCCGTACGGGCCAGTCTTGACAGACTCTGGGGTTGTGCGCCCATCTCACTTAAGAGGCCAGGGGCCAGCGCTGTCCGGAGACACTTCCGGGTCACGTGGCCAGCGTGACATCGCTGCTCTGGCGAGCCAGAGCCGCACACGGAAACGCCGTTTACCTTCCCGCTGGTAAGCGGTCCCTATTTATCTACTTGCACCCGGAGGTGCTTTCGAACTGCTAGGTTGGCAGGCGCTGGGACCGAGCAGCGGGAGCGCACCCCGCCGCAGGGATTCGAACCGCCGACCTTTCGATCGGCAAGCCCTAGGCGCTGAGGCTTTAACCCACAGCGCCACCTGCGTCCCAGGGAGGGAGGAGTACATACACACAAACCACAGATCTTGAGATAAAACAGAGGAACATTCCAACTGCCTCTGTATCTAACTGCACTCATACTCTCTCTTCCTGGCAGGCACAAAGGGAAACAGTACCCACTGTGCTCATGGGTATGACTTTTTTTATCCCATCCCAGCTGGCCTTGACTATTGCAGGTGCCAGCTTCCAACAGGCTAAGTGGGAACAGGGTAAGCAATCACACCTGCAATACTTATTTTCAATGCTCTTTTTGAATAGCATTCTAGAATAGCAGCTCCTTCAAATTAAGGGCAAGAGTATTTTAATTGCTTCCTTAAGTTTTTGTGCTGTTTTCCTATTGGTATCACAGTCACTGGGTAAATTAGGTGGCAAGATTATTGCTTCCTCAAGAAATTAAAAAAATAAGGGAATCCTATAGCTGAGCTGCTCTAATATTCAAACTTTAAAAAAGATGCTTTTTCTGACGAATGTGCTGGTACCACAAAAAGAGGCAAAAGTTAAACTATGATACACAAAAGCTTGGATTTCAAATAACTTTTAATTGGGCAGATTCTTCATTTCTGCTGAGTTCATTGTGAGTGAACAATCAATCAAAAGAAGCAGTTTTCCATGGCCAATTACAGCTCAGTGGCAGAACATCTGCTATCCATGCAGAAGGTCCCAGGATTAGTCCCTATTAACTTTGGCTAGGGGGCTGGGGAAAACTCCCTCTCTAAAACCCTGGAGAGCCACTGCCAAATTAAGGTAGATGGACCAGTGATCTGACTCTGTAAGGCAGCTTCCTATGTTTCCAATTTTTGTCAGACCACCATAAATTCTAGACAAATAGTATTCAATAAGCAGTAAGACACCACTGCTGCATTTTTCCAAGTGAAAAAAATGGTTATGGTGCCACCATTAAACTACAGTAGTAGCACCACAGCAACATTTGACAGTTTAGGGCAGTGTATTATCAGTTACAATAACCGGGTCAGAGGAATTATAAAAGTTCCACATCTTGTCTCAACATGGAACTAATGGGAGAAGCTGTCTAGAAACTGAGTAAGCTGCCACCAGTATGCAGACATCCAACTCTATTTCCCCCTATTTCAGCCAGATATGGTGGTGTTAATGATTGCTTGAAATCACTAATGCACTTGATAAGGGTGCATGGACTCAATCTTTACAAGATGGATAGTTATCATGAGTGAGCCTTGGGGGAGGGGAATGTGACTTTGCTATGTTAGAAGGACTCGTGAGTTTTCAAAGTGATAGTGGGGGGTTTGATTATGCTCCAACACTAACCAACCTGACTTAGCGTCTCTACAGCCCAGGACCTCCTTCACACTTCGGTCTACCCTACAAAGCTAGTACAGGCTACACAGTCTAAAAGGTTTTAAATCCACCCAATCAATGACATTTTCTTCCTTCACAGATTTAGGACTGCAAGAACTGACAGCTTTGCTCTCTGAATAATGAGAATGTCCATGCTACCATACCAGCTCAGCAATGTCCAGACACTTTATCACAAGCATGACATACTGTAGATGCTTAGAAAGCCCCACAGATACGTTTGTTGAACACATACAAAGTATCAGTCCTATAATGCTACAAGAACTCACTCTAGCATAACGCGCCCTCTCCTCACATCCTGCAGAGAGCAGACTAAGTTGTCATATGCCATATGTCAGGCATAGGCAAACTCAGCCCTCCAGATGTTTTGGGACTACAACTCCCATCATCCCTAGCTAACAGGACCAGTGGTCAGAGATGATGGGAATTGTAGTCTCAAAACATCTGGAGGGCCGAGTTTGCCTATGCCTGCCATATGTACTGGGCACTCCAATGGATTTCCACAGGAAGCAGCCATTCTGCTAAACACCTTCTCACACAGACTGCACCACAAATATTAGTAAGACTGGGGCTATTTTGCAGCAAGATGTCGGTCCTTGTTCCTCTTCAGAAGTTGTGACATTCATAGACAAGGAAGTCCCACACCTAGCAAAAGATTATCTTGCTCTTTCACCAGCAAATATTTCCAAAGAGACAAACCTTCACCTGTGACAGAAACTGCAAGTGAAGCTCTGTTATGCCATTTAATGTGGACCTTGTTCTTAAAAGGAGAATGACAGGTTTTAGCCTTACTAGACTGCCTTATGACACTGAATGAACAAAATGCGGGCCCATTCTTTACCTAGACTATCTCATTAACCCTTCCTTACAGCTCTGCAAGTCCATCCAGTAAATTCATAACTGAGGAGATTTGGGGGGACATTCTTGGCTCTTACTACACACTAACAAGGGATTCTGTGCACAAATTCAAGGAAAGAGAAAGAGCAGCCTCTATGAAGAGTAAAAGTCAAAGGTGGGGGGGTTTTTTGCACACAACTCTTTCTATCCTCCTAAGCAAGCAAGAGGCATTATCATAGATAAGAACGGCTAAAGCACTCAAGGTGAAAGGTGGGGCCTTAAGAGAACCCTGCATTTCAAATACCAAAAGTTCCTCCACCCCTGCCATATACACCATGTGCCCATGGGGCCCTTACGGAGCTAATGAGGAACTTGAAATGCTCAGGATCGGTGTCAAAAATTAGCCAGATGCATTTTGCAACTGGCACAGGTCCAACTGTGATCACGTGGAGATCTCTGGGTGCCAGGTTGCCGACTGACATCTCCATCTGTCTGGCCCCTCCAGTTTTTTCAAGCAAGTAAGCAGAAGAGCTTATTTATTGCATTTACCGTATAGGCCACCTCTTCCTCCAAGGAGTACATGGTTCACCCCCATGAGGTAGGTTAAGAGGCTGTGACTGGCCCAAGGTCACCAGTGCACTTCATGACTGAGTGGGGATTTGAACTCTGATCTCCCATGTCTTTGACACTCTAACCACTACATTACACTGGCTTCCTAGGGTACTTTTGCTATGGGGCTGCTATATAAATTAAGTAGGTAAAGAAATATAGGATAAGCAAAATGTCACTTAGAAAAGGATCTGAAATATTTTCCTTCAAGGTTGAATCCGCTTTAGGCTGGATTGTTTTATTTGATGTTTTAATGTGTTGTAACCCACTTTGATATTTGTTCTTTAAAATACAAAGCGGTACAAAAATGAATTAATAATAATAAACTTCAATGCAAAAAAGGCACCTAGACATTCTATTGTGGCAACCATAACGCAAGTTTAAGGTGCCATTTGAGAATTAGCTTATATATTTGAGTCTCTAACACTGAGTATGAGAGCCATTTGTTTTAGGTACAAGCCACATATAAAGTAAGCAACATTTATTCAGAGAACTTTATATGCAAGTGAACTAACTAACAGAACTAAAGTCTGAAGTAACTTGATTAAATATGAGTGCTTCACTGACACTCCTGAAGACACAGAAAATAAGTAAGACAAAAATGCCTGCTATGGCTACAAGATGAATGACTCTTGCCCATTTAAAGTGCCAACAGTATTTCAAAAAGCAAAGTGTAAGAAAGGTCAACTGCAGCTCAACTTCCAGGATGTTGCTCAAAACAATTAGTATAAACTGTTAACCGATTAACACTGAATATACCATTATTGTCCTCCAATCATTCTTCCATACTATCAAATTCTCACCAAAGATACTGCCCATATAGCTTAAAAACACCAGCTAGCCCTATGGATGCAAGAACAAGCCTCTTGGATTTTAAGACATGCAGTTCTAACAACCACCCACACAAAATCATCCTATTAAAACAGACTGCACACACTAGATTGGACAACTGGCAGCTGCTTTGGGAAACCACCCTTCTTTGTTGAAAATATTTTAAATGTAGCCAATTGCCATGTAAACTCACTAGCATATGTGGAGTCCCACACAAAGGGAACTATGACTGACACAACTAAATCCCCCAAATGATTCAAAGTTGAGTCCCCTCTTCCTGGTGAAAAATCCTATGCCTCCCTCCATGCACTTCAAAATATATTCCTATGCAAATAAACCAGTAATTCCACAATGCTAGGCTAATCAATTCATTCAACAGTGAAATTCACAGCTCCCAGGTCCTATCAGCTATTGTCTCTGCTCAGACCAGAGAAACTGCTGGTTAAACAACTGCACTGCAGGGCCACAATATGAAGCCGTTTTTCACTATTAATCCCTTCACTACTCAATAAAATGTGGGTCCCTATCATTTGCATGAAGCCAATCACCAGGATTTTAGTTATTTCTCTGTTTTTAAAAGGTACATTATACCAGGATTCCTAAGCCAGTGATTTAATTATTGAATTATTTATGTACCTTCAAATACAAAACTGAGGAAGCCACAGAAAGCCAGAAAAATCAAAATTATGACCAAATTAACAAGCAAGCTTCCCTTAACTATAATGTATAATATGTATCACAGTACACAACACAACTGGCTTATCTATAAAACAAAGAAAACCATACAAGTAGCCCAAGAGACCAGAAGGAGCAATCTTGTGCCAATCTTGTGCCAAGACAAAATACAGTGGTACCTTCGGTTATGAATGGGATCCGTTCCAGAGGCCCGGCTGTATCCCCAAAATTCCGTAACCGGAGAACCGCTTCTGTGCACGTGCATGGCGCCACAGAGCACTTCTGCGTTTGCAACGGCCGTAACCCGAAGATTCCGTAACCTGGAGGTTACGCAACACGAGGTACAACTGTATTGACTAGGAGCATTCAGAGTAGGGAGATGTGTTGAAGTCAATTCTGCAAGGTCTCAGTCAGGCCTTCTACAAACTCACTATAAAATTTCTATGATTCCTATGTCCAGGTCATGTGTCAGCAAGACACATAAAATTATCTTCACCTCACATGCTTCCTCAAAATGTCACACCTTAATATTGTTGTCCTGCTGACTAGAACCGAGGCAGAGATATTTATTAGCATGTACACAAATCCAACTTGCATAGTACATGCTACGGCTTCATGAGTCACCAACTCCACTAATCCTGCCAAAGGCCAATCAGAAAACACAGGGGTGAGTGGGAATGTAAAATCCAATTTACTGGCCCATCCTGCTCCTTCAAAGATATGGTGAAGTGAAAAGCTGATCCACAGCAATTGAAATTTCAACTTAAGTGTTTTAAAGTAAACAACTATGGGAGATATCCAACTAATGTATCCCATCAGTGCAAGGATTCCATCAGTGCTATGGAACTTCTCTCCTCCCCCTGCATGATCCCTAAATCTGTTCTAGGGTTCTCCTAACCCTTAAAGGAAATTTGAGGAGGTTGTGGGAAGAGGAGGGGGAATTTCCATTGTGCAAATGTAAATGCATGTGCTGACAGGATGTGTTAGTTGGATACACCCTATTTCAGCGAACACCCTACATCAGCAAAATGGGAGACCTTGGCCTATCTTACAGGTGTTACAAGAATTACTAAAAAGGGGCATATGATACACTTTTATTTAGCAACAAGTGCCATATAACTATTAATAAAATTCTCAACTTAAAATGCGAGAGACTGAATCTTGAGTCTCATACAGGTGCAGGTAATGAAGAATTCCTATTCTTACAGAAAACAATTACTGTCTTTATGTCACTTTCGCCTAGTGGAGAAACTGCTTTAAAGAAAAATGCATCTTACACCATCTAATGTCAAAAATCTGTCAATTCTTACCATGTAAAAATCACCAACAGAACATGTGATTATCAGTTTGTTTACATTCAAAGTAATTTACGTTTGAGACTTGAAGAGGGCTTGCAGAAGTCACAATCCACCCTGATTATCATTAAGATTCAATGTAAAAATGTTTTCTAAACTGGGAACATCCTTCATTTCCCTCCTTTTAAAATAACATTAAGCACCCTTGCATACTGTTCTTGGGAAATATATTCATAAAGGTAAAGGGACCCCTGACCATTAGGTCCAGTCGTGACCGACTCTGGGGTTGCGGTGCTCATCTCGCTTTATTGGCTGAGGGAGCTGGCGTACAGCTTCCAGGTCATGTGGCCAGCATGACTAAGCCACTTCTGGCTAGAGCAGCACACAGAAACGCCATTTACCTTCATGCCGGAGCGGTACCTATTTATCTACTTGCACTTTGACATGCTTTCGAACTGCTAGGTTGGCAGGAGCAGGGACCGAGTAACGGGAGCTCACCCCGTCGCGGGGATCCGAACCACCAACCTTCTGATCAGCAAGTCCTAGGCTCTGTGGTTTAACCCACAGCGCCACCTGCATCCCAAATATATTCATACATTAATCTTAAAATGACCATAAGACTAAAACCTTAAACATAGCTACTTTGGGAGGAAATCACACAGAAATAAATGTACTCACTTCCAAACAAACATATTTAGGCTTGGGATGCAAGTGCCCAGACAGTTCCAGTTAAAACAAACCAAAGAACAGGGTAGAAAACTTGAATGAGAGGCAACTAGAGCCTTTACAGTTGGAAATCCTAGAGATTTAGGATTATTCTAGGGAGGACCAGACAATGTGATGTGAATCAGTTTTCACTCAAACATTACATTCCACAGCTTCTCTTGAACAAACAGTGCACAGAGCAAAGGTCTAGAATAAAACTGAAGGGCACAGTGAAGGGAATAAATGACCTTTGATGCACTTCAAAAGGAGAAATTCCACCCAAATGACTTCTGTCAAACATTAAGAAGAAAAACCATTCCTGAGTAGTAGATCATAATTAAACCAACTTTTTAAATAACATATCCTTTAATTTTGGAGTAAGCTGCATGTACATTTGGTGATGAATTCCAACACTGCAATTCTGCCCTTACTCTAAAACCATCTTTACCTACCTGGTGCCCTCTAGTTCAGGCTCCCTCAACTTCGGCCCTCCAGATATTTTTTGGCCTACAACTCCCATGATCCCTAGCTAGCAGGACCAGTGGTCAGGGATGATGGGAATTGTAGTCTCAAAACATCTGGAGGGCCGAGGTTGAGGAAGCCTACTCTAGATGTTTTAAGATCACAATTTCCCTCAGCCCCAGCCAGCATGGCCAATAGTCGGGGATGATGGATGTTGCAGCCCTACGATTTCTGGAGAGTTAATCAAAGCCAACAATACTGCAGTATGTCACAGAAAGGGGCAAAACATGCTGCTGATACGTTATCTAGTCCCACCCACAATGCTGTGACATGTTGCAGAAAAAAGGTTGGAACCATGCTGCTGTCAGCTCTCTCACAACTAGCAAAATTAGTTTCATGGTTGAACTGAAGTAAGTGCGCTTCAGCTCTCACTTTTCTGCAGCAGTCAGCTGAGTCACATGTTATTTTAATAACCTTTTCAAACAGAAAACAATTAGGATGGAAACTTTTAAGATTAGGGTGAATCAAGGTGTGTCCCTGTGGAGGAACACCTTATCCTACAAAATCATGCAAAAAGGGGTGGAGAATAGGACACTTGGCTAACTTCTCAAGAAGTATAGTTCATATATTAATTTATAAGACCACAAGACACAAAAATGTGTTTGTTCAACTCATGGAAAACCATAAGGTGATTTTAAAATTTTTGGCTAATTGACTGAGCAACTGTGACATATCAGATTCATACACCAGGCAACCTCAGAGGCAACACAATGGCTCTTCTCAGAAATATAGAATCCAAAATTGTGCGGTTTCTTTTATATATCAGTTGCAATAGTAGTAAAGTGCACATAAACCTCCTCTGCACGGTCTACTGTTTTCCAGACTAGAAGATCCAAATATTCTGTTTATTATTTATTTAGTCCTCCAGTTTATAGGCCAGCTTTCATCACATCAACATGATCCAAGGGTGATTTCCAACAAAGCAAAAAATCTAACCATGATTTAAAAACAGCCCAATAATAAAATAATTAATTGAGAAACAGGATGAGAATTAAACCAGAGAGTACTTACTGATTTACTGCAAATGCCTGGGAAAAGCAGGTTATTTCTACAAGTCAGCGGAAACTACCAGAGTTTCTGCTGTCTGAGCTTCAGTGAGAAAGACATTCCAGATTTGGGGAACAACAACACAGAAGACCATCTTGCACATCACCATACTGGGATGGAACAGCAATTAAAGCATTACTTATCTGTGTTAAGTGAACCTGCAACTACCTCACAAGTCAAACAATGATTTATCACACTATCCTATTCCAGCGATCACTCTCTACATTCTGATCATTAGCATGTTTGTGAACAAGCTCTGTTCACTGACTACTGAATAACCATGCATTGGCCTGCCACTTTAATCTGCTGTAACTTAATCTGTAGCGACCATCCAAGTGTAGAACTATGAAAGTCCCAGAGATTATAGACACACACATTTCCAGGACTTATTGGGGGAAACCACAATACTCAATCGCTTTCTGAATTTATGTTACTTTTGTATTACCATAAAACAAAGCATGGATGTACAAAAAGCAATGGCTGCTTTCTCAACTTTTCCTCAAAAACCAGCAAGCTCCCAGACAGGCCTATATCCCATTATGGCAAAGCTCAGATATAAGACAACTTCCTCCTAGCTAATCAAGCTCTGACATGCAGCACCTTCGCTTGTCCTAACTGCATGCAGAAAATTGCTTTTTAAAATCAAAATACGTTAAATGTTTGAGAGTCACCAGTCTACTTGCCACCAGCCTTAATAGCAAGTCCATTACTATGCTCTTTGAATGTTGATCCCATTGAAAACAGTGGGATTCTACACAAACATGCACTGACCATACCAGGTTGTCAAAATAAATAATCTACAACTGTACCTTCCACAAACTTTTGTAATTCACCTACAAATGCTTTTCAGAATTCTCAATATGCACCCTTGGACTGAACTTAGCTCCTCAGATAAAATCTTGTTTGTGCCATTCAGTGTAGCATCATTATTTAAAGACATTCCTGAAAGAAGCACAATTTAAAATATCATTATATTTGGCATCACATTTGATGTTGCACTTCTATCTTACAACCCTTCAGTCTGTTGCCCAATACTACAGGCAAAATTCAAACAGCAAGCTGAAAAGCTCAATTATACTTTTAGGATGTCATATCCATTGTTCTGGGTAATCAAGAACAAGGCTGGTTCACACATAATGCCAAACAATGATTTGGTATTCCATGCATGAGCCTTGTGCTAGCACACTTCC
This sequence comes from Podarcis cretensis, assembly GCF_951804945.1. Lineage (NCBI taxonomy): Eukaryota > Metazoa > Chordata > Lepidosauria > Squamata > Lacertidae > Podarcis > Podarcis cretensis. The sequence continues at coordinate 66,071,732 of NC_137171.1, read as the reverse complement.
CCTCCCCCTATACGTGCTAAGTCAATGTGACTTTCTTTTTATCACAAACCATTATTTTTAATTATGTGGGAGCTGGAAAATTATGCTTTGCACTTGTCTTGAAACCAGGATTACAAGTCTGCTTTGAGGTCTGCAACCTGGATTCAAGTCAAGCAAAATTCTTGTGGAACCAAACCAGGAGTTGGTGTTATGGCTACACTGAAACATAGCCTCCGGCATGGTCCAGAGGGGCATGATGCAGCAACTTTGCGACTAAGTCAGTGCCAGAAGCTGCTGAAAATTATACATATATATTTATACACTAGCAGTTTGATACAAGTTATAGACTTATTTGCAAGTAGCATTTTTCCCCAAATCAGTTGTGGGCAAATTTCCCAAATATAGAAAAACAGCTGCCACATCACCTTTGCCAATATTAAGCTTTAGAAATCATTACTACAACGCACAAAGCTTTTTCTTAGCACAGAAACTTCAGGATGCTTACACATATATTTTCAAGCAAAAAGTACTAAATAGAGAAAACTCCCATATTAAGTTTTTAAATTTGTGCAACATGCTATAAAAGAAAGCCACCTTAAACCAAAGCCTATCACATAGTTCTCAATCACTGCATGGTTCAATCTGGTATTTTCCAACTACATCATGTTTATGTTGCAAATTATATATAAAATAACAAGCAGCAGAAAAAACAGTGCTACGAGAGCGGAATAATTTGCCAAAGCTAGTGTTGTACAAATTATGGCCACTGCTGCCAAGAAGCAGAAATCTTTGCAGCATTTGCTTTACCAGGGGGCTTTTTAGACAGCCCTACAAAAGGTGGATTACTGAAACACTATGGGTATGATCCATTTGCACCATGAGATGGCACTTGTGAACAAGTCAATTGGGTGGGGGGAGATTTGCAAGTACTTCCAATATCCCTGTCCAGTCCTCCCTCTCCATACATTGCAAGTTAGCTGTGCTTGCATCAGGTGATGATAGAATATCAGTATGGGGATATGTGAGGTGGCTGTCCTGTCATACCACCTACCTGTGTGCACACACAGGTAAGAGGAGAAGGGCATAGGAGAACAAAACTGTTAATCACTACTGGAATCTTCCGTTTGTAGGTAAAGTGCCCACCACACAAGTGCATTGTGCCCTATACATGTTTCTTTCACAAAAGTGACATTTCTTATTTAGGGACAAAGTCTATTTGTACTATTGTTCTGTTATGGGCTTCCTCATAAAGTTTTACATATGTTCACCTACATAAAAGGTTCATTAAAAACAAAAACATTTAAATAATGAATTTCAGTTATGGTATCTTACCAGCAAAAGTAAAGCAAAAAAGTAATTTACCCAACTAGTTTAACACATGAAGTATCCCAAGTGTTCCAAGTATACTCAATATTATACAAAGCATGCTAGAAACTCTCTACGTAATGGAACTTTAACCTCTGGAAGACTCGTTCATAAATATGTCCCAACAAGCCAGTATTATCATACTTCTAAGCTGACACAGTTGAACAGACTGGACAGTATTATTAAATCTATTCTAATGATCTTGCATTTGTGAAAATAAGCACTACCACTCCCTGATTTTGAAGGGAGAAAAACAGCATTTGAGCCAGGTGCTGCACAGCAGTGCGTCTTACAGGAGTCAGTAAAACTTGATGATTCATCATATAATATAGTACAAGCATTCATGAGCAATCTAGTATTATGTTTGGCAATAATATAAACAATTTTAAAGACTTGGACTCAATAAAGCTAGTTTAAAACTCCTCCTTTTGTTGTTGTTTCCTCAAAAAGCAGTTCAGATTTCACCTCCATAAGCTAAACAGGAGCTTAGCTATCTCTCCTGTAATAAGTTATGCCTGCCCTCCCTGCATATCATCCAGGAACATATGGAAGGGGCATATAAGAAACAGCTTTCTGGTAGTGGTCTGATTATGCAATACTCTCTTGAATTTCTCCAAGGCCATCTATATATGTCAAAAGGTGGAGAAAGTTGCTGTAACATTCCAAGCGACCGCCTCAGTGTAACAGGCAAGTCTCCAGCCTCTCTATTCCACTCTTCCCCCAGTTTCAAAGCTAGAAATAGAGGGCTAGAGCATGTCATCTGAATCCCAACTATGAACACACTGAGAACCCAGGCCGAAGGTTTAAATGTCACAGTACTGGCCCAGTTCAAACCCCGAAGGATGAAAAGGCCCAGCAGCTTTAACCTACAAAGGATATAAGCCCACGTGGACTTTTAGAAGACCTTTGTCCCACATCCACTACCATATGGATCCTCCAGTAGCATTGTAACACGTGTCCGCGAGTGTTTCGGGGTTACTGAAAGGGGGGAGGCGGTACTGCAGAGGACGGGGCCGCACATGGGAAGCCCAGCTTCCATGTGCGAGGCCTAGCTCATCTTTTCCTGCTCTCACCCGCTTGACGGGGTGGGGGGGGGGGAGAGCGGGTTTCACTGTCACCCTCGGAAAAATACGCGCTGAGGCCCTGAAAGGGGGTGGGGGTGTTTCTTCGGAGCCGCCTGTCAAAAGAAAGGCGAGCGGCGGCCCGGGGGTTGGTGTTGTTGGACTGGCGGGGAGTGAAAGGAAGAGAGGTCCAAACGGGAAGGCCCCACGGCGAGCTCAGGAGAAATCACATGCTCTCCGCGACAGAAAAACCACGTTGCCTTTGCTGCAGCGGAATGCTGGGAAAGGGAGGAAGCGCCGAGCACGGCGGCGCACAGAGTCACACACACACCCACGCCCGGCCATTGGGCGGCGGGGCGCTGAGCGACGGGAGCTTTCAAACCGTCGCCAGAGGCACGTTTGCACCGGGGCCTAGAGCGGCGCGGCGAGGAACCTTCGGAAACGCACCGCCTCCCGCTCCCCGCCTCACAGCGCGGGCGCCGCCGGGCCGCGTCCAGCCTTTGGGGCCTTCCCTTTCCTATGCCTATTTGCATACAACATGCTCTCCTCAGGGGTCTTTCTCCAAAGGGGCCCCCAGCTGTCCGCGCCCCCCCCCCGTGTATAAGACAAATAAACGTTCGACAGTTTTAAACAACAACAGCCAACCTGCATTTTTAAATCCTCTCCGGCTACTTTGAAAGGTCACAGTCACACTCAACACACCCCAAATATGCCGGGCTTCTCTGCCGACTTTCGGTCGGGGTTACGTCTAAGCCTCACGAGCTCCTCTCCCCCTCAGCCAACCAACCACCACGCCATTTAAAAAGCGAGGCTATTCGGGGAAAGGAAGCGGCGGGGGGGGGGGAGATCGCTCATGAAACATTCACGATCCGATCAGTGCTGCAACGGCGGGGGTGCCTTCCGTGCCCGCTCGCCGCGGGGTTTAAGTCTTAAAAGATTTATTAGTTCCCACAGGAAAAGCCCGATTCCCTGAGCACGCACGCGGGAAATGGGGAGGCACGCGCGGGTGGCACCCTTCCTCCCGCTCCCCCCTTCTTTTCTTTCCCTGCAATAAAGGTAGTTCCACCCATGCCCAGCGCGGGCGTGTTTCCCAGCGAGCAAGGCCTTGGACGTCTCACGCTCGATTTCGAAAGCCCCGTCCCACCATGCTTGCATCCACCCTCCATTTGCCTGCCATCGATCCCGCGCTCGCTCTCCCCATCCCCCCCATTAATTTTTCTTATAACGAAGCGGATCAAGGAGCGGAGGGCGAGGTGAAGTACAAGCAGGGTGGATGCAGATGGACAAAGACGGGGTGGAGTTCCACCGTCGGGGGGGGGGGGAGGCGGGTGTGTGTGTGGAGAAGGGAAAATGTCACCATATTGCGGAGGGAAGATCGCCCTCCGCCAGTGGCCGCGACGCTCTTCCTTCGCCGATTGCCCCAAACGAGACCACCATCACCGAAAGCACCGCCCCTCCCTCCCTCCCTCCCTCGCCCGGGTCCCCCGCTGCTACCCACCTGGGGGCGACTGTCCGTTGAGGGTGACCAGCGCCACCGGGGCGTTCTTAGTCCAAGGGTTCACCTTGGGCGGGGGGGCCTCGATGAATTCCTTGCGCCCAACGCCTCCCGGCTCGCCGCCCTCCTCGCCGCCGCTGCTGCTGCTACCGGCCTCGCTGGGCAGCCGCGTCGAGTCGGTGCCGCCGCCGCCGCCGCCGCTCCTCTGGTGCAGCAGGTTCTCCTTCTCCTGGTTGTTACTGTCCTCCTTCTGCTGCTTGATGCTGGGGGGCTTGAGCAGCGCCCCGTTTCGGCGCAGATGCTGCTCCCCCACGTTGCCGCCGCCGCCGCCGCCTTCCTTGCTGCAGCTGTCGGGGCCGCCCCCCTTGCCCTCGTCGGCGTTGGCCTTCTCTCCTTGGTGCAGGAGGTGCTGCTCCCCTTTCTCCTGAGGCTTCTTCATCACCAGCCCGTGCTCCTCGGAAGGCAGCAGGGGGTTCGCGGGCAGGAGAGCCTCCACCTGGGTAGCCATCTGCGCCCCCGCGGAGCCGCCTCGTGCCCCCGGCTCCAGGCTCTCCCCGGACAACACGCGCCCGCCCCAAACTTTGCCGACTTCCCCCTCCCACCCCCGAAAACCGCCTCGCCTCGCCCGGAGCTCTCCTGCCTCCCCTCTTTCTCTCTCTTTCTGCGCCCGCCAACCCCTTCCTCAGTCAGATGCGCACCCCGGAGCCACGGGGTGGGGGCTCGAGCCGCCGGCTTCCTCCCCCCACCCTTGAAACCCAACCCCGGCGTGCCCCCTCCCCGTCTCCTCTAATGCCGCCGCAGCAATATGGAGAAGCAAGGAGACCACGCGACTGGCCGGGCGGGAGCGCGCGCCCTTCAGCCAGCTCCGCCTTAGAGAGGCCCCCAGGAGCGCGCACGCCGGCCTCGGTCGCGAGCGCGCCTAGGAAGTTGGGGAAGGCGAGCGAGCGGGCAGGTAGCCCGAGCTCAGGGCGGTGGGTGCGCCGGGGACGGGACGCGCGCGTGCCTGATGCAACTCGGCGAGAAAGAGGAGACGCTCCTTAAAGGGACCGAAGCAGGCGCGGTTGCCGACTTGGGGCCTCTCCGCGCAGGCGCCGCCACCCTGCTTCCCGGCTCCGGCTAGCCCTCGGGAGGCACAACACGGCCTGCTCGACTCCAGCGAAGCTATAGCTAGCTAGTCCCAGCTGTTTGCTTTTGGGAGTAACCAAATAACGTAAATAAGGTAGCCTGCCGAATGGCCGGATCCTATGGATCCTTTTCGGAGTAGATCCCGCGTGTGCATAGGATTACATTTCTTTCTCTTCTCGGTAGCAGCCTTCAGAGCCATTTAAGGCTCTGAGCAGGTAGCCGTCAGCCACAGAGAGGAATCTACTGGCTCCCACTTTCCTCTATCATCCTAATTAGCACCTTCCCCTCTTCTGTACATTCTAACTTCGTCTAGCTTTGCCTCTTCCAATTGCAAAACTAGCTGGATCTATCAACCTCTGCTGGGAACTGTAGTTCTGTGACAGGCAAAATGCAATGTGCAGGATTCTTCAGGGGAAGTCATGTGTTTTAATTGTTTGGTTTGTACACAGCCTGACATTCTTCATGGGTGGATGGGGATTTGAGTCTGAGTCTCCCCAGTCCTAGTCTAACACTAAATCATAATTCTAACTGGCCCTACTGGATCTTTGTCCATCAATGGAACTTAGGCAGATAACCTACTAGAGGTGGTGGAGGGGGAGAGAGATCCTCAGAATCTGATTTCCAGGATTACACCTATCCCATGAATGACATGAACAATCTTTTAGTGAAAATCTGGAAGGAAAGTAATAAAGAGAAGGTGCAATACTAAAAATTTACAATGCAATTTTGCCTCAGTGAATTTCTGGCCTCCATTTCACAACTGTTTTAATTCTGACAAACTATTATTAGGTACTTAGTAGCATATAACAATGCCAGAACCACATTACTAGTTTGCTAAATGTATCTGCGCTATATTTGACAGAAATATTTTTGTTCTTTTTTATAAAGGAGTAACATAATGTGAAATTTCTGCATCACTCTGCAGTGGTACCACAAAGACATGGATTTACCGCATCAGTAAGAACTAGGTGTAAATTAAACAGTTTAGTTAAGCCAGTTGATCACAGCCATTTCAAACTGGAGACCTTTAATCCCAGTCTACAACATAATTCCTACTTTTCACTTTTTATCCATGTTTGTTTTTCTTTCTGCTTTAACGGCCAACTTGATAGATTATGACTTTCCCATTGAATATCAATATGCTAGTCTAACCAGTCAGTTCCCTAAATAAGGGAGGCAATATGGATTCAACACACAATATTGCATTATGTCTCAGTGTAAAGGTGAATGCAGTTTTCAGTAACTGCTTGGACCAAACCACCTTATAACCTTAATGAAAACTCTGGGATGTGTAATGAAGGAGGAGCATCAAACAGCAATTTTTGACAAGCAACACCTACATTCTGATACCTATAGAAACAGCTCGTATTTCAAAATCTGATTCGGATAAAAATTAGACTGTTGAAGACATCCATCAGAAGAGAACTACAAAACTATGAAAAATGCCTGCAGCATTTACAAATTATTCTAGCTTCTTTCTGGCACTTCATTTATAGTTACCTGTCATGTACACACCATCTCTAGTCTGGTAACAAGAATAATCTGTCAGTTGCAGTAATTAGGCCCCATAGAAACCCACCTTTGGGAAGAAAAGGATGTCATCAAATGACTATTTCCTGATGTGGAGTAACTGAGAAGCATCACACAAACTTGCTTTACATGTGCTACCAGCAACAATAGTAAATGAAACATTTGTATACTGTGGGTCAGTATTTACACAACTCTGAAAACAAGGTTGCTGACGAATAGCTACATATTAAAACTTTTAACATTCAGAGAGGTGTAAAACAAGAGATGCATATGTTACAGATTGCCTTTCCACAAGCTCAAAGTGGTTTTCAATGAATAAATTGACACTTAAAATAGCATTTAAAACTGCAAAATAAAATAACAAAGCATGCAAGATTTATGTAAGACAACAAAAGATAACAGACTCCACTGGCTTCCAACTGAATTGCCTGAAATCACACCCTTATCAGACAGTTAAAAAGTCATTGGGAATCAGCACGTCTTCCTAAAACCAGCTACATACAACTTTGTAATCTGGGATTGAAATAATTCCACAGCATCAAAACCACCATTGTGGAGGCCCTGCTCCCAGCAGCCAAAGGTCTCACTTATTAATGGAATACAAAGCAGACCCTCATTTGATCTACTCATTTGGGGTGGAACTGACACAGGAGAGGTGGTCTCTTAAGGTGTATGAGTCCCAGACCCTGAAGGGCTTTAAAGGTTTAAACCAGAAGCAAACTGGCAGCAAGTGTAGATGATATAGGATAAATAAGTTCAAAGCTCCCCAAATTTGTACTGATTTGGCTGAAAACACACTAGCGGCCAATGCAGATAATATAATGCTAGCTAAACATATTCACACCTCCCAGTATTCAAATGAGCCAGGCAGTTGCATTTTCTATCCACTGAAGCCTTCAAGAGCACAAAGTGCATTCAAGCCTTGAAGTTGATCACATAGTCAGATCACCTCTGTCCAAGAAAGGGCAGAACCTACATGATAAAATGCATCTGGTGAGATGCGTCTCTGGCCACCATAATTATCTGCTTATCAGAGATCTGGGAGTTGAGAAAGGTTTATACCTGCTCTAAGAGGAAGAGCAGTTTTTCAGGGTCTGAGGATGACTCACCCACAGTATTTGTATTCTGTTTCTTTCTTTTTTATTTTATTTATTTTTTTTAATACATATTTATTAAAGTTTTTTGAATACAAATGCATAAATAATAAACAACATTACTTATATTATAACATAATTTCATCACTTCTTTGGACTCCCTCACGTCTCCCGCTCCCACTTACATCGTTACAAAAAAAAAAAAATTCCAAGCAAATTACCCACTTGTTTACAATCTTATCTCCGCTCATTTAAATAAAATCTAACAATTCTCCAAAAAATTTATATTTTCCTTGATTTCACTTATCGTCAAAATCAGATCTAATTCAGTGGTGGGCAGTTATTTATGATCTAGCATCCTTCTTAACATTCAACCAAATTACAATATTTTTGTAAATAAATCTTGAATTTCCTCCAGTCCTCCTCAACCCTCTCCTCTCCCAGGTCTCGGATTCTACCAGTCATCTCGGCCAGTTGCATATAGTCCATCAGCTGCATCTGCCACTCTTCCAGTGTGGGTAGATCTTGAGTTTTCCAGCTCTTAGCGATGAGTATCCTTGCTGCCGTTGTTGCATACATAAAAAATGTTCGGTCCTTCTTTAACACCTTCTGGCCGACAATACCCAGAAGGAAGGCCTCTGGTTTCTTAGTGAAGGTATACTTAAATACCTTTTTCAACAAATTATATATCATTTCCCAGAAGGCCTTCACTTTAGGGCAGGTCCACCAGAGGTGAAAGAATGTACCTTCATGTTCTTTACATTTCCAACATTTATTATCAGACAAATGGTATATTTTGGCAAGTTTAACTGGGGTCATGTACCATCTATATATCATTTTCATTACATTTTCCTTCAGAGCATTACATGCAGTGAAGTTCAGCCCAGTGGTCCACAACCTGTATTCTGTTTCAACCTGATTGCCTCATCCATCTGACAAAGCACTAGTTCGAGGCAGAAATGGCAGATCCCAGGTGCCTGATCACAGAAATCTAGAACTGGTTGTCATCAGCATACTGTTGACACCTCACTCCAAACCCCTAGATTAGCTTTATGACTTGATATATAGATGGGAGTGGGAAGACCTTTTTCAGTCAAGCACCATGTTCCCTGATGGACAATCTTCTGGTGGGTGGAGCAAAGTATGGCACTACTGTTGTACAGTAAACTACACTTCAGTCACACATAAGTGAGATGTTTATACACACACCTATCACCATTCAGGCAAGCAAAAGGCATTTAAGGACACACTTCAACCAGGGAAAAGCAACAATTGGAAAAGTGTGCCAGTGGTGAGGGGTGTGGTCTGGGGATAGAGGGTGTGGCCTGATGAGAGTTCCCAGGGCCAGATGAAGAAGGCTAGAGGGCCATATTCAGTGCTCCATCCAAGCCTGAGGGTTCTCACTCATATTATAGATATCATATAGCCTCTGTGACAATAAGGAAATTAAACCATCTGAGAGACAGCACTAATATTACAAACAGATGACATTCTTATGTCTTTCCATTGTAGAACAGTCAGAAAGCCTTGAATGCTCTTATTTAGACCTATGAATTTATTTTGTTTTGTTTTTTGAAAGCTAATTTGGATTAGGGGAAACAGAAGTAATAGGTAACAAAAAAATTTAATCCAGAGATTTATTTATTTATTTATTTATTTATTTATTTATTTATTTATTTATTTATTTATTTATGTAAGTTCAGCCAGACAGAACGACCTGTTCAATTTTTAGGTGTATATTTAACAAAAGAAGATAAGGATCTGTACCAGAACAACCTGATCACTGTACAGTAGTTTGAAAAGGAGGGGGGACGGACCAAAAAGTGACATTTTGATATGGTCAGCTCTGAATCTGTATTTTATAGGATGAATTCAAATATCCATTTCATCTAACATGAACTTTATGCTGTCAGATGCTGATGCTAATGCTGATTATTTATAGGGGGTGGGAGGGATGTGAGTATCTGCATGTCTTTCGCTCCCTCCCCTTCCCTGCACACACACATGCACTGCAAGTAAGCCAGTTTTGGGTTGTGGTTTTCAGCAGAAAACTTGACAGAGGGGATGTGTTAAAGGACCATTTAAAAAAAAAAAATTAGATTTTATTCTCTCTCCTTCCTCTTCCCTTCTGTGAATGCTCTATTTCAGATGCCTGAGTCTGGTCAATTTTTGTCTTGAGATTTGCCAGTGCTCTGTTACCTGAACTGCATTGACTCTAGTTCCACTGTGTACATACTGCAGTTGCCTTTCCCCAAGAAAATAGAAGCCCTGGGCCCATATTTTAATGCTTATGTGCTACTGAGACATATCTGTAATTATAAAGAAGCAAGTTTGAACTAAATCTATAGAACCTTTTCCAGCCCAATAGTCATATTCCCTTAGGGGCAACCTTCCAGGGCCTATTTTGTGGGGTCTCAGCTACTCCATCCTATTCCTCTGCCTTTGGTTTTCCATTCCCTCCTCCCAAAGTTAGTCAGCATTCTATGGCCGTTGAGCCCACTCAGTCCAGTCTTGGTTTTGGATGATACCCCCCCTTCTTTTCCTTACTTAAATATTGTTGTACTTCTTCGAACCTTGCGATTCCCCCAAGCTTCACTCCTGAGGAGACGTTTACTTCTGATGAGTCCTTGCCTGTGGCTAGGCTCCTATTTGGATTGGCCAGGTTTCCCTTTGGCACTTAAGGCCCTTCCCTTCCCTTGGTACCCATTCAGCCTTAAGATCAGAGGCTGAACTCATCCTGGGTTCAAATGGCCCCTCCTCAGCATCATCACAGGATCCTGGCCCTCAGACAGAGAGCCTGACCCAGGGCTTGGTGTAAGGGCGGGTCTTCTGATGAGAAGTCCCCTGGCTAAGGCATGACAATCTCCCATCACCCCGACCATTGGCCATCAGACAGGGGCTGATGGGAGCTGGAGTGCAACAACACCTGGAGGTCAAAAATCACACACACCACACACACACCAGGTATATAGTGTAGAGTATAATATGCACAAACATTTCAACCGACTCATGCATGCCATATAACAACAATAGGAATAAATCAATAATTACAAATGCACAGTGCCTTGTAATTTAGTTGATTGTATGTTAGCACAATGGTTCCGTCACCAATTTGCATCTCCACACTTAATAGGCCAATAATAAAAGGGAAAGTCAAATGAGTTGAGTCCAAGTTGAAAGAAATCAGTGGTCCTCATGAACTAGTTTGACAGGCTGATCTGGACATGTCTGCATTTCTCCTAACCTCTTAAGACCATATTTCCCTTCAAGTTCCTCATACAGTTATTACTGTCGATTCAGCTGACTTCATCCTTGCAGAAACCTCATGGAATGCAGCTAAACGTACAGATCAAGGTTATTAAACTTCTCTGTTGCTGTGGCTTCTTACTTGTTTTTGTATGCTTTAGCTCTTTTGAATGGCTAGTTAAAAAACTTTTTTTATACCAAGCCCTTTTGAGAATTCTCAGGGAGGGGGGATAACATATAATATTAATGACTATACAAACAACAACAGGAATGCAGAAAAAGAAAGAGTAAATTGTTAGAGCAACCTGCAGATATTTTAGCTCCATAGACGAAAAGAAGAGAATGAACAAAATGCATTTCAAAGAGTTCTAGCAGAACTCCTAATGCATTTCTTCCTAATGACTGGAAACTTGTTTCAAGTGCCCCTGGCATGAAACCATAAAGGTAAGGCAAGGTGTAGAGATGTACACCACAAAAATAAAGGTGAGACAGTGGCAGAAGCCAGTGCTTCCAAACTACATACATGCACTCTTGAGAGTAAGATTTCTTCAAGGTTGTGGAACTTACTTCAAAGGATCTAACTACCCATCTTTATACAATTTTTGAGTGTCCAGACAAGTGGGGTTGGTTCTAGACTACTTAGTTGCATTTGGGTTCTCAAAGGTAAGTCTTGCTGAATTCAAAGGAGCTTACTCTCAGAGATGGAAAAGATTGTTGATTTCGGTTCCCTCATTTCCTTATTTTCCCCCATCTTAAATTCAGCTCTTCATATTTCTGGACCAGCATTTTAATGTGAATTTTTCCTAACAAACACATTTTTGTATGCTCTTTTGACTAATGTACATATTTTTGAAAAAAACAACAACCCTACTATGATATAATGCACATTTGTATGTTCACTAATATGTGCATTTTTATGTGCACTTTCCTCTTAATACATGCATTTTGTAAACACTGGTTGATTGGAGAACTGCATTGCAAAATTTGAATAAATGTGCATTTTGAAGGACAGCTGTGTTTCAGTTCTCAAATTGTTTTGGAAAGTTTAAATTTTAATGTTAATGGAATCACATTTCTCTATCATTCCTACTTCCAGGTAAGAATGTATACAACTGCAGACTTAGGGTTGTATCCATCTTAGGTAGAGCAGACCCACTGAAATTAATGGGCCTAAATTTGTCGTGTTCATTATTTTCAGTGGATTTATTATGAGTTGGACTAATATTAGATACAACTCATAGAATTTAAGTGGGTTTGACTCCCAGGTAAGTTTGCAGAGGATTCCATCCTTACTGCAAGTGCTATTGTCTAAAGCATCACTGTTTGTTTGTTTTTAAGGGGGGGATGTTTACTAATCGCAAACACTGTCCAGGTTGTACTTATTTGCAAGAAGGCCGGCACTGACAAAAGATAAAGGCAGACTGTAGTATAAACACTCTTGGTGCTTAGCAACCTACATACTAACTCAACCTCTTTTCTGCTAGGTTTACTTCCCACATTCTCCTCTCCATGCTGGTTTCTTGGCTGAAAATTGATAAAATTACACAACCGGAATCAGTAACACAGAGTTACTGTGCTATGTTCATGAGGCAAAATGGAGTGTTTTAAAAGTTTTACAGACTTTGCCTCCCTTTCAGATTTCCTTGAGATGCCTGGGACCAAGACAGTATGATGCATTTGTGTACTGAATTCTCTAATCATGATGATTCGTTGTCAGATTGCTTTGTGAATAACTAACAACATGTTGAACACATTGTAGTCAATCTGAATTTTCAGACGGAAGGGAAAAAGTTTCAGGGTTGGTTTCAATTGTTACTTTCTAAAACAAGTGTCTTGTACATAATCCTCATATAGAAGATAAGTGATACAGAAGCTGCTAGAATAGAGGTTAAATATGCAAATTGGATCAGTTAACCAAACATTGCCCTGAGGTAATGTGACTAGCTACTAGAGAGATGGCCTTCTCAGTGGCAGTGTCCTATCTGTGGAAGGTTTTCCTCAGAGGTTTGCCTGGTTGTGGGCCAGGGATGTATTTTATCACAGCACAAAAATCCAGGGGTCCGTCAGGGTTCTGCCCTGGAACCTGAATTCTCCTTGGGGGAGCTGGAGTCCATAAGCAAACCTCCAAACTGATGGTGACCTTGAAGGACCATTGGACCTGGACATCCCTGTCCTGGGACTAGAGGTTAGATCAGGACTTGTAGCCCATCCAGTTGAACCTCTCGCTTAACGCAAGAAATCAAGAGCTACAGTCTACAACAGCTGATGGCTGCCAGCTCTTGAAAATCCTCAGATACAACTAAACAACATTTTTCCAACAGACAGAAATGAGTGGTGAACAGTAGTGGCAGATTCACAATAATCCTACCCACCTTTGTGCCTTTTAATAACAGTCTTGCAAAAATTGTCTAAAAGGATGGCCTTCTGATTCTTTAACAAATCCCATAAAGGATTTTAAATATTAAAAATGGTGCATCTCACTATTGGATTTTTAAAAATCTAATATTGAAACACAAGACAGTAAACTGGACTCTCACTTGGAAAAACCCTATATTCCCCAGATCCTTGACATCTGCTCCATTATTAAAATAATCTTCATTATATGTTACACTTCTAGCAAAATAGATAAACTCCGAAAGTGACCTCCTTGTTCAACAATGATGCTCCTAGACACTTGATCTAATCTTTCTGGTAAACTGACGCCCTCTTACTGAGAATATTCTCTTTTGTTCCAGAAGTTTTGATGTACTAATAATTAACCCACACAACCTGGCACAGTCCATGTTCTTTGTATTTTGTTCTGATCATTTCGCCTAATGAAGAAGTGTGTGAAGTTGACTTTGTGTCCATGGATTGTTTGGTCCCATGCCAGATATCGTCTCAACCTAGTTATATTGACTATACAAGTCTGTCAAGCTCATCTGCCCTATGAATTCAGACCACGTTGTTCCAGTCAACAGAACACATTAACAACCGCTGAAGCATCCTTGCTTCTATTGTGCTTTATGTGAGCCTGATATTGACTATCATTCAGAAAATATAGCAGGTTTGAAATGTGCTGCCTCACTTCTAAGAGAGGGGATTGCTGGGGAAATGCTGCACTATTATTGTGTAATCTCCTTTGACGTCTAATACATTCCAGCACACAATTTAAGGTCCTGATATGTGATGTTTCTGGGAACTTAAACCAGGGATTGGCAATTCTTCTTCTTCTTCTTCTTCTTCTTCTTCTTCTTCTTCTTCTTCTTCTTCTTCTTGTTATTGACAAAGAGCTCCTAGATTTTGTTCAATCCATCACGTGGTGCAATGGGTCAGTGCATCTGGCTGTTAACCAGAAGGTTGGTGGTTTGAGCTGTGGGCAGGATTCCTGCACTGCATGGGTTTGGACCAGATGACCTTCAAGGTCCCTTCCAAGTCTACAGATCTATAAACTGTTGCAGACAGCAGTTGAATATTGCCCATCACATTACTGGAGGTAAACACCATCTCCATTGCTTTCCTCATGCCATCTTCTTCTTTTATTTTGTATGAGAAATACTCCCAAAACATTTTTTTTAAGTCCCCACCCCCCAAAGAGTGTTATCATTCCCTTGCCACAGCCATGCCCCACCCATTTTTGAAAACTTCTCATTTTTCCTTCCTTCATTTCGTTTTTCAGAGGCTGTGGGCTCCTCTATGTCTCCCTTCTCACGATGACTTACGTAAGGCAGAATATTGCACTACTAATGTTGGATTGGCACACAGCACTCAGAGTAAAGCTCTTCTGTTCCTGGAAAAGTTCTAAGATACAGTTTTGATCTGTTATTCGTTACAACAGGGTCAGGGGTGAGTGGGTGTGTGATCTCAATAGTCTTTTCAGTACTGTTTTTAATGCATTTATTCATTGCTTTTTACACTTACGAGTATCCCAGAACAACTTGCGAAAGCCCAGAACAACTTACGAAAGCAAACAACTTAGAAATAACATAAGAAACTTTTAAAATCAAATATAAAAACACAGATAGGACAGTGAGCAAAGTTTTAGTGTTCTAACACACAAACCCTGTTTCTGGTAGTGTCCCCCCCTTCCAAGTGTCCTTTTGAGGCATCTAATCATAAGCCTGCATTTTTATTGAGGCTTGATCAGGGCCTGTATTTTAAAATGAGCTTAAAGATTTTCAAATGTTTCATGCCAGGCAGAAGAGCAGCTGCCTAAGAACCTTGGCAATATGTTTATTCTCCTGGATAAGGGGCCCCCCTGATTTATAGCAGAAAACAATTCTCAAAGTCAAAGGGAATTACAGGCTGACAGCCAAGGTTACACTGACCCTACATATTACAGAAGATAAAAAAGAGATAAACATAATTAAGAGTGGGTAAATAGTAAAATAAAACCATGTGCCTCCCATTAAACTTGAGCCATATTTTCCTAAGGTTGAAAGGTCAAGAGCAGTGAAAAAGGCAACTGGCTTGGCTGGAGAAGATAGGTTTTCTTTCTTTCTATTTTTGAGGCTGGAAACTGTTCCTTACTTTGAAAAGGTTTATTCTTCTAAAAAGCTATCTATGTTATGTATTAAATATATTGGCTTAAATGTAATTATGCAAAGGAATTAGAAGCTAAGAAATGTTAAATCCTTATGCTAGATTCTTATTTCATATAGTTGGAAGAGATCACAGGGGCCATCAGCCACCAGCCCAGGCCCCCCCCCCCGCCAAGCAGGTTGTCAGGCCTTTGTTTAAAAGACCTTCAAGAGAAGGAGATCTTTCAATGATGATCCTTGACATCTGTTTAAGATAAAAATTTAAGATTAACCATCTGTTTTGGAGGGCAATAGGGCGAGGTGAGCTGGTAATTAAGGTTCCTTGTTGAGACACATGTAAGATATATTACTACTTATTTGTCATTTATAGATAGAAGAATATATAGCTTTTTGTTTCCCATAAAAGGACAAGAGGAAATGGGTGTATCTTTTGTGATTGGTTCTAGCAAACAGCCAATAGGAATTTCAACCAGGCTGATTGGACAGAGGCAGCCACAGGAGGAGCAAGGGGGCTGGATTAAGGAAATATAAGTGCTGGCCAGAATGGCAGGAGGCCAGGCCAGAGCTTGGTAACCATATACCACTGTGCCTCATATTTATTTGTCTGACAAATAAATTATTATTTTAATTTCTCTATTGCTGCGTTGAATATTTCATTCCAGCTAAGCGTTAACCACAAGCAGGGTGCTACACTTTATCTCAGTAGCCTAATTATTTTTGGGTGGGGGGAAGGAGCAGAAAACTTTTTGTTGCTGGTGTTGCTAATCAGTTGTTTGTCAGAATCTTTGCATATTTGCTGCAAAACACTCAGAGATTTACCAGTAGATCTGGATCAATCTTCTGCCCACCCCTGCATTAGAAAGTTTCCTGGCTGCACCAGAATTCAGATTCCAGCAACTTGCCTAACAACAAACACCTAATTCAGGAACTGCTGAGGCTGCTCCACAGAGATCTCTGGGGGCTACAATTCTGAGAACACTAACTAGGAAGGAAACCCTGTTAAGGAATAGGTTGTATTTATTGATCATTCCTCCTGATTTGCTTGCAGTGACATCAGAAGATGCTGGCTATTTAATGAGCATTCATTCTGATTTATTTGCAGGATGCAAATGTTATCCTATGCTTTCCAGTGTATTTTCACATCACTTTGCTTATTGCGAAAAGCCCGATCTTTCGGGGAAGTAGGTGTGTTGCAGAAGACCTCCTAATGAACTATAAATGTGCAGCCTAAATTTGCCAGAATGTGAAAATAGTGGAAGCCCGGAAGTGCCCTAATCCGCCAGTGTCCTTCTGCATAGGAATGCCTGTAAATTCTCTTAATCTAGAAGTTCTATTGATAGGACAGTGAGCTGTTCGTGGTTATTCTGAAAGTGTGAAAACCCTCTTTGGATATAACCATTAAAGGCTGAATTGGAAGAAAACATAAATTTGGTGGTTCTTCTTGTTTCCTTTGTGGTCCTGAGCCTCTGCACAAGGGATATGGTTGAGTTAGGATACAAACAAACAGAACTTTCTCCATTTCTGTACCAAAGCATTAATTTCAATTACAGGCAACTCCCCATTTACGTGGGGGTTATGTTCTGAGGCCCTGCACATTTAAGTGAAATCACGTATATCAGGAACATCATTGAAAAAGCCTGCAAACACCCACCAAACCTCCTTGCTCAAACTCAAATTCTCCACAGGCCTCAAAGGTTGGTGCAAGGGCTCCTGGGACTGTACTTGCAAAGGCTCATTGAATTGCTAGGTGCTGTTTTCACACAATTTTTGCTCTTTTCATGCTCTTTTACAGCTGTTTTTGCCCCTTTTTGTGCCACTTCCAAGTTCGTAGTGATGCGAGCATGTGCAGTCGCATGTGCCTTGAATGTGTGTAAATTGTGAGTTGCATGTATAGCCCTTGGCTTGGTTCACTTTTTGGTGCAAATCACTTAGCATGTGATATATATGCTAAGGAACTCCTATACACTATTTATACCTATTTATCTACTTGCACTGGCATGCTTTTGAACTGCCAGGTTGGCAGAAGCTGGGACAGAGAAAAGGGAGCTCACCCTATCATGCGGATTTGAACCGCCAACCTTCCAATCAGCAAGTCCAGGAGGCTCAGTGGTTTAGACCACAGCACCACCCACGTCCCTATACACTCTACCATGGGGAAACACTCCAGGGCCGGCCCACTCATGAGGCTAAGTGCAGCAACTGCCTCAGGCAGCGGGATCCATGAGGTCAACAGATTCCTCCCTTGCTCCTGGTGTAGATCTTCACCCACATCTTCTTCCCTGGCAGGGGACAGGCCCTGTTTGGTGTGTCACTTCAGGCGCCAAAATGTCTGAGGCAGGTCCTGAGTCACTCCTACCTCCTTTAGCGTTACTTTGACCAGGTATTCAAGGTGTCCTCCTGCTCAGCCCTGTCTTCTTCTTCTTCTTCTTCTTCTTCTTCTTCTTCTTCTTCTTCCTCCTCCTCCTCCTCCTCCACACCCTCCCTCCTCCCCTGCAGCCTGCACACAGCACCTTTGTGCAGCATACTTCACCGGTAGTGATATTTCCTTGAGGAATTCAGGCAAAAGGGCAGGCAGATGCCAAATCTGTGAAGACACCAAGCTGCTTCAGCTTCAGTTTCCCAAAGGAAGCCTTTCAGGTGCAATTAGAAATTGGGGAGAAATTCAATTCCATTTCCATCTAAAGGTGAATTTACCAAATTTGCACATTCCAAAACAATGCGCCAACGGAAACACAGCCATCCTTCATAATTCACACTTACTTAAATATTGCAGTGTGCTTCTCCAGATAAGAAAAACACAAATGAGAAATTGAGAGAACTATAAAAATGACAGTTTTCTCCATGCTTAGGTAACAGGCTGGAGTAGTCATCAAACGCTGACGGGAAAGAGAAGGAACTCATTAGATTCCCCAGTCATTTGGCAATACAGAAAGAACATGCAGCCACAAAGGCACCCTTTGTTGTCCATCCTGTGCCCTGGGCCTTCTCTCTTCCTTTTTGCTGTTTAAGTATTATTTTTTATTTCATTTGTGGAACTGCCAGTTTCTACAATGTACGGCGGGGATAGCCAACATGATTCACTGCACATATTGTTCACCTCCCAACTCCCAAATCCCATTAGCCTCAGAAATCATGGCCATTTATTTATTTATTTAGGGGTATTTATACCCCACCTATTAATCAAAGTTGTTGAGGAGACATACAGCATATTAAAAACACAATAAAATAGAAATATATATATACAATAGACACTACACCAGGGCACCTCCCTGCCATTCTGCAGAAGAGTTTCCTGGCCTGCAAATAACTGTTGAAGCAGTTATATATTAGTCCCACATAGACCAGGATATTATTACTGGGTGGCTGCTGCTAATGTCCCTCACAGCCCCAGACTGGTTGTTGTTTTCATTAAATTACATTATAGTATTTCATATTTTATTACTGTTCACTGTCCTGGTATCCATAAGATTGGGGGCTGGTTTAGAAACGTTTTAAACTAGCACATAACAAATACAGCAGAAATACAACAGAAATCAATAACAATTCAGATGTCCAGCCGGATTTCTCAAGAACATTTCTGGATTTCTGAATCCTGTTTTAGAGTCTACATTCTCCCTGTCCATATTTTGAAGTCTATGTTCTGCCTGTCCTATTCCTCTCATTCTTAAACAGCTCTGCACAGTTCACATTCCCAGCAAAACAACTCTCTGCTTCCCCTGCCAATAACACTCTGTCAGCAACTGGTCAGCGAGTCTGAGGTAAAAGGGGTTTCAGCAGAGAAGTAAAGTGCAATGCCAGCAATAGGCCGAGGGCTGCTATTGTACAAGCATGGTCCATGGGACACAGAGAAGGGATTAAGAGATCTGTGTCAACAGCATGCTTGCATATATAAACAGTGCAGTGGAAAAGAATTCAGGTTCACACATTCATTATCACTGATGAAGTCATCTGCAGTAAAAGCCAAGCTCTGCTCAGGCTGGGGCACAGCATTATTTTAATTAGCCGTGGCTATTGTGCTGTTGCTGGGTCTGGGTCTCAAGTTGGAGCTGATCTTTTTTGGTGGGGGTGGGATGAAGCCACCCAAGAGGTAGACTCCATCACATTCAAGAGCTTGTCATCTCATAGAAAAAGAGTCAGGGAGCAATGGGAGAGATACACTAGTCTGATGCCTCATCTCCCAACCCAGGAAAGTGCTGACTCCCCAAGTGTCCCTATTTCCCAGGGACATTCCCAAATTTGAAATGTTGGAGGGTATGAAAGTGATGTACAGCTGGCCCGATGCTTGTGCCTAGGCTCAAAAGCTCTCCACAAGAGGGGGAGTAACAGAAAGAGGGAGAAAAAATGGAGTGGCTCCACCCAGTTTTGGCCCCAACACCACCTACAATTGTAGTTAGCCACACTCTGTCAGCATGCAGCCCAAGACATATTACTCCTGAGAGAGTGTGGCTTAGAAAGTAAAAAGATGGGCCATGAAGGAAATCAAGTTGTTAGTGTGGCACACAAGGCATTTTGATACTCTGGTAAGAGCACTGTTAGGAAGCCGTTTGTTCCTTCACCAGGGCTCTTCTCAGTTAAAAACATGGAGTTAGCATGGACCTGAAGGTCACCTGCTCAAACCAGAAGCATAAGGAGTCAAAGGCCATTCTCTCTACTCTAGTGCAGCCCTGCACAAATTGTGACCTTCTGAGTCAAACACAAACTTCCAGCCATGTAAAGCTGCTTGACAGTCCCATTTTATTTTATTTTTTAGAGTTCCAGGCAAGCGGCATAAACAGCAAGTTCATCTGGCTCCGAATGGGCTGTCATATATAACTGGTGAGCTGTCTTCTGCACAGTGGACCATGCCGTGTGTAGGAAGGAGTCAAACTATCTGTCTACAAGCCCCTCACGGGTAGAGAATTCCACAGCACTTTAAATCTTCCTGTACACACTTTGCCAGTCCAAATTGGTTTGATGAATTTGAACCATATATCAGAGCTGGCCCTAGATATCACTCTCTTCTCCCCAGCCCCCTCAATTCCATTTACAGAATCTGTAAAGACTTGCAGCTGAATCTTACTTCAGTCCTGGAAATGGGACTGCACCTTCCACTTAAGAACAACAGGCTCAGTGGTGCATGGCACACACAGTTCTGTTCTCTAAGGAAACTCAAGTGGAACAGTGGAAGGTGCAGGCTGCTACCCCTGCCCACTGCCCACTGCCCTGAGGCAGCAACCTCATTCAGCCTAATGATAGGACCAGTCCTGCTTCTACTGAGCAATGAACATGAGAAACCACAGAGAACTCTCACAACTTTGATCCCAAACAAGTATAAATCATTCATCTCGGGCAGAGGAGATGTATGGGCTTTCATCATATGCCGAGATTGAAGCAACTTGTAACATCTCTCAGAAAAAGCAACATAAATGCATTTTCTAATGAATAGCTCCCCAAAAAGGACAGCAGTGGCAATTCCATCTCCCATCGATTATTTTATTAATGGAGGCATCTCCAGTACCAGGAACTACAAGGCCAAGGTTGGATCATAAATCTTGTTACAGATCTAGAGTTAGTGAATGTTAGAAATTAGTAAAAGGGCAGAATTTAGATAATTTTTGGAGTATTGAAGGGAAGATTCCAGGCCAGTGGAAAAATACAGGCCAGGGCTTCACGTGGGATAGAGATCACTAACATGATGAAAGGTCTTGGTGGCTCATCACAGAGAAATCCTTGGGCCAGCAGAGGTTGCCAAAGTTATGGTGAATGATGTAATTGGTTTAAAATTCTCACCTTTTAAAACTAGGCTTGGAATAGGGGAGTGAGCGGATGGGGAGGAGTTTCTTGGAGCAAAGTGTTCTGGGAACAAGAAGGGGGAAATAAGTAGAACTCCATGCAGGTGCTGAAGGTCAGAACCATCTAGGCAGGCTGGGACAGAGACACAGAGATGTACTGGAATTTGATACTATGGGGAACAAGCCCTTTGAAATGTGAATGCTGTAAACTCTGCAGCTCTCTACTGAAGACCTTAGGTGTAAATATGTGTAAAGTAAACCATATTTCTTAAAGACACAAGCCTCCACCATGCCTTGAATTCCCAATTGAAACACAACCCTGGGTAAGTGCCTGTAACTACCTGGGATTTTGCTATGCTTGGTGGAGCTTGGAGGTAACACTATTTGTATAAATTGATAGAAGCTCTTGGAGGAAACAGGACACATCTTCCTGAATTTTTACTCTAAAAAGAGCAGAGGACTAAGGGGTGTTCAAATGACCCCTCCCCATACATGCAACAAGGACAACATGATCATGACTACTGGCAACACCCCAAAAGGGGGCCCTCTTCTCCTGTGGCTGTACCTACTGCATTGGTATGAAGGGACACTGCACACAACAATATGCATATGCAATTCCTCAATGCAAGCAGCAACTCTGGTCCACCCTGGTTCCCATTCACATACAGCAGCCACTACACATATTGATATGCATGTAGGACCCTTTCACATTAATGCTGAATGTGTAGCTACTGGCCAGCAGATAGCAGATAGATGCAAAGCTGCTCCCTCTCACACATTAAGCAGAAGCAGGGGAATGATGTTGTCTTATGAATTCCTGCCAATGATACCAGAATATGCCTGCTGGTTCCACCTGTACACACCTTGCTACACATCCCACAAGCTCTGAAATCCAACTCAGATATAAGGCAAAGGACGAACACGCTGCTAAGAATGAACTGCTGCAGTGGCTATTTGCAGACTGAGAGATATGTTACTGTCACTGAAAATAAACATCCCTGCAGTACAGTATTCCCTGGGCGCTGTATGTGTAATGGAACCAGACTGAGAAGTTTGTCTTCAGAGCTGCACAAACATTAATCTGATGACACTGGTCTAGGTGTGTGTGTGTGTGTGTGTGTGTGTGTGTGTGTGTGTGTGTGTGCATTTTGTAGCTCACAATGATCTGGTTTACACCTAATACTAAGCCAAATTATGGCTAAGCACGAATGAGCAAATGTGCAGGTTCAGTGTTTGTCCCTTGGTTTTGCTGTTGCTGAGCTACCCATGATTTAGATTAGTTTTACATCTGAACCCAGACTTGTGGTTTATCTCACTCCAAATGTTGAGCTGTAACCAAGGTTTGTTTTTTGGATACCACTTGTGTTTTGTCTAGGGGAGACAAACCACAAGCTTGGGCTCAGACATAATGCTAAGCCAAACCATCATTTAGCCCTGGTTAGTCTATTTACAACAATCAACATAGGAACATAGCCTTATCTTGAATTGAACCATTGGTCCATCTAGAATAGAATAGAATTTATTATTTATACCCCACCCATCTGGCTGGGTTTCCCCAGCCACTCTGGGCGTCTTCCAACAGAGTATTAAAATACAGTGGTCTATTAAACATTAAAAGCTTCCCTAACGAGGGCTGCCTTCAGATGTCTTCTAAAAGTCTGGTAGTTGTTCTTCTCTTTGACATCTGGTGGGAGGGTGTTCCACAGGGTGGGGTGCCACTACCAAGAAGGCCCTCTGCCTGGCTCCCTGTAACTTGGCTTCTCGCAGTGAGGGAACCGCCAGAAGGCCCTCGGAGCTGGACCTCAGTGTCTGGACAGAACAATGGGGGTGGAGACGCTCCTTCAGATATACTGGACCAAAGCCGTTTAGGGCTTTGAAGGTCAGCACCAGCACTTTGAATTGTGCTCGGAAACGTACTGGGAGCCATCTAGCTCAGTGTTGTCTACACTGACTGGCAGAAGATCTCTAGGATTTCAGGCAGGATTCTCTTCCAACACTACCTGGAGATGCCAAGGACTGAACCTAGAATCTTCTGCTTACATAGCAGGTGCTTGACCACTGAGCTATGGCCAGCCCTATAGCATTTGGTCTGCTGGACACTGATGGGGCGTGCATATAATCTTTTCAATTCTGAGTCAGAGAATTGAAAAGAAGGAGGGAAGAACTTTTAGATGATATGCTGCTCATACAGGCAAGCATAACAAGCTTGACAAATTCCTATATACTGAACTAGTTAATTACAGATTTCAGCACCATTCCTAGCTATTCCTGCCAATAGCATGTTTAAATGCTACCCAAGCATAAAGCACATGCCATTCTTTCCTATGAAAAGATTGCAAACAGGTTAAGATACAGAAATCATCATTCATGTTAC
Source organism: Podarcis cretensis (assembly GCF_951804945.1). Taxonomy (NCBI): domain Eukaryota; kingdom Metazoa; phylum Chordata; class Lepidosauria; order Squamata; family Lacertidae; genus Podarcis; species Podarcis cretensis. Next base: position 66,048,172 of record NC_137171.1, on the reverse strand, counting down.
CTACAGAACAAGAGAAAGAGTCCCTAGCTCTGCAGCTGAAGTGATCAGATGCAAGAGAGGGCATTTGACTATGTCCAGCTTCTCTTAGCACCACTTTCAAAAACATTGTAAGCCATTCTCTGTGACAAGATTTATCTACCAATTTACCTATCAATATGTTCACTTCTGTACAACCAGCAAAGATACAGGAAGTGTCTCCTCTTATGCATGCGGTCAGCTTCCTTCCAGTCTGCTGGCATTTTTAAAAGGATCTTTGTAGGTTTCCTGTTGTTGTTGTTGGCACTGCTCCTATGCCATTTAGAATATCTGGATCCTGTATCTAATATGCTTATTTTGTTAACCTTATTCATAGCAATCTATAATTCATTTATTGCAGTTACCCTGTTAATTAATAAATTGGATTGCTCTGGAATCAATATATTGCAGATTGCCTGTCTGTAGTAACCACCTGTTGTTTCTATGTGGAAGCTTAAAAGCCGACCAATTTCAACAGAACTTGCATTGTTTGTGCCCAGAATTGTTACTTCTAGATTGGGGAAGGAGCCAATGTTTAGTTACATATTTATAAAGTGCCAATTGATACACTGAGTCCTTTGTTGTTCCTCTTTTACTTGGGGATGCCAAACTTCATCACCACAGAAAGAAATAAATGATGACAGATGCATGTCACAGTTAAAGCAAATTTTGAAACATGCAGCTCATCATGTTTATTGCTCCAGATTTGACAATCATTATGTTTCACAATCAAGCTGCTGTATGATTCTCTTGTGGAGAATTGCTGTAAGACATGCACATATAATGTACAGTGGTATCTCTGGTTACGTACTTAATTCGTTCTGGAGGTCCGTTCTTAACCTGAAACTGTTCTTAACCTGAAGCACCACTTTAGCTAATGGGGCCTCCTGCTGCTGCCACGCCGCCGGAGCATGATTTCTGTTCTCATCCTGAAGCAAAGTTCTTAACCCGAGGTACTATTTCTGGGTTAGCGGAGTCTGTAACCTGAAGCGTATGTAACCCGAGGTACCACTGTACCAACTGAGAACTTATCAAACAAGCCCAGCATCTGCAATTCTCATTTCAGAAGCACGAAGAATTATTCTAGATAGGTACCTCAGGAGACATTTAAACACCGCTTCCCTTTGTTGATAAGGACGCAGTGACTTTTCTGGCTTGGATCCTTTACCTGTCATCATATGCCCTCATTCAAAATTTAAAAAATTACAGTTTAAGACTAAATGGTGATGATCATCTTATTGTCGTTAACAAGTGCCTTGACATTTGATAAAACTATCTCTTAACAGCTGCATCTTGTTGTTAACTACTCAGTGAACACACTGTGTGAATTTAGCTTTCACAGAATCCTGCTTTTTAAGATCCCCATCACAGGAACCCACTATTCCACTTTCCTCTTCTGATGCAGGAGAAGAAGAGGGAAAGAAAACCTAACAGATTTCTCTTGGCTTCCTCTAATGCATTCAAACAGTTTTGTTACTTATTTCATTACATGTCACTGGGGAGAGTTTTCAGCATTCTGGAGATACGTGTGGATGCCGGCCTAAGTTTCATTATTATAATCTAAGCAACTAGAACGGGAAACATGTTATTGGTTCATATTATTGTTATTCTGCTGCTATTTCCCCACAAAACCTTTTGAGCTTTCTGAGGTTCATGGATAAATGATTAAACAAAACAAGGTAGTTTTGCAATTTAATTTTATTCTGTAGATTGGACTTGCACCTTTGACTTAGATGTTTTTATCTTGCTGGGAAAACTGCTGCCAACATTTGTGCAGGTTGCTGCACTGAGAGAGAGAGAGAGAGAGAGAGAGAGGGAGGGAGAGAGAAAAGAAGAAGAAGAAGAAGAAGAAGAAGAAGAAGAAGAAGAAGAAGAAGAAGAAGAAGAAGAAGAAGAAGAAGAAGAAGAAGGAGCAAAGCCCATGGCTTAACACAGGTGGTCTCACATCTCCATACCACTGTTAAAGGGTCTGTGTGGGCCAAAGATGTTCCCACAAAGAAGTGGGCATCAGCTGTAAACAATGAGTGATTGGGATTCTCCCAGTGGGCCTTAAACTGTGATTGTCCCTTCAGCCTCACTTTGTAGAGGGAGGCCTGATACAGATAGTGCCACTGCCAAATCTTTGTAACGCTGCCCCATCTCTTTCTCATGTAGACCTTGCACCAGTTCCACCATTCTCCAAAAGATCAGTTTACATGGACAGGAAAGATGGCAGTCATGTTTATATATCCCTGGGATAGAAAAGAGTATACAGGAAACCCTCCTCAGAAGCATCAGCACATAAGACTGGATTCAGAGTCAGTCATGGCCATTGACTGAAATATTTTCCTTATACTCTTTCAGATCCCTGTAAAATGTCTATACATGGGGAATATATAACATGACTGTCGTATTCGCCATATTTCCTTTCCCAGACAAACTACGTATTTCTTGGAGAACAATGGAACAGTGGATGTACTTAAAGTACAACTAACCATCTGGACCATACCCTTTACTTTTAACACAGGATCCTCATAGGTAGGTACAGATACTAATACTGTACACTAGTAGAGTTTAGCACATGTGCCCACAGGAAAAGATTGTTCTCATTACAAAGATACTAGCATAATTAACTAGTCTGTTAGGTGAACCTGTAACAACCAACCTGAACACAGCCCAGTGACTACTTATGGTGTTCTGGCAGGTGCTAAGTAAATAAGTCAACTCACTTCCTGCCCTGTTTTAATAGTCCACAGCAGTACACAACAATGTGCATTTCCACAAGCCACTGGTGAGTTTATCATGGCTGGTAGGCCATGTCTGGCCTGCTAGGTCACAAATTTGTGTGCCCCTGGTGGTCAGAGTAGCAGTGGGCAAAGTGACTCTATTGTGTTAAAGAACCACCCATGACTTACAATCCCAGCTAAATAAAAACTCATACCCTCCAACATTTCTCAGATGAAAATAAGGACACCCAAACATTACTCCAATGAAAATAAGGATGTCCTACTTGGAAGTGGGTGGCGCTGTGGGTTAAACCACAGAGCCTAGGACTTGCCGATCAGAAGGTTGGCGGTTCGAATCCCTGCGACGGAGTGAGCTCCCGTTGCTCGGTCCCTGCTCCTGCCAACCTAGCAGGTCCAAAACAAGTCAAAATGCAAGTAGATAAATAGGTACCGCTCTGGTGGGATGGTAAACGGCGTTTCCGTGCACTGCTCTGGTTCGCCAGAAGCGGCTTAGTCATGCTGGCCACATGACCCGGAAGCTGTACACCGGTTCCCTCAGCCAATAAAGCGAGGTGAGCGCCGCAACCCCAGAGTGGGTCACGACTGGACCTAATGGTCAGGGGTCCCTTTACCTTTACCTTACTTTGAAGTGAGCTCTCCTTTATTGCAAGCCTTCAGGTCATGCTTGGGTATGTCTTTATTGTTACTGCAGCAAGTGTGATACTGAAGTGTCTGAGATTCCTTTTCTGCTACCAGGAATAAATCGCAACATCATGTGTCATGGTGCTGACACAGAATAAATAACAAAATACGTAAATATGTCATGGTGTAGCATTCTCTGGCCATTGCCACATTTTCTTCTGTTGACAAATTAACTACATCAGTGTAAAGTATCTAACACCATCTGAGCATGAATGAAGGAAGTGAATATCTCTCAGCTTAGCCTGTGTCCACACTCCCGGGGAAGTGAAGTGCACATAACATTAGCTACAATCCATATCTATCCTGTATTTATCTTCTCGTTTCTTACGAAATACTACATTTTTATTCCCCCTCCCCCAAAAAGCCCCCTAGTTTCAATCAAAACTGAGAAAAACAATGACTTGGCTGCGTGTTAAGCTGGCAATGTGTACCCAGCCTTAGTTATGCAAGCTGTGCAGGTCATGCATCCCATTTTAAGGACAAACATCACACAACTTCAGTGCATCCGACTCAGGACTCATGGCATACGTTGGCATTATGAACACACTGGATTCATTGTACAAATGGGCTAATCATGAGTTCCAGTGGCATTACTAAGTTTAGGCATAACTAATCTGCATTCAGTGATCTTGTGAATACTCCTTTCACATCCAAACAACTTATCACCACTGTCAAATAACTTGTATAAATCTAGATTTGGGGACTGCTGCAGGACATACATAAGGAGAGCCTTGCTGGATCAGACCAGAGGTCTAATAGTTCAGCAACCTGTTTTTCTCACAGTGGCCACAGTTTTGGGGAAGCCCACAAGCAAGACAGGAGGGCACTATCCCTCTCCGTCTTTTGCTCTCCAGCATCTGGCATTTAAAAGGATGCTGCTTCCGCTAATGGAGATGGCATATATAGCCTTAACAACTAATAGCCACTGATAATCTTATGCTCCATGAATTTGTTGACTCCCCATTTTAAAGCCATCTAAATCAATAGCTGTTACCGTGTACAACACACATACTGCTACATATATGTTTTTGCCAAGAGGCGTTTTGAACCAAAAGCAATTGCTGAAAGCCATCTTGGGATGAGATTCAGGAGCAGTTGGTGGGGTAGGGGTGGTGCTCTGTTAACTCCCCCCCTCCCAGCAGTGTTGCTGCTGCTTGTGTACTGGAAGAAGCAAAGATCACCAGTGTCAAAGCAATGATTCTTCAACATCAACTTCGTTGGACTGGTCATGTTGTGCGGATGCCTGATGATCGTCTTCCAAAGTAATTACTCTATTACGAACTTAAAAATGGAAAGCGTAATGCTGTTGGTCAACAAAAGAGGTTTAAAAACTATCTGAAGGTAAATCTTTAAAAATGTAGTATAAACACCCAAAAATTGGAAACACTGGCCGGCAAGTGCTGCAACTAGAGAACAGCCTTTACCAAAGGTGTCATGGGGTTTGAAGGTGCTTGAACTCAGGATGAAAGAGAGAAACGTGCTAAGAGGAAGGCACGTTTAGCAAACCCTTGCTGTGATCAATTCCCAACCGGAAACCTACCGTATGTCCCCACTGTGGAAGGTCGTGTGGATCCAGAATTGGCCTCCAGTCACTTATGGAGTCACCATGTTTATGGCTACAAGTGATCGCCAAAGAAGCAGCAGCAGCAGCTGCATATATCAGAGTGGGGGTGGGGCGGGGCAGTGTTGTGATGGGGCCTGCATAGACAAACCACTGCACTTTGGCTGCCACTTCTGACTGGAATAGGGCTGCAAAATCCTTTCCTCTTCTGCTTTTCTTTCTGCTCTAAATCAGCTACGTTTCTACCAGCAGGGACCTGTTTCCTTTGGAACAGAAAAAAAAAAAATCTCTGGAAGGGTAAGGGTAAGCATACTCCCCCCCCCCCACATCCTGCACTCAAGACTGAAGCCTGCCATATTGTTTTGTTGTTGTTTGTTTGTTTAAAATAGCCACTGAGAGAAGCAGGCCCAGCAATGTGTGCCATTTTCAACCTTCATGTTCTCAATCATGGGGTGTGTGCCCAAGGGCAAGTGATATGACCTTAAAGAACATCCGGCTTGTGAAATTGATGAACACAAATAGTGCTTGAATGTAGCCAGGCGCAAGGGAGCTTGTCCATGAGGTGGCGGGAAAGGGCGAGGTGGAGAGCAAATTTGGGCTACAAACACTGCACTCCTGACCTCTGTGGGGACAACAAACACACATACCAATGTGTGTTGTGCTTGGTTCCTCAGATACAAGCCAAAGCAATGTAAGTCAGCCTTGCACTTGGCAGTCAGAGAGCCTCTGTGTGTACAGTTCTGGTTGCCTCACCTCAAAAAGGATATTACTGGATAAGGTGAAGTTCAGAACAGGGCAAGCAAAATGAGCAAAAGGGATGAGGAAAGGTTGCAGCATTTGGGACTTTTCGGTTCAGAATCATAGAGTTGGAAGAGACCACAAGGGCCACCGAGTCCAACCCCCTGCCAAGCAGGAAACACCATCAGAGCACTCCTGACATATGGTTGTCAAGCCTCTGCTTAAAGACCTCCAAAGAAGGAGACTCCACCACACTCCTTGGCAGCAAATTCCACTGTCAAACAGCTCTTACTGTCAGGAAGTTCTTCCTAATGTTTAGGTGGAATCTTTTTTCTTGTAGTTTGGAACCATTGCTCCGTGTCCGCTTCTCTGGAGCAGCAGAAAACAACCTTTCTCCCTCCTCTATGTGACATCCTTTTATATATTTGAACATGGCTATCATATCACCCCTTAACCTCCTCTTCTCCAGGCTAAACATGCCCAGCTCCCTTAGCCGTTCCTCATAAGGCATCGTTTCCAGGCCTTTGACCATTTTGGTTGCCCTCCTCTGGACACGTTCCAGTTTGTCAGTGTCCTTCTTGAACTGTGGTGCCCAGAACTGGACACAGTACTCCAGGTGAGGTCTGACCAGAGCAGAATACAGTGGCACTATTACTTCCCTTGATCTAGATGCTATACTCCTATTGATGCAGCCCAGAATTGCATTGGCTTTTTTAGCTGCCGCGTCACACTGTTGGCTCATGTCAGAGAAAAGGCAAGCGGGAGTGACATGACTGAAGTTTATAAAAATATGCATGGGATGGGATGGAGGAAGTAGTTTTTCTGCCCCTCTCATAACACTAGAACTCATGGCCCTCCAATGAAGCTGAATGTTGGAAGATTCAGAACAGATAAAAGAAAGCAACTCTGGAAGTCACTCCCATAGGAGGCAGTGATGGCTGCTAACTTAGATGGCTTTAAAAAAAGATTGGGCAATTTCATAGCGAAGGCTATCAATGCCTATTAGGTAGAGGCAATAATGCGGGAGGCCACAGGCAGGGAGAATGCTCTTGTGCTCATGCCCTTCTTGCGGGTTTCCCACAGGCATTTGCTTGACCACTGTGGGAACAGGATGCCAGACGAGATGGGCCCATTGGTCAGATCCAGCAGGCTTGTCTTATGTTCTAATACATTAAGGCCAAACTACATGTTACACACTAGCTAATGCATATCACTGAACCCAGAACCCTCCTTCTTTCCCCCCATGAAAGTCTGCTCTGAGAGCACCAGAGAAGGAGGGCAAAATAGGTGCCCATTATTTCCCTGATCCAAATTGCCCCCACCCAGCTTCTTTCTCCCTTCGTGGGGTTCTATTAGCTCAGTCTTTGAGAAAGTGCCTGTCCTGTTTATAATTCCTCCTTTTCATTGAGATTTTAAGCTCCCTGTTGATTCCTTAAGATATCTGTCTGGTTATTTTGCCATGGAAACAGCCATTGCCTTGCCTTGAAAGTCTTCCATTCCCCTCCCCTCTCCCCCGGCCATCGTTCTCCATCCTTTCACCTTGCAACTGATAGCCATAATTCCAGGCAAGACAATGCTGAGCTTAGCTGAAATTATCAGCTATTGTCCTAAATAATTATCCTCTACAGTTCTCATCGCCACCAACAGATAAACTCCAGGCCCTCCATAGTTCAGAGATGGACTCTAGTTATCAGACAGCATTAAACATACTGAGTCACTGCAGGGAGGCAAAATAACTTTTCATTAAATTACCTAAGGCAATCATTTTCAGGGAAGGTGGAGAGGAGCAAGGGGCATCCTTTATCCACGCTCTTGTGCCATGTTATAGTGGGCTGCTAATATCACACACTGCCTGATTGGTTTTCTCAACTAGTCTGCTGACACATGTGTTAGCCATCAATCCTAAATATATGATATTTTTCATTACTTAGTCTAGGGGTGGCTAACCTGTGGCCCTCCCAAAGTTGTTGGACTACAATTCCCATCATCCCTGTCAATTGGCAATGCTGACTGAGGCTGATGGGAGTTGGAATTCAATATCATCAGAAAGGTCAGAGATCCCCAAACCATGGCCCAGCATCTGGCAGAGGGACTGCTAGACCTCATTGCCTAACACCCTTCACAGGAACTAATACACCCCAATGCCCAATGTCCAAGTAGATAAATAAATACCGCTCCGGCGGGAAGGTAAACGGTGTTTCCGTGCACTGCTCTGGTTCGGCAGAAGCGGCTTAGTCATGCTGGCCACATGACCCGGAAGCTGTATGCCAGCTCCCTCCGCCAATAAAGTGAGATGACCGCCACAACCCCAGAGTCGGTCACGACTGGACCTAACGGTCAGGGGTCCCCTTACCTTTTTACATGATATGTGTACCTAGCAAAGGTACCTGAAGTTTATTTATTTATTTAAATGGGGATTGAATCTGTGATGCTCAGCTAGAGATTTCATCTAATCTGCAGATGTTAGGTAATTTCAATGAACTGATAAGAACATGAAACAAGAATATGTCAATTGAGAAACAAGCTCAAGGAGCTGCTCCTTCTTCCTATGGTAAGGTTCTATCCATCTACAGACTTGAAAAAGTGTTGGAGAGCCAATTTGGTGTAGGGGTTAGAGTGTTGGACTAGGACCAGGGAGACCAAGGTTCAAATCCCCACTCAGCCATGAAGTCTTACTGGGTGACTTTGGGCCCATCGTGGTCTCTCAGCTTAATCTTCTGATTAATGGTTGTTGTGAGGAGAAAATGGGGAAGGGGAGAACTCTTGGAGGAAAGGTGGGATATAAATGCAATAATAAATAAAATAAAGCTTGCTTTTGAATACCAAGACAGACTTCTGTCGAAGCTTTCCAAAAAAGAGCAAGAGCCACACAGAATGCTTTGAGCTGTGTTGCAGAAAGGCCAAACAGAGTTCCACTGATGATGAATGAATGAATGAGCCAGCAGTACTCTGTCCATGATAAAGAGCCATCTCTGTGAAATGATGTACCCAGGCATGTAATCAGTACGGGGCAGGCACTGCTAACTTCATCTTAGGCTGATCAGGCTGGGTGGGGTTCCTGAGACCGGCAACATCCAATGCCTTAGAGATAGCTCAGAGCAGGGCAGAGTTGGGAGGAGGACAATGACAGTGCATGCAACATGCATTGATGGAGCCTGACAGTGGAGGGACATTGGGGGCCCAGCAGCTATCACACTGCAAGATCAGGGCCACTGGAGTAGCCAGTAGGGTGTACATGCTGTTTTCCCAGGTGGTTGTGATCATCAGTGCTAACACTATGAGAGGAACGTAGGAAGCTGTTTTATACTGTATCAGACCGTTGGTCCACCTAGCTCAATATATTTTTGCACGGACTGACAATGTCTTTACAGTATTTCAGACAGGGAATCTTTCCTAGCCCTACCTGGAGATGCTGAGGATTGAACCAGGAACCTTCTCATGCAAAACAGACACTCTACCACTGAGCTTGTCCCTGCTAGATTACTTTAAATGAAGGAAAGGGGTTGGTGAGAGGCAAAAAGAGGTTGAGTGGTTCTTCATTTGGTGAGCCTGGAATGCTAAGTAAGAGATGTGTTTGGAAGAGGAAGGCAAGCTGTGCACAGATGCTGTCCAAGCAGGCAATTTTCAAAATTCGGAAAGGAGGGGATGTCTAGAGAAGCACCGTTATCAGACTGTAAGCACTTTGTGCATTCATTTTGAGGCTCCAGTTATCTCTGTGATGGTGTGCACTGCAAAGCAGGATATCAGGCTTTTTTGTAACAGCACACACTTCAAATGACAGCACTGAGTTTCATGCTAAAATATTCAGACCTCTATGAAAATTCAAGTGGTCCAGCCAGGACACACTAAAGAGTAGCGAATCTGCAGCCTTCCCAATGTTGTCAGGCTACAACTCCTATCAGTCCTGACCACTGGGGATGCTGGCTGGAGCTGATGGGACTTGGAGCCATCAAGTTCCCTGTCCCCATATTATGCAAATAAAGTAAACATACGCATATTTGTAATGCTTGGGCTTATTTATTTTGAAAGCAAAAGCTGGGATTTTTGACAGTGGCTGATAATAGGGTTTTATACTGAACCTTAATGGCTGATGTAAATTTTTAATGATTTCATATTGTTGCTTTTTTTTTTTTGCTCACTGTTTGATGTGGATTTACCCTTTTTGTACATCACTGAATTATTATTATTACATTTATATTCCATCTTTCCTGCAAGTAGCTCAAAGTGCCCTTTTCCGTTTCATCCTCACAACAACATTGGGAGGTGGGCTAGCTGAGAGACAATGACTGGCCCAAGGTTGCCTAGTGGTCTTCATGGCTGAGTGGGGATTTGAACCCTGGTTAGAAATCAGAAAAGTGACTAAGAGGAACATAATTTACTAAATAAAACCTACACAAAAATACATTTGCCTAGAATCTCAGCAGGCACAGGCTGTACAAAGGATGTTCCTAGAACTAGCCTTTATCCAGACATATGCTATCGCCAGCAGCAAGGACTAGCATGCATTGTCTTTTTTTAATGACAAGAGGCAGTACTAGGCAAACTTCCATTTGTCTGCTCCCTTAGGCTCCTGCACATATATCCTATGAAACCTTGACTTTCAGTGGAGCTTTTCGTGAGAGCTGAACAGCCATAGCTCACAGGACTGTGGAGAGAATCCATGACTTGGCAGAAAAGAAGAGTCTTATTCAGCATGCCAGTGAGGCTTCCCTTCCCTTTATCTACAGCTGCTCTGCCAAAATCTTCAGTGTCGTCTGCTACTACGTGGAAAAAATGGGGGGACACATGAGAAAGATCATACATTCATTTGAAGACCTCATCACTTTGGAAATGTAGTGGGCAGGTGGCATAAACACAGTTCCATGCCTCTGTTATCATATTCACCATGGAAATTATCAGCAGGTTAAACTATGGCAGAAAGGTGATTGTTATGCACAGATATAATTTACCGATAGGGTGCTGTAAAACACACCGTACTTTCATGAGGATATTTCCTTTTGCCATATGGAACTGTAGACAGTATCTGCATCTGTATAAGATCTCACGACATAGTATTTCCGCTCTTACAAACATGAGCTGGCCAATGACCTCTATATTAAACAAGAACAACTACAGGAAAACAGACTTCTGCATTTTGTGAACCATAACTGCTAGACATAGCCAGCACTTCCAATTACTCTGCATTATGGTGCATCAGCCTGTGCCAAATGCACTACACAAGTGGATGAGGGAACTTATGGCCTTCCAGATATTGTTGTACCCCAACTCCCATCAGCCCCAGTCAGCACAGCCAATCATTAGGGATGATGGGATTTCTAGTCCAGGAACATCTGGAAGAGAACCACAAGTTCTCACCCTTGGTGCAAATCCTCTGAGATATCCATTGTACCATTCAAAGTTTATTTCAGTGTGTTTCCCCTCATGTATGAGGTTAGTGGTGTGGATTTCATTCTGGCTAGAGCAAAGCAAACTATGAAGTGGTACAAGTGATATTGTGGTGTTCCTCAGATCTTCTGAGGGTCAGTATAAGAATTCTGGCATTAACTATTCAACAATGGCAGTGGATAGGAATATAGAAAGCTGTCTGATACCAGGCTAAGACTGTCCATTAAGCTCAATGTTGCCTACTCTGGGTGGCAACATCAGTCTCCAGGATGTCACGTGGAAGTCTTCGCCATCACCTAGTTCTTTCAAATGTAGATGCATGAAATGGAACTTGGGGTTTTCTGCTTGCAAAATATATCCTACTGAGCTTTGTTCCCTCCTCATAATCAGTGTGCACAGAAACAGGCTAGATGAATCCATTGGTATGGATCAGTATAAGACAGCTCCTTCAGTGTTACCATATTAATAGCCCATCGCCAGATTATGTTAAGTTGGCAGGCTGAGTTGTTCAACACAGGGTGGCTATGTCTGCTAAACAGTCTTAATAATGTAACATATGGTCAGCAGCAAATCATGGCGTTAACCTTTTGCAACAAGTTTCAGAAAACACTTGAGATTGGCTTTGCTGCCGCCTACTGACAGTAGTGGAGCAAAGCAGCTTTGCAAACTTTTTTTTTGCAGGTATATGCAGCTGTACACACAAGAGCTGGCTTCGGAGATGCAATTTTTTTGTTTGTGTGCAGCAACAAGGGTAATAGAATCACAGAAGCGTAGAGTTGGAAGGGACCCCAAGCGACATCTAGTCCAGCCCGCTGCAATGTAGGAATATTTTGCGCAACCCACGACCCTGAGATTAAGTCTCATGCTCTACTGACTGAGCTACAAGGCAACAAACACTTTGGGACCAGGAATTTAGTAGAGAGCTGTCTGTGATTTTATGCCTCTCAAAGCATTGTAGATCTCATTCAGTTTTGAGGGCTTGTTGATAAAGGTAAGGTGAGCAACTTACAACCAGCCCAACATTTTCCAAATACAAAAAGTGGCTTAGCTTTAACCCTGAAGCAAAGGGGGTGGGGCAGGACAAAGACCAGGATACTTGCCACCTGCTCAGAGGCACACAGTACAGGTTGAAATGCCCTGATTTTGTCCAGTACTGACCTTATTCTTAACACAAAACAGATCTCAAACTGCAATTACAACTGAACAAAAGAAATGCAAATATGCACCCTCAATAGGATGCTTGGGAGCACTGAAATATGAAGCTGAGGGTGGAGGCTGTCGCTTCTGTGGTTAGATTTTTCTGCACACCTGAAAACTATCTTTATCCACATGAAAAAATAGCCAATTTATACACTACATCCAAATATATGCTAGAGTTATATATGCACTGCACACACAGAAATCTTTTGCATAAGCATAGGCAGAGCTACAATTCCCAGGGTTCCCTGTGAAGAGGAATTGACTGTTACACCGCTCTGAGAACTATGTGCAGGCAATTAGGGTTTCCTAACAACACACTTAACAAACTACAGTTCCCACAATACTTAGGGGGGAAGAGATGGCTGTTTAAAGTGGCATCATAGTGTTTTGAATGTATGTTGTGAATGTGACCTAAATCTGGTCTTTATTGAGCATTTCTTCTCATTAGTTTGCAGGGTGGCAACGAGCATGCATCCTGCACTCATCCTGATTTGCTTGCAGGCAAGATGTTTACATGTCTTCCCATTAATCATCCTATCCTCCCACCTTTTTCAATGTACAGTATTTCACCATCTCTTTCCAACCTGTAAAAAGTCCACTTTTTAAAAAGTGGATCTGTTGCACTAGGGCAGCCTTTCTCAACCTTGGGGTCCCAGATATTGTTGAACTACAACTCCCACCATCCCTAACCACTGGTCCTGGTAACTAGGGATGATGGGAGTTGTAGTTCAACAACATCTGGGGCCCCAAGGTTGAGAAAGGCTGCCCTAGGGTGACAAAGCACTTGAATCACTTTAGATGTGTGAAAGAAGCTTGAATCCCTCTCACAAAATACTACTGACAGCCTGGAGGCACTCACGGAGCCAGTCCTACTCCTACCATTTGCAATTTTCCCTTAGAGATAAGACATCTCAACAGATTAGAGAACCATCTTTATCCACTGAGGCCCAACAGTGTGCAGATTTGCCTCCAATATAGTTAGGTGCCATTTGCAAAGCATGTGTAAAATAACAGTGGGATGGGACATCACAAATGGGAGGAGCTGTGGGGTAGAACCATTGGGAAGAGGGGCTTCATTTCTGCAGCACACTGTGTATGCACCTAGTAACACTGGTACATGATAGGAGGCCACAGATTTACACCCACTCTTGGGCACAATCAGAGGTGTCAACTTGAATAAAATACAGGGGGAGCAGGTAAGCCCCACCCCTCATAAATGATCACATGACTTGCTGCACACACACTATTTGAATGGCAATGTCCATCAACTTTGAGGGGGGGCCCAGCCCCCTTAAATATTTTATTGGGAGAACAAAGGGACCTCAGCCCCTAGGAGTTGGCTCCTGTGGGCGCAATAGTAGAACCAACTGTGTCAGAATGCAGGTTGGGTCCCAAACTGGTATAAATCTGGTATAAACCTCGGGCAGGAAGGGGTGCTGAAACCACACCATCGTTTGTATGCAAAAGGTCCCCAATGCAACCCCTGAACATTCCAGTTTGAAGAGAAACCAGCATTAGGTAGCAGGTAGCAGGTACCAGCCGACACTTTGAAGCAGGAGTGGGTGACTTTTTCAGCCAGAGGGCCACATTCCTTTCCAAGCAACTTTCTGGGGGCCACATGGCAGTGGTGGGTGGGACAATGTATATATATTTTACCTTTGGCTACTTGGCCCATTCGGGCCGCCTTTAGCATATGCGCCGACAGGGTGCAAAGATCCGCCCAGTGCCCCCAAATTTTATTTAGCCACCCCCATATTTTTAGGGGGGCCCTCAAAGTTGTTGAGCTTTTTTGGGGAGGGGGGGAGCCAAAGTTGTTGTCGCTCTCACCTGTAACAACGACGCAGCAAAAATAACTGCTTTTCCCTGGGAACCCTGGGAATATTTGACGCTACGGAGTAACAGAGCGACGTGGGGGACAGGGACTTTCGTTCCATTGCTTTTCACTGCTGCCGATCAAGAGGGATTGGTATACAGTAGGTATACATTTGGTGCCCCCCCCGAATACATTTGCCACACACACCCATAATTTGCACACACACTGGGTAAAGACAGCCCTGTGACTCATTTCCACACACACTCGCACACCACTAACTCCAGGCAAGCAAGAGGAAGGAGAGCATCAGGCTGGGTCTGGGAGAGGTGTGGCTGGGGAGAGTCCCAAGGACCAGGAAAGGGTGCCACATTTGTCCCCCATGACTGAGGTTCCCCATCCCCGCTTTGAAGAGTCATCATCTGCCAGTCTAGACAATACTGAGCTACACAGACAGACTATTGGAGCTGCTTTAAGACTGCAAGCTTCAAATGCAATAGTATTTGAATGTCCTTAGCAAGCCTGGCTTAGCATAAGAGAGAATCCTGAAGCCCAGCACGGGAGAAAATAAAGTCAAAGAGCAGTATGGATGGGGGAAAGGATGCAGCACATCTTCTGCACATGAGACCCTCCAAGTCCATTTGCCATAAACCTAGAGCTGTCCTATCTAGTTAGTCTTGACTTTTCAAATTAAAATTCTGCTTCATGTGAGAATTGAAATCTGCTTCATGACGCCCACAAGGTGGCATCCTGGGACTTCTCAACAGGCTTAGTTACGTATGACTGGCTGCAATTCTACAAATTAAACAAATAAATCGCCTACTATCAGATCCCTCTTAAAATTGCTCAGGTTAAAACAAAACAAAACAAACAAAAAAACAAGAGAGATTTTTATTCATATCATAGGAACAAAGAATTCTCTGCCTGAATCTTCTAACCAATGGGGGATGGCTGAGCAGAAACAGAATGCAAAATGTAAGTCATCAAATATAAACTACTTTGAGGGTTTTTTCTAACAACAAGTGGTGTAGAGATGTTGTGAAAAAAGAAACAAAATACACAAACAAGGGTTTTGCTTCATGGATATAGCCGCAGAATATTTTTGAAGCCAGAAATTACATAATTTGGGGGCTCTGTGGGGGTAAAGTTCTCCACCATTACTAGCAAGAGTATCTGCCTTACTTGGGAAAAGTCCCAGCTTTAATCTCCAGCATTTCCTAGAAGGGTTGGGAATGTCCCTGCCTGAAACCTTGGAGAGACAACAGTCAGATCCAATAGGCTGGCTTAATGTTCTTGTGTCTCCCAAAGGGATGTGCCATGTACTCAGATGGGTCAAGGTGAGAGGGTCATAGTGAATTGGAGAGGGAGTCTGCGGGGTTTGCAGGGAAACTATAGTTTGTAAATTTCCTACTTCAGGTACACATACACACTTTAAACTAATAGTGGCACTTGAAGATAAGAGAAACATGCACAACCAAGAAACTTCAGGATCAGCAAAATATACTTCCTGTAAAAAATAAAGTGGGGTACAACTTAATAAAAATAAACACAAGCAGCCCAGCCACAGATCATTATAAGGAGGACAAAAGTCTTGCCAGAGCAGGATGAAAGTGGAGTGACATCTCTACTTGCTCTGTTGCAGGAATAGCACCCTGTGTATGGCATGGTGTTCACATTTCCTAAAGCGTTTGCTGATTTATTTATTTTTAAGGGCTGGGCAGAACAGACATCGTGAGGACACGAGCCGCATGGACGTGTGTATTTCTGAATGTGTGCATAAGGATAAATGGACCTGACAGTATAAAGTGACACAAGTATGTGAACATATGCAGAAAGCAAACGGATGGCCAAGAGGTTTGGGCAGATGCCAGAATGTTTAAAATACTGCTAAAATAGATCGATGTTGTTTTCGTATGCAGGCAGAATGGACAAGATGAGATGGGCAGTGTAATGGGGCTTGGAACAAGGTTACAAACCTATGCTGGGAAGTGAGTCTCATTGGAAAAAAAGTGTGAATTACTCCCAAGTAAGTACAGTGGTACCTCAGGTTAAGTACTTAATTCGTTCCGGAGGTCCGTTCTTAACCTGAAACTGCTCTTAACCTGAAGCACTACTTTAGCTAATGGGGCCTCCTGCTGCCTCCGTGCTGCCGGAGCACAATTTCTGTTCTCATCCTGAAGCAAAGTTCTTAACCTGAAGCACTATTTCTGGGTTAGCGGGGTCTGTAACCTTAAGCATATGTAACCTGAAGTGTATGTAACCCAAGGTACCACTGTATCAGCTTTGTTAAAATTAAGGCCTATAATAAATACAAGGTGGAACTACATAGGAACTGCTTGATTTGTTCCCACCAGCCAAGTCTTGCCTGCTCTGCCTGATAGCTGCTCCCAGGCAGTGGTTCCCCCCCCCCCATCACTTCCTACCTGAAACATTGGACTCTAGTAGCGCCAGGGATTGAATGTGGGACATTCAGCATGTAAAACAACCTCTGAGCTGTGGCCCTTCCCCCAGCCAATGAGGTCATCAGCACCACTGGTTAATCAAGTGATTAACCAGGATCCTTCGCTATGCATCCTAGAACCCATCATAGAAAAACAGGCTTGTTGCATCCCGATTTCACTCACATCTAAGACAGGAAATGGTACTCACTTTTTAAGGCCTCTTATTGGGTAGTTCTCCCTGGGTAGCCATTGAATTAAACTCCCAAGTCCCTTTCTGATTCGACATGATCAGCAAAGAAATTTAGGCATGTGTAGACATCTCCACCGGCATCAGTCCTAGCAGGAAGTCTCTCTCTTTTTGCTTGTTTGTATTATTATCGGCACCTAGTCTCCTGAAATAGATTTCTTGGCAGCCCCTAGGGGAGCAGGGACTGCCCTAGCGTCCTCAAGAGGGCCTGGCTAGCAAGTACACAGTGCAACTGTATCTTGGATACTCTCTCGCGCGCTGCTAAGTGAAACACAGATCAAGAAAGCAGCAGCCTGAAGTGATGGCAAGAGATTTCTTTCTTTTTACTGTGGAATGAGTGGGGGGAAGTATGACCGTAGAAACAACTCACTCTGCTGACTTGGACAATGAAGTCCCTAATAGGTCACGTCTATATAGCTGGTAATATACAAAATAGAGTATTCACAGAGAAGGCTGCAGTTCGGCCTTCACTGACCTGGTGCCTTCCAGAAGTTTGGACTACAACTCCCATCAGGCCCAGCCAGGGCAGCTCTAGTCCAATACATCTGAAGGGAAACAGACTAATGACGGCTGCTACAACTGATGATTAGTTCGCAGTTTCTTATCCTCTACAGACCTGTACAAGCAGCATGTATAAGCGATTGATGTCTATATGCTTCCGCACTGTCAAAATTAGCTTTGAACTACACTATATATCACAGATCTCCTTCATAAAGAGACCACATAACACCAGTCCTGAAAGACCTACATTGGCTCCCAGTACTTTTCCGAGCACAATTCAAAGTGTTGGTGCTGACCTTTAAAGCCCTAAACAGCCTCAGCCCAGTATACCTGAAGGTGCATCTCCACCCCCATCGTTCTGCCCGGACACTGAGGTCCAGTGCTGAGGGCCTTCTGGCGGTTCCCTCACTGTGAGAAGTGAGGTTACAGGGAACCAGGCAGAGGGCCTTCTCGGTAGTGGCACCCACCCTGTGGAACGCCCACCCATCAGATGTCAAAGAAATAAACAACTATCTGACTTTTAGAAGATATCTGAAGGCAGCCCTGTTTAGGGAAGTTTTAATGTCTTATGTTTGATTGTATTTTTAATATTTTGTTGGAAGCCACCCAGTGGCTGGGCTATAAGTAATAAATTATTATTATTATTATTATTATTATTATTATTATTATTATTATTTCCCCTTCAAGATGCACCAGCAGTATCTCAAGGACAGGCCCTCTCAGAGGTCCAGAGAGACCCAGGCCATTTCTAGCTTTGGAGGCCCTTTTGACAACAAATGAAAACAAAATAAGGCACTCCCCCTGCCCCCCGGGGCGGGAGAGTGCTAGAGCTCTGTCTGGTCAAGTTGCATGGAATCAATTTCAATCCGTTACCCCCGAGGATGTGGACAGGCTGCTTGGACGCGTGAAACCAACCACCTGTCTCCTGGATCCTTGCCCATCCTGGCTAATAAAAGCAAGCCGGGAAGGGCTGGGCGATGGGCTCTGCGGGGTGGTGAATGCTTCCCTCTGTGAGGGAACATTCCCAAATCCGCTGAAAGAGGCGGTCATTAAACCGCTTCTTAAAAAACCATCTTTAGACCCGGCCAGTATGGCCAACTATCGCCCAGTCTCAAATCTTCCTTTCTTGGGCAAGGTGATTGAGCGCGTGGTTGCTGAACAACTCCAGGCACGCCTGGAGGATGCGGACCATTTGGATCCCTTCCAATCGGGATTCAGGCCTCATCATGGGACTGAAACTGCCTTGGTCGCGCTGGTTGATGACCTCCGGCGAGCTAGGGACAAAGGTGAGAGTTGTTTCCTAGTTCTGCTGGATCTCTCAGCGGCCTTTGATACAATCGACCATAACATCCTTCTGGACCGTCTAGAGGGGCTGGGAGCTGGGGGCACTGTTATACAGTGGTTTCGCTCCTTCCTCCTGGGCCGTGTTCAGAAAGTGGTGGTGGGGGATGAGTGTTCAGACCCCTGGGCCCTCACTTGTGGGGTGCCTCAAGGTTCCGTCCTCTCCCCCATGCTTTTTAACATCTATATGAAGCCGCTGGGAGAGATCATCAGGGGGTTTGGACTGGGTGTTCATCAATATGCAGATGATACCCAGCTCTACCTCTCTTTCAAATCAGAACCAGTGAAGGCGGTGAAGGTCCTGTGTGAGTGCCTGGAGGCGGTTGGAGGATGGATGGCGGCTAATGGATTGAGGTTGAATCCTGACAAGACAGAAGTACTGTTTTTGGGGGACAGGGGGCGGGCTGGTGTGGAGGACTCCCTGGTCCTGAATGGGGTAACTGTGCCCCTGAAGGACCAGGTGCGCAGCCTGGGAGTCATTTTGGACTCACAGCTGTCCATGGAGGCGCAGGTCAATTCTGTATCCAGGGCAGCTGTCTACCAACTCCACCTGGTACGCAGGCTCAGACCCTACCTGCCTGCGGACTGTCTCGCCAGAGTGGTGCATGCTCTAGTTATCTCCCGCTTGGACTACTGCAATGCGCTCTACGTGGGGCTACCTTTGAAGGTGACTCGGAAACTACAACTAATCCAGAATGCGGCAGCTAGACTGGTGACTGGGGGCGGCCGCCGAGACCACATAACACCGGTCTTGAAAGACCTACATTGGCTCCCAGTACGTTTCCGAGCACAATTCAAAGTGCTGGTGTTGACCTTTAAAGCCCTAAACGGCCTCGGCCCAGTATACCTGAAGGAGCGTCTCCACCTCCATCGTTCTGCCCGGACGCTGAGGTCCAGTGCCGAGGGCCTTCTGGCGGTTCCCTCATTGCGAGAAGCAAAGCTACAGGGAACCAGGCAGAGGGCCTTCTCGGTCGTGGCGCCTGCCCTGTGGAACGCCCTCCCATCAGATGTCAAAGCAATAAATAACTACCTGACATTCAGAAGACATCTTAAGGCAGCCCTGTTCAGGGAAGTTTTTAATCTGTGATATTTTAGTGTATTTTTGGTTTTTATGGAAGCCGCCCAGAGTGGCTGGGGAGACC
This sequence comes from Podarcis cretensis, assembly GCF_951804945.1. Lineage (NCBI taxonomy): Eukaryota > Metazoa > Chordata > Lepidosauria > Squamata > Lacertidae > Podarcis > Podarcis cretensis. The sequence goes on along the minus strand of NC_137171.1, from coordinate 66,028,384 downwards.
CAGCCAGATGGGCGGGGTACAAATAATAAATTATTATTATTATTATTATTAAAAGAGTGAGTGTTTTGTTTATATAATCAGCTACTTTGATTTGACACGTTCATCATGGTCTAATCTTTGTGCATCAGAACCAAATATATTTGTCTTAATATCTATTAACATAATTATATCAGGGTTTGTTTGTTTTTTAAATGCATTGACCAAATCACTTCTCTTAATAATTTGTCTAAGATTTTGCACACACAAAACAGAAGATGAAGAAGTAAACACAAGAGATCAAATGCTCACTTTCATTATGGTTCAAGCACTTGATACAGTGATGTTGAATCTTTACATTAAACAATCAAAGTGTGTTTGCTTAAATGTGCCACGCTAAACTGATAAACTGTGTTACAGTTTGACCCAATAGGTACAAACATGCATGCATTCCCCCCCCCCCCAAGTGTCTAAATTTGAGCCCTGCTTTGAGCTTGAGACCTTGGGGCCAAATGGCCCTCATCCCCACCCCCACGGCTCTGCTCAGTTGCTGAGATATATCCACTTACTCATATAGTCGTGTGTTAAAGAACTGTGTGGACCAGGAAATATGGACCAACTTCATTCTGTAAATTTCATCACCTCCTGCTGTCCTTCAATTCCTCTCCAGCATTTGTAGGGTTGCCAGCTTTCTCCCTGTTACAAGACCCTTGTGTGTTCAACAGCTGTGTGACATGCAGAAATTCAGCATGTCAACCCCCCAGCAGTGCTTTCAAACAAGTGACTCGGTATGTGAAACTGAAGTGGGAAAATAACTGGGTGAGATAATTTACCAACACAGAAATGACCTTTCTGTTCTGCCCTATCTTTGGCAGCTACTCCTTTGGAATTTGCCTCTTTTGCCAAGTGTATTGGACTTCACTTATGAAAACGATGCTCAAGTCTTTTATCAGCAGGGCAAGTGTGAGAAGGTAGGCTGTATTTTGAGGGACAGCTGCCATCTTAGAACATCTTATGGTGCAGGTTCAGGTGCAGTGGAAAGAACTCCACAATTTCAGAAGGTCTTCATTTCCCCCACCGAACCTGATCAGCCCACCTGCTTGCCCTTATGACTGTAGTCCTGTGTACACTCACATAAGAGCAAATCCCATCGAACACAATGGGAATGATTTCTGAGTAAGCATGAAGAGGTTGCTGCGTTACATGTCTTCAAGCACATCCAACTTTGAAAGGACAATCATTTATGTAGAAGCGGGGGGGGGGAGTCATTACATTGTAATTTGCTTTTGGATGCCTCATGGGAAGTGATTCATCAATGAAATAAATAATAATCAAAAGTAGGGAGATGTCTGTTGAGTCATTGAAGCTGATATATCTCAGTCTTTGGGGCCTTTTGGCTCAGTGTCTGGCCACTCCCCCAATTGCTACTAAATCAATCTCCGATAGGAAGTAAGCTGACCCACAGAATTTGTGGGAAGCCTTTTGGACTTAGGCGGTGGTTCCATAAAGCTAACAGCTTCAAGTCACAGGCCAGGAGTTGTAAATATTTCCGCCACGCACTTGACACTGATTAGCCAAAACAATCTGCACATTCACATGTAGCTTTTCCTTGCTGCCATCTGTGTCTCCCCCCCCCCCCCCGTACTGCCCCCTGCTCTTCCTGGGGCAGGCTTGATCACTAGGTACAGGGCGGGCGGGCAGCGTATGCCTCAGGCATGGGCTTCAGATAGGATTACCCCCTAGTAATAGCGTGCTCAGATTGCCAGTTTTGACATTTACTAGGTGAGAGTGAAGGGGCGTGCCCCAAAACCTTTCAGGAATGTTAATTGGCTAAAGCTGTGGCCAATGCAAAGCAGCCTGCAACAGGACAGGCCACCTTGTCTGTTTGGTATTAACTGTGTTTTAGGAATGGATTTTGAGTTGAGTTTTACGGAGGCTGCCTGTGACTTCGCTCTTTGGCACTTCTTTGTACACAGGAAGGATGGCACGATTCACACCAGCTTTTTAGAGGCATTAAATTTGATGTCTCCATGCTAAGGCTTGTGCTGAGGATTTGCTACACATCTAAGCCTCGACCCCCCTTGAACTGTTAACGTGACAGCTTGTCCTTTCTGTAGCGGCTCCCATCTGCTGATCTTTAAAGCACCTGACACAAAACAAGCTTCATAAGGAACCCGGTGAGAAGGGGAATGAAATGCAAGCAAAGATCTTTCCGAGCAAGATGCCGTATCAAAACAAGCCACTCTGGGACCAGTTGGTACAAATGATTGGCTTGATAATCCTACTAAATTATAACCTTATCCTCTGTTGATTGTGAGGCAAAATGGTGGGAGGTAGAATGGTGGATGTTTGTTCTGGATGAATTGCTTGAACATTGAGCCCTTGAACATTATTCTGGAATAATTACGTCTTCACAGGCCTTATCACGTGAACATAGCCTTTTGTAGCCCCTTGTCATCTCTAAAAGCCTCTGACGACTTGCAGCTCAATGTATGAACAGTTTCCATTTTAAAAAATTGTGTTTATAGTGATAGCATAGTTTTATCTGCAGTGTTGCTTTGGGATGCCTGATTCACACATGCAATCCATTGCTTGATGATGCAGGTATCACTTGATGAATATGCATGTACAAACCAGCTCTCAGCTTCTCGTATCCATATCTTAGGTCTTGACTACACATTGTTGTTAGGCTGGGTCCTTGGTATTTGGAGGCAAATGAGACACACAGATATTTGACCAATGCCACTGTGTATTAGCTGAATTCAGAGTACAGGACAGAAGTGAAATTGCAAATAGATACTGAAAAGGTGTCTGAATCTGGGAGAATACATAGGAACTGACCTCTACATTTAATCCAATCGGAAATAACTGTCATCACTATCCTCCACTATAGAAAATGGAATCTGTCAGTTTTGGTTTATCTGTTAAATTTGGCTCTCCACATGCCCACATTGGTTTGCAATATTTTATATTTAAGTCATTGTGAAAATTCATTAGCATTTTAGTGCTAATTTATCCTAATATAAATACGTCTGTATGCCAATTTGCCTAAAACAATTCATTTTTGTGGTTTTAAAAAAACCGAATAGATACATTTTAATGGACACTTTACCTAGCTGGAGTATTGCACTTTAAAATTTAGAGGCGTATGAATTTTGAAGGATGGCTGTGTTGCAGTTCTTGAATTATTCCTCAAAGTGCAAATTCGCTAGGTTCCCATTTAGATGTGAACTGAATCAGATTTCTCTCCTATTCCTATCCTCCATGCAGGTCCCAAAGAATTGTCAGTTTATAAGTGTACAGATAATTTTCTCTTGGAGATCACTGGCCTCTTTCACAGAACTTCCCTTTCTAGGGTTCCTTGGTTAAGTGTCATGAGTTAACCATGTCTGAAACTGGTTTAAAATGGTAGACTCACCCTATGAAAATCTCTGTAACAACTAAAACCTGCATTGCAGAAATAAGCCGTCTGAGTATAATCCACAGTCAGTAGATTACCTAAATTAGGAAACAAAGAAATTAAGAATTGATGGACAAGGTGAAGCTGCAGGTGATAAATAAACACTTCCCTTTTGTAAACCACTTTGAGCGTTTTAAATAAATTGTTTTTTACAATCAAGTGGTATTTCATGAAATAAATAAATACAGTGGTAGGTGGTCACTTCAAAAGAGAGGAGCAACAACAAATCCCAAAGTTAGCAAGGAGTAGATTGATGAAAGGGAGGAAAATAAAAATCCACCCTGCAAAATGAATCAGTTTCACAGATCCAACTTTGTTGTAATGAAAAAGGAACAAAATGATGGGGGGAAAGTGAGATGAAAGAGAAGGGGGATGTGGAATGCATCTGTCCATTCATAAACTTGCTTTCCCAAAATACAAATGGCTGAGGTGGTCTCTGCTGCAGGAATGGGGAAGCTTTGGCCCTTCAGATGTTACAGGACTACAACTCCCATCATCCCTGATAACTGGCCATGCTAACTGAGACTGATGGGAGTTGGAGTGTAACAATGCATGGAGGGCCATAGGTTTCCCAGACCTAAGCTAGAGCCCATGATGCTTGCACACTTGGCAAAATAAGATGAACAAAGAAGTGTATTCCACATAGTGCATGAATGCTTCTGCCATAATAGAAATGTGTCAGTCTTTGAGGTACGCTGTCAATTTTACTGCAGGTTAACACTGCTCTGGAAATTGTTACAAATCAATGATTATGTTGCATGGTTTTGGTCCATGGTTTTGGTCAATGGTTCATCCACTAAAAACCACCACCCCACCTAAAGCCCCCCCTTTACAAAAACCATATTTGTAATATGTCCCTAGGGCACAGACCAATGACTTGCTACGGATCCCATAGCAAAGTCACTAGCAGAGCTAGAACCCAGAAATGTACTCCAGGAATTCCATTTTGGGGCTTTGGCCATGTGAAGTCCGATTTGCCACTGCCTCTTGGTAAAATGGTGGATCAAGATGAAACAAAACAGTTGGGATAATTGTTTCCTACGACCTCCTTGCGCATTATGGTTTTCATTTGGGTCATTAGCTCCTCATTGGCCAAGGGCAGCAACTTCTCCTCAACAGGACGCTGAGGGGTTAAAAGGCTCCTAAGTGCCTGCCCAGGTACTAAAGAGCTCTTGTGCTGTTGAAAAATTGAGTGTGCACACAACCAGTCAGCAGAGCACCGTATGGCATTATATTATAATGTGCCATGGCTCGAATTGTGCTGATTAGCGCTTGAAAAACAATCCCGGCAAGTAAGGAATGCCAGTAACTACAACAAAGGGGGAAGGCGGGGTGGGGGGTGGGGAAAGAAGGGAGGGTTATAAAATAAGGGAGGCAGAAGGAGAAATATAAAGCTTGCGATTTGTTTGGTGAAAAATTTACAGCCAGCGAGTTCATAAAATCATTTGACTGCTGGGTCTGTCACTGCAGGCTGCCTCTTTTTATAGGGCTCGGTTTCATTTTTATAATTGAGGAGGGCTTCAAAAGAATCGTCGGCAATTAGGGCCCGCTAGGGGGATGGAAACCAGATGCGGAGGCTTGTAGTCTGTATGGGCAGCCATGTGCAGGGCCATAAAATAAAGGCAGGAGGGAAGGGAGGGTGGGGCCTCGCAGCTACAGAGCCCAGGCCTCTCGGCTTAGGCAGCCTTTGCCTCCCTGAAGCCTCTGCTTGCCTGTCCCGTAATGTGCAGAGCAGCTTGCAGTCTTGCCAATTCTGTCCCTGTCAGACTTAAGGGCGGGGGAACCACATGTCTCACTCTGCAGAGGAGAACTGAAGCACCCCAGTTTCTCCGATGAAAACAGGGCCATCCTATTCAACAACAACAATATTTATGCCCTGTCCATCTGACTGGGTTGCCCAGTGGCTTCCAACAGATACAAAGGCATAATAAATAAGCTTCCCTATAGAGGGCTGCCTTCAGATGTCTCCCAAAGTTTGTATAGCTACTTGTCTCCTGAAGAAAATAGGGACGCCCTAAGGAAAAGTGGGAGGTTCCAGGATCAAATCAGAAACCAGGATGGCTTCTGTAAATCCAGGACTGTCCTTGGAAAGTAGGGACACTTGAACGGTCTGGGATGATGGAGAACTCTCCTTGAGTGGAGGCTTTTAAACAGAGGCTGGATGGTCATCTGTCAAGGATTCTGATGAAAATCTTTGCCCTCTTTTCTCGTGATACGCAGTGGCGTAGCGTGGGGGTTGCAGGGGGCCCGGCCGCACCGGGCGCAACATCTGGGGGTTAGGGTGAGGGGGCGCAAATCCACGGGTTAGGGGGCGCAAATGCATGGGTTAGGGGGTGCAAATTACTTGCCTTGCCCCGGGTGCTGACAACCCACGCTACGCCACTGGTGATACGTTTCCTCCCCTGTTTTGGCAATGTTATCCAAATATACCTCCTAGTTGTTTACTTTTTCACAGCTCTAAATTTTCTCAGTAGGAACTGCAGGTCTCAAAAAGGACAATCCTTTTAGGATTTGTGATGTACACTGCAGTGCTAATACGCTAGAGGAGAAGGAGCTGGAGGAGACCAAGGCTGGATCTGTGCTGACTTGTTCAACATTATTAGAAAGGTATTAGATATATCGTTCTAAAACGCCACAGGACAGACTTGTAATTTAAATTGTTTCTTACCTTGTTTTGTCCGTCAAAATGCTGTTTCCCTACTGCTAGTTCCTGGTTCCTCTGCCACGCCCTCTGGTGTCACATTTTAATAATGCACTATGAATTTTTAAAAGCAAAACGTAATGTGTCCATCTACGTTATGAAAACCATCCCATAACCCTTCCTTAACGTTATAAATCATGAGTGTAGATCTGCCTGTACCTTTAATAATTGTGCAGGAGAGAAAATTTCAGAAGGTTCAGGTTTTCTGTCCCCTTAAAGCAAGCTCTTACTTCCTAAAACACATCCCCAAAAATATTAAAGGTGCAGTGTTCCCTTTCCTTCATTGTCAGCTGGTATTTTAGGCATGCCACAACACCACCTTAAGGATTCAAAGCAGACAAAGTAAGGCCCACTCTGGAGTGTATCTGCTTGCAGAAGCATGCCTCTTGAATTCCAACAGGATCTTCCCATGGTGAACTGCAAAAGTGAATATATGTACCACATGCATATTGTTTTACAATAAAACAAATAAATGAGAATGGAGCAAGGGCAGCAAGAGAGAATTTGAGACAATTAAGGAACCCTAATTAAAAGAAATAAATAGAAGAACTCCCAACAGAAGAACCCTAATGCAGCTCTAGATGGAGTGCCCAGAGTTGGGCAGTAATCTCCTACATATTTACCAGGGATTAAACCCCATTGAACTCAGTGGAATTTACTGCCCCCTCAAACAAAACAACCCTACAATTCTATGATCCTAGCTACTCTCAGCACCTTGACAAACTACAGTTCCCAGAATTCACTGGGGGGAGCCACATCAGCTCAAAGTGTGCCTGTCCGAGTGATGAGTTGCAAAGAGCATGTGCCACGCACCTGTCAGAACAGACACAGCCTGCATGCATTTTGTATTAGATCCTTCTAGCATTCAAGATTTAGGCGGCGCCTGAATTTTAAGCAGAAGGGAAGAGTAGGAACTGGAGAAGTGGCTGCTGCTGCTTCCGTGCACCAACAGGTGGCACAATTGGCCAGCTTTGGCATCGGTTAAAAACGATTTAAAAATAATAATAGCTATAGGATGTTTTATTGGAGCAGCTCATTTATACTTCACTGCGATATGGAGACCTTATCTCAGGGGCTTCAGAGGAAGTGTACAAAAAAGGTGCTCATTCTCCTGGTATGATTTAGTTCCCATTGCAGTTTTTAATTAATTTATTTATTTTAAAAACCAAAGATCTTTCTGTGCAGTAAAACGAAGCTTACCAGAACAGACTTTTATTCTTTGTACAATAATCCCACACCCTCTGATTAGGTGCCAATTCCACTTTCACGCAGAAGCAGGAAAACACAGAGCCTCCATCTTATTAAAATGATTGTTAAAACTCCCAAAGGTTTATAAATGGTAGAACTGTGGAAAACATAAAGCCCACTGCTTCCACTTAAGGGGTTGGCGGGTGAAATAGGCACTCCAGCACTATTGTTGCACAACAGGAGAGTCCACAGCTGCTGAAGAAACACATTGCGATATCTGAATGATTCATTTACAATATGAAGCACTCCTCTGGAAGCAGGAGCACCCATACCAGCAGTCCACAAGGGGTGGGGGGGTGGGGAGTAGACCCTGACTCTCTGCTGCCCATAGGGATTCTTCCTAAAACTAGTTGCTGAGTAGGTGATATTCTGTCTGAGGATGTATTGATGTCTCTGCTCAAGTCATGATCTGGAAAGGCCCATGAGCATAACCAGGATATTTTGGGGGGAGGCTTATGTTAGGGGAGGGCAGAACAGAGTTATCTGTGACACAATTGGTCATTTAGTTAAGTATTTTTATTCATTTACTTGATGGGGCTATGCCCATGGAAAGGTCTTATTATTAATTATGGCAAGTGAGAAGCAGAATGACAGGAGGAAATAGATTCTGGGCAATGGAATCATTAGGAGGCATAGTGTATTTTATATATCTATTTATTTATACAATTTTAAACCCTCCCTTCATCGTGGTATGATTCCTGTGGAGGGCACACGAAACCAGAAGCTACAGCCATAAAACCAAACAGATAAAACCAAACAGAGTCAATCACAGCATTAATACTCCAAGTCCAGCCAAGGCAATTCTCCTAAAGCACTGCTGGAAACTCAGTGGCAAAATGCTGTCCGGTGTCAAATACCATAGGCCGAAAATAGTAACCTTTCAAATATACTATGAAATATAAAAAACTGAAATCAATCATAGTATGTATGTTGAACACTGGTGATGAATACGAGATTTATTTGGAAAACTTGTGATATGAACATTCACAGAGGAAGATGAACTGAGAAGGGCGAATTAATTTCCGCTGTTCAGTTCTGCAACACCAGTGCCATTGATGCCGCCAGGATAAGCACTGGCAGTAACATAACTAAGCCCACCTCTGGAAATAGTGATGTGACCAAGGAATGCAAAGACTGTGTCCTTCCTTCGTAGCTTTGCCAAGAAGTTCCTTTGGCCCAGCCAAAAGTCTTTACCTCCCCTACATTGGGTGGGTGACTGTGGCTTGGCCAAAATGGCCTCACAGGTCAAAAGGTGAGGCATTGCAGGCCTCCCTAGGCCCCCTCACCATGGGTCCAAATATTAGGCAGTGATATCTTTGAGGCAATGAAACTTCAGTCACATTTGAAGTATTTTAGAAATGGGCTGACGGAAAAAAAAGATGTACTCTAAGGAACAACACTGACCTGTCCTGTCACAAGGTCGAACTGTTCAAAGTGGGCCTTTTCCCTCTGTGTCCAGTTCTGGTTCCCCTATGATTAACCGTTGCATTATACAGTAGATTATCAGTTGGTATGTTGCTTTTGATGTATCTGGCAGGAGGCTGTAGGGGGATTTTCTTCCTTCTCCGGGGTTAATCCTGCCTTCCCTATCACAGTTCTTTGATTATAGAGTCCTGCCACTCTGGCAGATAAAACGTTTTATTCATGAGGCGCTGGCAAGCATGAATCGGAGAATGGCAGACAAGAGGGCAGTCTTGCGGGGTGGGGGGATGTGATAAATGGGGAATTTCCATGGGAAATCAAATAGATCAGGAGAGAGAGTTGGGCTATTCAAACACACATGTGAAACGGATCTCCTGGCTAACGCTCTCTAGTTACGGCCACGTTCTTGTATTTTTGAAAAACACAAATCAGGGATTTGGGCAAGTGTTTGCTACACCTGAAAGCACTACATGCTATTGCAGCATGGAATGAGAGCCCTGGAAAGAACCAGCCATTGAGGCAGGGCATGGTAGCAATGTTCTGTCTCCACAGCTGGAGGCAGTGATGTTACCGAATACCATAGGAGGGAGAGTGCTCTTGTGCTCAGGTCCTGCTTGTGGTTGGCATCTGGTTGGCCACTGGTTGGCATCTGGTTGGCCACTGTGAGAACAGGATGCTGGACCAGAAGGGCCATTGGCCTGATCCAGCACACGCTTCTTACGTTTGTCTTACTGGCTCGTATGGCCAATTCACTCTGCTGTGACTCCAGACACCAGCCTCTCACACTCCACGTATTGACATTGATTCATGGCATCCTTCTTCATTCAGCTAATCAGACTCATGTGTTAATTGGTTTCCTTGGTCATTGTTGTCATAAATCCAGCCGCTATTCCCCAAGGCTCCGACTTCTGCTTTAAATGCTCCACCCAGAGTTCGGAACAAGCTACCATTTTTTCTTGGTCTTAAAATTATACTTCCAGACTTAAAGAGCACTTAGCGAATCATTAGTGAGCCTGTGAACATGAGGTTTGGCTATGGGGAGAACCACACATTCTAAGCATTCAGTGAAGTTTTATCACATATTTACAATCGCAGTCATAAAAGCAAGGCTGGAAGAAGAAATGGCGCTTTTGTAGCAGCCATTGATTTTCAGATTTTAATAAGCTTCAGCCTCCCCCTTCATTTTTTTCTCTCTTTGAAATGCCAAAAGGCCCCAGAACAAAATTAAACTTAGAAAGTTTCTATAAAAGAGCTTGTAAGTTTCTTAAATGCAACTGAGCTTCAGTCTGCTGCAGTTAAAGGGCTGGCTCCTGAGTTGATCTGGCAAGGAGGCACCATTCAGCAAACTTGCCTAGTCTCTCTACTCCAGGGTTATCCAACGTGGTGCCCTCCAAGATGTTGTGGGCTACAGCTCCCATCAGCCCCAGCCACCATGGCCAGCAGTCCCAGATGATGGGATTTGTAATCCCAAGCATTTCAAGGCATCATGTTGGCTGTCATGCTCTAGTCAGATTTGAAATAGAGTATTTGTCCTGCAGGACAGGACTTTCTGATGCTCACAAGTTATGCATTCTGCTTGCCCAATGGAAAGGAGGTTGAATGCAAATGTATCTTTTTGCTTATTCTCACACCCCATCAACTTGATGTGCAAGTATGTGATGATGGTTCAATGCTGGTGCAACTGATTCGTCCCTTATGCATTTTTGTGTGTGTTGGCACTAGGCAAATGCTGAGCTTTGTGCTGTCCATCTGTCTCAGTCCATTTCTGTGTTAACAGTGCAGCATTACAAAGTACAAATATTTTATATGGAAATTTAATCTCTTGCATCTGGTCATCCTAGGTGTCATCTGCACAGATTGAAGCAGATCAGATCTGTGCAAATTGTCACTGGACCTTTTGCTGTCTCCTCCCTCTCCCCCAAAGAAATTGGAATCTGGTCAGGCAGAATCTAGTCCAGGCATCCCCAACCTTCGGCCCTCCAGATGTTTTGGACTACAATTCCCATCATCCCTGACCACTGGTCCTGTTAGCTAGGGATCATGGGAGTTGTAGGCAAAAACATCTGGAGGGCCGCAGGTTGGGGATGCCTGATCTAGTCAATCTTATGTGTGTATGCTTAGAAGTCCCAGTGTGACTTTCCCCGGTGTGTAGCAAAGGTGCAGAACCTCCAGCCCATGGGACCCACTGCAGGCCTCTGTATCCAGACCATGAGACTCTTTCCAGACCACCACCCCACTCTTCCAGGCCAAAGCCCTCAGGGACCTGCTGTGCACCATCTTTGAGTGTTTTTCCCCAGCTGAAGTGTTCCTGGATGGAGGAGGGTTTAGAAAGCTCATGTTTTTGCATGCCTGGAATGAAGGTTCAAGTCCCATCTATTCCCCTGCCCATTTTTGCCTTCACTGCCACAAGGCCCTTCGAAGCTTGCCTGGGAGAGAATCTGACCCTCAGGCCGAAAAATGTCCCCCACCCCTGCTGTACAAGACTGCAGTTTCCAGCACTTTCAGGTCCTGTTGATATGAATGGCGAGAGTCCTGTGTATGAAAGTGCCGTGCAGAGGTGGAGATGCAGAGCAGGGCCTCTGCTAATGAGCTAAGAGAGTGATAGGCCAATGCATGGCTTTGAGCCAGTTCTCAGTTGGGGTGGAGCCATCTTGCTGACACTGGCACCACTGCTGTTTACCGGGGATGGGTGTGGCAGGGCGGCAGCAAGATCAGGGCAGCACAGAAGTCTTGGCAGATCGAATTCAGAGTTCCCACTGGTGCACCTATTCAAGCCCCATCTAAGTAAATGGCAGCAATGCCAGCATTGAGAAGATTGCTCTGCGCCAACACATGCTATTGCACTACACTGACTGCACAGAGATGAAACAGTGGCAAAGAGCCTGTGGCCTTCCATATGTTGTTGCACTCCAACTCCTATCCGCTTTGGCCAGCCTTGCCAATGGTCAGGAACTGTAATGCAGCAGCATCTGAAGTGCCACAGGTTCCCTACTCCTGAGTTATAAGATGCGTCCTTTCTCCTGCACACACTGTAGAAAACACTTTTAACGCAGCAGCAAGATTCCTAAGAGTTCTTTTAACTGAAACTGGCAATTGTAGCTGTCCTGATCTTACTCAAAAGATGCTGGCTCTGGAGAGGTAAAGTTACAAGGTAACAGGTTAATTCATTCTTTTTTAACTCCATGGAATTCCTGTACAGTACTTTCGTATTCCTGATCATGGACTTCATACAGGCACAGTGAATTTGTGGATGAGTGGGGGTTTTCATACAAATGTTCAACAGGAATGATGCTGAAGTCTCTATTTTTAAAAAAGTAAGCATGTTGGTAAAAGGAAAACGTTTCTTTATTGAAATATATGTATTTCCACCAATAAACTGTTGTGAATGGGATTGGCTTTCTCCCTGTGTTTCTCCACACTCCCGGCCAGCCGTTTCATTTAAACAGGAAGCAAGAAGGAGGACCCGTCCACCATATAAAATTCTTGCACATGAATTACTGTGTCTCCTATCCCAGACAGACATGGGCTTCTTTAAAAAGCAACTAGATATACTCTCTCTTTCTCTCTCTCATACACCCACATGGCTCAATAAGAGTATATCCAGACTGTTAAGTGTGCAAAATCTAGCCAAGAGGAATTAAGGCAGCATAATTTGGTAGCTGTTGGTTTCATGGCTTTATATGGAGATACACGGTTTTGAAACAGGCAACATTTTGGTCACACCAAAACCAAGAACCGAAACCTAATTTCAGTGCTGAAGACTACCCATGAGATATGCAGCATGAAAATGTGTCTTTGAATACATGTAACCTTCTTGTCTTTCACCACTGAGCAATCTAAATCAGACAGCTCACATACTCATGGGTAAGAGTGCCTCAGATAATGCATAAGAATATACAAAGGGAGGGGGGGAACATATATAAAGAACTCTGCTGGATCAGGCCAAAGGCCAAAGGATGTGGACAAAGAGGTTTAACAGCTCCCTCTCATCAGCAGCTCCCTCTCCTCCCGAGCACTGTTTGCTCATAACAGCCCTCTTCAGGTATTTCCAAGGGTGTATACACACGGTGGGATAATATGCATTCAGTGCTGAATGCAGGCACCTTTTTGGGGTGCTGTATGCAGAGCGTCATCCTCCTGCCATCCTTGTCCCACAAGGTTTGTCAATTTGAAGTGACTTCTGCTTGGACAGTTATAATCCCTTTTGTACTACCAAGAATGCACCTCTCAAGTGCTTGCTACCGACACATGTACACAGAGAGCGCTTTCTCAGGTCACCTCCTAACACAGTGAGCACTTTCTCAGGTCACCTCCTATTGGGGCAGATCTACTGACATTGCAGGGCTGTGCCACTTGTCTATGAATGAAATAGACAACTTGAAATGAAATACTGTAGATAACTTGTCCATGAATTAAATAGGCAGAAAAGGAAGCAGGGCAGTAACTTAGCCACCTCTGTATTCTTTCCTTCTATCTATATCTATCTATCTATCATCTATCTATCATCTATCTATATCTATCTATCTATCTATCTATCTATCTATCTATCTATCTATCTATATCTATCTATCATCTATCTGTCATCTCTCTATTTCTCTATCTCTCTATCTCTCTGTCTATATTTTGTATAACAGTATGTTAACACACCAGCTTCCAATCCCCTAGCTGGGACAATCAGAATAAGATCCACTATTTGACTATTGATTCCAAACCCTAAAATGTATTTTATATAACTGACTTTTTATTTCTATTCTTTGTATATCGTATTGTTATTTTATTACTATGGCTGATGGCTGACACAAATAAAGATGCATTCATTCATTCATTCCCCTGCTTTTTAAAGACTATGGATGATATTTTTTTAAAAGAAGTTCTGTGGAAACATCAATGGGGAGTGGGAATAGAGAACACCACTGCAGACTAGTCTGAAAACATGCCCCCCTATGTGTACAGCCAACACGGATAGTAGCTACCATTTTAGGTGACAGTGCCCCTAATTCAAGGTGGCTGAAACAACCCTCCAAATTCAGCCCCAACTATTGTTTAGGTCAAGTTTGTTACAGCCCCAACCTTGATGAATGACATAGCCCCTTCCCATGATGGTATCACTAATTTTATGGCAGCCACAGTGCTCTGGTAACATAACATGTACTTCACGCCTACGTGGTTGTTCCTCAGCGTCTTTCGTGACATCTAGGCTCATGCAAAAAACTTCTACACAACACTGTCTACCCATAAATAAATGGTCTGTCTTTGGTCTTCCCTGTTATCCCTGCACCTATGTACTACAAAACATGGAAAGAGTAGCCCAGGAAGAAAGGAGGGATAAGACCTGCAGTGGAGTGGAAGCGGCTTAGCCAGTGGGGTAAAGCCATAACCACAGCCTCCTGGCAGCAATGCCACAGCCACTTACCACGAGGGAAAGGGGCAAGTCGACTGAGTGGTCTGGGCTGCTTAAAACCTGGATGCCCAATGGACATTGCTTATCCATTTGTTTCCCAGATCCTGCTATAAGGCAAATTCTTGATTTAGCCTACGATTCCATACTATCACGGGGCCACAGGATAGGTTCTGGAATGTTCTGTGCTGCATGCGGCTTCCTTGATATAAGTACAGATGGTAATTGCTTTGTCTTGCTCAGCTATTTCCTTGCCTACACTCCTCCCCACAAAAAATGCACAACCTTCTTCATTCTCCATCATTCTGGTAAGAAGAATGAGAGAGGGTGGTAGCCAGGGGTGCACCGGCAAAAGTGTGCCGTGCCAGGCAGTAGACTCCTTGTCACCAATCTGATTGGTAGACTAAACAGCCAGGACCCAGACTGATCTTTCTCTCATTCCCTCTCCTGCGCAAGCCAAACTGCCGCAGAAGGAGACAACTCTGGCTATCGAGGAGAAATAACTGTGACAGCATTCCTGCTAACAAGAGGGTGCTTTTCTTTTTTCTTTTTCTTTTTCAGAATGCAATGGTTTGCATCAAAACTGGCAGCAGCTCACCACCAGGGAGGCTTGGAGGTGGGGGTGGGGACAGCAGAATCCATTACAGCGGTGCGATTGGTGGCAGGGGATGCTGTGAGCCTGAGAGACCAGAGGAAACAGGCCTTGGCGGTTGTGCTGTGTGGGAAGTGTGTACGGGAATCCTACATGCTCCACCCCAGTGTGATAGATGTTGCTGTCTTGTGCAGAATGTATGGGAGGAGGGCCCACAGAACACTCCCTTTAATTCATTCATACGGCTCCTTTGCCATTCTTGTTTGGCCAGGAGTTATACATAATCCACTGCATGAGGCAGTCCTTGTAAGGATTTTAGGGTCCGTTGCCCCTTTAAATTCTTATGTAGCATTTGCAATCTCCTTATTATGACACAAGGAGAGCCTGGGAGCATCCTGCCACTATAAACACCCTTACAGGGGCAGACAAACAATCTAGATGACCCAATACCTTCTTACAGGCAGTGGCAAGTCCCAGGCAAGCAATGGACAAGATTACCCAGTTTTCTCCCAGTACACCTTTGGCTTTTATCCCCAGTCCTTATTCCCAACCAGAATAGAATTTAAACACATTTAAATGCATGCTGCAACTCTACCTAGAGAGAGTGCACCTTGCCTTGATAACACCCAGGCTAGACTATTGTAATGCATTCTGTGTGGGGCTGCCCTTGAATACAGTTTAGAACTTTCAGCTGGTACAGAACATAGTGTCCCAAATGCTATTTTATAAGATTATTGATGCTTTAGTACAATGTCAAATGCTTTGGAAATGCTTAGCTTTGAGAGGTGGTGTGCAAATATTGAAAAAGATTAGTGCATCAATCTGCTTACGGTAAATTCTTCCAGGGATTTTTACTACGCCTTTCCAATAATTTTGCAAGATGGTTCTTCCCTTTTCCATTCTGCTTCTTTCTGCAATGTGTTGCCCTCCCCGCCGTCTTGCTCCTGTATTGTCACTAAGGATGGAGGAGAAATTTGATTCAGCTCAGAGTTAAAGGTTAACCTCCCTAATTGTCACTTTTTGAAATAATGCACAAAATAGCCATCCTTTGGAATGTTTACTTCTCCCAGTCATCCAATGCAGTGTACACAAAATGTAATGTGTGCATAAAAATGCATATATTAGTGAAATTAGCATACACAAAAATATATTATGCTAGGGGAAATTGTTTGGCAAAAATGTATATACAGCATTAGGCACAATGACATACAAAAAATGTGAATATTAGGAGACAAACATAATTTGCAAACGGAGAACTGAGAGAGAGCAAAAGCAACCAATTTGTCCCGCCCTTATTTTCCCACATTGCCTGGTGTTTGCTAGGCTAGCTCCTTTGGTCACAGACCTGCCTGTGTTTGCTTTTGTTAAATTGGTAAACACTCTACACATTGCTGGTGCTATTAATTAAACAATCACTCACTCCATCACTCAGCAACTTCAACCTTTTAATGACGATAACAGTATTTATATAGTACTTTCCCTAAGCACCCCATGTGCTTCAAATACATTATCAGAGCAATCCATGTGACAGTCCTTGCGGCAGGCTCATAGGAACAAGAGAAGGCTGGGAGATGCTTTCCTAAGGCTACCCAGTAAATTCAAGATTTCAACTAAAAAAATGTCCCAACCATATGGATCTACTGAACAGTTCTCCAGGGATATGTTTTTTTATTCATCATTGAACATTGCCAAAAAGAAAAAGAAAAAAAGAGAGAAAATTCCTTTCCAATCTTATATTTCCATATATTGCACTCTAATCATTAACAAAGCAAGTCCATTTCTCAGCCAGATTAATGCTTGGCAATGCACCTTCTCTCTTACGGATAAGAAAAGTTAATTTATCCTTATCTGCCAATTCTAGGCATTTCACTAGCCAGTTCCAATCAGCTGGACGTTGGCACTTTCATTTTCTAGCCTATCCAACTGAAGCTGATATAACAAAGTCCTCACTAGTAGTTTCAAATCTATGGGCATGTTGTCTTTGGTCAGGTTAAACAAAATCAGTTTAGGTGCAAGACTTGAGGTGGCCCCAAGCGTGTCAGAAATATAATCTGTAACAGGGCAGTATATGATTCTTAACCAGTTTACTGGTATAGCTAACCATCATGTGTATTGATTTAATCTGTAGATTTATTAGAGCTTTTTCAAATTTGGTAATGTAGCCCAAGGCCCCACTGAGACTATATTTGAAGGCCAGATTAAACTTCTCTGTGTCCATGGAATTAGTCAAATTAATAAATGGATCAGTGTATGGGTATTTCACCCATTTTTAAATATACATCGACTTTCAAGGTCTTTTCCGTATTATAATGGACTATTTTACTGTTAAATGATCACCAGTGTTCTGGTTGCTCTTGTGGTAAGCTGCAGCATATGCAGCTAGCATTTTTAGAGAGTGATCCACAGTTATTTCAAAATGTCTTTCTTGGGAGAACCAATCCACAAATTGTGCTACATACAATTTGGGGTTTGTTGTTCTCAATGTGCATCACTTAGCTCTGTCATCCTGTCTATCTGTATACATTTTTCAAGCTTATTTGTGAGGAGGCTCCTCATGAACTAAAGAAACCAACTAAAGAAACAGCTGGTTGCTGTTGTCTGGAAGTGGATGTCTTATCAGCTTCAGTTCACAAGGAAGGAGCAGATATCAGGTGAGGAAGGTTTGTTTACCATTTGAGCCTTCAAAGGAAGATCAGCAGGGGGCCTTATCTGTTTGGGCACCTTCTTGTCTAGAGGAAGACACCAGAGATCTGGACATCTATTTCCTATCCTATGAATAAACATTGGCTCATGCTGTGATGGTGTCAGACTATAACTTTCTCTGCACCACCTCCACCCTCAAAATGTTGGCACTGTTTAGTCAAAATTGAGAAGTCGAAATTTTTGTGGGAGCTGATCCTGGTTTCAGATCTGAGTTGGTAAGCAGGGAACCTACTGACAAGTGTGGTGGTCTTGCAAACATGTGTGCAAATTTCTGGAAGAAAATGAAGGAAATTTCTGAAATAGCAGCAGGGATTAATCCACAGTTTCACAGTTCAGATGTAACAGGAAACAAGTGATTTGTTCTTGGACTCATGAACCATGGTTTATTGGCCTGAGATCATTGCATCTGAGCTGGGCCATAATCTGCTCACAGGTTTCTGGGCAAAGCAGCAGCCAGGATGGCTATGTATCTTTTACAGGAGAGGATCTTCTCTTTGAAAAAGTCCTCTGTTTGATAGGCTGTCTGATCCACGTCTTTAAAGATTAAAAAATGACCATTAGAAGGGAGACCTTTAAGTTTCCCATCAACCATTAGCACCTGAACAGCGTGACTGTGCAGGCACGTGGATCACTTGGTCACAGTGTTCCCCACTATGGTACAATGTGTTCTGTTTCACTTTGGATTAAAGCAATTACCTCTAAACTCACATCGATACATTAGTTGCTTGAAATAGGCTGCACCCTCTAGAGACCCTGAGGTTTGTTCGGAGATAGGAGTCTAAGGGCTCCTCCATATCTCAGCTTAATGTGGGCTGTGAACCCCTTGTGCCTCCTTTGATTCCTCCTTCTCCATGCAGCATTCTCCTTGAACTCGAGGGATGTGGGTGGCACTGTGGTCTAAACCACTGAGTCCTCTTGGGCTTGCCGATCAGAAGGTCAGCAGTTCAAATCTGCACGATGGGATGAGCTCCCATTGCTCTGTCCCAGCTCCTGCCAACCTAGCAGTTCAAAAGCATGCCAGTGCGAGTAGATAAATAGGTACCACTGCGGCGGGAAGGTAAACGGCATTTCTGTGTGCTCTGGTTTCTGTCATGGTGTCCCATTGTACCAGAAGCGGTTTAGTCATGCTAGCCACATTACCTGGAAAGCTGTCTGTGGACAAATGCTGGCTCCCTTGGCCTGAAGCGAGATGAACACCGCAATCCCATAGTTGCCTTTGACCTGACTTAACCATTCAGGGGTCCTTTTCCTTTACCTCTCCTTGAACTGCTGCTGTCCCACACCTTCCCCTCCCTAAATCTGGAGATTTCCGATGCTTTGAAAATCCTAATAGGGGAGCTGTATTCTGCTGTGCCTTTTGGCTTAAAAGGTAAAGGTTAAGTCCAGTCACGAATGACTCTGGGGTTGCGGTGCTCATCTCGCTTTATTGGCCGAGGGGGCTGATGTTTGTCTGCAGACAGTTTTTCCAGGTCATGTGGCCAGCATGACTAAGCCGCTTCTGGGGAAACCAGAGCAGTGCATGGAAACGCCATTTATCTTCCTGCCAGAGCAGTACCTATTTATCTACCTGCACTTTGACGTGCTTTCGAACTGCTAGGTTAGCAGGAGCACCTTTGGCTTATAATTGGGTTATTTCGATCCATGTTATTTGAGCCACTCCTTTAGCTTCTCTGTGTAGCAGCTCAGCTGCCTCCCATCACTTTCCTACCTGTTCTGTTTCTGGAACAGCCTCTGTCATGCTGCATACAGCTGATATTAACTTGCCTATCAACAGCAAATATTTCAGCTCCCTAATTTCATCCTCAGTTAATCTGCTGCCACTTGAGGTCTGAACTACGCATTAAGAGGCCAGTGCCATACTGGTGTTTTCCTCATCCCTCACCCACCAGTTCTCCCTTGCAAATGGCACCTTCCCCCACCCTGGTCCCCTGGCATCTGTAGCCAAGTTCCTCCCTATGCTGAGCGTGGAAGCCAGCCCAGCCTCAGGAGGGACCAAGTAGGCCTAGCTTCTCCTCCACATGGGCCTAGCCAGATTCCCCTCTGATGCTGTAGGTTGGGTGTTCAGCCCTGAGGCTATATATGGCCAACGCAGCTCACAGCCGAGGCTTAAGGCCATCTCCAGTTTGCTAGTTATCTGTTCCATTTGATAAATAATCACCCTGTGGCTGCTCTGCCTATTATGGCATGCTTGGTTCTGCTGTGCTATTAAGAGACAGTAATATGGCCGAGAAATACACAGGGCCCATTGCTCTTAACCCCTTCTCTCCCCACCCCCAAAGAAAATGGTTTCTATAAAAGCTTTCTGTGTGTGGGGACATTGTGCGCACTCTCTGGGCAAATGTGTTTGCCCATAAATCACGCTGTCGCTGATTTATACACAGGCTCACAGGTTAGGTAATTGCAGTAAACAGAATAAACAGAGCTCACTCCGGCTGGATTTATGGGTGGAAGAGTGGACTCTTTAACCAGTAAAGAAAGCCACTTTGCCATCCCTTTTGTGTTCCACTCAATATTTCAAAAATGATGGCTTAAATATTTATTTCCAAACTGGACATAGTAGCAGTAACTATGTCAGTCCTAAGTGCTGTCTGAGTAACCACATCTTTTGGCAGGGGGGAGAAACTTAAGAATTCACCACTGAATTACTGTTGTCCCATAAGTGATTTTCACATTGTCCCCATGGCAGAAGAGCCTCTGGTGTTCCCAGAACATTATATACTAGTTTGTGGTATCTGTTCACAGTGTCTTTAAATTTAATTGCAATATCATGACCTTTCCAACAAATCCACTTCCAGCCTCTCATGTTAGTTAACTGTGTACAACGCCATTCCTTAAAAGCACATTTGAAGCACATTCTTTCCCCCAAAGAATACTGGGCACTGTAGTTTGTCCCTCACAGAGCTACAAGTCTCAGCGATCTTTAGCAAACTACAGTGCCCAGAATTCTTTAAAGAAAAGAAGCGGCTTCAATTTGAGTGTGCACACAGCAAAAGGAAATTCACTTTCCTAGGACTGCAGTATTCTTTCCTCCCACACAATGGAGGTGGGTGGCAGAAGAGGAGTAGAAGCAGCAGGACAGGTGTACACTATAGACTGGAGTGGGGAAACACACTGTTTAGAGCTAAATTTGTAAGAAGGACAGTGCCGGATTTAAAAAGGTAAAGGTACCCCTGCCCGTATGGGCCAGTCGTGACTGACTCTAGGGTTGCGTGCTCATCTTGCTCAAGAGGCTGGGAGCCGGTGCCGTCCGAAGACACTTCCGGGTCACGTGGCCAGCGTGACGAAGCTGCAGCTGGTGAGCCAGCACCAGCACAGCACATGGAAATGCCATTTACCTTCCCGCTATAAAGTGGTACCTATTCATCTACTTGCACTTAGGGGTGCTTTCGAACTGCTAGATGGGCAGGAGCTGGGACCGAATGACCGGAGCTCACCCTGCCGCGGGGATTCGAACCACCAACCTTATGATCAGCAAGTCCTAGGCACTGAGGTTTTACCCACAGCGCCACCCGTGTGCCAGATTTACGTATAAGCTAAACAAGCTATAGCTTAGGGCCCCACTCCCTTGGGGGCCCCCAAAAAAATTAAAGGGGAAAAAACTGGATGTACATTTCCAAAATATAAGATAAAAAGCAAATAAAATAAAACCTACATACAGTAACAGTGTTTTGTGTTGTGTAGGCTCCTATGATGTAAGTATTGGGCCCCGCCTGCTAGCCTGCTCCCGGAAATATCACTGGTTTGCTCATTTCTATATATAGGGTGCCTGCATTCTGCATGGACTGGTTGCATGGCAAGATGTGCAAATGGCTTTAGAGACCTATTAGGTCCATAAATTACCATATAGCATATATTCAACACAGAAAACAGCAACAATTTGTTGTTGCCAAAGGACAACTGGACAAATAAAGGGCCCCATTACCTTCAGTAGCTTAGGGCCTCATCAAACCTAAATCCGGCCCTGAAGCAGGACACACCCCTCCTAAAAAAAGGCTAATAGAAAGGAGAGTTTAGCCTTGCTGGTACCAACTATGAACATATGAGCAAGCCTGCTTGGTCAGGCCAGTGGCCCTTTTAGTCCAATGGACGACCAGATGCCTGGGGAAACCTGCAAGGTAAACATGAGCACAACAGCCCTCTCCCAACCCGCAGTTCTCAGCACCTGGTATTCAGAGGCATAATGCCTCTGACAGTGATGGTAGAATGCAGCCGCTGTGTGGCGCTGTGGGTTAAAGCCTCAGCGCCTAGGACTTGCCGATCGAAAGGTCGGCGGTTCGAATCCCTGCGGCGGAGTGCGCTCCCGCTGCTCGGTCCCAGCGCCTGCCAACCTAGCAGTTCGAAAGCACCTCCGGGTGCAAGTAGATAAATAGGGACCGCTTACCAGCGGGAAGGTAAACGGCGTTTCCGTGTGCGGCTCTGGCTCACCAGAGCAGCGATGTCACGCTGGCCACGTGACCCGGAAGTGTCTCCGGACAGCGCTGGCCCCTGGCCTCTTAAGTGAGATGGGCGCACAACCCCAGAGTCTGTCAAGACTGGCCCGTACGGGCAGGGGTACCTTTACCTTTACCTTTAAGGGTTCTGTGCTGTACTCTTTGTTCTGGACTGCGCTGCTCATCCTGCAAATCCCTAGACTGCCATCACCCATCAGGCTTAGCAGTGATCAAGCACGACATTATCTTGAGTGCTGAATTGGCATGGCTGGCCCTCAACACCCTCTTTGTCCAGAAGACTCTTCTCCAAAATACTGTTATGAACATCCATTTAGATTTGAGTGCATATATTAAGTTTGATTTCATTACCAAAAACTCAAAGAGCTTTGTGAATGACGAAATATTATATGATCTCCTGTCCGGCTCTGTATGCCTGCAACTGTAGGCATGCTGTATTATTGCTCCAGAGCAACTGCAATTTATGGACAGAGGGACTTTAAAGAAATAAGTTGTCTCTTGAATCAAATGTGACACAGAGTGTGTGTTCTTAAGGTGATGGTATTCTAGACATCTTTCATCGGTTTGCACATAATTGCTTGATAGTTACCTGTGGAAAATGGAACTTTGTTCAATGTAGCGCTTTCTGCTAGGACAGAACCAAAAAGTTAAATTGAAAATCGATCCTCAAATGATTATGCTTTGCACAGCTATCTTATTCATTATGTTTTGCTAGCTATTGACCAAGAAAGATGCCATTTTGCTAATCTGCCACTATAGCGGAACATCTCTGTTTCCACATAAGGACTGGCATTGCTGGGCTGGAATGTGAGTGTGCAAAGATCTGAAGGTACAATATTGCACATACAAAATCAGAAACGATGTTGCAGTGCCATGGACAAAACTGCCAACTTTGGGATTTGTGAGTCCTTGAATATTGCATAAAACACACTTAAAGAATTATTTCTTGGAACTGAACATTGTTAACATTTTCCCTGCATCAGGAAGCTTTTTTTTCTCAGAGGGAAATTGGAACAGTCAGCCTTCAATCCATTCTGCACATCTTTATTTGATTCTAAAAGCAAAAGTGACATATTTAAAACTCTACCATTTAAATTCACAAATTGTTCTACATTCAGGAGAACTGCCAAAAGCATTGCTTTTAATATATTTTAAAATTTCCTTTCATCCCATCCCTGAGAGCCAAGATACTTATTTCATTACAGGCATAACTTCTCCACCCCTTTTTTTCAAAAAAGAAACATTTAAAATCCAGTAGAAACCCATCCAAGTTTCTCATAGTCTGAGTGAGACTCTCCAATTAACATTTGTTATATAGTGGCGCTAGCGCAAAAAAAAAAAAAGTTATTGAAGCTTTTTGGGAAATGGGCAAATGTTGCTGAAAAAAGCTATAAACTCTGGGCTCAATCCCTTCACAGTAGTGTGCTATGCCTTCCATCAAAAAGCTGAAGTCTGGCCTCACGCACTTGGAAACAGGACAAATTCAGTTCTTGGCTCTGTATGCTGGAAGAAAAAGAACTGCGGAACAGAAAGGAGAGAAAAGTAGAGTGAGAGATAGACGTTTCACAGCCAACGTAGATATCACAAACGAGTGAGACTGTGTACAGTAGTACCTTGGGTTAAGAACTTAATTCGTTCTGGAGGTCCGTTCTTAACCTGAAACCGGTCTTAACCTGAGGTACCACTTTAGCTAATGGGGCCTCCTGCTGCCGCTGCCGCGCGATTTCTGTTCTCATCCTGAAGCAAAGTTCTTAACCTGAGGTACTATTTCTGGGTTAGCAGAGTCTGTAACCTGAAGCGTCTGTAACCTGAGGTACCACTGTACACACCAAACATTTAAAGCACATCCCCTGCAAAAAGAAAAAGTATCCTGGGAACTGTCGTTGACTCCTCAGAGAGCTACAATTCCCAGCACCCTTAACAAACTACAATTCCTGTGATTCTTTCCCCAGGTGATGTGCTTTAAAAATAGGAAAACAGAACGAAAGAAGAAAGTTGACCCCCGCCCCCCAGTGCTGCAGTCTTAATTTAAATTGGGAGTCTAAATTGGCCACATTTGCTATTTTAAATAACTGCAGGAGATCCAGCTACAGATCTCCTGCCATTGCATCTAGCTGCAACTTAAATTTAGAAGTGCAGGCAAATGTTCAGAATAGCTGAGAAATACTGCCTGAGCAGAAGCAAGCAGAAAGTGGGGGAGGGGGGAATGTGCAAACTAGGAGTCACTAGCACTACCAAAGTAATCATAAACATACTCAGAATTAAGCCCCGCTGACTTCAGTAGATCTTAATCCTAGTTTTGTGGGTTTAGGGTTGCTGCCTGCAGACCTTCCAAGTGTCCCTATTTTCCAGGGATGTCCCTGATTTACAGAAGATGATCCTGGAATGTCCCACTTTTCTTTAGGATGTCCCAATTTTCATTGGAGAAATGTTGGAGGGTATGGTACGATGTCCCTAATTTCACTGGAGGGTATGGAGTTATCTGACCCCCGAGTCGTCTGAAGGCAATCCAGTATAGGGAAATGTTTTTTTAATGTTTAATGTTTTGTTGTGTTTTTATATATGTTGGAAGCTGCCCAGAGAGGCTGGGGCAACCCAGAAAGATGTGTGAGGTATAAATAGTAAAATTATCAGAGAAATGTTGGAGGGTATGAGCCTGCAGCCCGCTTACCTGCTGAACTCACCAAAAGTGTGGTTCCTTTTGGCACGCAAAGGCAGCGAGAGCACATATGGGTGCAATTTTAAGAAAGTAAGCCTGTGTGTCGCTAATGCTGCTTAGCTCAAAATACCGTACTTAGTTTAAGCTACTTGCCAGCCAATTAAGCTCCTCTGAATCCAGTACATGACAGGTTAAGGGTCTTTCCTGCTCCTGCGAGGCTCTCCACACATAGCCTTGCACTCTCTTCAGCTATCAGGCAAAATGATAGCTACCGCAGGGCAAACACGTCATCACTTCAGGCAACACACCTCTTACCTGTCAGGAACACAGGGTTTTGCAGCATGTCACCGGGAACAGCTGATGAAAGTCCCTGCCCTTCCTCATTCCACTGCAAGAGGCAGGAGCGGAGCTAGAGGCATTTAGAGATTTCCAGAGATTTGGAAACTGTGATTCTACTCCTGGGACTTTGGCATCTTATCCCACCCTCTCCCCCCATCCCAAACATAGGCATAAAAGACGGCAGGCTGTGGATTGTGATAAATGTATGCCTCTTTTAAAAAATAAATGCAAATAAAATAATAAAAGTTTTTTACTTTTATTTTATTCTATCACTTATCTTTTCAGCTTTGGAAATAAAGATATGATGTGTTTATTTAGTCAGCTGGATTTCGATGTTTCTGATTAACCTGTGATTAAAGAAACACAAACTGATAAAACTAGGAGGAGACTGAGAGGGTTAATAGCAAGACTCCTTGTTTCCCTTCAGCAGCTACAGCAGAACTGGAGGACCCGACCCCCTGTAGACATTGCTGGACTCCCAACTCCTCAGCTCCAGCCAGCATGGCCAATGGTTAGGGATGATGAAGGGTCGTAGCTTCTCCAACCCTGAACCACAGAGATGGTCTAAAATATTTTGGTGCCTAGGACAGCAAATCCAAATGACAATCCCCACGCTTACTTGGTGGTAAACATATAGTAAAATATAAAATAGTTATATATTGCCTGGTAATTTGGTTGGCCCCTTCATTGTACAGTGTATCATTATAGCTGAAACATACATGACATGAAATGGGCTATAACTGGTGCTTCAATAAAAGTAAATAGTCCTGATCAAAATACTGGAAGCAGCACAAATAGACATGTGCATAAATCTCTTTGCTGGAATCAAATGGATTTTTAAAATGCTTTGCTTTGTTGGGGATATTATTATTATTAATAATAATCTGTTAGTCGCTTTATCTTGCCAAAGGCAACCCAAAGCGACTTACAAGCTAACCAAAATAATAAAATCCCACATAGATACATTAAAACCAAGAAGGGAAAACACACACAATACATTAAAAACATCCCACACAACTTCTGTTCTGCTTCTCTACAATCACAAGGCCCCATTGCTTCAGTCCCCAAATATAGTCATTTATAATGTCTTATACTATATAAAAAAATGTGTATACATATGTGTGCATCTGTCTGTCTCTTTAAAAAATCAGAGTGATTTCCAGGTCAGCCAACAGAAAAGACATTGGACAGAAATGACATCAGATATAAAGCAGCACCTACGTGCACCACCACAGCGTGTGCTTGCATGTTTAACTATGTCATATGCAGCGAAACAGCCAAGACGGAGGCAATACGGCTTGCCAAGAGTTGTGTGAGCAGAGACTGGGTCACCATGCTGAAAGGGCACCTTGTCAACCTTTGAGCAAATCTCTGTAGTCGAAGGGTGCTGAAATCCCCAATCAGAGATGGGCCGAGGCTCCATCTGAGTTTCATCTATAGAGGGAAAGAGATGCATCTTCTTACCCCCCCCCTTCCCCTCCTCCTTGCTGCTCGCCAACTTCTAAACAAGCATTCCGATGGGCTTTGGAACAGAGAGACTGTCTCAAACTCCCAGGAAGCCATTGGGCCATAGTGGAGCCAGCCTCCTCCTCATCCATCATCCTTATCAGCGTACTCTGGCAGGGCTACGGTCCCTGGCAGCAAGGCCTGCTAGGACAGAGAAAGTAGGCTCATTTGAGAAGGGAGCCCTCGTGGAGACAAGGAGGGGCGCACCGGGGCGATAAGCCACACCACAAACAAAAACAACTGTCCTCATTTGAAACTTCAAAGCCTATTGGGCTTTAAATTTATATGGCTTAGGGATGAGGCTGTATCAATAGTTTGATAGGAGGACGCTGGGAGAGATGGTTACAGGTAGAAAGGAGTGAAATTCTGAAACAGTTTGAAGGCAATGGCTTCGTAACACGTACTTCATACATATCGCACAGGGAGCTCAGACAACTGGCAATCTGATTTCACATGTCACAAGACTGAGATTCTCAAAAGACACTCGATTTCAAAAAGAGAGATCTTGTCTTGTGTGCTGTATTCTTGCAGCGCTTAGTGAGTAGGTTCAAAATAATATTTTTATTACGTGAAGATCCCACCTTCACTTCAAAGGTAGATGGCTCTCCCACTCTCCATATTATTATTATTATTATCATCACAACAACCTTGCGAGGTAGGTTAGACTAAGAGCTGGTGACTGGCCCAAAACAAAAGAGCTTCACCTACTACACCACTGTGGCTCTCAAATGTTAAAACACTGAAAAATGGTCCGTGTCCACTAATACAGTGGTACCTCAAGTTACAAACGCTTCAGGTTACAGACTCTGCTAACCCAGAAATAGTACCTCAGTGCTTCAGGATGAGAACAAAAACCGTGCAGCGGCAGCGGGAGGCCTCATTAGCTAAAGTGGTACCTCAGGTTAACAACAGTTTCAGGTTAAGAACGGACCTCCAGAATGAATTAGGTTCTTAACCCGAGGTAACACTGTACAGTTTTGTGTTGTCAGTCCCCAGAGATGTGATGTTCAGCAGCCCAAACCCCTCCAAACCTCAAGACCAGCACAAAAATATTGTTACTGATATAGCTTGACCTTTGGGGCACTTTCCAAAGTGTGTGTATGTGAGCACAAATGCTTCATGTACGTAAACTACAGGTTTATATAATGGGTTGCATGGTAAACTATAGGCGCAATGCAGCAAAAGAAAATAATGGAATGGCTCATATACCATTGGTTAGGTGCCAGGCAAAAACATTTCTTTTTCACCAGGCCTCTGGCTTTTAATTATTTGCGTGGACAGGCAGAGCCCCCCAAACCCTGGGCGGCCCCTGTGTGGAATAACGACTCAAGGCAACATGCTATGGGATTAAAATTGGCCACAAAATTATTATGTTTCAGATGTGGGATAGACCTTGGCTCAGGCATTGGGTGTTTATCCCTCCCAGTCCCCCGTTGGGGATCTGGGGAACATCAGGGTTATCCAGTGTGAGTGGGGGATGGGCTGGCTCTGGAAAACATATGTTCAAGCAGAGACAGCCTGCCCCCGTTACAACGTCGCAGGGGAGAGCAATGACGACCTCTAGGCCAATGCCAACGGCCAACGCCTTCCCTCAAACAACCCCTTTAACAGGTAACCCTGGTATCGCTGCCACGAAGAGGAGGGGACCATGGGCCACTGTTGCATGCCCCCCCCCCTATTTAGACTAAAGGATTCCGCCCAAGGCCTGATACCGCCAAAGTTGTGACGTTTTGCTATGGGAAAGGCAAACCTGCCAATGCAGGAGAATTTCTTTCCGGCCCTTCAACAGCAACCTTGACGTAGCAGCGCCTGCGTGCCTGTAGAGATTGGAGAAACAGTTAATCTGCAAAAGAAGTCTTAACTGAGGTTGGGTAGGGTGGGAGAAGCTCTGGAGCCAACTGACGATTCCCGGGTAAGATCCTCCCCCTATTGTGTGGGCAGGTAGTCCCTCCCCCTACCTGGCCTGATCACCTTGGCAATGCCTCCCTAGGCAGGATTGGGCAACTGGCTGAGGTAGGCGGAGGCCTCCAGGTATCCCACCTGGGGGGAGGTGAAGCCAAGCCTGTGCTAATGGCGCCGCATAGGGTCCAGGGGGGCTGCGCATGACCACGCAAAGGGTGCCCCCCATTTAATGTGGGGAGCGGTCATTGTGGCCTCCAACAGTGGTTGGGATGTTTTAGTCCTATCTTTTAAAAATATGAATGGGTTTTAGATTTTATTCTGTTTTAGTTTTATGCTGGTTTAAATGTATGTGTTATTTATTGTTGTAAGTCACTTTGAGTTATTATTTGTTTTTTTAAAAAGGTGACTAATCAATTTAAATTAACAACAACAACAACAACAATTCCTGGACCTAATCACAACAAACATTTCCTGTTTCATACCCATACTTAAAAACCACAACACAGACCACCATGTCTTATTCCCCCCACCCCCCTCAGAGTCACCTTGAAGATAACAGAGCTGAGCAAGATTGCTGCCTGAAGGCACAGAGCAAACATCAGGATCCTAACCTAGTGTTTGCATTATAAGATTAATGCAGGGAGCATTTTCAGGGAAAAACTGATGAGCTGGAACCTCAATCATTCTTCTCTGCAAATTCCATCACACCTTCCAAGGTGGCTTATTCCCATCCCTTACAAATAGCCTAAACAACATTTGAGGAGAGATACATCCATTTTTGTCCCAGGCTTGTGTGTGATAAACATGCCAACATCAAGTGCAGTTCTGTACTGTACAGTTGATGGAGAATAGTTGCTATTTTAATTGTATTTTAAATACCTAAAAATGATACGGCCCTGAAGAAGCGTCTCCACCCCATTGATCACTAATGGTCCAGCTCTGAGGGCCTTCTTGTAGTTCCAATACTGCAAGATCCCGGTTGGGCTGGCACCTTTAACCTTATTAGACACCTACCAATCCAGATGGAAAGCTACACTGCTGGAAAAGCTTAAAGGCTTGGGGATCCCACAGCAGACTTTGATAGCGACAGGCTTCGAGAAAGCTAGGACTACAATTCGCCAGCGTATCCTGGACGTAGAATTACAATGCCACATGAGCGAAATGATCAAACATCCGGCAATAAGGGACTATGGAAGAGGTTTCTCTCCAGCTAACTATCTGTCAGGTCTTCAGGTACCCAAATACAGACGGTCTTTTACCCTCGCCAGATTTAACGTTCTTCCTTCTGCCTTACTTCAGGGCAGATTTGAGGGTAAACCTTACACAGTCCTTGTGGTTCGTTGGAAGTTGAAACTGCCTCACATGTACTATTATGTTGTCGTCTTTATGAGGATATACGTTTGACTTTTATTACACCTGTTTTGCAAAAGTCCAGGAAAGAATTGGATTACCATAGTTTAAAACTACTGTTAGAGGAATTGAAACAAGGTGATAAGTTGCTTGTTAAAGTTTTATAATTTGGAACGCAAGAGTGGGAGATGTGAGAAAGTCTAAAAGATGAAGAAAAGATGGGTATTACAAGATGTTAAATCTTATGTTTGTTCTTTTTTCTGTCTATTATCTGTTTATTCTGTCTTTTCTCTACTGTATTAACAAAACTTTTAATAAATTTTTTTATAAAAAAAAATAAAACTACTGTTAGAGGACAAGAATCCCAAGACTACATTAAATGTAGCTAAATTCTGTGCATCTGCAATCAACCGCAGGAAGCAAGTGGTATCCCATAATGTTCAAACCCCTAAATGTTAATTACTGGGGACACGTTAACAATTAATTTTTCATTTTTATATTTAGAGCCTTGTTATATTCATATTGTCCCTTGTATTTCTGATATTTTTATGATCTGTGATATTGTGTGTGTGATGCTGGTCTGTGACCGTATTAATAAATTCATTCATTCAATACTGCAAGATGTGAAATTACAGGGAACCAGGCAGAGGGCCTTCTCAACAGTCGTACCCATCCTGTGGAACACCCTCTCAGCAGATGTCAAAGAGTTACACAACTGTTTTGGGAAGCTTTTAATGTTTGTTTTCCCACCCCCCGCTCTGTATTTTTCTCAGAAGCTGCCCAGAGTGGCTAGGACAATCCAGTCAGATGGGCAGGCTATAAGAAATTATTATTATTATTGTTATTATTGCTGCTGCTGCTACTACTACTACTTGGGTTTTTTGAGAGGCAAAATGATTGCATGCATTTTGATAGGAGAAATACGGTAAAAACCATCTATGTTTGCTTTATTTTACAGAAATCCTCGAGACTTCTGATCACACTTCTTTGGCACACCACCTACCTCTTTTTCTCCAGACTGCCATTCAGTTTGGTTCACCTGCTATGTGTGGAATTGCCTACTAAAGTTCTAGTTAAGGAAGGAGATTCAGATCCCCCCCCCCCCCCGTTTGCCTTCTTAAAGGGATAGTGCTTTTCAGACCACTCCAAAAACTGGTCTTGGAGATATTTCCTATATATATTTTGACACACAAGCTTCTTGTCAGTCCCCTCTCCTTCCTTTGTACTGAGGATTCAGAGTGTAAATACACATCTGTGCATATAAATAAAAATATTTGTTATAATTACATTCATGCAAACAGTCCACTCTCTTCTGTGGTTTATATCAGCCCCTTAAGTTTGTAATTTATCTTGGCGCAGTCTAGACTGGAGCCACTTTGAAGCTGCTTCAAACAGGATGAGAACAAACAATTTTTCCAAAGTGGTTGGATTAGAAAAAAGGATTGGTCACTCACTGCACTTTCCAAACTGCAGCTATCCTGGGTTGTTGCTAAATACTGCACGGGAACTAAGGTCCTGCAGTCTCTCACTCTCCAGCTTTCACTTCCAGTTAGGAAAGGTGGGAAACCAAATGAGTTTGGAAGATCAATCTTAAAAGATGCAGACTCTCTCTCTCTCTCTCTCTCTCTCTCTCTCTCTCTCTGTGTGTGTGTGCAAGTGCAAGTGCAAGAAATGTAGTGAATGTAGATATTTTCATCTGTAGTTAATATTTTTTATAGCTATATATAAAAGAATGTAGAATTCGTTCTTGCAGGAAATATATATTCCAGAGAGCTGTTGCATAGCACAGTGGTTAAATTCATTGGATTATTTTAGACAAAACAGTTCTCAGCATCAACTTCAACCCCCACTAAG
Source organism: Podarcis cretensis (assembly GCF_951804945.1). Taxonomy (NCBI): domain Eukaryota; kingdom Metazoa; phylum Chordata; class Lepidosauria; order Squamata; family Lacertidae; genus Podarcis; species Podarcis cretensis. The sequence continues at coordinate 65,996,826 of NC_137171.1, read as the reverse complement.
GTAGTAATAATATCAGTATACCTTAGTGTAAGGTTTGTGGGGATAATGTATGTGGAGTGCATTGTGCACTTTGGGGGGGGGGGGGGGAAGGTGTCTAATTACCAAAGGGTTCTGAATTACTTGCAATTGCATGAATTTGATAGTCAAGAAAGCCAGTTCTGACAAGTAAGCACGGAGATTGGAACCACTCCAAACGTAGCATTTCAATAGGTGTGGAGGAAAAGCATTGGTGGATTGGTTCCTGTTCTAAATAATAGCATGTCTGCATGCAGCTAGGATGCATCACTGTGTGGAACCAAATGTAAGGTAGATGGCAGAGGAAGAACAAATGAGAAGGGAAGAGTTCAAGAAAGACACAAGTCTTCCTCTGGACAGATCCGCATAAGATTACTGCAGGAAGCACCAGTGTTACACCAGCCCCTGAACTGCCGTTCTCAAGATTACCGGTAGATCCATGACATGGATATAAATCCAACGTAATCTTGTAAAATAGATGGGTACTCGGAATACGTGTGTTTTAGGGTAGGTCAGTAGATACCGGGTATAACAGAGAATGATGCCTACGTATGTTTATTGAATGTGTGCATCCAGATAGCTCACCATTTCTCCCAACCACAAAAGAGGAGAGGAGGCGTATGGTTGCTAGTCCCACTCCCTTCATTGTGTCCCTGTTCTCTTTCTCCCCCCCCCCCAATCCATACCTTGGGGAGGACATCTGAAGAGGGATACTGCTCCTATTTCATCTGCATCCACTGTACAATTGCTGCCGGTTTGGGCAGCAGTGTACAAGCGATCCATGTTTATACTGCATCAGTCCTGTTTCTCCTGATGAAAGGCTACATTTTGATGCTTTTTTATCTAACCAATTTGGATCTGAATTGAGAAGTGGTGACCTTTTAAGCTGCCTTTTAAGCTGGTGATGTGTGCACAGCCTAAAATTCCCTGCAGGATTGAAAACTACACCATCAGGATTCCAGATCGTGTAGGCAGCCTACATGTGCAGAGCAGAGACTCCTCTTTTCATATCTCCCCCTTGTTATACATTCATGCTGGGTGGGGCAATGGGCCTGGCAAGGCCGGTGATCACAGCCCCACCCCAACTGTAATATATTGTGGTGGAGAACAGCTGGAAAGGGCTAGTCGCTCATCAGTTTAGCAGTGTTGTATAAAACTGGGGTAGAATCAGGTGTACCTTTCTACCTAGGCCAGGGGTCTGCAACCTTTAAGACAAAAAGAGCCACTTGGACCCGTTTCCGAAGGGGAAAAAACTGGGAGCCGCAAAACCATTGCGACATTTAAAACAAATATAACACTGCATATATTGTTTCTTACCTTAATGTCCGATCTGACAGCGGGCGGGAAGGTGACGTCGGGACGGTGCATGACTAACACACGCACCGCCCCCATGCGACATCACAGCCAGTACAGCGCCCGCCACAGTGGGGAGTGTCAGGGCGCACAATGCGCCTCCTCCCCTCGCTAGTATCCGCCCCAGAGCCGCGGCAAAGGTGTAAAAGAGCCACATGCGGCTCCGGAGCCGCGGGTTGCAGACCCCTGACCTAGGCCATCAGAAGATGGTATTCTACACAAGTTGTCAATCTGAGCAGCTGGAAGTCTATTTTTATAACAATAGCCTGAAGAGAATTCTGCCATTCTATGAGCCAATAAACATCTGTCTCTATTGGTGCAAATGCTAAGGAGACCATCTGGGAAAACATGTGTTTCCTATATTTTCCACACAAATGCTGCATTTTAAATAGTACAGTCTTTGCCCATTTGAAGTTGCCAGAGTTTACGATCATTGTTTCTTTTTTTTTAAAAAAAGTTTGCAATAATGTGCATGCAAGCTCTCCAGGCTGCAAAGGAAATCTGCAAAAATATTTGGTGTCCCCGCCCCTGTCTCCACCTCCAAGGTACACTCAGTGGCTCCAGTTGGTCCCCAAATGCACTAGCTAGTTTAGGAGGGCAGAAATATTAATCTCCAAAGAACCAATGCTCAATTATGATTATGAAGCAACAGGCAGTTAACATGGCTCCCCCTTTGGAAATTACCCACTAGGTTTTAGAAGATAGCAGATTTGAGACCTAAGTAACCTTAAAAAAGGAAAGGAAGTAATTTAGGCAGGTGCCTGCTATTGATGTGAGAAGAGAAGGCAGTTGAAAAGGCAATTGGAAAAGCAAGTTCTGTGGGACAAGCACTGTCTTGCATAAGGAGAGGGCACTGTGCTTTGTGTTGCATGCTTCTCAGGGCAAATAGTGTTATTTATCAGGGAGAATCACCTTTGCCTACTCTTGCTCTCCTGTACCATTGCCTAAGTTCACAAGGCAGCGATTTCAGCTGCTAGTTTATTAAAAGAAACAACGTACTGTTGACTCATCTTTTTTCATCACTCCCGTTTAAGAGCAAATCCAGGTAGAGGGGGCCAACAGCCATGGAGCCAAAATGAGGCCAATGCAAAACAGGAAGGGAGCTATCAGCACACTCAAAGAAACCTGAGCCTTGCCAAAGGAAATAAATTTATTAAACCCCCACCCGTGTAAAGAAAACCAAAAACAAACCACAGCTCAATAAGGACTAAGCATGCTCAGAAGCCACAGGCTATTGAGTATTATCTAGATTTTTTTAATGTAGAAAAACCATTAGGTTGGCAGGGAAATGGATTGAGTATCCCGAGGAGGGCATGGCTGGCTGAAAGCCTGAGCAGGAGCACTCTGATAAGAAAGGGGGGATATGGACTTTGGTTGCAGTGCTGTGTTTCTTTAAACATTCGCAAGCAAAAACTGTTACAGAAGTGAATTTGCAAAATGAAATTATGCAATAACATTGGGGTTGCCCTGGAGCTTCATTTTTACAAACAACCGATGCACTTGCTTGGTCTAATTATGAATTATCACTGAAAGTAAGGGAAATAATTGATTCTATGATAGGCTTTTATAGAGACAAATTCAGCTGATTTGATAGGGAGCTGTTTGGAGACAGCGCCTTTACTTCAAGTGGGAATTGAAAGTGGAGACATCATATGTACTTTTCTTTCTTTCTTTCTTTCTTTCTTTCTTTCTTTCTTTCTTTCTCTGTTACACAAGAAAATCTTTAATAAAAACTTTTTTAAAAAGGTGAAAAATACTTGTGATGACAATGCTGGAGACAAAGTTGCCTTTATCCTAACTGTCTTTCCATCCAACCATCTGTCTACCCCTCCATTGATTTTTTTCACCAGAAAAGAGACAAAATGTTTCCAAACACCAGACTAATGAAGTTTTGAGCACTGCCTTATATGTTTATGTTCTTTTGCACCTTACAATTTTATACATTTCTACCCAGAAGTCCAGTGGGGGATAGCAGCCTTCTCCAACCTGGTGCCTTTCATGTGTTTCATGGCTGGGGCTAATGAGATTCATAGAATCCTAGAGTTGGAAGGGACCTTGAGGATCATCTAGTCCAAGCCCCTGCAATGCAGGAATCTGCAGCTGTCCCATACAGGGATCGAACTGGCAACCTTAGCATTATCAGCACCACACTGCAATCCAGATTGTCTTGAGGACACCAGGTGTGGTAAGGCTGGGCTATGGGATTGCTGTTATAACAGATGGAGAGAAAGTTCTCACTGTCCCCTGTCTCTACTCCATGCATAAGGTTATATGCCTCTATCATATCTCTCCTTACTTGTCTTCCCTCCGCATCAAAAAACAACAACCCTCAAATAATAAGCCACATGTGCCCCATTATGCTGATGTTTAAAGAGTTGTGCTGGCTGCTAATTTGTTTCATAGCTGAATTGAGGATACAGTGGTACCACGGTTCTCAAACGGAATCCATTCTGGAAGCCCATTTGGCTTCCAAATCATTCAGAAACTGAGGCACAGCTTCCCATTGGTTGCAAGAGCTTCTTGCACTCAGTGGAAGCTGCATTGCACGTTTGGGTTCCGAAAAATGTTCGAAAACAGAAGCATTTACTTCCAGGTTTTCAGCGTTTGAGAACCGAAATGTACGACAACAGAGGCATTCGGGAACCAAGGTACCTCTGTATTGATTTTTAAAACCTGAAAGTGATAGGAACACATGTAGTTTAGAGACCACTGTTTGTAACATAAACCCCCTCAAGCTTTTGTATCATCTGGTGGGCCTTTCCTCGGGGTATCTTCCTTGACTACAGAGAGATCAGCATTCCCAGTGAGCAGGGCCTTTCCTTACAAGATGAGTCACACTGCAAGCTCCCTTCTGGCCTTCAGAAAGGAAATAAAAATCTTTGTATTTAAGCAGACTTTTTTTGGAGCGGGTGTTAAACTTTTTAAGTTTCTGCTGTGTATTTATTTCTTTATTTTATTGGGTTTTTACAAATTGAAATAATGAAAGAAAACCACAAAGACTAACATGTCAACGTGGGAAGTCATCACAGAGATGCCCTTGTTATACAGGTAAGTATACCTGCATACATTTGAAACGTCATTTTAATTAGGAAAACCATATTTCTCTCCTTGATGTGGATACGAAGTTTATGAGTTTCTGCTGTGTATTTATTACATTTTTATTGTGTATTTAGAGTTGGTTTTGAAATGATTTTTAAATGTTGTTTTTTAAAAATAATAATAATAACTGATTGCATTGTTGCTAGTAACCTTGGAAGCCCAAACTTGGGAAGAAACATGGGCTAGAGACGTGTAAGAATGAATAAAATGAATTGTTTAAATTTGCTTACACTTGAATAAATCATTGTGTACAAAAGAGCTGGAGCAGGGTATATTTTTCTGCATTTGGAGTCTGTCACCTCTAATTTGCGATTCTTTTAAGGGAAAATAGTCTTCTTCTTAGAAGCAACACACACACACACACACACACACACACACACACACACACCTTAAAGTTGGGAACAACCATTTCTTAAAACCAGACACCGAAACATTAATAACACATGCTACCAAGAAAGAAAGGAAAGAGAGGGCTTCGGCCATTCCATAGTTTGTGGCTTTCAATCTCTTTGACCTTTCCTTCTGGTGCTGAAAATGCTCATCTTGCCTAAAATCCCTGTCATATAAGCAAGATGCTGTCAAATTGATAAGCAACCTTCAGCACACCTGTGTAGCTCACCGTCGCCCCCTTTAGTGAGACTCTGCCTATGCCACTGTTGATCTGTCAGGTACCTATGAGTGATGGCTCAGGGTGGGAGAGGCTGGCATTACCCTGTAAGCTAGACAACAATCCCCTTTATGTAAGCACAGCTCTTGCGGCTGGGCTCAGTAGCAGCTCTCTGCACCGAGGGGAGCTGTTCCGTGCCCCTGCTCAGGCTGTCACTAACCCACCTCTCGGCTCATTTATCCACCTCTGGGCAGCCTGCTGACAGCACTTCCCTTTACTACCAGCTGCAAAAACCTGGCAGCTGATTTAGGAGAGTTGCTGAGCCCCAAAATGTAAACCGTTTTTTTCCACCAGGAATGTATAAGCAAGCCATAAACTAAAAGATTTGCTTCTGGTCACATGGGACAGGCCCCCCATAAAATTGAAGCATTGATCTCTATTTTAGTTAACGGCCTCTAAGCTGCCCAGATGATTGAAGACCTGAGCCTTAACAAACTTTGTAATCTCCTGCCATACATCTGACATGGCATGTTTGAAGTCCGAGGACGAGTTATTTATATTATTTATATAATAAGCGGTGAAAAGACATTAGCCAAAAGTAAGGCTGAAATAGCTCCCATTGTATGAGAGGTAACAAAAACATGCACATGGATGCTGGATGGTCACATTCCTTGTGGCCTACCATTTTAACACCTTTGTGAAAGGACATTCAGGTATGTGCCCTGCATATCATATTACAGATGTACAAGCTTTTGTTAAAGTATTGCAGTGGAGAAAAATGGCAATGAGATGGCCGAGAAATGGGTATATTGATTTCAAGAAGGGTGGGGGGTGTTGATAACTGTACGCAACATGGAATTATCTGCAGGCAGAAATAGTTCTTTCCTCCCTTAGAAGCCAAAATGAAGTAGGCATTTTTGAACACGTCTTCCAAACCTATTATAGGTTCACTTCCAAACCTGTTGTAGTTAAAATGAAGTGTTTTTAATTCCTGGTTTCAGGGGCTTGGCTCTATTGAAACGAACGGGGACTACTAACGCATCTCACTAGCAATTATTGGAATCATAGAGTCATTTTCTCTGGAGGAGAAAACAAGCTTGCTGCATCTTCTATGTGACAGCCCTTTCAATATTTGAATTGCTTCTCAGCCTTTTGACTAAGTTCAAGTGTGTTGATATCAGTCTCCTCTTTTCTAGGCTAAACATACCCAGCTCCTTCAAGCGCTCCTCATAAAGCTTGGTTTCCAGCCCCTTGATCATCTTGGTTGCCCTCCTTTGCACGCGTTCCAGCTTGTCAATATCCTTCTTAAATTGTGGTGCCCAGAATTGGACACAGTATTCCGAGTGTGGTCTGACTAAAGTAGAATAGAGTTACTTCCCTTGATCTGGACACTATACTGTACCTCTGTTGATGCAGCCTAGAATAACATTAGCTCTTTTTTTGCTACTGCATCACACTGTTGACTCATGTTAAGCTTGTGGTCCACTACGACCCCAGTTCCTTTTCACATGTACTGCTAGTAAGCCAGGTGTCTCCCTAACTTACATTTGTGCAGCTGGTTCTTCCTGCCTAAGTGCAGAACCCCAATTGAAATTCATTTTGTTGGTTTGGGCCCAGTTCTCCAATGTGTTAAGGTCATTTTGAATCCCAAATCTGTCTTCTGTGGCATTCGCTGCCCCTCCTAGTTTGGTGTTATCTGCAGGTTTGATGAGCGTCCCCTCAATTCCTTCATCCAAGTTGTTTATAAAGATGTTGAACAACAACAGGCCCATTATTCCCTTGTGATGGAACAATGCACTGCTGCTAGAGTAGGGCTTCAGCAGAAGATCTTAAGACGTGGGCCGCATATGCACCATATATTTTAAAACATGACTTTGCCCAAGGAATCCTGGGAAATGTAGTCTGTTAAGGGTGCTGCAGAACTGTAGCTCTGTGAGGGGTAAACAGCAATTCCTATGCTGATACAAGAAGAGGGTACTGAGCATTTTTTGTTGGTTAGCAGATACACGTAGTCATTCAAAAGTTCTTTGAGCCCTGGACCCAAGAATTGCTAATCCCTGTAAAAGAATAGAGACTATGGGCTTTCCTTCTGACACTGTCAAACAATATTCTTTTGTAAAAATAAAGGACTCTTGATTTCTTTTTTTTTATGCAAGGTGAAATTGCATCGGGAAATCTTCATAAAATTATTTGCTAACTTTGTAGCTTAGATTCCCCCCCTTTTTTCTTTTTGCTTAAAGAAAGGTTTTCAATAGCACTCTAAAATCTGTTCCAAATGCTTTGTGAAAAATTTTGGTGGTGGGTTCAGTAGTTATAAAAACCAGGAGCATTCCACTGAAATCAAGGAAGCCAACTCTGCCTTTACTGTAACGTGAGATCACCATGCTGGTCTTGAAGAGCTAGCCAGACAGAAGTCCCTTCCCTTGCAGCTTGTTAACTCAGAGACAGTTAGAAACAGTTAACACACTACCTCCTACTACGTCCGGTCCCTTTCATGCAACACCCCTGCTTTTGCACCTCCCTACCATTATGGCTGCCCCTTCGTTGCCTCCATTGGTCTAGGTGTTTCTATGCATCACCTTGGCAATTGAATGTTGTGGGTTGTTTTTTTTAAAAAAGCTCTATAAAGCTCAGCAGTTGACCTATTAGAATCCTCCACTGTCCTCCACCTGGAAGTCTGGGTTCCAGCGATGCTTCAGCGGTGCTGCAACAACTTATTTTTTTAACGTGCTCTCCTCCTCACCCACCCCCGCCTCCCAATATGTCTCTTTTTCTCTCAGCCAGGATTGCAGCATGGAAGTCAATGTGTGTCACTTTGACAGCGGTTCGCTTTGCAGCGTAGGGCCGGCGGTGGAGTGGGGATATCTGTTTTTTCTCAGTGGTGGAGCTCTGAAGTGGAAGAGACAGGGGGAGGCTGTGGAATGGGGAACGCCGACCAAAACAGTCCGGTGGTTGGCTCCTGCCAGATCCCTTGGCAGGCAAGCGAAGTAGGCCCTGGCACCAGGCTGGTGATTAAGAAAGGGGGGAGACGAGTGAGGAGAATTTGATAATGATCACACTAAGAATTGCTTTCTAAAAAAAACCCCTCTCTAAACTATGCAACTGGAAAGGTTGGGTAATTAAGTAGGTGCCTCTTAAAAGAACGATTAAGTGTACAAGCTCAGATAAGGGTTTGGGAGGGGATTCCCTCTACCCTAAGCTCACCTTATTGTCAGAGAGGATATCTTGCAATCACAAGCCTTATGGGCTGATTCTGGGAGGTGTTGAATGGAAAAAGTAGAACGGATCACTCTTAAATATGGTTGTTTTTAGTAAAATAGGGGGGGGGGTGAGAATGTATTATATTGTATGGAGAATAGACGCTCCGAAATTCAACAAACCTACACAGTTATCTGTAATGTTGGTGTGTGTTTTAATCTGTTTTTGCTTTCTGGCTGATTTTAATTTTTTTAATTCTTTAAATTGTTGTTTTTACTGAAAGTTTTATTGCTTTATTCTTCTTGTAACGTACTTTGAAGGTTTTTTTTAAACAATCAAACGGTGCATGAATTTCATGAAAATAAAATAAAACAAAATCTTCAAACATGGTGTTTTGTAAGTGTTGAAACTTGTCAGTCATAAACCACTTAATAGCATTTAAACACACACACAAACACATCAATGATGTTAGAAAGTAATTGCACTCCTACACTGAATCTTTAAATATAAGCTTCACCTTTATTTTTTCTGACTGGAATGTTGTTTCCACAAAAGTTTAAAATACCAGCACATTTTACATGCAAAGAAGAAGAAGAAGTATCAAAATGCAGGACCTTGGTTTTAATATGCTTGTGATTATATCTCCCATTGAAATAATAGGTCTTAATAGTTACTAATTTTGGTTATTCTCCCAGGCATTTGGACAGCACTAATAGTCTGGCTTTTGGTTGGTTGCTTTGGGTGTTCATTTATGTTGGTGGGATGGCTATTTTACATCATTGGGTGATTTGGGTGGATGAACACTTAATGTGTTTCCTTTTAATGTGTATTCTGTATATTGCTCTCTGTCAATCACTTCAGAACGCTTTCTGTATGAAGCGATAAATCAAGGGAATAAATGGAATGGAACTGGATTGGGCAATGCCATTCTTAAAAATAATTATTATTAAGCTACTAAAGAATCACAGTACTTCACAGGGAAGTGTGGTTTAGCTTAGAATCCAGTCATATTGATAGGTGCTCTGCACCCAGTTTAGCTAAATGATTCGGGCTGCAATCATCTGTGCACTTACCTCAGAGTAAGCCCCTTTGAATTCAGTGGGACTTGCTGCTGAATAAACATGCATAGGGTTGTTCTGGAAGTCAGTCCTGACAACCTTTGGTAGGGTTTAGTCCTGACTAACTTTAGTTTGTCTCTGGGAGTAGGTTGACCTTTTCCAGCACAATACCATGAATGGTAGTGCAGTGGCTCAAAGCTCCAGCTGCATCACGCTGCTGAAGGTGGCTGAGAATGACCCATGAATAGTCGACGAATTTCCCCACCAATGTCATTGTGACTATTGTGGGTTGAATCTATGACACTTAGCATGAAGCATTGACTGAGAAGGTCCAAACACCTTTGTAAGTTTGAAGTGGTGATCTTAACCTGCAGGATAGCTCAGTTGTTAGAGCATGAGACTCTTGATCTCAGGGTTGTGAGTTCAAGCCCCACGCTGGGCAAAAAGATTCCTGCCTTGTAGGGTGATGACCTTTGGGATCCCTTCCAACTCAACCATTTCATCAGAACAACTTACTATGGAGTAATTCCAGAGTGAAGCCAAGTGTGTGTTCAATTTAATTTTCAATTTTTTAATAATTGTTTCTTTGTGTGTATAACATCATTATATAATTTATCATAACTTTTTTTATCATGCTTATCCCACCCTTCCTCAAAGTAGCTCAAGTCAGCTGCATGCACAGGTTTCTCCTGTGAGATACTCACCAAAGGTTGTCATGACCCATAACTCAGGGACCTTGGAATGCACAGCAGAGGACTCTGGTGAGAGGGAAGTTCAGGCTACATCCTCATGGGGGAGAACCACAGGCCCTCCTGGCCAGAGAACACAACATTTTGACTTAGAGGATAATGTACAACAGCAAGTTATATGTATAACAGCAAGTTATACATTCTTGATAGTATCTTAGCTTTGGGTTCTAAAAGTTCTGTTTCTAGTTTTGACTTTTCCACCTGGAAGCCATTTTTTTTGTCCAAATTATAAGCCTCCCTTATCTGAAAATAATGAAGCCAGTCTCGCACCTTATCTTTAAGTTTCTCGTAACTCTGCAATTTCAATTTATCACCCTCCTGTTCCAAGATTTCCCAAGGCTGTGCAAGGATTTGAACCCAGGCCTCCCTGATTCCTGTTCAGCAACCACCTTGCCTTGCTAGATGTGCTGCTTTGCATTTACACATCTGCATCTTTCACCGATGTTATTCAGAAGTGACAAGAAGGACAGCAAAGCACGTCATTCACATCTCTCACGAGAGGAATGGTGTGTGTGTTTTGCACATCAAATCATTGTGGTGTGGATCTGCTGGTTGGTTTGATCTGCATGGAGCCCGTGTCAAACTCTAGAAAGCTGGATGGGTGGAGAGACTGTACCTTTAGGAAGTCTTGGGGCATCTCCAAATATTATGCTCCTATCTAGTAACAGAATGCTGCTGCTGCTTGCGTGAGTGTTGGGAAGACCGCTCCCTTTTCTGCCAACTCCATCCGGCCTAGGGGGCGGGGCCTGCACTCACACCCACAGCATAAGAGGCCTGAGAGAGGCTTCCGGGACACGGCTGCTGCTGCTGCTGCTGCTTGCGTGAGTGTTGGGAGGACCGCTCCCTCTCCTGCCAACTCCATCTGGCCTAGGGGGCGGGGCCTGCACTACCACTACAGTTTAGAGGCCTGAGCAGCTACCGGCAGCAATGGACAAAATGGTTTTAAATGTTTTAATCGCTTTTAATTTGCAGCACTTTAAATGGTGGTGGTTGTTTTTTATAATATTATATTATTTCATTATTTTATTTTTGCTTGGGGTGGGATAAGCACTGAGTCAGCACTATTGTTCCTTGCTTTGTTTTGTTTTGTTTTGTTCTGTTTTGTTTTTTTTATTATTATTCTGTTAAATTATTATATAGTTTGTATTTTGCCTTTTAAGGGGAAGGGTCATGGCTGCCTGGGAGTGGGCCTCAGCCAATAGATTGGGTGGGGCAGGTTCCACAGGGGGAGATGTATTGGGACACCCGATCTCAGTGATCACGGGCAGGAGGAGGAGTTATGCTAAGACCAGACCATGTCATTACCGAGGAGGCAGGTTTAGTCGTTGTTTGAGGACTATCCCTGCCTCCAGGTCTGGTCCTGACCGGAAGGATACAGTAATCAGCAAGGGAAACCCACATGACCTGAGAGTGTTGCTGTGCAATGCCAGGTCAATGATGAATAAAACCACTGCCATCCACGACCTGATTGTGGATGGAAGAAGAAGAAGAGAAGAGTTTGGATTTGATATCCCGCCTTTCACTCCCCTTCAGGAGTCTCAAAGCGGCTAACAATCTCCTTTCCCTTCCTCCCCCACAACAAACACTCTGTGAGGTGAGTGGGGCTGAGAGACTTCAAAGAAGTGTGACTGGCCCAAGGTCACCCAGCAGCTGCATGTGGAGGAGCGGAGACGCGAACCCGGTTCCCCAGATTACGTGACTACCGCTCTTAACCACTACACCACACTGGAGGATTTGACCTGGCATGTGTGACAGAGACCTGGTTGGATGAGGCAGATGGGCCTGTCCTTGCCGCCGCTTGCCCACCAGGTTTCTCTTACGCACAGCAACCCAGGTCATGTGGGCGGGGAGGGGGGGGTTGCAGTGATTTTTAGGAAGTCATTAGTCTGCACCAGGCGTCCTATTGGGAAGACCCAGTTTTCTGAGTGCATGTTCTGGAAGTTGGGCAATAGGGGCAGTACAGGATTCCTACTGGTGTACCGACCTCCCCGCTGCACCAAGGATTCCCTGCCCGAGCTGCTTCAGGTCGTGGCGGATATGCTCCTGGAGACACCTAGCTTGGTTGTCCTGGGGGATTTTAACATCCATGCCGACACGACCTTACAAGGGGCCGCTCGGGACTTCGTGGAAAGCATGGCCTCCATGGGGCTGTCCCTGAATAAGTCTGGCCCAACTCATAGCCACGGACATGCCTTAGACTTGGTGTTTACCTCTACGGATGTTGGTGATCTGACATTAACTAAAAGTGAAACAAAAGAAGTGCCATGGTCAGATCACTTCCTGGTGCAACTGGACTTCTCTGCAACCCTTCCCCTCCGCAGGGAGGTGGGACTGATTCGGATGGTCCGCCCCCGCCACTTAATGGATCCAATTGGCTTCCAGAGAGTGGTAGGGGATGCTTTATCCCAAGTTGATGGCCTTTCAGCTGATTCCCTGGTGGCACGCTGGAATGCGGAGTTAACCAGGGCTATTGACTGTCTGGCTCCGAAGCGCCCTCTCCGATTGCATGGAGCCCGGACAGCCCCGTGGTTTTCCCCGGAGCTGAGGGTGATGAAACAATCGTTGAGACGGCTAGAGCGCCGGTGGCGGAAAACTCATTCTGAATCAGACCGGACACGGGTTAGAGCTCAACGTCTAGCCTACCAAGTGGCAATGGCGACGGCGAAGAGGGCCTTCTTCGTCGCCTCCATTGCATCTGCAGAAAACAGCAGCAGGAGACTTTTTCAGGTGGTTCGCAGTTTATCGGAACCACCTGTACCACCGGGGCCTGGTAGGGACCCCAAGATCTCCTGCAATGCTTTTGCAAAGTTTTTTGCAGATAAAATCGCTCAGATTCAGAAGGAGGTAGACTCCACAGTGGGAGCAGGGCCAGGGCGGGAGAGTGCTAGAGTTCTGTCTGGTCCTGTTATATGGGATCAATTCCAATCTGTTACCTCCGAGGATGTGGACAGGCTGCTTGGACGAGTGAAACCGACCACCTGTCTCCTTGATCCTTGCCCATCCTGGCTGATAAAAGCGAGCCGGGAAGGGCTGGGCGATGGGCTTTGCGGGGTGGTGAATGCTTCCCTCTGTGAGGGAGCCTTCCCAGACCCGCTGAAAGAGGCGGTCATTAAACCGCTTCTCAAAAAAACATCTTTAGACCCGGCCACAATGGCCAACTATCGCCCAGTCTCAAATCTGCCATTCTTGGGCAAGGTGATTGAGCGGGTGGTTGCTGAACAACTCCAAGCACGCCTGGAGGAAACGGACCATTTGGATCCCTTCCAATCGGAATTCAGGCCTCACCATGGGATTGAAACTGCCTTGGTCGCGCTGGTTGATGATCTCCGGCGGGCTAGGGACAAAGGTGAGAGCTGTTTCCTAGTTCTGCTGGATCTCTCAGCAGCCTTTGACACCATCAACCATAACATCCTTCTGGACCGTCTAGAGGGGCTGGGAGCTGGGGGCACTGTTATACAGTAGTTTCGCTCCTTCCTCCTGGGCCGTGTTCAGAAAGTGGTGGTGGGGGATGAGTGTTCAGACCCTTGGGCCCTCACTTGTGGAGTACCTCAGGGTTCCGTCCTCTCCCCCATGCTTTTTAACATCTATATGAAGCCGCTGGGAGAGATCATCAGGGGGTTTGGACTGGGTGTTCATCAGTATGCAGATGACACCCAGCTCTACCTCTCCTTTAAATCAGAACCAGTGAAGGCGGTGAAGGTCCTGTGTGAGTGCCTGGAGGCGGTTGGAGGTTGGATGGCGGCTAACAGATTGAGGTTGAATCCTGACAAGACAGAAGTACTGTTTTTGGGGGACAGGAGGCGGGCAGGTGTGGAGGATTCCCTGGTCCTGAATGGGGTAACTGTGCCCCTGAAGGACCAGGTGCGCAGCCTGGGAGTCATTTTGGACTCACAGCTGTCCATGGAGGCGCAGGTTAACTCTGTGTCCAGGGCAGCTGTCTACCAGCTCCACCTGGTACGCAGGCTAAGACCCTACCTCCCCGTGGACTGTCTCGCCAGAGTGGTGCATGCTCTGGTTATCTCACGCTTGGACTACTGCAACGCGCTCTACGTGGGGCTACCTTTGAAGGTGACCCGGAAACTGCAATTAATCCAGAATGTGGCAGCTAGACTGGTGACTGGGAGTGGCCGCCGGGACCACATAACACCGGTTCTGAGAGATCTGCACTGGCTCCCAGTACGTTTCCGAGCACGATTCAAAGTGTTGGTGATGACCTTTAAAGCCCTAAACGGCCTCGGTCCTGTATACCTGAAGGAGCATCTCCACCCCCATCGTTCAGCCCGGACACTGAGATCCAGCGCCGAGGGCCTTCTGGCGGTTCCCTCATTGCGAGAAGTGAGGCTACAGGGAACCAGACAGAGGGCCTTCTCGGTAGTGGCGCCCGCCCTGTGGAACGCCCTCCCATCAGATGTCAAAGAGATAAAGAATTACCTGACATTCAGAAGACATCTTAAGGCAGCCCTGTTCAGGGAAGTTTTTAATATGTAATGCTGTACTGTTTTTAACACTGATTGGGAGCCGCCCAGAGTGGCTGGGGAAACTCAGCCAGATGGGCGGGGTATAAATAATAAATAATTATTATTATTATTATTATTATTATTATTATTATTATTATTATTACCAGGAATTGCCCTGGGCAAAGGCAGGCACTTTTTTTGCAGGTGACATTCCTGCACCTATTGTTCAAAACCTGGTCTATGATCTGCATGGTTTGCCCTGGGCCCCAAGGCTCAGCAGCATCAGACTTCTACTACAGGGTGAAGCATACTACAGGTCTAGACTGGATTCTCTACATATAGCTAATCTTAGGCTTCACAATCACCAAAGGGGTGATTGATTCTTTTGCTACAGCATGAAGGTGGAAGTAGATAACACAGAAATGCTTTAAACCCAAATAGATGCATAAACAAAAGTTAGAGGCAAAGATCAAGAATTCTGTCCTTTTCTTTGAATGGGTTGTGCAATAAACTCAAATAATTGCAAGAGTCATGTGGTAGCTTCTCCTTATCTGTTTTAAGTGATTGTACAACTCATATAGATCATTCTTTGGCAACTGAAACCACATTCCATGTGTGAGGCATCTTTAGGGTGTTTTTTTTTTCTGAATAGAGAAAAGGACTTGAGTTCTCCACGAAAAGGAAAAAAACTGTCTACCACTGATAAAGTGGATCGTTAGCATGTGGATGTCCTGAGTGGCAAAAAAAGCATAGGAAGAGAGATGGAGGAGGGTGAAATTAATCTCAGAGTTATACAGGAAAATCTTGGGGTTTTTTAATGGACTGATCACATTTACCCCAAAACTAGCATGCGCTGGAGAGTTCACATTTAACTAAGACTGCACCAATGCACACTTTCTTGGGAGTTCCATGGACTTCAGTGGGACTTAATTCCAAGTAAATATGTAAAGAATTGGGATGAAT
This sequence comes from Podarcis cretensis, assembly GCF_951804945.1. Taxonomy (NCBI): domain Eukaryota; kingdom Metazoa; phylum Chordata; class Lepidosauria; order Squamata; family Lacertidae; genus Podarcis; species Podarcis cretensis. The sequence continues at coordinate 65,981,327 of NC_137171.1, read as the reverse complement.
AGTATAGTAAGAAGAAGAAAAACCCTACAGTAGGAATGGGCTGACTGGTTGCTGGCATCTTTCACGCAATCAGTAGCATCCAAGACAAACGCTCTATTCATCCAATGCCTGTTCTGGCTCCGAGCTATTTTTAAAGACTTTTGTCTTTTCAAATGTTGCCATTTTACAATCTTGTCTGCATAAATGTCAACAACGATCCCAAATCAGTATATGGACAATCTGCCATCCCTATCATCTCCAGTTCCCATAGATTAAAGATCTGAAACCATCACAGTGACACATTTTCATTTGTTTACGTCTCTTTCCATTTCAGTATAACAGGGAGATCCTATTAGCAGCGGAAGGTAAGGCACATTCAGTTCACTGGCCTTTTCTGTGTGTCTGGCCATAGCAGAAAGTGGCTTAGGTCAGCAGCCTTATCAGTAGCAGATCCCTAATTACAGTACTGAAGTATAATACTCCAGTCTTGGGTGGTACCTTTGGGGAATTATTCTACAGCTCTTCAACAGAGCCTGTTATTGTCCAGATCAGAAGAGTCAAAATCTTACAAACACATTTCTCTCTCTCAAAGGGACTGTCTTTTTCTGAAGATTTCTTAGACACCATAACTATTTTGTGTTTGTGTCCAGGGATGATGAAGGCAGCATAGGAAAGAAAACTACTTTCAGCTGTTTCTCAATACCAAATGAGATGGAATGGGGTACTATAAATAAATATGATCCTATCTGTGTGGGAATTGAGAAGATAACAGTTGTACATGTTTCTTCTTCTTCATTAACTTCCCTTTCGGCTTCCGATATACTGGAAATGCTTCATAAAGTATTCTGACTATTGGTGGTTTTATAGTATAGATTTTGTATGTATTTTGTTTTTGTATTTCACACACACAAATGTCTGTTTTTGTTTTCCATACTGGAGGGGAAATGGGGTATAACTAATAAATAAAATATTGAGAACAAATTATCATTTATTAATTACACTTAATGGTTGTTGTTGTAGTAGTAGTAGAAGTAACATTAATAGTAGCAGCAGCATTTAACATAATCAACAAACAAGTCCATTGTTAATTTGAGTTGAAACAGAGGATACTTCAATTTGTGCGCCCCACTAAACTGAATCGGATAAATGAATAACATTTCCATTCTGTGCTGCTATGCTTTTTCCTTGAACCTCTGTCTGCTGCTGGCTTCCTTTAATTGATGTTTTCAGGCTAGAGATAGATTTGTCAGCTATTTCATGCTACTTGCTGTACAGTATAGTATCTATTTTTTTTAAAATAATATTTATTAAGCATTTTCAAATATGACAAAAAAGAAAAATGAAAAAATAGAACATCCATTCTATAATCTTATTTTCATTAACCTTTTTCCAGGACTTCCCCACCCCACCCCCTTTTGTATTCCAATTCTTTCAAATAAATTCAACAAGTTCTTACCCCAAGTTTTAAACTTATTACAATTAACCCAATATTAAGAATGTTTTTCCCTCCCCTAAAATCGACCTCGCTCCCTTCCACGAGTTCCCCACTTTAGTATGCAGAACAGATTAAAATTTAAAAAAGATAGAAAAAAGAATAAAGTATAGTTTAACACCCTTTGGATTCCAAGTTTCCCTCCCCCCTTTCCCGGTTGCGTTCCCCAATGTCCATCAATGCCTGTTGTCATCCTGGAGATCCCACATCTAGGCCAAAATCCTTCAGAAATCCACTTTGCCGTCTTTTTAAATAGTCTTTGCCATCTTTTTAATCATCTTTGGTTTCAAGCGTCCAGTCTTGGAAGAAATTCTATCTCAAAAAAGTCCATTTATTTTTTTTTGTCCAATTCTTATTGTTCATGTTGTTCTTGTTGTTCTCTCTCCTCATTTTTCTCTAGTTTCATTTCCTGCTCTCCTGCAAAAATGTTCCAATTCCAAAAGCTTCTAAAATCTCCTACAGAGGCTTTGTTATTCAGGAACAAAACTTTACGTCAAGTCCCTTCCATTCTTCAATAGATAAGTCTATTGTCTCCTTTAGTGTAGAGATCTCTGTAGACAAAATAGTATTCCATTTCTGCAGTTTCCCAGGAGATAAAAAATCCAGTTCAAATTCCATGGCAACAATACTTGTAGTGTCCCATAGCCCCTCTAGGGGGGTTATAGTTACTCAGTTTCCTTCCAGATCCACCCAACAGTCAAAGTAACTTGTTATTCCTTATTTTAAACAATTTGTATCTAATTTGTAACAAATGTAACCGGCAAAGTCCTCCTAACAAAGTTCTCTTGTACAGTATAGTATCTAAACAGTACAGTGTAGTTATTTACCCATGCTTTTCCTCCAACAACAGAGCGCAAAGCAGCTATCCATGGTTTGTTTGTTTTTTAAAATAAGATACCAATAAAGACCATTAAACGATTCAGTAAAACATGTATCCAAATAAGGCAGTTTAGTTATTTACCAATGCTTGATTTTTTGCTTTTTCTCCAACAACAGAGCCCAAAGCTGTCATCCAAGCAGTCAAGTACCAACAAAGAGGATTAAACGATACAGTAAAACAGAGTATCAGTCCATGTGCGTATAACATTTTGCCTTGTAGGCTGGAACCTATAAATTAACAACAGAACCAGCGGTAAATCTAGTCACAGAACTCACGTTCAGATTGTGAATGATTCCCTAATGAGGAGCAGGGACAGGGTAGCATAGAAATGCTAACCTTAGCCCAGAATCCATGCCTGTTCCGATGCCGTTGTTCAAACACCTGGCAACATAGCCAAGAAAAGCAAATGAAAGGAAAGCGTAATGCTTCTTGGCTTGGGTTGTAGTCCTTGTTCATCATATCATCTGTTTTTAAAGGGAGCGCGGACCTCATTGAAGCAAACAGGAAAGCTTCCATTCACTGGCGTGACAGCCAGCTCAGGCCCTAACATCTTACCTTGAGCCGTTATTTCAGTAAGTAATCTGATCATATGTAGCTGGTTATTATAATGGAATCAGTGACTTTAACAAGCTCCTGCAAATACTGGATTACTGTGCTCACTCAACCATAGTTCATTAGGGCTTTAGAAGTGGGATCCAGGAGAGGCCATGAAATATGATCCCCTAATCTCTTCTAAGTAGGGAAAGACTGGTTATAAGGCAAGTGCCTTTTTAAAATACCTGTGAAGTGAATAAATCTTGGTCATGCTAAAAAGTAATGAAAAGTCACCTGTTAAGGACATAACTTTGCCAAATCGATACAGAGAGTGTGTGTGTGCATGCGTCTGTACCTCTCACAGTGTAACAAGATTCTTGAATGAGCAGAGTTAAAGCAACCCAGATGGCTTACTTTTTAAGCATGCCATTAACTGAGAATAGGCTTCTCGGTTTGGAATAGGTGTTTTGTTTTTTCCTCCAGATTTTAGGGAGCAAAGCAAGCTAGGAGCAATTCTAGATCAGATCAGACTTGATCAGATCCACTTTTACGGGAGTGGCAGATAACGATCAAAGCAGGGCGAAAACAGCTGCAGGTATTTATAAAGTTCTGGGTCAAGGAAACCCAAATTTATTGCAAACTGGCAAACCCTACAACAGCAAAACTGAATTTTGCAAGTGTGGTCATAATAAGCAAATGGGTGTGCTTGCTTTACTAATCATAATCCTTGTCTTTCTACATTTATTTCTTTAAAATATTTATGAGACTCCTTTGAGTTTTAAAACTCTCAGGTTGGCTTCATAAACATAAAAACAATGGTGACAAGGGATAGGGCCTTTTCAGTTGTGGCTCCCTGTCTTTGGAGTGGTCTCCTCAGCACTTGGTGCCTTCGTTGACATCTTTTCAGTGTCAGATTAAAAAAAAATCTCTAGATTTTTGATAGACAAAAATGATGTTGTCTTGTTGCTAGTGTTCTGCCATAGCTTCCCGTGGCTGTTATGGGTGTTTTCTTCTGTTTCTGTGGAATAATGTATTTATATTTATGTTCTAAATGTCTTGTAAGTTAACTGGAGACCTTGGGGTAACCAGCAACTAACAAGACTAGATAACAACAACAACAACAACAACAGAAGCAGCAGCAGAAAAAAATTAAACCATTTCATACAATAAAAAACCATCACATCCATAAAACTTGTCCATTATGCTAAAACTAGTTAGAATATATTCTAGAAGGCCTGGCCAAATTTCCCCCCGGGTGTGTGCTGCTATTAGATTAACCCATTTATTATTTATGATGAGCTCAGTATTTTATCTAAGCATTTATCTGTTGGTTTGTTTCTGATTGTTTTCTGTGAGTTGAGCATTTCACTTCTTCTATTTTCTCCTTCACTGATGCACCCCAACAGCTAAACTCTGGTTTACATTCCAGTGCTTTACAGAAAGAACTGCAGCTCAGGGGTACAGCATATACAGCATATACACTCCCTTTAAAAACATCAAGTTAATAGATGATGTGAAACGTCTTTGCTTGAGACCATGAAAAGCTGCTTTCCGCCAGAGTAGCAGTGGCGTAGCATGGGGGGTGCAGGGGGGGCCGGCCGCACCGGGCGCAACATCTGGGGGTTAGGGTTAGGGGGCGCAAATCCACGGGTTAGGGGGCGCAAATTACTTGCCTTGCCCCGGGTGCTGACAACGCACGCTACGCCACTGCAGAGTAGACATTATTGGATTAGATTAAGGGTGAGGAACTTTTATTCAGCCTGAGGGCCACATTCTCTCCTGAGCAACCTTCCAAGGGCCAAATGCCAGGGAAGGGGCGGGACCAGAGGCAGAAGTATGCAACGCAATGAATGTAACAGGTTATGTTTATATGGTAGGCTAATGTCTACACATTGACACACCTCTTTCTGTCCTTCTTCCAGACAGGGAAGAAGCATTATCAGAGTTCAAGGGCAAAGTCCAGCCAGGCAAAAACACTTGGAGTGAAAAGCAGGACCAGTTCGCATGTGGCCTGGGGAAAGGATGACGTGTGGCAGTGGAAGAGTGCCAAGGCCCAGATGAAGATGCCTGGAAAGCCATATTTGGTCCAGGGGCCTGAAGTTCCCACCCCTGGGTTAGACGAATAAATAGACTGAGTTATTATAAGGCAGCTTGCTCTGTCACATTGATTTAAGACTGCAGGATTGCACGGAATCAGCTCTTTTCCCTCCCTCACTGCATATAAAGATACTAAGACAGGCCCTCAAGCTATTGCCCTTAATACTGCTGCAACTCCTTATCTCAAAATCTGTTGTATGTGCACTGCCACACCCAATGTATTTTTATAAGGATGTCCTTCATAATGCAAATAGTTATCCCATATTTCCCCTTTCTTTTCAACAGGAAACCAAATCATAGATAAGGAAAGAATACTTAAAACTGAATGGCAGTGGTGATGACTGGTCATAGCAACAGCCGCAGGAAACATTCATACAATGTTCAGCTCAACATACATTATATCAGCCTTGGCCACTCCCAAAATGTGGCCCCTGAGACATATCTCCTGGAGGAATGCTGAATACATAACATACATTTAAAGCTAAAGCACATGACTTTACCAAAGAATCCTGGGAGCCGTAGTTTGTTAATGGTGCTGGAGATTGTAGCTCTGTGAGGTGTAAACGGTAAGGATTTTGGGGGGCAAACCATGTGCTTTAAAAGTATGGTGTGTACACTTGACATACAAACAAGTTTTCCATGCCTGTCTTACGACGACTGTGTAAAGCAGGCTGTTATTGTTACCATCATCCCCATAATGCAGATTTGGGGTAGAGGCTCAAAGATGTTCATGACCGATGTGACATTTGAACCAGGAGCGTCTGAGTCAGCTCACACTTTACAATTCTACTCTTCTACAATTTGCAACACTAATTTACATACCATCTAATAACTCCCATGGCTGAGCCGGTATCGGTACCTGGTTCTTCTTATCCAGATTTTCTTTTTATGCTGTTGTTTAGTCGTTTAGTCGTGTCCAACTCTTTGTGAACCCATGGACCAGAGCACGCCAGGCACTCCTTTCTCCCGCTGCCTCCCGCAGTTTGGTCAAACTTATGCTGGTAGCTTCGAGAACACTGTCCAACCATCTCGTCCTCTGTCGTCCCCTTCTCCTTGTGCCCTCCACCTTTCCCAACATTAGGGTCTTTTCCAGGGAGTCTTCTCTTCTCATGAGGTGACCAAAGTACTGGAGCCTCAGCTTCAGGATCTGTCCTTCCAGTGAGCACTCAGGGCTGATTTCCTTAAGAATGGATTGGTTTGATCTTCTTGCAGTCCATGGGACTCTCAAGAGTCTCCTCCAGCACCATAATTCATAGAATCATAGAATCATAGAGTTGGAAGAGACCACAAGGGTCATCGAGTCCAACCCCCTGCCAAGCAGGAAACACCATCAGAGCACTCCTGACATATGGTTGTCAAGCCTCTGCTTAAAGACCTCCAAAGAAGGAGACTCCACCACACTTCTTGGCAGCAAATTCCACTGTTGAACAGCTCTTACTGTCAGGAAGTTCTTCCTAATGTTTAGGTGGAATCTTCTTTCTTGTAGTTTGGATCCATTGCTCTGTGTCCGCTTCTCTGGAGCAGCAGAAAACAACCTCTATGTGACATCCTTTTATATATTTGAACATGGCTATCATATCACCCCTTAACCTCCTCTTCTCCAGGCTAAACATGCCCAGCTCCCTTAGCCGTTCCTCATAAGGCATCGTTTCCAGGCCTTTGACCATTTTGGTTGCCCTCCTCTGGACACGTTCCAGTTTGTCAGTGTCCTTCTTGAACTGTGGTGCCCAGAACTGGACACAGTATACTCCAGGTGAGGTCTGACCAGAGCAGAATACAGTGGCACTATTACTTCCCTTGATCTAGATGCTATACTCCTATTGATGCAGCCCAGAATTGCATTGGCTTTTTTAGCTGCCGCGTCACACTGTTGGCTCATGTCAAGTTTGTGGTCAACCAAGACTCTTAGATCCTTTTCACATGTACTGCTCTCAAGCCAGGTGTCACCCATCTTGTATTTGTGCCTCTCAAATTTAACAGGGAGAAGTGCAATACTTTACATTTCTCCCTGTTAAAATTCATCTTGTTTGTTTTGGCCTAGTTCTCTAATCTGTCAAGGTCATTTTGAAGTGTGACCCTGTCCTCTGGGGTGTTAGCCACCCCTCCCAGTTTGGTGTCATCTGCAAATTTGATCAGGATGCCCTTGAGTCCATCATCCAAGTCGTTGATAAAGATGTTGAATAAGACCGGGCCCAAGACAGAACCCTGTGGCACCCCACTAGTCACTCTTCTCCAGGATGAAGAGGAACCATTGATGAGCACCCTTTGGGTTCGGTCAGTCAGCCAAATTCAAAAGCATCAATTCTTTGGCGATCAGCCTTCTCACTTCCATACATCACTACTGGGAAAACCCAGTAGTTCTTTTTATAGTCCTTGCTTTATAAATCAATTAACTATAGAACCTTTTCCGTTCCATGTAGCTTACCACCCAATCCAATGCACAGTTGCTTGGGGAGAAAGACTCACTGGATTAAACAGGGTTTACTCCCAAGTATACATAGGGTCACTGTATTAGAAAGTAGTGTTAAAAATGAACAACTCTCTTGCTGAAGTCACATAGAGTATTACTATTGATCCCAAACTTTTAAATATGATGCAACATCTTGGAGCGATGTATCATCTTTGTATACACCAGGGTCTAAGGAAGTAACTGTCTTGCAAATCCTGTACATATATATATACACATATTTACACAGTGCACACCAGCTCATCTTTCCCTGAAGATAGTCATATAGGACAGATGGTCGTCCAATAGAAGAATCGCTTTTGATCCAGACTCTGCTGCAGCATGCAGGCCTTCATACCTCTGGAGAAGCAGGCTAGCGGCTGACTCCAGACTAAGAGAAATGTTTGACAGAGAAGCATACGTATTCCAAACATTGTTTGATTCATGTTTTAAAGTCTCACTTGCAAACATACTTCCGCAGCTCCAACATCAATCACCGGAAATATGTTCTTATAAACAAAGTAATACATGCTGTCTCTTCCAATGATACCATGCACAGGTCACCGGGTAGCACCCCCAGAAAAGGAACTTTCTGGAATTATATATGAATGAAGCCCTAAAAGAAACAAAGAAATACTGCTGAACAAAAAAGGTGCAGGGTCTGAAAACAGCCGCTCTGTAGCCTTTCATTCTGAAACTTTATTTTTTGCAGAGAAGCATTTGCTGCACATGTTTGAGAAGTTACCTAAATCCCACCACAAGTATAGTTCAACATGTTGATGAGAATTGTTGCTGTTGGCCTCCGTCTGTCTCGAGTGACAATGGAGTGCGCCTCCGGGGTGAAGTCAAGCACCGAAGCTACCTCCCTGAGGTGCAAGCCTGGAGAGTGTGCCTGGGCTGCCCAGGCGACAAGCCCCACCTCTTGGCCTTAGTGATGTAGTCCAAAGAGAAGCAGAGCAATATGTTTGGCACCAGCCTTGCTTCAGGAGTTCCCAGAATGAGGCGTACAAGGCACCCTCCAATCATCTACTCAGGAGTGGATGAGGATGCTATATCAAAAACCCTTCATGCCCAGTTGTGAGCTTCCACAAGCCATTGGCTGTCCACTGCTGGAGACAGGAAGCTGGTGTAGATGGGCCTTGGTCTGATACATCCGGCCTCTTTAAATTCTTCCAAAGTTGTAGCACAGGAGAAAACACAAAGGATTTTTCTATAGGTTCATTGTATGCTTTTCCTCACAGGCCAAAGAGTGGTAGGTGGAACAGTTTAAATCAGGAACATGTGATATGGTGGGAGAGTTAAACTCCCCTTCCCCCAACATTGTGGGTTTGATCCAAATCAAGCCACCCACAGCTGTTTCAGACTTTGAAAATGTGTATGTTCCTCTTCATGGATCTCCCCCATCCCATCTAATTTCACTCTTAGGTCCTGATAATCTTTGCAGCTGAATGTGTGAGCTCATTCTATTGAACAGCATTACACAGCAAGAAGCAAGCTGCAAGTTTTGTTAGGTGTGTTTGATTTGCAGAAGGGACGCTACCATTAGGCATGCTGAGGTGACCTGGCAGACTTGAAGGTACCACCAAAAGGCAGCAAAGTCTTGATTTTTAAAAATGGTTATATTTTTTAGTAAGTGAGTGGGGCCAAATTAGGTATTTCCCATAGGCAACCAGAAGATTTGAGCCATCATAACCTAGTAACTAGGGACACGGATGGCGCTGTGGGTTAAACCACAGAGCCTAGGGCTTATTAATCAGAAGGTTAGCGGTTCGAATCCCCGCGATGGGGTGAGCTCCCGTTGTTCAGTCCCTGCTCCTGCCAACCTAGAAGTTTGAAAGCATGTCAAAGTGCAAGTAGATAAATAGGTACTGCTCTGGCGGAAAGGTAAACGGTGTTTCCATGCACTGCTCTGGTTTGCCAGAAGTGGCTTAGTCATGCTGGCCATATGACCTGGAAGCTGTACGCTGGCTCCCTCGGCCAATAAAGCGAGATGAGCGCCGCAACCCCAGAGTCATCCGCGACTGGTCCTAATGGTCAGGGGGCCCTTTACCTTTACCTAACCTGGTAATGTCCTCTCAGGGCAGGCCCACACACGAGGCCAGGTGAGACGACCACCTTGGGTGGCAGGATCCACAGAGGCAGCAGATCTGTCCTTCAAACAATGCATCACCCACTGGTGTTGCTGCCGCAGTAGCAGCTACGACTGCAGTGCACTCCTTGAAAGCAGGATCTGTCATCCCCTTGGCAGCCCCCCAATGCTGCTTCTATGGCAGCCTCTCAGCAAATAGGAGACAATCGTCCCATCCTTAGGAAAGAAATGGCCAGGGCTACTCTCTGGGGTCTCCAGGGCTCTGCTCCTGCCTAGCATGGCTCAGAGCAGGCTTCTTTTAACTCCCCGCCCGCCAGGTTGCTTTGATTCCTCCACCTTGTTCCCAATGTAAATCTTCACTTACCCCTTTTCCCCTGGCCAGGGGCGGGGACACCATTTTGTGGTTTACCTCATGTGCCCAAATGTCTTGAACCAGCCCTGACTCCTTTAGCCTACAAACAGTTAGTAACAACATTTCCCAAGTTTAGAACAGATGAAGCTAAAAGAAGGCAAAATGTCTTGGCAAGGCTGAGTCTTTGTTTTCATTGAAATGTTCTTTGATGACTCACCAGGGCAGGAGCATCCTGTAAGTCAGCATTCTTCATTCTGGTGGACTCTCCTTCCTTGGAGGTTTTTAAGCAGAGGTTGGATGGCCATCTGCCATGCACGATCTAGTTGAGAGTCCTGCATCGAAGGGGTTGGACTAGATGACCCTTGGGGTCCCTTCCAACTCTACAATTCTATGAGTCTATGCCGTGAATCTTTCTTCTCCCAAACATCAGAGCCTCAGGAACAAAAAGTGTAGGTAAATCCTATGGCTGGATTCAGGACTTCCAACTATGTTCAAACTAATTTACAAGACTGCTATGTATATGTCTGGCTGGAATAAAAATATTTTCCAGTCCGGCTTTCCAGAATTGAGGTTTGTGTCTTAGAATTACAGTACATACTTAGAAAAGTGGTGTTTGTTTGTTTTGCATTTGGTACCCTTGGAAATATTGTTTTCTTGGAAATATTCTTTCATCAAAACAAAAAGGAAAGTTGCTTCACAGACTGAGGTGCACCATGTATAGGAAGGTGGGACACCTATACAGTGGTACCTTGGGTTAAGTACTTAATTTGTTCCGGAGGTCCGTTCTTAACCTGAAGCACCACTTTAGCTAGTGGGGCCTCCTGCTGCCACCGTGCCGCCGGAGCACGATTTCTGTTCTCATCCTGAAGCAAAGCTCTTAACCCGAGGTACTATTTCTGGGTTAGTGGAGTCTGTAACCTGAAGCGTATGTAACTTGAAGCGTATGTAACCTGAGGTACCACTGTAGTGTATTAAATAGGAAGTGATGGGGTTGCTTTGCACTCAGGCCCAGTTCTCATGTACGTATGCTGGGAACTAGGGCTAGCCTTCAGGGGTACTTGCACCTGGCACCATGCAAATGATGTGTTTTGCTAGCTTGAACAAAACTGCATGCAATTTGCCTGCAATCCATTCCCAGGGGAAGGATCACACAGATTGGATGAATGGTGCCTGCAGTGAAATTTGATGTCCCAGGTGACAACAGAATGCTTGCACATTTCATTACATTTGGATGAAAAACACCTATGTTACAGGCAACAGAAGACTGGCTAGGTATCCCATTTAAAACAATAAGAACCATACAATCCTCTAAAATGGGTACCCTTTGTCCAATCTCTCTAAACATTGGCAGGTCAAATGTCTTGGAGTGAGACAGTAGAACACCTGTGAATGCCATGCCATCTGGTTGAGGAAAGATGCAAGGAGCAACTTTTGAAATCAACTAAAATATGTTAATTAATGAAAAACGCAAATGAAATCAGTTAAGACTAATGGGAAACAAAACAAATGAAACTTTTTAAATGGAAATGAATAGGGAAATGAAATGCTGCCTGCCCCCCATGCAAAGATTGCACCTGATTGACACAAGACATCATTCACATGTCCCACCAGTGAGTGTAACTCACTGGATGGTGATACAAGATGGGGCCTTCTCTATATTGGTTCACTGTGTGAAATTTCACTCCTTGAAAGGCGTATTTGGCCCCAACACTCAGCTTCCATTTCTAGTTAAGTCATATCTATTCACCCAGGCCTCATGCGGAAACTGATTACTTTCTTCAAGGGGTACTGTTACTGTTATGATGAACAGTTGGACCTTGTAAAAAACATGTCTTTATATATGTTTATGCTATGTTTTGTGATACATATCATTCTGATGGGATTCTGTTTTGCTTATTTACTGCTTCGTAAACGGCTCTGAGATCTATTTTGATGAAGTCAAAGGAACGAATGGATGTGCTACTGAGGTCTGGCCTCCAACTCTTACTCTGCAAAGGACATAACCACAAGTCTGAATGTCTGAACTAGGTCTCAGACAGACTTTTGGTTCCATAAAGATACACTGGGAGATGTCAGGAAACATCTGATCTCTCCCCCGACAACAGCCCACACCACCCTGGAGAGTTCCACCTCACACTTTGAGAACACTTGCTTTAAGACTTTGGATAAATAAAACAAAATTTGACATGTTCCCCCTCTCCTTGGGAAAAGCTAAATGGAAGGAATTCCATTCGGGAAGGATATCCCTTGCTGCTATAGATGGATCAGCTTTCAAGACTATAGAAAAATTGTTTGATGTGATTGAACCCAGGAGGTTGTCCTGAAACGCTCTGACTCATATAAGTAAATAACTTCTTTCAAGTGCTGTGACACTCTCCAGCCCTGGATTCATGACACTGGCCAACATAATCACACATTAAGATTTAATGGGGACGTGGCACTGACTAGGGCGGAGTGCAGGATTTTTTAATATTCATATTCGAATTTCATTATGGAGGTTAGAGACTCTGCCAGTTTGGCAGGAAGAGAAAACAGCTTCTTTGAAAACTTCAGGTAAGCCCATTACCTTTTTTTAACAAGTCACGGCTCCAGTCACAAAGTCCCTAAAATGAGGCACAACTACTGAATCAGTGCCATGCATATGACATGGCATCAAATCTGAGGCCGGCTCTATCCTTAGGCAGAGTGAGGCAGCTGCCTTAGGCAAGTGATTTTGAGTGTCCTGAAAAAGCAGCAAATAGCTAGTTAACTAACTTTTATTGTATTTTTACTTCTAAGGAGAAGCACTTGTGAGATTTTCTGTCTCAGGTGCCAGAATAACTTAGACAGCCTTGGGTACTGTGCCCTTTGACCTGGGATGGGATGGGGTGCCTGAGGCAGTCAAATGTCTTGGGCCAGACCTGCCAACTCTGGCGGTGTTTCTCACTGCAGCAGTTACAGACAACCAACTATACATGCAATATCTTCTGGACTGTACCTTTTCCCTGAGGTACTATTTTTCTATGTGCAGGGTTTCTTTCTGGGTGGAGAAGCATTTTAACTTAAACCTGCAATCTATCATGGCACAACCCAGGAAAAATGTTGCCACAAATCTGCAGCATGTGTAGATTGGCACTAAGTGCTGGATGTTGTTTGGTCAATAGGAACACGGCTGCAATCCTGCATACAGTGGTACCTCGGGTTAAGAACTTAATTCGTTCTGGAGGTCTGTTCTTAACCTCAAACTGTTCTTAACCTGAGGTACCACTTTAGCTAATGGGGCCTCCCGCTGCCACTGTGCCGTGGCGGCACAATTTCTGTTCTCATCCTGAAGCAAAGTTCTTAACCCGAGGTATTATTTCTGGGTTAGCGGAGTCTGTAACCTGAAGTTTCTGTAACCTGAAGCGTCTGTAACCCGAGGTACCACTGTATAGTTATGCTGCTTAAATCCTCTTCAAGTCAGTGGGATGCAGGCAGCCTAATGGCATGCTGGATTGCAGCAATACGAACATATGTGAAGCTCACCCTGAGAAAGAGCTTTGCACTCCTTTGACAACCTCTCCAGGGACTATTTGGCTCAGCTCTGATAAGAATAATAATAGACTACCTGGTTGCCTCAATTATGCCTTAAGGTATTTGCCTTTGTTTTGGTAACCAGAAAGGCATCTTACAACTGTGGACTATAATAAACTGTATGTACTAACACAATCCATTACATTTGTGCCTAGAGGAGACAAGGTACTCAGCTCAGACTCCCTGCTTTGGGGAACCTAACATAACTTACCAGTGGGTGACATTATGTAAATTGTTCCTTGCTCCTGAGTATAGGAAAATGCCACTTGTGAATAAGGGCTGCGTACACAACTGTACCGTTAAAGCACATTCTCCCCCCCCCCCCAAGAATTCTGGGCACTGTAGTTTGCGAAAGGTTGATGGGAATTGTAACTCTGCAAGGGGTAAACTACAGTGCCCAGAATTCTTTGAGGAAAATAATATGAAGAACCCTGCTGGATCAGGCCAAAGACTCATCTAGTCCAGCATCCTGTTCTCATAGGGGCCAACCGGATGCCTGTGGGAAGCCCACGAGCTGAACCTGAGTGCAGCTACATTCTCTCCATTTGTGAATCCCAGAGACTGAGGCCCAGTGTACCTGAAGGAGCATCTCCACCTCCATCGTTCAGCCCAGACACTGTGGTCCAGCTCTGAGGGCCTTTTGGCAGTTCCTTCCCTGCAAGAATTGAGGTTACAGGGAACCAAGCAGAGGGCCTTCTTGGTAGTGGCGCCCGCCCTGTGGAACGCTCTCCCATCAGATGTCAAGGAAATAAACAACTACCTGACTTTTAGAAGGCATCTGAAGGCAGTCCTGTTTAGGGAAGTTTTTAGTGTTTGATGTTTCATCGTGTTTTTAATATTCTATTGGGAGCTGCCCAGAGTTAAATTATTATTATTATTATTATTATTATTATTATTATTATTATTATTATTATTATTTATGCTGCCTCTACAGAGTGGAGCATGCTTTGAACATGCTTTAAAGTTATAGTGTCTATGCACTATAAGAGATGTCTCCATCACAAGATGGGAGTGCAGTTCTGCTGCCTTCTGGAGTTCTTTCAGGAGGCACAATGTCTTAAGGAACCTTGTCCACACACATTGGACTGGTTTTGCCTTCATGACCCATTCAGTTTTTTGCCTTTCTGAGGAGCAGCACAAAGGGGGAAATGGTACACATCGATAACTGAGAACAAATGTGGTGTAGTAATTAAAGTGTTGCACTAAGACCAGGGAAACCCAAGTTATCAAATCTCACTTGGCCATTAAGCTCCTTGGGTGCCCTTGGGCCAGTCGCTGTCTCTTGCCCTAATCTACAACACAGAGTTAGAAAGATAAGGTTTGGGGGGGGGGGGAGAACTATGTGTGCCATTCTGAGCTCCTTGGAGAACAGGCAGGATAAAAATGTAATAATTGAGGTCTTTTGCTCCATGGTATGACAAGTTTGTTCTGGAGTCGTGCTGAACGTGCAGTTAGAAGCCTGTGTCTATTGTTGGTGAAAGGCTGTAGTTTTTAAGAGGGTTGAAGGTGCTTGTGGTGCATACACTCAAGTCGCTTCTGGTAAGCAGGTTTCTTCTTCAAGTTTTTGACTTGAAGTGAAGCACCTCTCAAATTCCCTGGGACACTTGTCTGTTTTCAGATGTTATTCATTAGTGATTTGCTTCGATCAGTAACCATCAAGTTCTATGCAGTGTTTTGAACAGTGTCTTCTCATGGTAATGATATTGTATACTGGGGGGGAAAGCATGAGCTGGAAAAACAAGAATAGCTTGAGCTCAGTTTAAGCTAAAAGCCATAGTAAGATTGCCCTTCACCTAAGTCTCCAAACTGAGTATCTAGATAGAGTTGTGGAATGTATTTATTCCATCTCTCTTACATTTCTCCCCCCCCCTCCATTCTTTCTTATCACTACTCCATTCTTATGCAAAAAAAACCAAAACAAAACTCCAAGCCCTTAGTAGCCATTTCTGAATCATTCTAAAATGGGAAACCTTTGGACTGCTTTCATTCCATTAACTAGCTGGAGGGCAGGAAGACCATGCCTAGACAGGAGACAGATCCTATCTGCTTGCAGATACCACTGAAATCTGGAATGCCTGTTAATGGGAAACAACATGTGTGGGGCAAATCCATGAAGACTCCAAACAACTTTGTGATGACTCTGATGCTCAAGTCTTGAAGGACGCAGCAAAGACACAGGGGGAAAATGAAAAAGTTTCTTTTGAGGTGTTTTATGTAGTGGCCTCAGGAAGAAGCCCACCAAATGGTGGAACTATGGCCATAAAAGTAAGTTTGACCCTTGCAGCCAGCTAACTTTGCCTCTTCTTTCTTTCCCTGTCCCCTGCTTCCTCTCTCTCCAGTTTCTTGGGGCCATCACTTCTTTCTGCTGCAAGGTCCCTCCTTCCCATCTTTCGGTCCTAAGCATCTTTTTCCGCCACTGGAAGTATCCACTCTTCAGAGAAAGTGCTTCCCCTAAACCACTTGCTTATCTTCCCAGCTGACACCCATATACCCACCCTCATTCTTAACCTTTAGTTTCTAGGGCTATGAGTACAGCAGTCTTTGCCCCCTCTCCTTAGAATGAGGTGTGCTGGTTATTGTTGTTGTTTAGTCATTTAGTCGTGTCCGATTCTTCATGACCCCATGGACCAGAGCACGCCAGGCACTCCTGTCTTCCACTGCCTCCCGCAGTTTGGTCAAACTCATGTTTGTAGCTTCGAGAACACTGTCCAACCATCTCGTCCTCTGTCGTCCCCTTCTGCTTGTGCCCTCCATCTTTCCCAACATCAGGGTCTTTTCCAGGGAGGCTTCTTTTTCCATGAGGTGGCCAAAGTATTGGAGCCTCAGCTTCAGGATCTGTCCTTCCAGTGAGCACTCAGGGCTGATTTCCTTAAGAATGGAGAGGTTTGATCTTCTTGCAGTCCATGGGACTCTCAAGAGTCTCCTCCAGCACTAGGGCTATGAGTACAGCAGTATTTGCCCCCTCTCCTTAGAATGAGGTGTGCTGGTTATTAGACATGCAAATATGAAAGTGGAAAGTGGAGGAACCTGCTGATGTCACAAGGTAGTGTGTTCTTGCGGGGAAGGATCATTTGGGGCTCTCTTCCAGGTGGAGGTTTGCAGGCTCCCACAAAGTTTCTTACTACCTACTCTTCTTCAAGTTTCAGACTTTACCTCCCCACAACCCCATCGAAATGGTTCAAGAGGACAACGTGCAGAAGCTGGTCATGGAGATCTAGGGACTTCAGTGGGCAGGGGGAAGCGGAGCTGGCATGGCAATGTCATAGATTAGTCTTATGTTCATTTGTTCATACAACATAAAATTGGGAAAGGGATCAAGAGTTGCAGCTTCACTAGAAAGTATGTGCCCCCTATTGATAAGGAAGTCATTTCATCTTCTTGTGCCTGTTTTATGGGGGTCCCATTTAGATTTGTAAATACTACCACCATATAGACAATGATAGCAGAGTGTCTTTTCCTCCTGCTTCTTATTGTTCATGTTTTTATTAAGTGTTTAAGATGCAAAATTCCAATAAGCCACGAATCCAAGCCAAGTGATGGTGTATTCACAAATTTTCCCTGTCAGCTGATGTTCAAATGAAGAATTTGTGAAGGTAAAGAAAGATGGGAGATTAGAACATATTTAACACTTCAAAGTAAGAGTATCTTTCCAAAATAAGAAATGTGAGGGGGGAGCCCAAGGGTGCCTTTGTTTACGTTGGAGAGAAACAGAAACCGTGCCTCTATGACAAAATCCTTCTTTGTGACACAGCTAACCAGTTTGCTATGGTGAGTTAGTTTATTAGCCAAAGCAATTTGCCAGATTCTCCCAAACTATCCTTGGCTAGAATTTGAAGTGAGCAACAAACATCAGTTTTAAAGGATAATAAAATCCAGCATATGTAAAAACTGGCTGAACACTCAAGTCCAACAACAACAGAACAGCTAATATGAATTTCATACTGTAGAACAGTGCATTTTTATTATACAAAAGGACAGGCCTAATAACTTTCATCAGGAAGCAGTAAAAAAATCAGACTCACCAAGATGGTTCCTCTTGCAGGAAGTATTGCTTGGTTACAAAAAAGCGAGGTTATTTTTGATTGCCCTAGATGAAGAGAGATTCCCAGACTGTGCTGATGCATTAAACAGGACAAAAAAATATTCCATTTGCACCAGTGCCTCTTGCTAGTTTTCCTTTACATGGATCCCAGTTACTCACAATGCTTATTGCTGTAAATAATGTTAGGTGATTTGCTAGTGTATATATGTACCAGTTGTGATGTCTCACCAAAAGTCATGGATTATTGCAGGAAGCTGAAATCTATAAAAGATTTAGCAATAGTTTCTGCAGGCTACAGATGACAACCTTTCAGCACATGACTCGACTACCACAGGTATGGTGCTATTGTCCAGTGTGAAATTCAGGCTGATGCACTGTTTTTGTCTGATTTCAGTTCTCAGCCTAACTAGCAAATGGTTTTAGGACATGATCTCTTCTTCCTGCAAAGCATACTCTTCCTCTTTGTTAGACGTGTGTGTGTGTGTGTGTGTGTGTGTGTGTGTGTGTGTGAGAGAGAGAGAGAGAGAGAGAGAGAGAGAGGTGGGGATTCAATGGGTGGAGGCTGCCAGGGCTGGGTGGAGGGACATCTCTGCCTAATCCATTCCCCCTCTCCCTACCCAGCACAAATGGGGTTTGGTCTGCAGCCCCCTTTTGTATAAACATGCTTAGGATATTGCCAATGGGGACAGACACTGTAGGATTTTCATAGGGGTTGAAGTATCCTGTGGAATCACTGTTTTAGTTCCATTTCTGACTTCATATAGAAGAGCAATAAAACCTGGGCTGTACTAAAGTGGATAGTCCTAGAGAAGGGGTTTTTTGGTACTTTTTAAGGGGTTCTGGTACTTTTTTATTTTAAAAAAATGTCTTCATTAAATCATACACACATCTATACATAACATAGCAAAATAGAGGCATGCAATAAATGCATTATAATTATAATTAACATATTACTACATAGAAAAACTATCATATTCATCCATATTTATGTTATATTTATTCTTCATAAATTTAGAAAACAGTTTCCATTTATTTTTACATTTTTCTCTTTCTTGTCTGTTTCTCTCACTGTAATCAGTTGAGTAAGCTTATGCACCATTGCTGCCATGCAAATTTTATTTTAACCACTCCTTTAATTTTGATGGTGACCTGTTTTCCCTTTTTGGTGCAACAAGCATGCAAGCAGCTACAATTATATTCCATATTAACCCCAGTGGCAAAGTGAAAGTTGTAGTTAATGTTATTATATTTACTATCCTCCCCCAAAAGTTTTAAATTATTGGACAAGTCCACCAAATATGTTCCGTATCTGCCCTCAGATGTCCACATCTCCAACACTTTCCACCACAGATAGTATAAATTTTGCTAATTCTGTCTGGGGTCATATACCACTGTAATAGCAATTTGTAATGATTTTCTCTCATGTTAGCAGAAAGAGAGTGTGCTGTTTCCTGAGTAAAAACAAAACAAAATCCAATTCTTGTTCAAAAATTGGTCAACCCACATTTTCCCTTAAGGTTTCTACCCAAATGTGCTTTAAAAGTATTCAGAAAAAAACATATATTTTAGAAATAACCCCCTTCAGATTTTCCTTCTTATAAATTATTTTCTCACAACTTGACAGTATTCTCACCATATTATTTTTGGTTATATTTCTTCTTATTGTTATCCCAACCATTGTTCTGCAATGACCATTATTTACAATTTCTTTATATGTAATTGCATCATTGATCCAGTTAGATAAATTAGGGGTTTTGGTACTTTTTTAAAATGTTGCAAAGCTTGACCAGTCAAAAAAAATCAATTTCTTAAAACAGGATGGGGGCGGTGGGATTCTAAATGTGACTTTAAAAAAACAAAACAAAACCTTGACATTTATTTTACTGTAATGTAGAAATCTCTCACATGTTCGCAGTTTGGGCAGATTATTAACTCCCATTTTATCTAGAGATTGGGGAACATGTAAGGCAATAATTGTACTATCCACATGAAGAAAATGAAGGCCTAGTGATATAGAAACAGATCCACAGTGGCCTTTATCTGCCATAATCAGAGAAACGTCAGCTGGAAAGCGTGAGGGGAATGCGGTTTACACAGGAGACGCCGCCTGTGTAGGGTTTCAGTTCTGGTTAATGACACTGTAAATCAAGCCTGTCATCTTTTCAAATGATTTTTCTTTCAGCGTAGGCTTAAGAAAACAACCACCATCACCTTCCCAACATGAGATTCCACAGGAACCAAACTTCTTCCCCACCTCTCAGCTCTTTTCAATATAAGGAGAGAGACATTGTGACTGGGCTCGAACCATTAGGAACAGGCCAGGTTTTACCATTTTCATTACATGACTTTAACAGCTGGAAATAATAATAATAATAATAATAATAATAATAATAATAATAATAGAACTGCAGTACAAATAAAAGGTAAAAGGTAAAGGTACCGCTGCCTGTACAGGCCAGTCTTGACAGACTCTGGGGTTGTGCGCCCATCTCACTTAAGAGGCCAGGGGCCAGCGCTGTCCGGAGACACTTCCGGGTCACGTGGCCAGCGTGACATCGCTGCTCTGGCGAGCCAGAGCCGCACACGGAAACGCCGTTTACCTTCCCGCTGGTAAGCGGTCCCTATTTATCTACTTGCACCCGGAGGTGCTTTCGAACTGCTAGGTTCAGCTGGAAATAATAATAATAATAATAATAATAATAATAATAATAATAATAGAACTGCAGTACAAATACCATTCCTCAACTGTGCATGAAGTCAGTGGAAGACAAGATGGGCTTCTGCCAATGACTTCTCTTCAGAATTGTTCTAAGGGCAACAGATCCATCCTGAATTGAGAGAAGCAATCCCTAGCAATTTATATTTCAGCCAGGATTTTCCATGCAGGATTAATGGGTAGTTCCACATGGCAGTTTACTGTGAACTATGCTGATCATTTGTATAGTATCCATATAATGTCATGTTCATCCAAACACCATCCTATGTTATTTTCCTACTTAATCCAAATTTACTGTTTCTGCAGAAAATGCAACATAAACTATACATTCAAATAAAATGGTGGTGGTAGGGATATGGATGGCATTTTGATTAAAACACATGGATGCTGCAAAAAAACTTACACGCCAAGGGAGCACAGAGTCTGCAAAAGATTGCCACATGGAAGCTCACAGTGAATCAGTGTGCACATTCTAAGCAATCCTTATTTCACAGGAATGTACTTTTTTCCAGATCAAATGCTTATTTACAAGCTCAGCTGGTAGAGCATGAGACTCTTAATCTCACGTGGGTTTGAGCCCCAAGTTGGGTAAAAGATTCTATGCTTCTATGGTTTAGGTAGTTCCATTAAAGACCACTACCCATCCTTTCATAGCATGTTATTTTAAAATGTTGATCTGTCACCCTAAATTATTATACTTCCCCATTTCCTGGGGGAAAACATTTCCTGGCTGGCTGTTCCTCTCCACTTGCAACAACTGGATTGAATCTTGCATTTGATGAAGAGTTCATATGAATCAGTGGTCATTAAACTTTCTGGATCTGGGACCCACCTTTAACTCCAGTCTTAACAATGGACCCACTTTTATTTTAATTTAAAAAAACAATTCTGTTTCTTGCCTCACAACAGTCAGGGTTTCATGAGCAAACAACTAGTGGTACCAATTTTAGATTTTCATCTTTCCACTTCCTCAAACTTACTATGCATAGATTTCTTTTCTTTTCTTATTTCCACATTTACTTTTTTCTTGCAATCAGTAGCAAAGTGCAAAAAAGGAGAGGTTTGTGATGAATGATTCAGATGATATACAGTGGTGCCTTGGTTTGCATACATTTTGGATTAAAACACGTCAAACCCAGAAGTGCGTGTCCCGGTTTGCAACCTTTTTTTTGGGATTACAACCCATTTTTGGGGGATTACAAACAAATTTTTTTTGGAGGCCCCATTGGCGAAAGCACGCCTTGGGTTACAACCTGTTTTGGTTTACAAAGAGACCTCCGGAACGGATTATGGTTGCAAACCAAGGTACTACTGTACTTGATATGTGCTACTGCTCAGTGTAATCCAGGCAGTTAAATGCAAACATCTAACAACAGACAGTACAAAATGGTTGTATGTTAATTGGCTTTAAGTACTAAAACCCATACATACATAGCCTTCTCAGTGGTGGTGTCTCGGAAATGGTCTCCTTAAAGATGCTCACTTAATGCCCATGATAGGAGTGGGTTATTTTTTATGCCTCATGAAGACCTTTATCATCTCTTATGCTTTTAAAAGTCCATGGGTGCTAGTCAATTAAGTTTTACTCAGAGCAGACCGATTAAAATTAATGCACCAAACATAAGCTGCAATCCTAACCAGGTCTACTCAGAAGCACTGCACTCTTCAGCACTCGCTGGGTGGGTAGGAACACTCTGTTCAGGCAAGTCTATTCAGACATGTAGACACCACTATGTGTTTTAATCTTTTTTAAAGCTTTTTATACATTCTTTGCATTTAAAAAAAATTGTTTTAAACTCTGTCTTAAAGTTAATTTTATTTTTTTGTAAACTGCTCAAGAGATTCTATTTACAATCAAGTGGTATATTAAATCTGGTTAAAATAAAAATAATCCTGAAATGAAAGCAGGTCCATATGGGAAATAGGGAAAAGATTTGCCTCCCTCCCTTCAGTTGTGTGAAGTCCTCCTGCCACAGCCAGAGGTCAGCAGGGCTAAGCTATGGTCAGGACCCTGAACTGTTAAGGGACCTTGCCGCCAAGAGTCAATACCATGAAAGTAGCCCCTCC
The DNA here is from genome assembly GCF_951804945.1 of Podarcis cretensis. Lineage (NCBI taxonomy): Eukaryota > Metazoa > Chordata > Lepidosauria > Squamata > Lacertidae > Podarcis > Podarcis cretensis. The sequence continues at coordinate 65,959,081 of NC_137171.1, read as the reverse complement.
TCATGGCATCCAGCCAAACTGGAATCCACTCACATTATCTCTGACCTGGCCAATGCCAAACTAGACCTGGTGCTAATTGCATTAAAACAATTTACATACATATATACATATGTATGTAAAATTGCATCTGGACATCCCTAATCAGTGGAATTCAATTCTTTCTCCCCCAGGCACAATCCAGACACACACCCCCAGGGGAAAAAAAACCTCTCTGGAGCTGTTACGTACGTCTCAAGGGAAACTCCCAATGGTGAGAACAGGGTCCAGAGGTCTCTTGTAAAAGTGAAGGAGTCTCTGAGCTGTGATCTTCGTTCCAGCCATGGAGAGGTGATGTTTTGTCCCCAACTTTGCTAAGCCTTGTGTGAAATATGAGAGTGCCTGTGGTGGTACTCGGTGCTCTGGTGCATTTTGGTTAGTTTGCACACCTCTCATCAACCAGATCTTTGTCCTCCATCTCATGACTGCTACGGAGCCCTACTAGATCAAAACTCCTGAAGGCCCTCAACAGTGGAGCTGAGTCTGCCTTTTCCGTTTAAAACTCTGAGCTGTCCGCCCACTAACATTTATTCTATTTTCTTTTCAGATATTTGGGGGCAGGGGGAAGGAACACCCTGGCTTTTGATATTTAATCAAGATGACCTTATTGGCTTTTCTTTTACCAAAGCAACTAGGTTTGGGACACTTGTGCTGCTAGAGTTTGACAGACAAAAAGAAACAGGGGAGAGTGACAGATAACAGTGTCGTGTTAGCTGCCTTATTGTGATGTCTATTTGTACTGTACTGTCATGACTGTAATGTGTTTCAGATCATGTTTTTCAGAGACACATTCCAGACTAATGTCCAAGATGCTGGATTTGTAGTGGTAACTGGCAAAGGCAAACTTTATTTCTGAGTGACTGGATGAACTCCTTCAGACCACCAGTCATTCTCGATGCATATCTTTTTAATTTCACTTTAAAACAAATGTGGGGGGAGGGGGACCAGAGGTAGTGTTACAGAAGACTCTTCAAGCTAGGAACTTATCAGGCTTTTAAGAAACCACACAGGTACACCTACTATTATGCCACTATTGAAATATGACTGTCCACTCTGATTCAGATCTCTGTGTGCATTTGTGTGTACACAAACACACACATAGTCCTGAACTAACATACACACCAGGGTTCTTCAGCTGGAATGGCTTTTGAACAGAAACCTTTTATGCCAATCCAAGATCCAGACAGATCCAGCAGCAGAAGAGCCAACTCTGGATCTTCCCACTTGATCATCCTGTAACAAAATCCACACATCCTCAGCCCCACCTTGTCTCTTTCAAAGCTGTCAAAACAGAACAGGATGCGGTTTATTCACCTACCTCTAAGTTAACCAAAGTTGCTCTTATTTTCTTGCACAAATACCAGTTTGGCATTCAACCAGTGAGGCCATCTAGGGGGGTGGGGAGCAGACACTCTCCATAGCCCATTTCAGGCCGCAAATTACAGTACAGTGGTACCTCAGGTTACATACCCTTCAGGTTAAAGACTCCGCTAACCCAGAAATAGTACCTTGGGTTAAGAACTTTGCTTCAGGATGAGAACAGAAATCGTGTGGCGGCGGCACAACAGCAGCAGGAAGCCCCATTAGCTAAAGTGGTGCTTCAGGTTAAGAACAGTTTCAGGTTAAGTACGGACCTCCGGAATGAATTACCGGTAAGTACTTAACCTGAGGTACCACTGTACTAAAAGGCACCTATACCAGTTCTAGAGTCTAGCACCTGAGTGACTTTTATAAAAGCATTTCATTGGGATTGCAGGGTTGAGCTCCATAAGTAACTTCAGAAGCTGAAACTTCCAAGAGCGTTGGCAACCTACCAACCATGCCTGAAAACCTATAGGTTGAGGGTACCCATGGCTAGCATTGTACTCAGAGGGTAGAGCATGAGACGCTTAACCTCGTGGTTGAGGGTTCGAATCCCACACTGGACAGAAAGATTGCAAGGGGTTGGACTGGATGCCCTTCATGGTCCCCCATCCTACTCTACAGTCCTATGACCATGTGTCTTTTCATGCGAAGCGCTAGGTGCAATCTTCCCGTAAGGCAGGGCCTCCTCCTCTTATCCTCGAGCTCGCAGCATAATGGAAACCAATTTGACATTATTTATGCCTCCAAAAATATGTAAGACCTTTAAGCCATTCCTCACGCTGAAGGCCCCTGATTTACGGGACGTTGCAGTGAGACGCTAATACAAAAGACAGGGGGAATAGTTTACGGGGCTGCAATGTAAACATCGCCGCCGCAGAGCCCGCTTTTTTTTTACGGAGCCCCTGCAATGGCGCGCGATCAGACAAGTGCCTGATTTACGGCCCTATTTAGATAACGGTGTCCGGAGAAGGGATTGGCGGTGGCGTCAAGGTCGCAGGGCGTGCCAGGGCGGACGTTCCGCCGGACAGCAGCAGCTGCAGCTACGGAGGCGCCGTAAACGCCGCCCAAGAATGCCGCCTGCGGCGCAAAAGCACCAACCAGCCCTTCCTCCGGGACACTCCGCTTACGGCTCTCTGCAAGAGGCAGTCAACAGTGTCCCGCCGCCATCGGCCACGAGAGGCGCTGCTGAGAAGGAAAAGGAGCAGGCGAAGAAGGGAGGGGAAAGCCCCGTCTCGGCGCTAGAGCCGGCGATTGGTCAAGGCAGGAATGGAGTTTCTCCCCCAAGGCCAATCAAAAGCGACCTCGACAAGGTGCGAGGATTGTCTATGGGCTCCTGCGCCTTTTCTTCGCTTTGGGCGGTCGATTGCGCAATCTGCCCAGTGGCTCTTCGAGTTTTCCTGTTGGGCGTGAGATTTAGGTCTGGGTCTTGCTTCACCCAGAACCAAACTCTATAGCCGCTTAAGGGTCACGCCTGGCTCTGCATTCCTTTGTGTGGCTCTCTTTTGAATATGAATGGGAAATGAAGAGGCAAAAACGGGATATGGGTCGGGGTGTTGGAGCAAAAAAATATTTATTGTTTTTAGTGTCTGCGCCTGAGGGTCTTGAACAAAAGTGAAGGCTTCTATTAGGTGTACGACCGTGCAACTTAATCAGCGATAAAACCCCCACTTCACTGCTGGGAGCAATCTTTACCATATCCATCAAGGGTGCCAACTTGAATAAAATATGGGGGCGAGGCTTACCTCCCCCCCACATAAGCGATCACATGACACAGTGCACGCACACCATTCCAATGGCAATGTCCATTAACTTTGAAAGGGCCTTAACCCCTAAAATATTTTACTTGTGGGGCCAAAGTTCCCACTGCCCCTAGGAGTTGACTGCTATGCCTGGTAATGGCATGGACACATTGGTTCCTTGCTTTAAGCCTCCTACAACTCTCCAGATTGTATTCAGTGTTGTGGTTTTCCTAGGAATCAGGTAGGCTAAAGTATGAAACTGTCATTTGCAGGTGAACTCCATACATGGGAATATAATTACTGTACAAAAGCAGACTCTGTGTAAATTAATGCTGCTGGTATATTCCACAAGGATCAAGCGGTAATGTGCAAGTACAAATGAGCCAGCGCAATCCTGTGTCACAGAAAGAATTTGGATATTCGCTGCATAACACTGAAATGCCATGTTTACAGTGGAGGCAGTGCACAAAGTCAGCTCCCAGTCACCATGTGTACAGTCCTCAAGGGCAAAGAAATCAAATGATGTCTATGTATGATTGACCCAGGCCAATGCTGTACTGAGAAGACACATGAAACTCTCCTTAGAAGGATTTGGACAGAAAGCAGGTGTCTGAAGAGAGAGCCCTCCTAAGAGTTCTCTACCCCATAAATTTGCAAGGATAGACTTTTCCAAAAGAGCTTGAAAGGTGCTAAGAAAAGCAAGCCTGCTGGCTGAATTTAGAAGGTGTTGAACCAAAAAAAGAAGTCTGTCTTTGTTGCTAAGTGAAAGTTGGGAAACATGGCTTTCCCTCTGTATTTATTCAGGTGATAGCCTCCAAGGTCACCGAATGGGGCCATGGTTAAGTCATAACAGCTTGGAATTCTCTTGCTGGCTGAGACCATAAGATATAAAGATATATGCAATTTTATAAATTAGTAAAATGAATGAGGACTTTTATTAGTAGCAATGGCAATTTAGGAATGTGGGTATCCGCACCTATTGCCGGTGTGTTCAACTAAAGAATGGAAGAAGAGCCTTTGATGAATCAGACCAAAAGCCTAACTAATCTAGCCTCCTGTGGGCAACCACATGCCTTTGGGAAGCCGACGAGAAGGACATCAGCACAATGGCCTTCCTCTGCTGTTGCTTGCCAGCAATTACTGGTAGTCTTCAGTGACATGTTGCCTCTGATCCTAGGAAGCAGCATAGAGCCTTGTCTCTGGTAGCCAACATGGCTCTGCTGTGGTAGGAGCAGGAGAATTCACTCCTCTGATCAGTGGACGCTGATCCATTAGTATGAATGGGGCACAGCCTCCTCTTGGCCGGCCCACTACTTGTCTCTTACTTATAACCAGTCTAGAGGGTAGCACTACTTGTCACCCTCCTCCTCCTCCTCCTCCTCCTCCTCCTCCTCAGCCCGTGCTGTGATGGAGACAAAACCAGAATTAGTTGCCTCTGCCTGTCATTGCCTGTGGCTCCACCAGCCACTGACTCTGACTCTACCTCCTATTGGTCTCCCTACCTTCCACCCCACCAATCCCCATAGGGACCAGTCCCAACTGCCTCTGAGTGCTCACAATACCAGATGTCACAGAATCAAGTCCTTCCACCACCTCTCACCTTTCTAAAGAGGCAGGTTTTCATGTCTACTTTCTTCCTTACCCAATGAGCATGTTATACAGTGGTACCTCGGGTTACATATGCTTCAGGTTACATATGCTTCAGGTTACAGACTCCGCTAACCCAGAAATATTACCTCGTGTTAAGAACTTCGCTTCAGGATGAGAACAGAAATCGTGCTCCAGTGGCACGGCAGCAGCAGGAGGCCCCATTAGCTAAAGTGGTGCTTCAGGTTAAGAACAGTTTCAGGTTAAGAACGGACCTCCAGAACGAATTAAGTATTTATCCCGAGGTACCACTGTAATTGCTGGGAACTGTACAGTGTCACCTCTGTCCGCATGCTTCTGAACACTCTCAAAGAAGTCTGAAAGACTGTTGAGGCAGGACTTACCTTTGGAGAAGCCATGCTGATTCCTCTTTAGCAAGACTTGTTTTTCTCTGATATACCATCAATATTAATATAGATTATTTGAATATAGAATATATGTTAATTTTATCTTTAATAATGCTTTCCATCAGTTGTCCCAGAACAGATGTGAAACCAAACTAACCTAAGAATGAATCTCCTATGACTGATTCATGCACAAAACAACACTTTGACAAAATGTTTGCAGTGGTGATGCTTGGGCTGATGATGATGTTCCTTCTATCTATATGATATAGAAAAAGTAAATAAAACATATACAGATTAACATTTCCAGATATATAATATATTTTGAATAGGAGTGGGCAGTTTGTGCAGATGATCCCAGTGTTAGCATTTATCTGTTGTAGGCATGTGGATAATTGCACTTCCTCCTACGTGCTAAGTTTGGAAATAGACTCCAGAGAACTCCAGGGCATCAAATTTCTGCACACGTACAAAGTAGTAAGCAACAATGAACTCCGTGAGACTCATTCCAAGTACAGAGGGTTATGCAGCACTCTTCAGAAGTCTCTTCTCAGCTTGTATTCAGTGTAGGGCTCACTGCTGCCTAGAACATGGCAAGTAATACAAAGAAGGTGTTTCTGACCATGTGCAGAGCAGCTTTCCCGCACCACCAAGCAGAGGCATACCTAGGAATTGGTGAAAAGGGCCACCACCAAGGGTGAAAGCCCAGGGAGAAGGTGCAAAAGTCACATATCAAACCGAGGAGTGTGTGACACATTTGTGTGTGGCAATGCGATGTCACCAGCACAGCAAGACTGAATGCAGGAGAAGCTTGTCGTCTTTCTTGCACCACTTTTTTTTTTGTCCTTACTCCTTGACTCGTCCTCACTCTGGGCAGCACTTTGAGTACTTGGGTCCCTAGTTATTTCTAATGTGGCTATGTGGTAATGTGATTTTGGGGAGGGGGCTCCTTGCCAAGGGCACAAGGGATCCTAGGTATGCCTCCGTCGCCAAGTAAACATAGTCAGCCCCTTTGTATGTGGGATTAAGTTTTCACATTAGACATTGTGACTGACAGAAAGGTTTGATGCTGAGCTTATTTAGAAAATAAGTACCAGAATTTGCACTGTGAGCCCCTAAATCTCCACCCAGTGACAGACATCTACATAAGATCCCAGGTTCTAGCCACAGCCTCTGCAGGGAAGACTTCTGTCTGAAATTCACTGCCAGCCTGTGTAGACAATACAGAGCTTGATGGAACAAAGGTCTGGCTCAACATAAGGCAGTTTCCTGTCTTGCTGCAGCCCTTTCCACCTCTCCTTTATTATTGTATTTTTAATCCTGTTGTAACTTTATTACTTTGTTTAATCAATTTATGTACTTTATATCTCACTTATATTTGATGGCTTTATGTCTTCTTTTGTACATAAATCATCATCATACTATTTTTTATTGTAAGGCACCCAGAAAACTTTAGGTGAGAGGAGTAACATATAAATGTTGTTAAATAAACAAATGAATGCTGCTGTTCAATAAAAAAAGCTGCTTCATTGGAGGGAACAAGGGCTGGGCATCCATTGGTCAGGGATGCTATAGCTGCATCCTGCATTGAGCACAATATATAAATGCATACATGTATGCAACCACTGCTGCAAGAACACTAATAGCCAAAGGTTGGAAGGGAGAGAATATACCAACGAAAATGGAATGGCAGGCGAAATTATTGGATTATGTAGAACTGGCAAAAATGACAGGGAGAATTAGGAATCAATCGGATCAGAGGTTCAACAGAGGATGGGATAAATACAGATTATATTTAAAAGAACGTTGTAATCATATGAAATCTTAGGCATGCTTTGAATGACTCCTGCAAAGTATATATAAATTATAGATATTTCGGATAAACTTAAGTTAGATAATAAATAATATGCAGTTGATAAAGAAAACTTGGAACCCATGATGGGGAGATTGGAAGTCATAATAGGTGGAAGGAATTTCTTATGTATAGAAATGCTTTCTTTTATGTATGTTATCTGTTTTGTTATACTGTTGACTGGTGATATTAAAATCAATTAAAAAATTAATTTATTTTTTTTAAAAGCATGGTATAATTGACCTCTAAGGTGCCTTCCAAATCTATGAGAAATATATTTAGAACGATCAGAACATTTAAAAAAACAAAAACAAGAATACTGTACAACATCAGTAAAGCAGGACTGGAATGCAGCAGGAAAAGTTAACAGCAATCATCCTCATCAGTTAAAGGGTAAGAGTAACTGTTTTGAAAGGGGGGGGGGGATATGAACCACCTGGAAAGAAATGTGGGACACCCCAGACCCTTTGAAGAGTATCTTCTTTCTGACTCAAGAGCTGCGGTGGCTCAGTTTGGAGATTAAAGCGATGACGTATTATATAACCTTCCCCCAGCTCAAAAAAATGCCCCCCCTCATCGGGCCTCCCCCTTCCCGGCAACACGCTGTGGTTTCCTTATCAATGAGATTCCTTAGGCACAGACTCACTGTAGCTTTCTTGGTCTGGGGCCAACAATTACGATTAGATAACTGGACCTGATTCGTTCCCTCCAGAGCCAGTGGCTGACCATTTGGGGGGAAACAAACGGAGCGATGCGGGGAACTCCCGGTCGGTTTGCAGGGGGTGGCACCAGGAGGGTGGCATCGCGGTGGGAGACTAGCCCCCAAGAGGGAGAGGGAGGGAGAAAGGGGCCTTTCGTACACATGGATCCGAAAGCACACCTCTACAGTGCAATACTAGACGCGGCTCCTCGAAAGTAACCCTACTGAGTTCGTAGGGACAGGAAAAGCGACTACAGGGGTAGGGGTGGGGTGCTGCAGCCTAACTTGGAAGTCAGAAATCCCAGAGATTTCAAATCCCAGAGATTTTTCTTCCCTGTTTTAAGAGGGAATGCCTGCTAGGGAATGGAATCCGAATGCAGCGGCAAGGCGAAGCGCGTTGACTCGGAAGGAAGACCCGGGGACATCTGCGGAACTTGCTTCCGAGTAAACACTGTGAGCCACGGCAGGCAACTTTTTTCGTAGGATCGGCATCCTTTCCCGTGGGGGGCGGGGGCGATCAGTAGCACACTCCTGTATCCAGGCTGAAATCTTGGAGACAGTGTAGACCATCCCGAGCTATGGTCTGGTGACTCTTCCTAAAGTCACTTCCTGTGTTCCTAAACTGAATACATTGAGAAATAATAATAATAACCATAGAATCATAAAGCTGGAAGGGAACTCGAGGGTCATCTAGTCCAACCTCCTACAATGCAGAACTCTCAGCTAAAGCATCCATGACAGGTGTCATCCAACCTCTGCTTAAGAACCTCTGGGTGCAGGGATCGCGCGCCTGTGTGACCCGTGTTAACTGGCGCTCTGCAAACGCTCGATTTCGCTCCTTTCTCTGTGAATGGAAAAGGCGGTGCGGGAGAGGGGGGGACCAGCTGCCTTTCCTCCCTACCTGACTGCCATATGAGGAAGGAGCCCGCTTGGTGGCAGCGCGCACTGCAGAGCTTGGCCCGGGTGCTCGGCCTCTTCCCTAAGCATTATTTGATGGAAGTCCTCATCCTCGTCTCGAGGAGGGGAGCAGCAGCCTGGCGAGGAGGAGGGAGAGCCCAGATCGCCAGACATGGGTCTCTCTCGCTCCCCTGGGAAACTCTAATGAGAAACGTGCCTCCCCCTTGGAAAAGGAAAAGCCTCCTTCGGATGGCGGCAGGTTAACCGTGACAATCCTTAAATGCAGACCTTAATAAAGAGCATATGCCACCCTGACTAGGAAAACTTTGGGAGGACCTCGCGACATATCCAAAGCGGCGGGGCGGCGCCCAACTTCGAGAGCAGGCTAGAAATTTATCTCCCCGGTCCCCCCCGTCGGATCGATGCCCGGCGCGTCCTGGAGACCCATCAGATATTAATAATCACGCAGGACGATCATGACGCCAGGATCCAGTCAAAGGGAAGCGCGTTCACGTCCCGCTGGTTTCGGTGAGAAGAGTTAAGCCTTGGGTTCCCTTTCACCAGATGAAATCAATGGGGCTTAAAAGTGACCGGATGATAACAGCAAATTTATTTATATTATTTAATGCAGAAGAAAGCGGAATATTCACCCTTCCTCGGTTTAATTCCTCCCCCCCTCCCCAGTTACCAAATGGAAATGGGCAAGTAATGAATAACAAATGTTTCCACCTCGTTGGTTTAAGGGGGTCGTAATGGGGTGCGGTGGGGTGGGGAGGGTTTAGCACGGCGAGAGAACAAAGGCAAAGGGAGTGCGCTAGAGGGGCGGGGAGGAAAGTCCTATAATGCAAACCTGATTCTTGCGCCTCTTTTCTTTAGTCAAAGGCTAGGCAGCAGAGAGAGAGAGAGCGAGAGAGATGGCAAGCCGTAGCGTCGCACGCTGTTCTTTCCGCAGCTTAATGGCCTTTGCGACAGGGAAAATCCGATTGTTCCCGATCAGCTGTAGAGGGAGGTTTAGAGCCGAGTCTTAGTGGCTTTTAAACGCCTTTGGTAACAAATAAGGAGGCAGCTCTCCCGACCTCTAAGTGGCTACCGAATCCGCTGGAGACTTCTGGCGGAGCTGTGATTGAAATAAGTCACATAAAATTTGTCATCTCCAAAATGTAAATGGACATTAATGGACTGTTAGGTTGGATGATTAATATAAGGCGCCTGAGAAACAACCTTGAAACATTTCCACCCTAAACGGCAAGATTAAGCCTTTGAAAACGATTTAATCGTTAACATACCTCGCTGCTCCAGCGACTTAATAAGGGCGGGGTGGGTGCGTGTTGCAGGCAACCTCGCGGGGTCCCCCCTCCTCTTTGGGGGCTATTTCTGATTCAAAAGTTGAAAAGAAAGAAAGAAACTCAAAGCACTTTTCAAAAAACCAGTGTGCAACACTTTGGAGAGAGAACCGCACTTTTTGGCACGGGTCGCGTTGGTTCTGCAACGCCCACACCCTTTAGCAACCAGCACAACTCTTCTTGCCAGAAATGTAGACACGACACCCGCAGCCATTGTCTCCGGGTTCACAATTGTCTGTCCTCCGCAATGAGTGGCGCTTCGGCCCTTTTCGGTGTAAAGGGCCATTCAGAAATGGGCCAGCTGGCATGTAATTCTACATAATAAAAACAGTCGTGAATGTTCATAAGAGCAATATATTTAATAAATGAAAGTACATTTTAAAATTGACATATTAAAAATAAACCTATCTGTCTCTCCCCATACTCTCTCAATCTCTTTCTCTCTCACACACAGAGTTCTGGAAATAGATTATTCTAAAACGCCGTTTTTCCTCCGCATTCTTTGAGATTCTGATTTGTTTTAATACGAGTTTGTTTTTTAAATCCCAGCAGCTATAGGGCGGACATGCACACTAGAGCGGTGTGCAATGTTTACCCGTCATAAAAAACATATACAAAACAATACAATTTATATTGTTTTCCAGTACACCGTCCACTATTTGCAAAGTTATTTTTTAATGCAAACGCTTACGAGGAGCTAGTACCCCAGTCCTGGACATGGCAACCTGGAAGTAAGCCCCATTGCTCGGAATAGGATTTACAACCAGGCAAATTAGCCACAGTAGGCAGCTAATGCAGTGGTACAAACTACAAACGATACCGGCCAAGTTCAACCCAAGTAAGGGCTATGCACACGTCTAATTACTAAACATATACAAAGCTACATAGATACACGGAAGCAGATTCCATTCATTTTACTGACATTTATTTCAACGTAACGTATTTAGGTTGCTTTTATCAGCACGCTTAACGTGGAAATAAATTCAGCTGTGTGTCGGTGAGGTCTGTATTTCGAATCCGAGTGCTGCGATTCGATCATTTCGATTTATCTGGGCTGTGGATCGGGCTGATCGAGTTAGACATGCCTAATTTTTAAAGACACAAAAGTAGGCGTTCAGTCTGCCCGTTTATTCGATTTTACATGAAGGAAACAAATGACGGGCAATCTGCGCCTAGAGCAAACATAATTGCTATAAAATTAAACGGCACTCAACGCAGGCTGCTTTGCCTCCTGCAAATTCCACAGGAGTTTGGGGAACCAAAGACATCCTGGCAGGAAACGAGGAATTTATTCAATATCTCTTTGCAATTCCTGCGAACCAGAATTCCCTTCTGGATACTAAACGGGAATGCCTTGCCGGTCTAAGGGAGATCTCTGTAGTCCCGGAGCGCTTCGCCGCATCTATTCCAGAAATGCCATGTACAAAGCAATCAGGTGCATTATTTTTATCATCGTCGTCGTCATTATTTTACTCAGAAGCAAGTCCCGCTGTACTCAGTGAGGTTTACTCCCGGGTAAGCGTCCTCCAGATCCAGTGGCGTAGCGTGGGTTATCAGCACCCGGGGCAAGGCAAGTAATTTGCGCCCCCTAACCCATGGATTTCCCTAACCCCCAGATGTTGCGCCCGGTGCGGCCGGCCCCCCCTGCACCCCCCACGCTACGCCACTGTCCAGATCGCAGCCTTCGCATGCTACCCAATTCTTCTAACGCGCCGCGTCAATTTTTGCAGAAGTCACTCTGAAGGACTGGCTGAGACCATTCGATCTCCGTCCTCCGAAGCTCCTCGGGACAACCGGAGAGATTGAAACCACCGGCCGATTTCAGTGGGGACGGTAGGAGGAAGGCAACCTTGCAAGGCGAGAATTCCGATCCGGATCCCATCTAAGCCGGCGTGGCCACCAAGTAGGCGCGGAAGCTCCTGGATGGAGAGGGTCGGTTCTGTGCTTTTTGCGAGGTGGGAGGTAAACAGGAACACTTATTCTTTGGGTTATATATTATAATAATGCACGAGGAATGCCCGCAGTTGAAAGGTGTTTGAGAGTCCGGCTACCCCCGCCCCTGGTGGATATTATTCTAGTGGGACTAACTTCCCACCAGTCCCTAACTGTACAGGTCAATCCGACGCGCGCTCAAGAGTTAAGTCCCGCTGTGTTCAATGGAACTTACTTGGGCGCAGAGGAGTGTAACCTTAGAGCAAGACAACTTGCCAACTTCACCTGGTTCTGGATCCAGAGATTCCTTTCTGAGCCGCCTTAGAGGAAGGTCCCAGATAGTTCATCATTCAATGGAGCCATCCCGTCATGAAAGTGAATGTGCTGGCCACGATGGCGAGATAGTCACTCCATTCTCGAAAGCAGAACAATGCCAGTCGCTCACGGACACGCGTGGGGAGAGGGTCGTTGCCACAGTGCTCGAGGCTTCCCAGAGCTATCTGTTTGGCCAAAGCCAGAACGGGATCAGAGGCTTAGATAGGTCTTTTGGTCTGACCCATCCCTGTAGCGCTTTTTTTAGTTTCTTACGCACGTAATAATAACAACTTGTGTCTTAATTCAGGTGAAGCTGGCGAGGAAAACGACAGGTGCAGTGTGTCTTTCTACATTAAAAAAATTGCTGTGTTTCTACGTTCAAAGCCTGTTCATTTTTCAGCTGAAATGGGTCAGTAAAGAATGAACGCTGAAGTTGAACGCGTTTAAATCTCACTAATTTAAGTGGGAGAGTTGAAACCCAAATCTTTTTTTTACTGAAATCAGTCTCCTTAACTTTGGTTGGATACCGTTTAGATACATAAACACTTCCAGCAAGTCCATCCTAAATACGTCTCGTCGCGGGAGACAGATCCCGTTCAATTGTACATTTGAAATCGGAAATGCATTAATGGGTAATTTAACAATACCGGTTAAATAAATATGCTGGGATACTATTATACTGGGGAAGGGTGTTTGTCATAGACCTACGCCCGCCACACCTAAAGTCCCCTCTTTGTGGGCAAACATGGTCACGCTGCAATCCTGAACTAATCAAAGAGCAGCGCGATCCTAAGAGCACTGACTTTGCTGTAGATTCTAGGGGGTACCATAGGACTTAACTTCCAAGTAGCTAAGGCATTGGATGGCAGCTTACTTTGTCTAGACGCTTTCCCAAAAGATCAAGATGATCTACAAGTCATTGTATGAAGGACCATCCATTTTGAAATTAGTCCAAGATTTTTATTAGGATGTAGATCCCAGCGAAGGCGCTTCAGGATCGAGGTGTCCAGCTGCGTTCTGGAGCAGGCTCGTAACTGGGAGGAAATGAACTCCGTTCAGTTTACAGGACACACTTCCGAGTAAACATCATTAACATTGGGGATGTCACAATGTTTAAATGTTGGTGTTATTAACGCTTGAAGACTTGTTCTAAGCCAGACACAGCGCTTGGTTTTGCAGAACCGGTAAGAGCGACAATACTTTGCATTTTACTTGGGGACGCAAAGTGCTCAAAGCGCTTCTTATTCACTGTCCGGATTGTCTTTAAAAGCCATGCCGTCAGGAAGATCAGAAGATCAGGCTATGGCTACTGAGGCGAGAGTCACCTGGCTCATAGCTCAGTGTGTCTAAACACTTGCAGCGGATCCTAGGCGTGTCTACTCCAAAGTAAGCCCCCCCACCCCAATTAAATAGGACTTATTTCCCAAATCAATGTGCGCAGGGCTACAGCCTTTCTGATGGAAACTGATATAACCACGGCTGGGTGCGCTGATACGGGAGATCTTCTGCTCCAGGATGGGTCTTCTGTTTCCAGCTACCCAGCGGCTGTATTAATTAATTTTAGATTCAGGGCTAAAGAGAGCGGGTCCCTCTTTAAATCACAATGTGCGCCTATTACTTTGCTTGCTTCTCGTGGTCTTGTGGGAGGGGGCTCTTCAGAGAGGAAATGTTTATACCGTCATCCTTACTGCAAAGGCCATAAACCAGCCCGGCTGCTGTCTTCCTGCTCATTCAGCTAAACTGGGCCAGGGCATTTGCGCCCAAGTTCTGCTCTTGTGGCACCACTTCCGTGCGTACACTTCCACTGACTTCTGTGCGAATCTGCAGCACCCAGAGCTGTTTCAGCGCCTCGCCATCTTAGTGGGAAGCGACCTAGAGGTGGAGGTGAGGCCCCTCTCACTGGAGGCTCCTTCTCAACCCTAGCGACCCTTTCAGCCACCAGTCCCCGGGCTACGCGTGGCTTTCCCTGACGGACCTTGGTCCCAGTCTCTCGCAGCTCCTTTCTCTTTAGCTGCAGGTCCTCCGAATCCCCTCTCCGTCCAGTAGCAAATGCTGCTGCTTTTGTACTTTCTGGCTCGACTGATAGAGGGGCTGGAGGGACTCAAGGCAGTTCTTTGGCCTCGACCGGGCTTCAGGGCTTTCGTGTAGAAAAGAGCTGGCTAAGCCCATTGCGCTCTGAAAGTGTGGAGGGAATGGCGGCTTCCAGAGAGAGCTCCTGAAATACTGGACCGTCTTCATGGGGAAAACCTTCCTTCTCAAATATGCTCCGATCCGGACCATCTGAGGACCATTGGCTGGCTTCTCAGCATACTGCCCATGTTCAAAGGCACTCTTTCCCTTTCCTCCTCATCACACCAAACGAAGTTGCAAACAGGTTCTGAGGCTGGATCCCGTGTGTGTGGTGAAGAATATTTTATTCTTCATTGCCGTTAATGTTGCTATCATCCAACTTGTGAAATTCACTATTCACTGCCGCAAGATGTGATAAGGACATAAAAAGAGTCCTTCCCACCAGATGCCTCTGGGAAGACTAGGAACAGGAGATGAGCACCCCCAGCACACCCCCTCTTGGGATGCCCGGCAGCGGGTATTCAGAGGCCTCCTTCCTTTAATACTGGAGGTAGTAGAGCCAACAGCACTAAAAGCCATTGGGCATGGTCATTGGTTTAGGATGCAAGCCTATGCACACTTAATGAGAGGTAGGTTTAATTAAACTCAATGGGGCTTGCCTAGACAGACACAGGACTGCAGTTAAAAGGTAAAGGTAAAGGGACCCCTGACCATTAGGTCCGGTCGTGACCGACTCTGGGGTTGCGGCGCTCATCTCGCTTTATTGGCTGAGGGAGCCGGCGTACAGCTTCTGGGTCATGTGGCCAGCATGACTAAGCCACTTCTGGCTAACCAGAGCAGCACACGGAAACGCTGTTTACCTTCCCGCCGGAGCAGTACCTATTTATCTACTTGCACTTTGACATGCTTTCGAACTGCTAGGTTGGCAGGAGCAGGGACCGAGCAACGGGAGCTCACCCCATCGCGGGGATTCGAACCTCCGACCTTCTGATCGGCAAGTCCTAGGCTCTGTGGTTTAACCCACAGCGCCACCCTAGGACTGCAGTTAGATGACTTTAAAAGAGGGACTATAGGTTAGGCCTATCAAGGATTATTTGGCACAAGAAAAGTGTGCTTTGACTCATTCCAGATGCTGTATTGGGCCAAAGGGGAGGACTGTGGGCTTCACAGAGGCATGTGTCTGGCTAAAAGGGACCAGGCTGATAGGGAACAAGGAGGGTTCACCCATATAAACCAGCACATACACTTCTTATTGGCTCTCCCCTGTCGCCACCCGCACCCCCAAATTCCAGCAGAAGGTGCCCAGAATCTCTTGAGGGTGGGAGAGGGAGGGTGGATCTGTGTCATCACAGATGCAGTCACCTCAGGAGCCACATGGCCCATCGTGCTGCCCACTCCTCACCATGCCCACTCCCTCCTTTGGCCATGCTGATTGGTGCTGAGGAGAGTTGGACTCCAACAAGATTGAGAGGGCCAACAACATCAACGTCTCACATCAAATATAACTGATTGGTAGAAAGGAGTTTAGGATCTGAAAATAGAGATGATGGATGTGCTTTTGTAACTCAAGAAAAACTTTAATTAAAACAAAAAAAAAAACATTGAGTGGGCCACAGTTTAGCCATCCTTGGATCACACAACGGATGGTGGTTGAGTGATGGACCATATTGTATAGAAGCAGATTATATGTGGAAAATCCTATGCTTCTGGAGACAAGTGACAGGATAAGGCTTTCAAGCTACTTTTGTGAGCCTCAGCCAGCACTGCCAGTCGCTGTGTCCAACAACACTCCTGGCCTAGAATTGTCTGACTGACCCATGTTGGAGACAGAATGACCTGTTCTGGTCCCTAAAGGCAATTCCTCAGTTCTTCAGTGTCTTCGTCATCTAGAAACAATGGATTTAATGGGAAGTCACGGCAGCAACAACCTCCCAGACACCTTACTGTGATATTATTAAAAAGGCTTCTCATCATATTACCTCAGAAGGCAAAGTTCAGAAGGTTCCTCTGAAGCGCCTTTAGTGCTGAACCAGACAAAGATCCCCAGTTTCTTTGGTATTCCCTTTTTAAAAACACGGGAGACAAGGAGAAGAAATAAAACAGCACGTGCAAAAGTTTTCGGTCTCCGTGGTTGAACTGATAAGGTCCCATTTTGTGGTTTCCTCCAGTCATCCCTGTGACTTCATTCTCTCGAATATGGAGAGAAAAGAATTAAAAACGCAGAGAAGGGGCACACCCACCCATACGCACGGAATTTAGCTTACACACAGGAGAAATTCAGACACGTTATCCATTTATTTCTTCCGCTCCAGACTGCTCAGAATGAAAATAAAATAAAAACGAAGGGAAGCGCCCTGACCGCCCCAGGCCCACTCCTCATAGCTGCCCCGCCCGCAAACCTAAAATGAGGTTATTTGCTTCTTCCTCAAACCACACTGAGCTTTCAATGTCATTCTTACTTAGCGGCTATGGGTATGTTAACAGAAGCGGTATATTACGCAAAGCAATGCAAAGCAATGCAGTATGTTCACGAGGTTTAAGATCGCAGCCTTACATTATATAGGTCGACTCAAGTGTAAGCAGGTTTGACTCAGTCCCGTTGGAATTACTTAGGCTGGAGTGTGCCCACGCCACATCTGGGCTCCCTCCGAGCCTTTGGGATGGCGCCGGCGAGTCAGGTGAAGACCAGGCCGAAGCTGTCTTCGCTGTCCTCCCTACCTCCGGATCACAGGAGGGCCGAGGTTGCCCCCGAGAAAAAGCATGGAGCCCTGTGGGTTACTTAAATAGAAAAACACGAAATGCGCACATACTGTAGTTCCCAAACTCATATAGATGCGTGTATATATGTACACAAAATTTCATACTCCCTAGTGGGGAAACGGATCGCTCATATAATATTAACCACAAGGAAGACTGTGATCCAGATGGTCCAGAGATCTCCCACTCTCACCTTTACCCCCATCCTAAACGTGCTTTTTACTCCCATTCATTCCACTGCTGGCTGTAATCCGACACCTGTGTAAGCAAACTCCATTGAACCCTGCACAAGTGCCAATTTCCTGGGCGCCCGAGTACCCATAAAATTCCCCATGAAGGGACCTGGATACCTACAAATTTCGGTGCCAGGGCCATGCACGCTGCATGGCAATCTGGCACCTACGGTCGCGGGGCCACGTTGGCACTCCTGGAACCCTGCGGGTTTTGCTTGAGGAACCTTACAGAGGACCCGGCTGTCTATATTTTCGAATTATCCAGGGGGGATGTTCTCCTGCGCAAGCTCCAAACGTAACCACGGAAGCTGTTGGAAGAGAGCTTTCTGCCAGATCCTGACCTAAATTGCTTGGCCAGTAAATATCAGAGCAAGCGGTTTATAAAGAACGCTTGAACTTCGGGCGACAGAAGTCAACGGGGACTGCGGATTCCCAACTAAGGTGCTTGCAAAACACGAAGATCTGAGGGCCTCTACCAAGCGCATCGCTGCTGGTAGGAAGTGATGGAATTCCGCCTATACACTTAGTACACGCATACATTCGTGGACACTGGGGGTGGCTTACAGCAACACAACATACCAATGATATAATGGACTATTTCTCAGGGGCGCGTGTGACCTTGGCACAGCCTTAACGCCGACATTTTAGGAAGCCTCCTTAGAAGGAGATGAGACCCACTGAGCTCTGTGGGGCCTCCTGCAAGGCCGCAACCACTTGGAGTAGCTTCTGGGTAGACTAGGGCTGCACTGCAGATACGCTTTGGATCGGACCACATGTCAAAGACAGGCACTCAGGGATCCTTATTCATTCATCGGTCCTCAAAATCTAGTCTTTTTTCCAAAGCAAAGTGCTTGGTGGTGGGTGCCGCTGGTCTGCCAGGGCTCCGACTCCGAGGGTGGTCCTAGAGCACCCTGGTTCTGGCTATATCTTGTCGTCGTTCTCAGCCGATCTGGATCAAAGCGATCTTGAATGCAGTTCCTCGGAAGCAATATCCAGGGAAACCAGCCGGGACTGCACTTCCAAGGAAACTCTTGCAGGGTTTATAAGGAGCGGAAAGTTTTCTTTCCCAAGCTCCTCCAACAGTAAATAGAGCTTCAGGGAGCAGGAACCTGCCTTGGAACCGGGGCCTGTTGCCAGCCCCGATCCCATGCCTGTTTTCTCAGAAGGAAGTCGCGCTACCTTCCGCGGTAGATAAGTGCGCAACCTCAGGCGCGCTTTCAGAATAACTTCCGCGGGATTTCCTTCCAAGTAAATACGCGAGGGCTGGGAGGGCGAATGTGGTTGTGCTCACAAACCCTGGCTCCGTGTGCTTGATGGTGGCACTCGGAAGAAATAACAACAGCCGTTTGGGTGAGGAGATCGCTGTGGTAGGTTGACCACTGAGAAAGCTGGACTGGATCCAGCAAATCTCTTCTTAGGTGTGCCACTGAACTGAAGTGGGCAGACCATAGGGCCTGGGAGGCCAGGGTTCAAATGCCCACTGGGCCATGAAGCTCACCGGGTGACCTTGGGGACACGGTGTTTGTGGGAGCGGGGAGAACCACGCAGACCAGCTAGTAAGGAAAAAGTGGGCTGGGAATGCCATAAATAACCCCAAACTACAATACTGTTTCTATGCACCACGAATGTGGTCGAGGTCGACGCCTCTTGGGTCTTGGGCGGGGGGGGGGAGGACTGACTGAGCCAGCCTCCTTGCTCAGGGGCAAAACCACTCCGTCCCGGGTTCGCTTCCCTCCTTGCTTGTGTGCTTGTGCGTGCGTCTCTCTCTCTCCTCCCCTTCACCGCAGCGTGACATCAAAGAGCCCACCGCTGCATAAAGGCCGGCCGAGTTGCTGGCTGCAGAGCAGGAGGGCTGAGGCGAGCGCGGCAGAGAGGGAGCGCGCCGCTGGACCACGCAACTTGGACGGCGCGCCCGCAGCGTGGGCGCCCCTCGGGGCCGAGCCTCCCATGGCTTCTTCGTAGCGCCGGAGACTCGGGGGCGCCGCCGTCGCCATGAACGTGGTGGGGAGCTACCAGGGCCACCCCCATCCCCACCACCACCCGCACCACGGCGCGCTGCTCCACCCCCACCACCCGCACCACGAGCCGTTCCTCTTCGGGCCGCCCGCGCCGCCGCCTCCGCCGGCCCCCGGCCGATGTTTCCCGCCGGCCGAGCGGCCCTTCGCGCAGGGCTGGTTGCTCAGCGCAGCCTCCGACCTCTCCCCGCCGCCTCCGCCTCCTCCCGAGTTGGTGTGCGCGGCAGCTGCGGCAGCGGCTGCAGCGGCCGCCGGGCTGGGCTCGTCGGCTTCGCCCGCCTCGTCGTACGGCGGCAGCCCGTCGGAGCTGGGCGGGCGGCTGAGTGCGGCGCGCCGTCGGGGTGCGTCTTCGTCGTCGGCGCCCGGAGCGCCTCGCAAGGAGCGCCGCCGCACCGAGAGCCTGAACAGCGCCTTCGCCGAGCTGCGCGAGTGCATCCCCAACGTGCCGGCCGACACCAAGCTATCCAAGATCAAGACGCTGCGCCTGGCCACCAGCTACATCGCCTACCTCATGGAGGTGCTGGCCAAGGACGGGCCGGCCGCCGAGGGCTTCAAGGCCGAGCTCAAGAAGGCCGAGCCCCGCGACGCCGCCAAGAGGAAGCGCGAGCAGCCGGTAAGGGCCCGCGCGAAGGCGCTCTGCGCGCGCTCAGAGGCGCCCTCCCCTCGAACGGGAGGAGCGGGGCAGAAAAGTGAGTCTCCTGGTTCCAGACTTAGCGGGATGAGTGGCGGCTCCCTATATAAGGGGTGGAAACAATACCTTTGTTTCTGCACAGGCTTTAGGGCAGCTGCACGGAGCGTAGCCATGGCCGAAACTTAGAGGCGCGGGGGCTAGCTCAATTCCAGGGAATTGCAACCCCTGCCCCTTCACCCTGGAGCTCAGCCGTCCCATAGCGGAGGGGAGGAAAAAGCACATTGGAGATTGTCTTCTCGGCCAGGTCTGACCACCTGAGCGAGCCTGATCCCGCTCCCATGGGCTTCCGCTTCCGGAGAGTGGACCTCTCTGCCCCAGAACACGCGCCCCTTCCCCATTTCCAGGTCTTCGTCTCCGGGCCTGTCCCACATTAAACTTCAGGTAAGAGGCTCATGTGAGGTAATGGTGCTCCCCTTAAAGAATAGCTATCCCAAACAAGCATCTGTTTTTCTCTGAGGCTGATTTCCTCGGTGGGGGTACCTAGAGCAGAGGCCTGGACATCGCAGAGGGGTATGGAAGGAGCCCACCCCTCCTGTGGGTAGAATTAGGCTGGCAGGCTATAGAGCCCCTCGGAATCATTGGCAAATCTCTGCTTGGTTTTTAAAAATGATTCCCGCCTGGCGCAAGAGTGAAGTGAGCTTGCTTTTTCTATGTGTGTTTTAAAGATGGTCCAGTATTTTGTTGGATATCAAGCCCACTGACGCCTACGGAAGTCCAAGTGAATAGGGTAAGGAAGGAAAGGGTCCTCTTTTAAGTAGAGTGGAGTGGATATTAGGGTGGCAAGCTGGGGAAAGCTGCATTTGCTGTGCGGTGGGTTTGGGAGATGTAAAGATTAGAGATGAGATTTGGTGGCCTGGGTACTTAAACCTCAATTATTAAATCAGAAGAACGCCATAAGAGCCCTGCCGGATCAGACCCAAGGCCTCTCTTGTCCAGCATCCCTGTTTCTCACCAGATGCCCCTGGAAAGCTTCCTCAAGCCGAGCAGGAGAGCAAAACAGCTCATTCTTGCTCTGGCTCCGCAGCGACTGGGATCTAGAGGCGTGCCAAGGAAAGCCTAGGCCTCTGGCCTTTGGATCTAAACGAGCCCTTCTGCACTGGTGTGTGGGGTGGGGGTTTCTTCTAGACTAAGCAACCAGCCTTCAAAGGAGGGCTGCGGGTTTGATACCCACTCAATCTGAAGCCTTTTGTCCCACAAAACAAAGCTTCCCATACCCACTGCATCCCTTGGTGGACTCATCCTGCTGGTCGTGTCTGAATCAGGGCCATAAAGACTGTGTGGGCAAAAGCGTTCGGCAGTCCAAGTTGGAGACCTGGGTCGGTGGATTTGCGCCCCCCCCCAACTGATGCTTTGCGCGCGAACTCTGTTGTATGGAATGCATTGCATGACATTTTAGTAAGGAATGAAAGCGGAATGGGACATTGCGGCAGGCAATATTTCAGGAGAAGTAATGTGGGACTATGGAGCCTCTCTCCGACCCGCTTCCTAATGTGCCAACTGCGTGGAGATCTCAATTTCTCGGGGAAAGAAGGTCGATTATTTCACTGCATTGCATGCCTTCCGATCTTCATCCGTTAACAGATCTAGGCAGGGGAAGGGGAATCGCTCGCTCCCCTGTTTCAAGACCACGGGGGAATTGCTCCTAGGGATCCCTGAGCTATGGTCATGTCTAATAAGTAACCGTCTGTAACAAATGTTCCCTGCGTCCGCCCTCCAAGCGCCCTTTTTAAACTTGACTCTGGCCTAGGCCAATCCTTTCGGCTTTGCTAACGATCTGCCCTCGGCCCCCTGTTGCGCAATCCCCGACATCGCGTGATTTAGGATGGCAGCCTTAGGCCTCCATCCATCCTTCACGCGTCTTTGGAAGCGTGCACTTGTACATACTTCTGAGTAGACAAGCGTGGGCTCGCGCTGCACGGGAGTCATTCGTTCTCTTCGTTTGATTTCCCTTTAGCGCGGATGTGAGACGGTGGAGGACAGAGCCAGGCTGAGCTGAGTGAGGGCGGTCATTTCTTGCAAGTGTTGTCCCAGTTCTGCATTCTGCAAGACGTGCCCTTCCTTGACGAGAACTACTCCCTTGCACGGAACATTCTTTGCCGGAGGGAGAATCGGAATCCGACCTTGGATGAACGAGCCATCCAAATGTCGTGTTGCGCCGCCTTTCTTTACACCCCGAAATAATATATATTAATTACTATGGTTAAAGGAAGCAGACCTAGAAGGAAAATAATGGCGAAGGTTCTGACCGCGAGTTAAAGCGGTGAGATCGCCCGCAGCCATCTTCCTTATTTTAGGTCAGATTAACCCCGGGTGCAGGTTTATTTATAAACATGCCTCGCTGCGAGAAAAGTGTTTGGAACTGCGCTTTCTGGAAAGTTAGAAGTGACTCGTCTATTGTGCTGTCCGAGGAATGTTCTTCTAGAATATCAGTTTTGTTCTTCCGGCGTGAACGCATCTGAAACAACGCCATCCGCGCACAAAAGAGTTACATTGTTGCGCAAGCAACAGCAGACAAGCACTGACACACTAGTGTTGCCTCTCACAAGAGTATAATAATGGTGACAGTGGTTGCACAATGTGTATCCTGCAAGTGCAAATTACTCATTTGAACTGGATTTTCTGCAAGATTCAACACAAGGCTTCTGCTAGCAGTCTGCTTTCTGCGCTGGCAGCATCACACCATAGGAAGGTTTTCAGAAGTAGTAACATTTTCAAGGGGCAAATAGGGAGGGAAAGCCCTCAGCAGACTGTTGAGGCAGAAGCGGGAGGGAAATGGCATGCCCTATGAACGGGCATGGCATGGCTGGCTGGCAGGCAGACAGGCAGGCAGGCATCTTGGACAGGAGGTGCAACAGGCCCCGCTTGTTCTGATCCACACGTTATCCTTTTGATTTCTATTCGCTGCCCTAGTGTTAAGCAGCTGCGTAAAGACATCGAGGCAACCCAACGTTATTTGCGGGCTGGTTGTGGGGTCGCAGGAGCTTCCTCCTGATTGCAAAAGCGGCGCTCTCCTCTTAAGACGTTACCCAGGGTTGCCGGCGACTAACGTTTACTCAGAGCAGACTCACTGAAATTGATGGTCATAACTAACTGACGCCAATTAGTTTCAATGGGTGTACTGAGTAAAAGTGCGTTCAGTAGTCAGCGGCTCAAAGCGCCTTCTCTTCACCCCGCAAGTTGGCCATCGGAAACAGCTGCAAATTCTATGCAAGCTTCCTTGGAAGTCCAATTGAACCCAGCGGCTCTTGCTTCTGAGTAGACACGCGTAGGATCTGGCGGTAGAAAAGTCCCAATACTTTTGGAAAGGGCGGCCGAAATGAAATGGCCAACTTTTCTTTTATTTCTCCCAGGTCAGGAACCACATCCTTTTTGGAAGATCGGACTGCAACAAATAGTTTTTTTAAAAAAACCCGGTGGGGGAATATTGAATGTGCCCCACACCCCTGAAAAGATAGGGAAGATGCAGGGAAGCCTATCAAATATTGTGCCGCTACTTAAACACCCCACATCCCTTTTAAAATGGCATGTAGCTATCTTGGCCCAGTCCTCTCTAGGGACGTTCCATTGATACCGGTCCTTTTCTTGGCGTCTCTTTCGCTAGTTTGCATAGGTTCTTTTGTTTTGGGGCTCAAGAAGGCGGCACAAC
Source organism: Podarcis cretensis (assembly GCF_951804945.1). NCBI lineage: Eukaryota > Metazoa > Chordata > Lepidosauria > Squamata > Lacertidae > Podarcis > Podarcis cretensis. The sequence continues at coordinate 65,935,499 of NC_137171.1, read as the reverse complement.
GCAAGAGATTATTTCAAAATCCTCCAGGAGCGATGAAAAGCGCGAGGCAACTCTCGACTTCATTTCCTCATTTCCTGTTCCCCTTTCTGGCGGGATTTGAAAATGCGCCACCGAATTGCCAGAGCTGTTTAGAACTGTTAAGGTCATTTGGATGTGGGTTTTGGGGTGGGGTAGGGCGAGCAGAGAGAATTGTACACAGTCTGGAAGGAAGGCGGGGGAGGGAAATAATAATCCCGTATCTTCGCCGCTTTTGGCTGCAGTTGCTTCCCGCAAAAAAACCCTTCTCCGCGCAAAACCAAGGCGCAAGGAATAAATACGCACACGAGGTGAATTGGGACCGCTCCAAAATACGCCCTGGAAGAGTTTCCTCAACAGTACTGTAGTGGTCTTCCCCCCTTTCTATCTTTTAATGGAAGCTTCTCCCCAATAAAATAGACCAGTAAGGGCGGGGGGGGGGCTGTTCGGCAGACCCACACGTTCCTGCTGCCAGCAGAATACAATCCACCCAAATTTCGACACCCCCCCCCCAAAAAAAAGAAACCCTCTGAAATTGAATTGGAGCGAAGCTGGTTCGGCTGTCCTGAGGCTTCCATTTATTTATTTTGTATTGCTCTTCAATATAAATGCATTCAGGCCATTTCAACCCACCCTTTTCTGGAAGTGTAAAAATGGAGGAGGGGGGAAATTGGCCGTGAGACGTACTGCTCCGGCTTTTAAAGAGGCTCTGCGCTTCTTCTCCCTCTCTCAATGACGGCGTTTGGCCGATCAGTTTTCGATACTGTTTCAATACAGAAAAGGGTCAGGCCATAGAAACATTAATCGAATTCGATCTCAGCTGCCATCATCATCATCATCATCATCATCATAAACATCATTATTCAAAATTTGTATTGCAATATAATTCTCAATCTCAATTTCCTCCATTTCCCGTCCCGGTGTGGAGTCCTCTCTCCACAGTTAAAAGAAGAAGAAGGTGCTTAATCAGTGAATTTTTTTTTTTTAAAGGGGGGGGGGGAGGAAAAGGAAAAAGGAATTCATTCATCCTTTATTCCTGTGCGTTCGCTCTCGTTGAGGGGAGATAGAGGAGGAGCCGGATTTGAAAATAAATAATAACTAAATGACCGAGTTGCAAATACTTCCCAAGGGTAAATAAATTAGCATCTGCAAAGTTTATACTATTCAAGAGCCTGTATAAACCCCGCGATTTATTTATTCGGTCCTGTTGCCCGGAGTTATTTTCGCGGAGCGGCCTCGGCAATTAAAAAACTCATAACCGGCGTAATTTAGTAGAGGACTCCGACGTATTTACCAAAACGCAGCCTCTTATATTTATAAAAGGGCTGCAAATAGAGACTGAAATTTATGGCCTTCCGCCTGATTATCTAATACTCATAAACAGATGAACAACTCCGGGGTCTTCTTTACAGCCTTCCGGGCGAAATTTACAAACAGTGGCCTCGTGGACGGCAGAAGGGCTCGCCATGCAAACGTCTTCCTTCCTTCCTTGCTTCCTTGCTTCCTTTACTTGCCTGGCTTTCTCCTCTGCCTTAGGCACGACCCCACCAAGACCAAGCGCTTTGCAAGCCCCTCCGTCGATTTTCGTTGCAGAGGCAGGAGCTGGCGCCGCTTGCTTCGCCTGCGAGGACTGTTAAGCGCGCTTCGCAGGGGCTGCGTTGGGCCTTTTAGGACAATCTATATGATTAGTAGTAGGATCCACTTATTAGGGACGGAGCCGCCCTTGAGCACAGGAGGATCTAGGGAAGCCAGTCCAGGCGCCCTCCTAAAGCGTACTTTCTCAAGAGTAGCACGCTTAGGATGGCTCCCCTCTACATTTCCCAGCTTTCTTTTCTTCTGGTGATGATGCTGATTAATGCGTAATGGAGATTCATTCCCTCCTGGTTTTTGTTTTTTCCTCTTTCCTCCCCTCCCCTCTCCCCCTTGCAGCAGACCGAGGGCTATTCTCACGCTTTAGGCCACGGAGAAAAACGGCTTAAGGGCAGGACTGGCTGGCCTCAGCAGGTCTGGGCGCTGGAACTCAATCAATGAATGAAACCAGGAACCGTTTCCAGAGAACCGGCTCCACCAAGGTGGCTGGGAGGAGAACTGCGCGCGCGCCCAGGATGGGGGACCCTGTTCTCCCTGGTTGGTCTCTGCCCCATCCCTCGCGCACCCCAAATCCCCAACACTCAGAAGGAGAGAGAGAGAGAGAAATCGTCCGCGACCCGCTTTTTTGTTTGTTTCCGTCTGCTGATCCGCCCTCCCCTTCGCAGCCTTGGAGCGGGTAGCCGGCGGCCGCCTCAGTGAGGACGAGGATCATGTGCAATGTGGAGGCTGCAGAAGGGGGCACAGAGAGAGGGGGGCCCCGACACGCCTGAGAACGGAAAACTCCCCCTTCCCTGAAGCCAGTAACTCGCTGGCTTGAAAGCCCGGCGAGGACCTGGACGTCAAACGATGGACCGTCTGCGCCGTCAGAAGTCTGGCAAGAAGAAGCCTTGCTGGAAACCCGCGCGGGATATCGCGTCGTCTAATGTCGCTTTTGAATGTCTCATGGAACCAGGGTGCCACAGATGTAGATGTATATATATATAGCTATATCACGCGGGATTGTGTGCGGACCTGAAAGGGATCTTGTGTTGCACAAAAGAAGGTGGAAGGCCCGCCAGCCGATCCTGGCTTGAGAGTGATTTCCATTTGCTGTCAAGCCATTGCTGAAGGGGGGGGGAGTGGGAGGGGGGAGGAGGAGAAGAGAGGTTGATAATCCGATTTCATCACAATTTAGGCTGCAGCCCTAAACATCCTGGTGATCCCATCGAACAGGAGGAGAGCTACTTCGAAATACACCACTCTATTAACGCCAGGCCACTCTTGAGGCAACAACTTTCTTTCTGCATGTCAGCGTGCGGATCGGAGCCTTTGCTTCCTTTACAAAATTTATAGGATCCCCCGCCCTAGCAGTGCTGTAGCCGGAAACCTGAGCACATAAACTGATTTGCTCAGGAGTAAATCCCACAGTTAGGAATGGGATTATTTCCTGGCAAGGATGGAAGGATGCAGATAAGAGCTGGAGGAGTTGAATCCCACCTTTGGACACGATCCAGCCCACATTAAGAACCCCCCAAATTGGATTTCCAAACTCTTGGCTTGGGCTGGACCCATCCCTCGGATTTCAGTGGGGCCAGCTATGCGGTCCTCAAGGGGCTTATTCCAAAACCGCCACCCCCTTCCCCATCGGAGTCCATGAAGCTCCTTCAATAAACCACCTGTGGGTGTAGGGGGGGCAGGGAGGGGTAGCTGCCCCTCCATCAATAAAAATCATTAAAAATACATAGCAAACTGAGGTTCTTCCCCCTCTAACAAAAGGCCTGCCCCCCAAAAAAAAATCCTTGCTATGCGCATGAAACTACTTTAGTCAATAAACCACATTGAAGATCACAGCCTGCAATTCTAAGCAGAGCCAAAACTTTCAGGTCCAGGTTGCAGAAATGGAAGGAGGCTCGCTTTGGCTGTAACCTGGCTGCTTTCTTCTGTCTCTGTGCCCTAGGTTTACATTTCCTCTGCTTTCATCCCCTCTCCTGCCCAGTTAAAAGAGAATCCAGTTCAGAAAGAAAGGTGCAAAGTGAAAGAACAGGACTCCCAATCTGCTCCTCCTGTTGTAAATGCACTGTCGCCTGCCTGGCCTGGGACCCGGTATTGCCCGTGGTCGATGGGGGGATTGGCCATGCACTCTAGAGACACTCTCCCCTACAGAACCGTGCATGAGCTTTCCATACCTTCCACCACCACTTCACTCATTCCCTGCACCCCTCAAGTTTGGGGGATTGGTTCCTCCTGCACTTGTGGGGGAGGGAATACTGGGCATGATCCAGCTACAATTAAGCACCATTTAAAAGGTCGCCTGGTTTCAGCCAGAGGAAGTTCAGCACATGGCGACCTCCCGCGTTGAAACCAGTGATTCGTGAGGATGCTTCCCTGTGGCAGGCTTGTGTGTTGTGCCTAGTGTCGTTATTTGTTTAGATGTAAATAAACACAAGGTCTCCCCCTCTGACCATGTCTCTCCTCTCCCAACATCGTTGATTCCATTTCATATTTTTGTTTGGATGTATTTAAACTACCTAAATGGATGCATTTTATACATTTCCTGTACCGGGTTTTCTACCTCAAATCTGTATGACCACTTGCAAAGAGAACAGGTTTGCCTTGCCAAATATTTATGCGGATTTAAAGAAGAATAATAATATTAATAATAAAGAAAAGCTTTATGAAGATTTTGCTTTCCTGAAGGGCATCACTCCCTAAAGTCAGATGGATTCCTTGTCTAATCAAGCTGAAACGAAGTGCAAAATCCTCTCTGTGAGTTTGGAAACTTATTTTCCTGTTTGTGCTAATGGAAAAACAGCAGTGAGGGAGGAAGTATGAAATTTGCAAGAACAGAACTTGATTAGCAACAGGGAAATAAATAGTGGGGATATGATCCAGTGTTAAGCCCTACTGGTTTATATTTATATTTTTTATAAAGACTGAAAATTTCTGTCTAGAATCTTGTGCCTAGGAGAGATAAAGCACAGGGTGGGCGTTCAAATAAATAGGGTGTCAATCATATTTATACATGAACAGAAATAACATGAAATTATTTTAAATATACATCATATTTTGAAAAAGCTCTATATTTATTGATATTGCTAGTTGCTGGTGCTGTGTCATAAACATATATGATTTAATACTACAGAGAAAAAATGTTTATAGTTGTGGTAGTTGCTTGAGAGCTTGCAGACCCAACAGAGATTTAAAAAATAAATAAATAAAAGTCTTAGCACTAGGCAGACAGACACAGGCTATGATTCACAGCCCCATTAAATGTTAGTACATGGATTCTAGACAGTTGTGCCTTGATGCTAAGCACCTTGATTTGGAAGAATTTATCTGAAATCACCAAACTTGCATTCAAGTAAACATGGGACATGATTCAACCGAAGTGAGAAGGTTTTGGCCTCTTACCAAATTCAGTAGGAGAGTTAAGCACGGATTTGAATGTTTCCAACTGAAATCAAGGGGATGTCGGAAGAGAGTTTAGTTGGAGATTTAAGTGTGTGCTTCACATTCCTGGTGGAATTAATTGCTGTTAAAAATGTTTACAAGCTTTTCAGTTTTACAAGTAACGGGATACCAACATTTACGTTGTCCTCCCCCTTTTCTCAGCTGTCACTCCCCTACAGTGTCAGAAATGATGGAAGTTAGTTTATTGAAAATCGTTGCTGATACCAAGTTTAAGTAATGTTAAGTCCTCTTTAAAAAATAAAAAGAGGAAGAGTTTAAGCATATATCTACCATTGAAATAAATGGGATTTAAAAGTTGCCCCCTCTTAGATATATATGTATAGTGTGTTTAGTATACACATTGAGACACCTCAGTGTGCTCACTTGGTATACATGAGCAGCATGCACATTATGGGCACTTTAATATGTTTTTCCATAGCATTTGTGGAGTGTACACATTATTTAACAGTGTTTGTGTTTTAATTGAAATGCAGATGCCTAATATGGATGTAGAGGCACAGCTGTTATGGGGAAGAAGGGCCCAAAGAGTTAATCTGTCCCACTTCATTCTACACCCCCCCCCCCTCTTCTTGGTGATGACTCCATTTGTGCTAATGTGGCAAATCAAAAGGAAATATTCATTGTTAATTTCAAAAGAAAGGTCAACACAGCATAGTTGCTTGTCTTTCCCCTTTTCCCCTTCTCCAAGGCTTAGGAGAAAGAGCAAAAAGAAGACAGATCCTAATGAGAGAAAATTCCACCCCCTGCCTCCAAGAATTGTTGCATCAGGACTATTGTGCACTCACAGATTTTGACAAACATTCAGAACTAGCATCAGAGAACAGGTCTACCATTTTAGAGCCCAAGTCTACCAAATTGGGTAGACTTGGTCTGAGAAACTTTTCTAACAGGTCTACTTTACTGTAGTTTCTCAGTGGGTAGACCTGCTGTTCTGGTGATTTCTTCTCCCTGTAGTTGAAACCTTTCAATTTTCACTCACACCCCCCTTTAATTAATTGCTCAGCTACTTCACCTTTCCCTTAATTAAAAAACAAAAGCAAAACACGACAAAACTGAACAACAGCACTTGATTACACTGCGGTTATTGCCCCCTTTTCCTCAGAAGAAAGGGTATTAAACTTTGCTATTTTGCAGGTCTAGCATAATCTCTAGCCCTGTCCAACAGGGATAAGCTAATGATGGGCTTTAATTGCATTGGTACAGGCAGCACATTGAAAACCAATGTTGTTTAAATGTAAACATTGTAAAAACAAGAAAAGAACATGTGGAAAAGGGTATGAAATTAGACCTGAATTAGATAATGGACAGCGGTCTTTGTGGCTGCCTTTTTGTTTTTAGGGAGACACAACACCTGCAGTGGGGCAGATCCACACTCGGGACACCAGTGTTGCTGCTGCTTACCTAGTTGGGGCAGGGATGAGGCTGGGTGGGGATGAGGTTGAGGCTTTGAGAGTACCAGATAGACTCTTTCGGTGGTACCAGGTGCCTCCACCCAGACAGCCCCATCGAGGTAAGCAGCAGAAACAGTGGCATCAAAAGGGGAGCTCCATTCTACCATGTGTGCTGCTACTGCTATTCTAAAAGCCTGGATTTCTGAGCAGTTTTTCATGGGGCGGCAATCACTTCTCCACCAAGGAAGGAAGCTTCAGTATGAATCAGGAAGTTCATTCATTGGGTGTGTCACTTGGGAATGCCTTTGACTAATTGCCTAGCCCTGCTTTCCCAAATGTCCCTCATTTGCACTGAAAGATAGAAACAGGCAGTCTCAAAAACACACTGGCCCAAGAGTTCATGCAGATTTAGCCTCTCTTTCTGATTCTACAAGGGCTGGAGACTTGCTTAAAAAAATAAAAAGAGCCTGGGGGCTATAGTTTTAACCCCTCCTCACACAAGCATCTACGTTTCAGCAAGATCTCCAGTGCTATGCCATTCCTACTAGACCTCCTAACATGTTTGATAGCAATAAACATAACAAAATAAAACACTATATAGAAGGGTCTGGTGACTTCTGTTTCAGTGTATCTGAAGAAGTGTGCATGCACACGAAAGCTCATACCAAGAACTAATTTAGTTGGTCTTTAAGGTGCTACTGGAAGGAATTTTTTTATTTTGTTTTGACTATGGCAGACCAACACGGCTACCTATCTGTAACTAGCAATAAACATGTTAGAGCACACAGTATAAGATGCTGGATGCATTCACTGTACTCCTTGGACTGCAAATTGGTGGGCATAAACCTTGATACTTAGAGAGAAGCTCCTCCCCTTTTCTCCTCATACCAAGTCACATGCACAGCCTTGACTTTTCTGGTAAGCTAGGAAGCTTACCAGAACATATTGCAATATATTGCAAATGTTGCAATAACTAAACCTAATTCAAACATGGGAACAGAATCTTGACCCATATATGAGACTGAGCGTGCTACTCTTTTTCTGCCAAGTGCTGCCATTAAAGTAAGCCTTTGGGGAAGATGTCCAAAGCCCCCACTTAGCAGATTGAGCAGGGGGATCGCCAAGGAAAGCAGAGCTGTTACACCACATTTCAAAGTTACTGTACTATTACATATTGCCCAGTGCAGGGTCTACAGATTTTGCCATAGGGGCAAAAATCAGCACAGCTGCACCTCTCCTTTATTTCTCTCTCTCTCCTCCACTCTCTGTACACATGTGCATGCATGCGCACACTCACAAATATATATACATAATTCTGCCAAAAATATTTTTCTTGATTTGCACAACTAGCACAGCATTCTTCATTGAGTATTCTCCCAAGAAGAGGGTTTTGTGTCATGGAGGCCTCAGTCCTACTTGTGTCCATTTTGTAAGCACCATAATTGAATTTAATAGGACTTAATTCTATGTAGACACAGAGAGATTGCACTTCGAGAAAGAGAGATGGAAAAGGTCAAACTGCTCTTGACTTTCTGTCCCTTATTATAGAGTCTCTCACACATGGACATTTCTGGAGAATGGAAAGCAAAACAAAAGAGGGAGGGAACTAAAATTTTCATTAAAGCCCAGGTGTGGAAACAAATGGCAATTATTATACAGTGGTTCCTCGGGTTACATACGCTTCAGGTTACATACGCTTCAGGTTACAGACGCCGCTAACCCAGAAACAGTACCTCAGGTTAAGAACTTTGCTTCAGGATGAGAACAGAAATCGCGTGGTGGCGGCAGCGGGAGGCCCCATTAGCTAAAGTGGTGCTTCAGGTTAAGAACAGTTTCAGGTTAAGAATGGACCTCCGGAACGAATTAAATACGTAACCAGAGGTACCACTGTAAATGACAGTCATTAGCCCCTAGCGTCAAAGAAAAATAAACACCCAAATGAACGGAGCTGAAAATGCATCACTATTGGTTCCAGGTGAGCTTCACTGAGAAGAGCATTCCTTGAATGGGCAGCGGCCAGCCCAAAGGCCTGTCCTCCTGTTGTCACCCTCTGGACTACTCCTGTAGGGCACAGACAGAAGGGCCTCTGATGATGATCAAATCAAGTGAGTTCTCTATCAGTACAAGGAGGGAGACTAGAGGCACCCAGCGATGGACTGATAAGTGCACACAGTATCAAGGTCCTTAAGTGATTAGATGATTCCCTCTCCAAGTGTTGAATTCTTTCAGCTTCAGGCCTTGGGGGTGCTCCTTGGAGTATGGGATGTTTATTTCAACCACCTAGGTTCCTTTATCCAGGCAGGATTACCAGTAAAACCAATAGAGGCCTTGCTTAGAGGAAAGGGGATTTGCAAGCTACATAATAAGCCACATATTCATAACATAGTACCATGTTAATCATAATGGAATGCAACCCAAACTGCTTTCTCTTGCTGTGTTGATCACGTAGATGACAGAGGATGCTGTTAACATATTGGCTCTATTGGTGGAAATACTTCTGGTAACAGGATTCATGAAAACGACTCCCGTTCTTTCCCACACTCGCTGGTTTCATTCCTATAACACGGATTACTGAGGCTTTAATTTCATGACAGCAACAGCAGGGAAGGAAAACCCTCCAACGTAAAGAGGGGCCTAGCTGAGGTGTGAGCCCAGGAGATTGAGAAGGGTGCATAAAACGATGCAGTCAAGAAACCTGGTGACAAGCCCATGGAGATTCTGCCACAACCGACATATAACCATTCTGTATGCTGCTCGAAGGTCATCTACATGCTACCTGAACAGGGCCTTAAGTATCCTATTAAACATCAGGTGGAAACTGCAAACTATCCCGAGTATCCAGGAATCATTTAAGAACATAAGAGCAGCCCACTTGGACCAGTCCAATGGCCTCGCTAGTCCACCATCCTGTTTTCACAGTGGCCAACCAGATGCCTATGGGAAGCCCACAAGCAAGGTCTGAGTGCAACAGTGCTCTCCCCACATTTGATTCTTAACAGGTGGTATTCAGAGAGATACTGTCTCCAACAGTGGAGGTAGAATACAGAGGTACCTTGGGTTACATATGCTTCAGGTTACAAACTCCACTAACCCAGAAATAGTGCTTCAGGTTAAGTACTTTGCTTCAGGATGAGAACAGAAATCGTGCTTCGGCGGCGCGGCGGCAGCAGGAGGCCCCATTAGCTAAAGTGGTGCTCAGGTTAAGAACAGTTTCATGTTAAGAACGGACCTCTGGAATGAATTAAGTACTTAACCTGAGATACCACTGTATAGTCATCATGCCTAGTAGCCACGGATAGCCTTATCATTCCTGAATTTCTCTCCTCCTCTTTTGAAACCACCTAGTGTAGTGTCCACAACTACATTAGGGTTCTCTATATCAGTACACAATTTACATTAGGGATGGGGAACCTGCGCCCCTCCAGGTGCTCTCGGAATACAATTCCCACAATCACTATCACAGGGCATGGCTGCTGGGGCTGCTGGGATCAAAACATTTCTAGCCTTAGGATTTAAGGTATCAACCTAAGAAGAGAGAAACGGGCAGAGGAAATAATCATGGGAAATACTTGAAAGGAGAAATGTGTGTGTGTGTTAATTCTGTACTCTAAACCTAGTTGCTGGGTGTATGGCAGCATTCCACTGGAATTTCCCCCAGTGTGGATGGCACTCCTAGACCACACCTTCATGGATCTATGTGCATATAAATAATGAATAGTCACAACTGAACCAAAGAGAAGAAGAAAGAAAAAGTTGCACAGTTTGCACAAACATTAAAAGGTAAAGGTACCCCTGCCCGTACGGGCCAGTCTTGACAGACTCTGGGGTTGTGCGCCCATCTCACTTAAGAGGCCAGGGGCCAGCGCTGTCCGGAGACACTTCCGGGTCACGTGGCCAGCGTGACATCGCTGCTCTGGCGAGCCAGAGCCGCACACGGAAACGCCGTTTACCTTCCCGCTGGTAAGCGGTCCCTGTTTATCTACTTGCACCCGGAGGTGCTTTCGAACTGCTAGGTTGGCAGGCGCTGGGACCGAGCAGCAGGAGCGCACCCCGCCGCAGGGATTCGAACCGCCGACCTTTCGATCGGCAAGTCCTAGGCGCTGAGGCTTTAACCCACAGTGCCACCTGCGTCCCTGCACAAACATTACACTCAGTTTATTTACACTGGGAAGACACCTTGGGCTGCTTTCTGGTACTGTGCAAAATACTGTGCTGTGCCAGAAGCCCACCCCCCACCCTATGGCTAGGAAGAGGTGCTATTTCCTGACATTTCCCAGCTGTTTTTACTCCGTGGTGGCAAGAGCTGGCGTGGCGTTAGTGACTGAGCTACAAAACAAAAAAGACCCCCGTGTCCTTAGTTAGCCCCAGCCCCCGCTCTGTAATACAGGGAAAAATAATACCGAAATTCTGGGGCAGGGGAAGGTTGTAAAGATCCCCAAAAGATAATAACAGATTTGAAGTGCTTTGAACACTAGAAAGCGCTCTGCAAACGTTACGGATGATTATGAGAATGCATTGTCGGCAAATCTCTCTCCAGTCATGGTGGCAAAAAGTATCCAAACAGGAGCCAATACTTTTTCCAAACATGGTAACTATACATAAGCGGCATAAGCTTCAGATACATCCTATAAGCTGAGCTCTTGTGAATAATTTCTGTTCCTTTGCTATTTGTCATTCAAAATGTGCCTGAATAGAAAGCATAAGCGCTGTGTGATCTGATAGAATATAAATGGTAACCCAGAACCACTGCTGGATTGGGAACACCCCTGAACTTTCTGCTTTAATTGAATACAATGGTGAATGTTGCATTGGAGGTTTCAGATGCACTGTTTAAAGTCCCAGTTAAAGTTTTTGCTGCACAGGAAAGAAAAATGACCTCCCTGTCTCCATTACGCAAGCCAGGAAAGGGGCATAGGAGTATTAGGTGTGCCTCTTTGATCCTAGAGGCTAACCCTTGCCTTATATCATGTCTACACTTATCCCTGTACAGCATTAGCTCTTGTCAAGGCATTTTTCAAAATCTTAGCTACCCTCTCCACCCCCTTGTTGCTTCATTATCCGTTGAGAAATCTGAGAGGGCTCCCCCTCCCCCCTCCATCCACCCAATCTCCTCTCTCTGTGGACTTGGCTCCCCCCCCCCCCCCCTTTCTTGGTTTAGGTATTCATTGCCAATTCAAAGATGGCAGGAGGGCAAAACGAATGAGCAAACAAAAGCAACGAAAAACATTGTCACACTACACCGTATTCTGGATTTTTGTATCTCCCTGGACCGCATGCCATATCCTCCCCTTTCGCTCTGCATGCACAGAGGCACAAAGAGAGCTTGAATAGTGTGATCACTAAAGGAAACCTGCTGGCCAGAAATCTTCCCCTTGGATAGAGGGCATTGATGCACATGCACATGCATGCAGCGTTTTATTATTCTACAACACGTTCCTGACCTAGCAACAGTGTCTTGGTGGAAACATTTATCCACAATGTGAGTGTTTCTGGTTTCCTGTGATACATATTATTTATATTTATGAGATTCATCATACAATAAATTGTCTAGGTGGCAGTAACAAAATAAAAATAAATAAAAGCACAAGAACAAAACATTACACACACCCACACACCTTTTTTCTGGGGGGACACAGGGGTATGCGTACCCCTATCATTTTGTGAATCTTCATACTTTTGTCCATTTACTGTATTTATTTTTCCCAATTTGAACAATAAAATGGTATTTTCTTGAGTCAAAATGAGGGTACCCATTTTTAAAGAAAAAAGCTCTCCCACGCCCCACCTCTCTCCATCCCACAATAAGTTTAAGAGACAAAGCGTCATAAAAACCAAAGCAGCACAACAAAATACCATACACAGCACAAAACCAGAACAGCCATCAAATTTATACACTAAAACCACCCACCATAGTGCAGCAACTGAAAAATAAAAATGTTAAAAGGAGAACAAAAAGGTCTTGACCTGATGCAAAAAATGCGGCAATGTGGGCACCAGGCAAGTGTCCCAAGAAAAGCACCCCATGGCTTGACCACATGTAGGATCAATAGCTTTGTGCTCATTGCTTCTTTTTCACATGCCTTCTGATTTTTAAGGTTTCAGAACATCCAATGCTGCTACCTTATGTTTATATAGTTATCCCCATAATGCCTGAAACACTAAACATACATTGCCAGCAGTTCTGACCACCTTGCAAGGTAGGCCAGGACAATTACCCTCCTATTATAGATGGGCGAGCTGAACCGCAACATCTTCCTTAAGACCAGGCGGCTGAACCAAAATTTGACTTAGGAACTTTCAGTGCATTGACCCTGTGATGAAGGAACATCATCTTATTCCCTAAGATGGTGCACTACACCTGCCTCGGATGTGGGTGGCGCTGTGGTCTAAACCACTGAGCCTCTTGGGCTTGCCGATCAGAAGGTCGGTGGTTCAAATCACCATGACGGGGTGAGCTCCCGTTGCTCTGTCCCAGCTTCTGCCAACCTAGCAGTTTGAAAGCATGCCAGTGCAAGTAGATGAATAGGTACCACTGTGGTGGGAAGGTAAATGGTGTTTTCGTGCGCTCTGGCTTCAGTCATGGTGTTTTGTTGCAGCAGAAGCGGTTTCGTCATGCTAGCCACATGACCCAGAAAGCTGTCTGTGGACGCCGGCTCCCTCAGTCTGAAGTGAGATGAGCACAGCACCCCATAGTCACCTTTGACTGGACTTAACTGTCCAGGGGTCCTTTACCTTTTTTACCACTACAACCACCTATTGTCAAGCTTTTCTTTCCAACCCTGAAGGCTAGAAACTTCATCATTATTTTTGAACAGAAGCTGGGAATCTCCCATCCAGTGTGCCCAAAGCACGGCTAATCACTCACGGGTGCCGTACTGACAGCATGTACGGTGACAAGGTAAGCAGCTAGCCCTGCAGGGAATCGCCCACTCAATGACTCATCTCCGCACTTACGTGTTTGGCCTTTTGGCAAATTATCTCGTCTCTCCCCCCCCCCCCCCCCGCAGCCACCATCCCAAGCACACACAGTTTCCTTCAGAAAGCTGCAGTGTTGTTTCTTTCTTGGTATTTATGAGACTGTTTATCTGATTTCAAAGGAGCCAATTCTTATCTTGGAAGCGGCAAGGAAGGGGTTAAACGGGACAGCCCCGTAGACAGCATGGAGCCACATAAAATACCAATCTGACAAAAGGGGGGGTCGGGCGGGCTGGGAAACTAGAAAGAAAAACAGGAGTGGGAAAGGCACATGGAAGCAAAACTGAAATGGAATGGGGAATAGCTTTTTGGGTGCCTGAGAAAGCGTATGCCCCTCTGTTGGGTGGCCAGGCCCTGGCTGAAGATGGTCGACTCTACACAGAGAGCCAGCCTTTGCTTCTTGCTGCTTTTTCTTCCCTGGCTTGGTTTGGAAGGATAGAGCGGCCATTGTCTCACCCAGGCCAGAGGAAGAAAAATAAAACACGGCGCTGGGAGATTCAGCGCCGCCTGGCCTAGTCCAAGGGCTTTCCGCACAGAGGAGTCCACAACACAAGAGGCCTTCAGGAGATGTGTGAGGGCACCATTAACACTGAGACCCCTCGCTTGCGTCCTGCGGATCGCAGGCCCCGTTAAAGTTAATGAGAGGTACCTACAAACATTTCCACAAGCCGAGAAGCGGGAGTTCGGTGAAAGTCCAGGGGAAGTGCTTCAAAGGCAGCAAAGTATTATTGCTTCATTTCCCCCCTGGGTAAGTTTGTATGCATAGCTGTACAAAAATTGGAGGGGGGGGGAGAAGAGGGAGGCGAAGAAAAGTTATAGCTGCTACTGTGCCTAACTTCGCTATATGGCCAGAAAGCGGGTAGCAAGGTCATGCCCACTGCAGTGCCACGGGGAAAAAGTTGCAGCCACCTATCTCTTGCATGAAGCTTTTGGGCATTGACTGGATGTCAGTATTCAGCTGCCTCATGGGAATCTACAGATCAGAACCAAAGGCTGACAGGTGGGTCTCCTGTGAAAGGTGAAAGTGTGTGGAACTGCGAGGAGACCAACTGGGCTGTGAGTCCTGGAAGACCTGCTCCCTGCCTTGCAGGCCTTTCCCACCTGGCCTGGGAGGGCAGGACTGACTCCAGCTACAAAAGGCTGTTGAGGTGGCCAGAGACCATCTTGACTGTCTCTTAATGCAGACTCAGGTCATGGAGCCTGAGCTTCCACAACCACCACCCACCATGAACAACCATTGGCAGCAACAGATACGTTTTATGCTTATATTTTCTTTTCTTACTACTTGTGCTCTTTTAAATGTGCATTTAATATTTGACTTCCATTATTAATGTTTTCTCTTGAAATGTTTAAGACACTTTTTCATAAATTCTGCTGCATTAAATGTGCATTCTGTAGTTGACCTTCTTTGTAATGTTTTATTTTTAAATCTTTTAAGGTAATATTTTAGTTTCTGGTTAATTATGCTCCTTTGAATATATACTTTATATTTGACTTCCTTCTGTAATGGCTTAGTCTGAATTGTTTTATTTGATGCTTTAATGTCGGTTGCCTTGTGTTTTTTTCTTTAAAATATGAAGCGGTACAGATATGAAATGGGAAAAAACCCCTGCATATTTTTTTTAATGAAAAAAACTATTTAAAAAAAGACTCCAAGGAGATAGTAAAAGAGAGGAAAATTATCAGAAGACCACCCTTTTCATCAAATAAAGAGATCTATTGGCCTTGTTAAAAAAATACAGGAGAACCAGAACATGCTGTGGGGAGGCTCTTCAGATGTTGGGCTCCCAATTCCCATCAGTCCCAGCCAACATGGCAAATGGACATGGGTGATGGCAGTTGGAGTCCAGGAAAATCTGGAGAGCCAAAGGACCCCCTTGCCCTGGCCTGGAGAATTGCACATCCAATCTCTAGCATGAATCTGAAAATTGTGATCAGTAAACAATATTCCTAGATCTTGAAAATGAAAGTTACTCATTTTAACTGGGAAAAGGATACATAGGAGAGCATAACGTAAGATTTCATCTTGGGTAACTGAAAATGTTGCAAGGATTGCTGCCCTGGACTCCTATGGAAGGAAGTGGGGAATAGATGATAATAACAACAGCAACTGTCCCCCTCAAGAAAAGCTTTTATTTAAGGTTCACTTTTATTGGTGCATGACTTCCAACCGTCAGAAACAAAATTATAATCTCAGGGATGGCAAATGCTGAGATGTCAGGCTCTAGGAACATGTATACATTTTTAAAAAAAACACACACACACACACTGGAAATATTTTTTAAAACACATGTTATTCTCTTAGCTCCATGAGTACAACATACAGGTAATAACAGCTTGGATGGAGATCTTTAGATCAGAGAAACGGTGCATGTAACAAGATGGTAGTACTGATTCTCAGGTCTAGGAAACTGACCTTTCCGTTCTTCAAAGAGCCGGTGCCCATTCTGGGGATACTCCTTGATCCAGCTCTGTCACTGGAGCTATAGCCATAACCAACAATTGCTATGTTCTACCTCTGTAGCCAGAGGCATCATGCCTCTGAATACCAATGACTGGGAATCACAGTTGCTGTTGTGCTTACGTTCAATTCGCAGGCTTCCCACAGGCACCTGGTTGGCTACTGTGGGAACAGGATGTTGGACTAGATGGGCCATTGGCCTGATCCAGCAGCTGCTTCTTATGTTCTTTAGGAGGCTGAAGTGGCCTTGGCGGCATGGAATACCTTCTGCCTGTTTTAGGCTTGCCCATCATCTGGGTAAGGATAGCTTAGCAACATTGATCCATTCTCCGGTAACATTCCAGCTGGAGTACTATCATGCATTAGACATAGGTTTGCCTTTGAGGATCAAGACGTTGAGTTGAGGCCCTTTCCCTAGTATCATCAGTTCCTGAAGTATGCTATGCTCACACAAAGCTGAGGGCCTTTTCTGAGGTGGCACATCTTGACTTTGGGACATTCTCCCTATGCAGAAGATTGACTGGTGTCAACATCACAGGACTTCTCCACATCATCGTTTAGTGTGGATTAGAATCTGACTGTGCCTCCATTTATGTGGTGTTGTCCACACATCACTTTCTCAACTGCAATCTCGCTGTCCCCTCTCACACACACCCTGCCAAGACACTGATGTCTTGCTAACCTTGTGCACACTGCAGTATCACATGCATTAGAATCTGCCCATGTCCCCCTTTGTGTAGCTTTGTGTATACTTCCTGAAATGGAGCAGCTGTGGATATGTGTGTTTACTGTTAAACACTCAGATTTGTACATAAGCACACATTTGAGGCAAAACAGCAACACATATTCAATAAATTATCCTGGTAGTTTTTTGTTTTTGTTTTAAAGGGTGTGTGTGCCAATACCAGATTACATTAAGTCACTACTCCACTGCTTATTGAAACCTTAATTGATTTTGCTATCAACTTGTAAAAATATGCATTTGTTTTGTTTATTTGTTCCATTCACATTTATTTATTTTTACACACACACACACACACACACACACACATTGTTATTTGCCCTTTTTTGGTCTCTCTTTTAAATTCTTGTGTTTCTTTGCCACTGCCATTGGTGGCTGTGAACCTGTGATCCTCCAGCTGTTGGACTCAAACTCCCATTACCCCCAGTCAAATATGATGGTCCAGGAATATTTGGAAGCTGGCCATCTGTGGGCTACATTCCACATGCCTAATATACACTTTTCTTTTATCAGATACAAAAGAAAGTTTAACACGAAGCATCACTATTATGACTTAACCATAAAGCAACCTTTCAGAATGCTGTTTTCAGGACACACTGCACTGCTCACTTTAATATCTAAGAATAGGCTTTTGAACTTTTGCTAGAAATATGCCTCTAAAATAATCTTTCCCCTCCCCTTCACAATAACATCCCTGCCTATAGATATTTATTTGCACATTCATTTCTGTATATATATAAAACTCAGAAATGTGTGGATTACAACCAGCGGCAGACTTTGGTGCCTCAGATTTCAGTGGCGCCCTGTGCCATGCCAAAACCCATCACAGTCCCCTGCCTCTCACCTTCTGTTAGATGTCAGAGTTGCAGGGCCTGCTGTGGTTCTCAGGAAGTTCTGTGCCTGGTGTGATCGAAGCAGTCATGCTCCCCTGGATAAGTCTTTGCTTACAACATACTACAGTCTTTGTAACTGCTAGCACATAAATTGCTAGCACTGACACTTAAGGACAGGAAGGATACTTCAGAGTAACAAAATCTTCCTTTATTCCTCTGCTACAGGAGATGGAAAATAAGACAGGAGGACGCAGTAGTAATTACTCCCAAAGTCTCTATGAACATATTCCCAGAGACTAAGGGACTTCATGTTCAGTATCATGACATGGGAATAAGGCTTTGAGCTGGTTTATACATGTGTTTATCACTTGCTTACTATAGCATCAAGAGAAATTAGCTACCACGTGTTTATCATCACAGAAGAGAATTTTCTGCTCACACAGCATTTTTTTTAAAAAGTGATGTTCTTTCACACATAGGAAGCTTACACCGAGCTCAACTATAGCTCAGCATTGCCAACTCCTCCTCCCTACAGCAAAAGGCAGCTCTCCTTGGTCTGGGACAGAAGCCTTTTACATCACCTGCTACCTGAGCCTTTTAAATGAAAATGCCAGGGTTGAGGAATTTTTGCATGCAAGGCATGTGCTCTGTCACCAAGGTCCTGTACAAACCCTCATTGAAACCAATGAAGTGTATGCAAGGGGAAAGCAGCCTTTAGGGTGACCACTTTGGGAAGGGTCCCCAGGCTCATTTTCTTTAGCCCATGGGGGATTGGCGGACAGTGGGTTTCTCCATCAAGAAAGGGAAAGGTTTCAACCAATCATCTTGCTTGAACTTCTAGGAAGATCAGTGGAATGAAGGGACTGGGCTTCTGGATTAGAGACATTAAGCCTGTGAGGCAGGCAGCTTGCCAAAAGGGAGATTTTGTACATGTAGATGGGCAACTGTGTGCCAAGGTGGTTTGAAGCTGTGGCATATTTGCCTCCCTGCAACTATGCTTACATTTTCTTAAGGAAGCGCCTGACAGTTCTTGTCAGTCCCCCAGCCCTTTAGATGGCTCCTTCGGGGAGGGTAATTGGGCCATAATTTGTTTTTTATGTCAAGATGGCGTCAAAGATAAGGTGGATGTTTCAGAGTTTGGGGACTAAAGAGACAGGAGAAATCCTGACCTGGGCCCGACCTCAAAATAATGGCCAAAAGCCCCAGTAAGTAACAGTTGCAGGTGAAAGATTTACAGCCAGCGAAGCCTTTGATCCTCACCCATCCTTCCAGTCTCTCAGGACCTTGGCCAGCTTTCAGATAAAATAACTGCAATGTCTTCTTTGCATTGCCTGCCCCTAGCCTTTCCCACATATGGGTCTACTGGAATCTCCAACCTAGACAGCCCATTCAGATCGAGTCTTCTGTGCTAGAGAGTCTTGTAACTCCTCTCTCGGCAGCCAAAAATGCTGTGAATTGATGAACTGATGGGAGAACACCCAGCAGGGCAAATCCTTCCTAGATAAAACACAAGTGAGACACCACATTGTTCTTTATAAAGGCTTTATTAAGTCAAACCGAAGTACTTTCCAAGGCAGCATAGATTGGTTGATTGCAAATGGTTTAGAAAATGGTTTAGGGTCTACCAGTGCTGTTTGCTGGGTTTTGATGCTACTGATGGAAGGAGTTAATTGATGGATTTCCTATGCATACTCCTAAGGCTCTTCATGCAAGTCAAGTGATCCCGATTGAGCCCATGCTGACCAGTGCACCAATACATTTTTAGTTTCACTAAGGTCCATCTAACTCTGCTTAATGCTAACACAAACATGTCCCACAATACTGTAGGTAACCACAACAAATTGACATTGAGCTTGGCTGAGCTCACAAATGGCAACAAGGAGCACAGAAAGCCATATCACAAGTGGTCCATTCAAAATGTGTCATCACTGTGGAACCTGGTTATTCTTCACAAAGTAATCAGTATTTGACAAAGCAGCTATATCAGAAATGATGGAAATCATTTAATGTTATCATTAAAACAGTAGCAGAAGGAATACTTTGGGTTTAAACAGTGCTGCTTCTGTACAATATATAGGAGGCATCCAGCTCAAATCTATGGCTCTATGATTTTTGAAAGATTAAGGTTAAAAACTATTTTGTCCTTTAAAATAAGCTTCTTTCTGCCTCATTTGCAAGGCATTTTATAATTTCTTTATCCTTTTAGTGAGTACATGGTTGAGATCGCCATATCCTTGCAGTAAGATGTGTTTCTTTTTCCATTAAAAAGATGTCTGCAGTGCTCTGTGGCCGTCCGTGCTGTTGCCCTGGTTTTTGACTAAGCTGCAGGCAACTGGGGATGTTGGCTACACAGCGCCTGAGATTGATGCCTTGCTGATTTTCTTGTTAATGGAAACTCAACCTTAGAGAAATCACACACAGACCTTTTTCTGCACTAACCTCACCTTTTTTTTAAAAAAAATCAACTAATAAACAGCTGTTGGGAGTAGGGTAGGCAGCCTTCCTATCTTCCTGTGCTTATAGGAAAGCCTAGCTGGGGTCATCTGTCTTGAGAGACAATGGCATGTGCCTCTTCTCTGGGGTGTACCTATATGGGTGATAATATTCCTCAAAGTTTAATCCATTTTCTATGTTCATTCCTCCTGTTCCTTTTAGTGCACCCTCATTTGTGCTGCTATAGAAACCAAATCTGTAGGAACATAATTAAAATACATGCTAGAAAGCAGCTTTAAAAACAAGTTTAAGAAAAGCTGGGAGGGGGCAGGGTGGTGGAAGACTTTCTAATAGCATGGGAAGATCTAAACCTGTCTCCAAAAGCAATGGAGACATAAACTCAACTCCAGCTCTTGAATTAGTAGCCTTAGAAAAACTAATTAGTCATCCCTTCTTATGTACACTGGGTAAATATAAAATATAAGCCTCAGCTATTACTATAGACTCAAGCCTGTTTGATAACAGATTGCCTATAAAATAAACCCTCAACCATTAAATCTCCATTCATGTTCTCCACTATCCTCCAATCTGTCCTTTATAACAGGGATGCTGAGAAAAATCAAAGCCTGGCTTTTATCAAACGTTATGGAAAGGGTGGAGAAACAACTCCTTCAGGGATCCAATCCAATGTGCATAGTGCATTTCATTCTCAACCAGGCCATTTTTTAAAAAGCCAGATTTTTTAATGATATTCATATCCCTTAATACTGCATAATCCTACTTCCGGTATCTGACAAGCACTTCTATGGAAAGAGTCCTGTTTGTGACAGGAAAATGGCTGCAGTCCCTGTTAACAGCTGTGGAAAATGTTCCTTACCCAATCAGCAAAACACAGACCTGTGGCTGAGATGGAAGGGGAGGGGCACAAACACTGCCAAGGTTATAAGGCTGCAAAACCAGCTGTGCTTGCTTAGATGATACTGCCCTCGTATGGTGAAAAAGGATACAGGAGGGAAGTACACAGAATGATCACAGTCCAGTACTCAGATTATAATGCGCTAGCCTAGAACACTGATGAAGAAGTCACTCAGGTCAGAGATCGGTGGCTTGAAAGCTACATGCCTTTGTCCCAAGAATCCCAAGAATCAAGCTATGATTATTATAATGTAAAGCTCTCAGAAAACAATCCATTTATATAGTGGAAGCACACACTTGAACTATCCTTGGTGTGCTTTGTCCTTGGCGCCCCTTCTGCCAGCTTTAAGTGGATTCTCGAAGGCTCTTCTTGGTAACAATTTCTCAAAGGGTAGTTAAAATGGCTGATTACTAACATAACACAAGCAATAGCCCAAAGAGAATAGAAGTGGTTTGGAACACCGAGTATAAATTTAAAAATGTGACAAGTTTACAAGGACAGGCATTTTACTATACTTTATTTATGTATTTATTTTAAAAACAGAGCTCTGTGTTCTCTATAATGTTCAATGAATTCCTGCAACTGAAATGTGACCTATTCTGACTATATAGTTGTGACAAGATTTTCAAGCAGTGCTTCCTGTTCAAACTTGTCAACATAAACAAATTGCTATTTTGCCTATCATAAGACTAAACTCAAATTTCAACATAGATTTCAGATGATGCAGTGAAAACCTATAATATGTACTAAGACAGCTTTATCCTGGAATATATTAGTAGTCTATGCACAAACACAATTATGCTATTTAATTTATGTTTGCATGCATCCTGCATTCCCTAAAAGCTGCTCAGGGCAGGACAAATGGGCAGCTCTTGTTCTACGCCATACCTTTACCCATAGAACCATATAGGCTGAACCATATAGCGACTTATCCATATTCACAAAGTGAGCTTCTTGGCTGGCTGGACCTTCAACACTGATCTCCTCAGTCTTAGTCACAACACTCTATCCACTACACCATCTGCAATTTGTCATTGAGGGACGCCACCTTTTTTCCTTTGCACCACCAGACAACTGCTCTTCAGCCTGTCCATGGTATTTGCTTGCACTTGAAATTGTAAGTCATCATGAGGTACATAACAGGCAGACATCATGAGGTACATAATATGATTTGCTTCCAAGCTTTCAGTTTTCAAAATATGGAATACTGGTAAGCAACTGGGTATGACCAGGTCAAGTACAAAATGTCTGAAGTTGAGAAAAGGTTTTTTTGCTTTTTCTTCCCACATGGGTGATGCAAGTGTCTTCCTATGCCCATCATTTGAGGATTTCAGCAAACATAGTATTAACACCTATAAATGAGTACATTTACAAGGAAAACTGCAACCAGCAAAACTGATCATTTATTAAAAATGCACCTCAGGCATTGACATCTTTGTCCAACAGCACAGAGTCTTAACTTACAGTGGAAGGAAGGATACACTATACATCTTAGAGAAAAGAACTCTACAGTTTCACTGTAAGTCACAAGGTTGCTTTAAGAGTACACAGTTATTATTTCACAATGAAAGCTTGCCTAAAACATTTGGCATAAAGATCAGAACAAGACATTGAAGGCCCACCATAATGAATGAAGGGGAAGGGATGTTGTTTTCCTCCAGTAAGCCTGTTATATGCCAAAGGGGTGTAAAACACAGATTAGCAGGTAAGTTGTCATGTTTTTCTAGTGTGTATCAGGACAAGAAAGGAGGGATGAAGGCAACGTAATAAAAGGCAAACTCCATGAGCTCATGTTTGAAAATTGTAAAAAAAAACAAAACTACACCACAAAAACAACCAGCAGGAAAAAACTATTGCTAAGCATTTCATTGAAATTCTGAGTTTAAGGCATGAGCCCCTTCCCCTCCAGAAACATTTGAAATTCAACATCTAAGGTATTAATAAATGAGAATAGGTAAATTCTACAGAAGAGCAAGAATTATCCTGTACCACTATCACACTTTTAAGAAACAAACAAATCCAAGCACACCCTTAGATTCACAACTGAGCATGTGGGATATTACAAGTGAGGGAACACTGATGTTCTGCTTCATTATAGCAGGGCCCTTTAATCAATTGTTCCAGTACTGAGATACTTCTTTTAGGATAGCTGTCCTAAAGATTCATCAGTCCCTCATCTCAACACACAGGGCGAAGTGACACTAGTGCATTGAATACAACAGTCCGCCTTTTAAGTCTTAGCAACTTTATCAAAATGCTTTTTTCTAATATGCCAAGGGGTTCCATCTTATTTACATTAGAATTTATCAACATGAGGTAAAGTGCAAGGCTCCCAAACCCACCCACCCCCCACAAAAATTGCATTTGGCTAATATATAGTTATCACAAAATTTAAAATACTGTTTTAGTAAGTTCTCTCTCAAGACAAGTCACCAATTGCTGCATTTCTGGGATATATCTTGCTCATGGCTTTTCAAGTCTGCTTTTGAAAATCTGAAAAAATATCCTTGCCATGAGCTACTTTGGCTTTGCTGACGTTTACACAGATACGTTTACTGATAAAATATTTCAGGTGGCAGGGGAAAAAAAGGCTTGATTGAATTAGTCTATGAATCTAAGACTTAGTAGTTCTGCAAGAACAACTGCAGGACTTAACTTTTGAATCATATTTCATGATATGCCTTTCAAGACAAAATCTGAAATTTAGTGCAGGAGTTTGATATGCAACATTTATATTGCAGAAACACACTTGGACTTGCTTGCTTTAGTTTCTGACTATTTAATCAACTGCACAATGTATTCCTGCACAATGTATTCATAAAAGTGTCATTCCAGTGCTATAATTGTCATTGCACATTCCCCATCACTTTGCTCTTTCCTTCATTCAATTCAAGGGATGAACAAAAATCCTTGCACTACTACAATAACAACAACTAATGCACCGAGGACCACCATATTTGATGGTTAACTTCATTATAGAAGATGTGCCACATTAAGTTCTTTGGCTCTGATGCAAAGCCCATTAAAACAAAGATGGCCCTTCTGCTAGCTTTAAGTGGGTTCTTGAATGAGTTTGAAGGTTTCAAACAGATCTTCTTGCTTGGAGTTAAGTTTCATTCAGTATAGCTGTGGTCAGCAATATAATCTCCCACACCTAATCTTAAACGTGTGAACTGTCACACCCAAGCCACAGTTCGTAGCTGACTAGCTTAAACCCCATGTAAACTATATAGTTGACAAGAATCAAGATAAAATGCAACCCACCAGTTTGTATGAATGAACATGTCAATGTGACTAAGTTCTCACATATTCTATTAATTTTAGAATATCCTTCACATCCTTTGAAGCTCAAAAATGCTGATGAAGGTTTTATTAAAACCACAAGGAATTGGATAATTTCCTTAAATGGCACGCAGCATAATCTGCCATTACATTAAACAACTGCATTATGGCGGTTTTGGTGATTCTACACTAGATGTTCAAGAATCACAGGCTTTCCTGCTTGGCAGGGGGTTGGACTCGATGGCCCTTGTGGTCTCTTCCAACTCTATGATTCTATGATTCTCCCTGAATATAGATATTGCTGTGAGCTGGATTCCTTTCTAGCATGACAAGCCATGAAAATGGCTTATTTTGTCTGCCATGACATTTGTTCAACCCTTGTTGGTCTAGCTGAAAATAAGGCATATAGAGATGTCGCTAAACTACAACAGGACTCAACAATTATATCAGCAATTGCTGATCTGCTTGTATAATGAATAACAATTACATTTTACATCAATTAATTTATTTGGGGAAATGGTTTCCTTGATTTGATTTCCAAAGCCATGCCTAAAGGGGTAGCACCTGCATTTTTCCATAGTCATTTTGAAGCTGGCTGCTGAAACCCTGCAGTTATTTATTTACAAAAAATGAGACCTAACACTAAAAAATGTACATTTTTGGTCTAGAAGTGAGGCATACAGTGTGTGTCTCTTTGATGACCATGGCAAAATTCCTCTAACTGCAAACATGAATATTCTGAAGATAAATCAAAAACTATGTCCTCAAGCTTCTGCTTATACAGATTAATTGTGTTCTGGTGGTCAGTTCTATTCACTTTTCCCAGTGAAAAGAGAAGTAGCACTTTGTGTATCTGTTGGAAGTACATGGTAAATTGACATACCCTTTGCTGAAGCTGCCTGAAAATAACCACATTTAATGGTGGTATCCAATTAACTGAGAGAATATGTATGTTTCTTGAGCATCTATTTGCAATAGAAACAAACAAACGATTGCAAATGAGTGTTGCATCTTTGAGACCAATTTTAGTTTTTTCATGAGCTTTGTCAGATTGAAAAGTATTTAAAAGGTAAGGCTGCATTGCACAACAAATAAATGTAAGGCTGAATTAAGCAGTATCTTTCCACACAGTTAATCTCCATAGCATAACATGAGTTTGGGGTAGGGGAGAGATCTACTATTAGGATGCCAAAATACTCTTAAATGCTTGCCTATCACCTTATCATCTGAGAAATTATCTTTGGAACAGATTTTCGGCAAGCAAATTGCACCATACACTCACCTCTTACTTGGATACAAGACTGATGGATTTCAGAGGTGCTTAAATCTGTGCTTTTATAAAACAAAGTCAAGGACTAGAGCAGCACAGGGCTGATATGATGCTCATAGTCTCCAAGTTGAATGTGGAAAAAAATGCGAAAACTTACTTTAGACCAGGCAAGAGTAACATGTAACTTACTAAGCAAAATACAGTTCACCATTCATGTTAAGCAGTCCATCAAGAGGTCAATAATCTGTATGTGTTGTTGGCCAGGACATAAGACGTTAGGTACCAGCAAGCCAAAGCCAGCAGGCCACAAGTTGTTGACTTATTTTAGACCATAGTGTTGCCTCCTCCACTGAAGAAAATGAGGAAGCTGTACACATGTGCAGTGCATAAGGGATTCCGGATTGGATAAAAGGTGAAGAGCAACATGAAATTTAAACAATGGTAACTTTGTCACTGCACATTTCCGGTGGCCGCATGTAGGAGAAGAGGATTGGCACTAATTCTCATTTTCAAAAATTAGAGTGAGCAGACATCATAACTGCTGACATAATAACTGATGTTTTGCATTGTGTGCATTCAAATGTCAAAGCATCAGATAGGCTAATGGATATCTGCCTAACCAAGATCAGATTAGGTCTATAACTGAATATTTGGTTACAGACCTGGGCTGCACTCCTACACTCATTTTTCTGGAAGTAGACCAGTGGAACTCAATGGGGCTTACTTCTGAGTAGATATATATAAAATTGTGCTGTTAATCTGGTGCTTTAAATATTGATCAATGGCCCACAGTAACTTAAATAAAGTCATTTTTAGTATGGTGAAAAAACAGAATTAAATTTGTGCACTGAACTTTGCAAGAGCATTGGATAGCATGTCTAAATTCTAATAGCTCTCAATTAAATGATGCTTTTTAAAAAAACAACAACACCTGAACATTTAACATTTTAACTTTTGTGAATTCACAAAATAGAAGTCCCAGTAGCAAATAAGCAGAGTTGGACAGTTTTAGTATTCTATCAAGACCATATACATACAAAAAGGCGAGGTTTAAAAACTTCTAGCACCCATACATATTTAGTCTCAAAGCAAGTAATCCTGTATTAAATACAAGTGGTGACCACACTTAAAAAGAGGAACCCCAGACCAAGATTTTGAATCAAAATTCCAGTGTCATGCCTGACCTGGACCAAGTAAGTCCTAGAGCCCTATATGGATATGGTATGATCCAGTGAAAGAATGATGAACTCTTATCACATGTGACTTATAATCAAGAGATTAATTTTAATCCTGTGGACAGGCATTATATTTGACTTCTTGATTTTTCCTGTGATCTCCATCCCTTCAGTCAAGTATTAGGCTTTGAAAATTCTGGAATCATCACATATATTCATGTATTCTAATATTCTGGACCAAAAGTTTTCTGTATAAGTTCTAGTTTGCACTTAAATTTACAAAAATGTTAACTCTTTTGTATTCATAATGCACCCAATGCTTCTTCAAATTCACATACGATTGTGTCCAAAACCTGCCTGATCTTCATTCAAGTTTGCTACTTTCTGACTTCTGATCCAACCTACTCTTGTT
Source organism: Podarcis cretensis (assembly GCF_951804945.1). Lineage (NCBI taxonomy): Eukaryota > Metazoa > Chordata > Lepidosauria > Squamata > Lacertidae > Podarcis > Podarcis cretensis. The sequence goes on along the minus strand of NC_137171.1, from coordinate 65,908,554 downwards.
ACTCTTTACCATGTATATGAAGTATGCAAGTGTCTCTTTCTCATTCACTGGGATGTTCCTGAAGTGACGGCTGACAGTCTGAAAGGACAAGAAAATGAGAAAGTTTTGTAATATAGAGCTAGCACATGGTCTGTAGCAGGGATGGAGAACATGCAGTCATCCAGAAGTTATTCAACTCCCAAAAGCCAGGACAATAGTCAGGGATCATGGGGTTATAGTCCAACATCTGGACTTCATCTGGACCACAGGCTCCCTATCCCTTGGCTGTGGCTTAGTCACAGCTAGCTCTCCAAGGTCTATTGCATGTTGAATGTGCTTGAAATTTCTTTTCATCTCAATATTTCATGGAACGCTAAGGAGACACGACAGTTGATATTTCCTATGACATGCAAAGCAGAAAATGAACCTATAGCACACATAACAACACCTTGCAGAAGCCCCTGATAAACATAATGACCTACAGTGTAAAACAGAGATTGCTCACTTGAACAATTATAGATGTCAGTTGATAAATCATACAAAACTTCAAGCTTGGTTGATAGCCTGGTGTTTGTGAGAGGAGGGTATTGGTTTGTACATTGTATTTTGGGTTCTCATTTTGTATTTTGATTTTCTGAACTGCCCCTGTGATCTTCAGATGAAGGGCGGTGTACAATTTTATTAATAATGATAATAATGTTTAGTGTTGGTAAAAAAAGCATGGCCTGGAAGAAAAGCACAATTTCCTTAAACAAACATGTGCTTTTGCCAACAGTTCCCTCAAGTTTCTTTTTAATGGACCTGTAATTTAGGTACTGGCCAACACTTTTAAGAACTGAATCAAATCCTCAATTTGTTAACTGTCAATGCTCCTGTGCCAGGCAAAAGACACAGACACAGGCAAAAGTAAATTAAGAACAAACCTCAACTTACCATCATATTTGGTTAGTAAAACAAACCATAAACACTGGTTCATATGTAATGGCAGACCAGCCTCTAGACTGTTTCCTTTGTTCAGGAAAGCAAGGAGCAGTGCGGGAGCATCACAGGGACTTGAGGAATGTGATGTGCACAGGCATGCTACTCTTTCATATTAAACCATAGTTTAATTTAAACTATGGATTAATATGACATGTGACTGATGCAACATATGTAAACAAAAGAATGTTATTTGGTGGTGGTTTTCCCCCCTCAAAAAACTTGAACAATAAGAGAAGAAAATCAGCTTACTTTATTAGCTGGAGCATTCCAGGTCCTTTCACATTTTACCCTTTGAGAAGTGTTAAGTATACAGTTGAAGGCAGTGGTGTCATACTGACAATGTGTAGCTACAATAAGTAGCTACAATTACAAGTCAGTATTACAATAATAAAAATATATAGGTTTGGTTGTGGTGGGTAAGCACGGTTCATATAATGAAAGCACAGAAGCTTGCTAGCCAACTTACTTCTGCCAGCTGAGCTTTATTCAGGCCAGGTCTGGTTTGCAACTTGTAATGCCTTTTATAACGACGCAGTGTGTTTACCTGAAGTTGAAACAAGTCGACCTGCAAAAAAGATGGCATGACTGACAGTTAAAAGGCATAGTCTTTTTAAAAATATGCATCTACTCTAAGAAGAAATCAGTAAGAAACATCACGTGTTTTAAGGCAAGGAATTCCTGTTCAAGATACACAAAACAGGTAACTAGGATATAAATAGTGGGACACCAACAGCTCTGCAAGCACCTTACTTCCCTGTACTTTCAACAGAATGGTCTCTCCATTTTGTATGCGCTCTCTGGATTGTAGCCACCATATTGGTGAAGTGATGAGAATACACTATCCCAGTAATTTCTTTGGTGATACAGCAGGGTCACATTAGACTATTCTTATTTGCCCTCTTAAAAGATTAAGGCTTGGATCCAAAGTTCCTGTGAGAGGGCAAGCCAGAGGTCAGTGGTAGAGCACATGCTTTGCACACAGACAATCATGCATTTCATCTCCAGTATAACCAGATTGTTCTGGGAGCGATTTCTGTCTGAAACCCTGGAGAACCACTGTAAGTCAGCATGGACAATGCTAAGTTAGGTGGACCAATAGTCTGACTCAGCGTAAGGCAGCTGCCTTGGTTTCTAACTTGCTCATAGGCTGCTGGAGGGAGGGAGATAAATTTTCACCAGTTACCCTTCTCACCTGCAGGTCCCATGCTCCAGAGTGTTGCGGGACCGTTCAGATAAATGTGGGTGGTGGTGGTAGTGTAAAATTGGTGAAAATCTCCTCCTCCTGCAGGAACCGCTATTCCACAATAGTCTATTCTGCAAATGGAAGAAGCCCTTCAACTCACTGAGGGGAACTCTGGATGCAACCCTATATCCTTATTTAACTTTCATTCAAAGTTAATACAATGTGATGTTCAAACAATCCCTAGCACTTCTTTTATTGATATGCTGCTATGTACATGTGAATGCCTTCTGTGCCAACTTTTAAATGCCTGTTGGAAACTTTTCTATTCCACCAGGTTTATGCAGGCAATTAAGAGTGCACCCCCCCAAGATGGGCCACTGATTTTTTAAAATTCCTTTTGCTTTTAACTTTTTATTATTTATTGTCTGTTTTATGTTTTTTATATTGCTGTAAAACGCTGTGGTGTTTTTTTTGATACAGTATAGAAATGTTTTTATAACTAACTAACTAAATAAAATATAGCCCGTTGAAGAAGTTGCATTTTTAATTACTTGTGTTTCAATCATAATTTGAGAAGTACAAAAAGCATCATAACTTATGAAAGTCTTTGTGACAAAGAGCAGGCTTTTCAAGCACTAAGAAAGAATCAGAAAGCATATCTCTTATCCAGAGCTTTCTCTTCTGTAAACAAGTTTGTCACTTGCTTATTTATTATTTATTTAAGCTTTTTATACCCTACCTTATATCCTGCCCAAAAGGCTCTAAGAGTGACCTAAAAAAATCAGGACCAAGATGGTCCTTACCCTTAGGCTCATAGTCTAAAAATGCATGACACACAAGGGAAAGGGAAAAGCAAGCTCAAGCACAAGTTACAGTCCATATACAGTGGTACCTCAGGTTACATACGTTTCAGGTTACAGACTCCGCTAACCCAGAAATAGTACCTCAGGTTAAGAACTTTGCTTCAGGATGAGAACAGAAATTGGGCGGCGTCGGCGTGGCGGCAGGCTCCATTAGCTAAAGTGGTGCTTCAGGTTAAGAACAGTTTCAGGTTAAGAACGGACCTCCGGAACGAATAAAGTACGTAACCAGAGGTACCACTGTAATGCAGTTGCTGTTCTGTCTATGCTGGTTAGCGCTGTCTAAAAGAGTAGCCCCATTTGACCCATGTCAGTTCTGGCTGTCTTGCCCTACCCCTCAGTTCCATTCTAGGAGCAGACCTGGTGACAGTATCAGGGCCAGAACAACTCCTGACACACAGGTCTTTCCTGAGATAGCTGATCAGATGAGTTAGAATCACCACAGTAGGGGATATGATACTAAAATGTGATGGACAGTTTCTTTATAGAGTAGTACAAAAGTACACTAAATTTTGCAGGAAAGCAGATTAGTTGTGTGCAGCCTACAAGAGCTCTGTTTTCTCCAAAAGCAACCTGTTCTTACAAATTAAATTTCCGAAAATTAATTTTCCTAAATGATAAGAGGCTGTTGGAGGTGAAGGCACAGGCATTATAACCTTACTTATTTACTATGTAACCTTCAGGCTGTAGATCAGGAGTGAGGACCCTCACATCTGGTGGTCAAATGCAGCCCTTCATGTCTTTTGGGATTATTTCCAGACCACAACCCTTCATACTCTATTCTACATTGTGGCTCTGCCCCCTCATCAAATGCTTTTAACTGACTGGAATGTGTTCTTGAAGTGTGCCTTTTGCTTGCCTGGATGGAAGATAGAGGGGTGTGGGGTGCGGCTGCAGAAACATTGGATTACACTTGTTGCACCATCCACTACTGCCTTGGCCCCACCCACCACTGGTATGTGGCCTGCAGAAGGTTGTTCATGAGAAACTGCAACCCTCAGGCTGAAAACGGTCCCCCACGAGGTTGACCAAGATGAATGAAAATTCAATCAGGGTCAAACAGAAATTGCAACAATCTCCAATTTAATTATGCTACGTACCTCTGGGACATCAATCTCATGCTCTGGAGAGTCTCCCCCATCATCACTGGTCTTCCTCTTTCTTTTGTTTCGAACACTCTGAATGAAGTTCTTGTGGAAATCACATATATACAGATGTCCTACCTAACAATTAAAATTAAAAAAAAAAAAACATGCAGTGAAATAGTACAGTGGTCACAATATAGCAGAGTGGAAGATTACAGTGATGCAACTACATTTAATTAAGCTGCAAAATATCACTAGCACTGACTTGGACTTTTTTTGGGAGGGGGGATTTGTTTCTCTATTAACCTGCAGGCTGCTGAGAGGCAGAATACCAGCATCCCACTTAAATATCATGGGGCCTACTCCACCCTTTCTCTGTCCCTGATATATTGAGGGGCAAAAGTAGTTCATTTAAAAGTAAGTATTTGTGGTTTATGGCAGGCTGCTGCAGTAGTGCTAACAGCAGTCCACACCAAGGAAACAGTTCTCCACTCATTCCCACCCACATGCCTTCCTATTGCCAGAAAGGGAAGCAGTTCCTCCAATAAGGACTTGCAGAGGTAAATAAGCTGAAGTCTGGGAAACTGAAGTTGTGGCTTAGAACGTGGAGCTGTACATGGAGCAGATGAATTTATTCCTCCAACAGAAATTTCTCCCTTCTATAGTTTCAGAATGGGACTTGGCATTCCAGAACCCCAAAATATGAGCTGAGAAATTATTTGAAAGTATTTATTGAGCATTAGTTCCTAGCTTGGGACACTGAATAATTGTCTACAAATCAGCTTGCAAAAGAAAAAGATCCAAGTGTGTTGGAAGTTGGTAAGTTACATAACAGGGCACCCAGTATAGTGAGGGTTTATTATGATTTGAAATATAAAGGTAAATTTATACCAGACTTACTTCTGTATAACTTACTTATTTTTTAGTCTGACAGCACATCAGTTACCTATTTGGCCTATAGCTGCTCCATGCATGTACAGAGCAGGGACAAAGAGGCAGTAAATTTCATTAACCACAATTTGAGACTTGAGGACTATTTCATTGTCTCCAGAGCATTACAGTTATCATTCTAGTGAGTAGGCATCTGATAACATCCATGAAAGCTTACACTACAGTTCTACAGGACTCTTGTGCATTTGCTGTACGATATTAAAAGTTTTTTGTTACTTCAGGGTTGGAGATTTAGCAGGTTTTTAAAACCAGCCCTTTCAAGGCAATAGCACAGCCTGAAATCTGCAGAGGCACACCAGTCAATTATAAATACTGTACATACAACAGCTCCCAGCAGTAATGCCACACAGTGTCAATAACAAACAGTAATACTGTACGTATAGCCTTTGACAAAGAAGTGGATGTTTTATTGGTTCCTCAAACTGCCACTGATAAATGTCCTCTATATACCAGTGCTATATATTTACATAGCATTATAGACACCTCCACCCTTGCTCTTAAAAGCTCAGAACTGGTTATAGCTTCTTACCTTGACCAGACATGATGCTGTCTTCCCTAATCTGCAATGTGTTGTGAACTTTGTGCAATTAATATCACTCTATCATGAGATTAAAGTGTATTTCCACTCTGAATTAAGTTGGTTAATTGTTGTTCCCATTTCTATTATTATATTTGTATGCATGATCTCTCTCTCTCTCTCTCTTTTACTCAGCATAACTTTATAAAGCTAGACTGGACAAAAATATAGTATGTAGTTAGAGACCACATAAGATGTTGTAGACTCTCTTCCTATAACAAAAAAGAAGCAAAATCTCTATCTATGTGGGTTTCCACGCTAGAAACATAAGACATAAGTACTGTAGAGGCAACATGCTCTCATTTCAACTATTTTTAAAGAACCAGTTATAGTTATTGCAAGTTACAGTGAATGCAGTTTGTGTACTGCTAAAGCACTGCTCATCTCCAACGATGGGTGGCCTGAAAACTGCAACCAAAAGCCTCCACAAACCTTTCGAAGCTTTTGCTGCAGCAGCTAGCTATTAGATCAACACCAACAACATCTGAGATTATTCTCAGGAAAGGGCAAACACAGAGAAATGCAGCACATCGAGGCAATCCCACCCCTCGGCCCAGCACAACTCACGCTTTTGTCAGTATCCAGCTTCAGCTTTTTCTGGGAGATGCTCTTCTGGATCCTCTTGCTGAAGGAGGCATTGCCAGCCGGGCGGACGCAGCGGTCCCCGTCGTCGATAAGGCAGCAACTCTGTCCGTAGAAAGGGGTGGTGGGAGGCCCATCCCGACTGTCTTCCTCAGTGCTGAAACCATTCATCGCAGCCTCCCCCCAGCCCCGCGGAGAGAAAGCGAAGGCAGGCGGGCAGCGACCCTCCCGCCTCTGGGCTACTTCGCCCGGGTTTTGCGAAGCCCTCCCCCCCCCCCGGCCTATCCGACCCTGGGCTTATCCACCTGCCTTAAAGGGACATTGCAAAGCAGGCTGTCAGCAGGACACTTCCTCCCCGCGCCCCTTTTATAGCCTTTCCCAGCTCCCCGCAAGGAAACCTCCACCTCTTCCTCCCCCCACCCGTCGAGTGTGTCACACCGCGAGGGACCCACAGAAACCGTCTGTGGGGCAGCCGCCCCTCTCCCCGCTCTTTTACAAAAGCCACTCTCTTTCCATCCTCGGACCACAAACGCCCTTTCCGACCACACCGCAACCTCCCAAACCCCCTTCGTCCTCCCCGGGACTCTGCCCCGCCGCCCCTGAGGGGGACACTCGCCTCTGCCCTGCCGCCCCCCCCCTCCACCGGCCTCTCAGAGAGCAACTCCTGACAGGCGACCCCCTCCCTCCCTCCCTTGGCAACAACAGAAGCGGGCGCCGCTCAAGCTCCCTTCACTCGGAGACCCCCTCCCCCCCGCTGTCGGCAGCCTCGTGAGGTGGAGGTGGCCGTTGCTGCCTGCCCTCCGCCGCCCGAGCAGAGAGAGCCGGACCTCCCCCGCCTTCCCGAGGGAGCCAGCGACTGACTGCTCTCTGCTCTCTTCGCCTTCTCTTTACTCTCTCTCTCACACACACAAAAACCTGCCCGCTCCGCCTCCTCCACCTTAGCCGGAAGTCCCGTCTCCCAGCAGCCATTGGTTGCTCGAGTGCGGAAGGCCGGGAACTGTGCCGCCGCACGCACGGCCTATTGGCCGGAGCGGCTGTCCGTCTGCGGCGATAGGCTGTTTCCTGCGATGGGGGCGGTTGCTAGGAGAGTGTTTGAAGTCCGCACATAGAATGAAAGCGGAGGGGAGGGGAGAGAGGGAGGCTGGCAGGGCGGAGGGAGGAAGTTTCGGATGCAGCTCCGAAGCCTGTTTTACATGCAGAGCGACGGGAAAAACAACAACTTACATCAGAGTAAACACGCTTAAGGTTGCGCTGCTTAAGACCTAACCCGAAAAAGGAGCGCCTTGTAACAATTTAAAAAGCGGGTGGACTGCATTGGGTGGATTTAATATTGTACATAAATACACTTGGTTGAATAGGACCCTGAGAGTCATCTAGTTCTAGTCCAGGCATAGGCAAACTCTGGCCCTCCAGATGTTTGGGGCTACAATTCCCATCATCCGTGACCACTGGCCCTGTTAGCTAGGGATGATGGGAATTGTAGTCCCAAACATCTGGAGGGCCGGAGGACCGGAGTTTGCCTATGTTTGATCTAGTCCAACCCTGGGCAGCGCAGGAGTCTGCGTTAAACCTGTCTCTGTCTTTCACCACAGCAATCTTTGTCAATACTAAAAAAAAAGCTACGGGCTATTCCTATCCCCTCTTCTGGATGCTCGGATCTGCCGCAGCTGGCGAGAAAGGTACGTAGGAAAAGGAACGGAGTTGCGGCCCAGAGACCCTGGTAAGGAAAGGAAGACGACTAGGGTATGTGGGTGGGTGGAAAGGGCGAAACTGGGAAAAGGGGAAGGTCATGGGCGTAGCCAGGGTGGTGGCAGCTGCCCTCCTAAATCAAGTTAAATAAATAAAAATACTTAGCTAACCGTAACTGACCAGTTGCGTCGCAGATAACTCGGTTCTGCTCCCCCCAATAAATCCTGGCTGCGTCCATGGCGAGGGTGTTAAAAGAACTGGCGGGGGCAAAGATTCTGGAGAATTTGGAGGAGACAAAACCCCGAGCTCCATGGGGACCCCAGGACAGGAGGAAGCAGGTTAGGGTCCGGGAAAGCAGGGAGCCCGAGGTCGGAGGCACGCTTGGAGCTGGAATCAGGAACAGGCAAACGAGACAGATCCGCCCGAAAAGTCTTAATTAAGAGTTGGTAGTTCTCCAAGAATGGCTTTATTCTTAGATTAGGATTGGCTAAATGATACAGAGAGCGGATTGGCCACATAACAGGATACTGATACAAATGTTTGCAGAGCTCCTCTGAGTTTAAATAGAAGTATATAATGGGTATGTATGGGACCAGAACAAGTGTGTGGGCTTTGAGATTTCGAAGGGAAATTTTTTTTAATTGCTCAGCATTCTCCATGGACTGCATTTATCCTGCATAATCCAGCAGAGGGAGTCATCATTCCATATACAAGGAATATAATCTAGTATTATTATTATTAAACAGAAATCAACAGGTAAGAAAAATGTGTGTTTTCAGCCCTATGATCTTTGTACTATGGTGTTCTATCTTGTCGCCAATGATGTTCAACTTCTGTATGAATCCACTGGGATCTGTCATTAGGGGTTTGGGGGCGAAATGTCATTAGTACACCAATGAAACACAGTTCTATTTATAACATCTGAGTCAGGAGTCTCGCATGATCTGCACCATTGTATGGGTGAGTGGTGGACTGAATGAGGGCCAAAAAACTTGAGTTTTGGCTATACATTGGTACCTGGGGTTACAGACGCTTCAGGTTACAGACTCCGCTAACTTTGCTTCAGGATGAGAACAGAAATCGTGCTCCGGCGGCACAGCGGCCGCAGGAGACCCCATTAGCTAAAGTTGTGCTTCAGGTTAAGAACAGTTTCAGGTTAAGAATAGAACTCCGGAACGAATTAAGTATGTAACCAGAGGTACCACTGTAAGTTGGTGGGGCAAGAAGAGCTTTCACTCCCTTCCCCAACTGCTAGTTTGGGTAGACCAGACATGCCAGAGGTTCTTAGCAGCTCCACCACTCTCCCTTAGGTTACCTCTAATCCCAGACAGGAGGACTTTCCCGGGATCCAAGGGGGAGCAGAGATACCTTTCTCTCACCCTAGACCAAAGTAGCCAGCTTTTTTCAGTCAAACCCCACTCACACATGTAGCATGAACCAAATGTCTATGCACATAAGGGGCTGGAAACTTCATAAGGCTCCTAATATCTTTGGCCCAGGATACTTTGATCGCAATGCATTATATCCTTGCCTGATCACTGAGGTTGAGGAGAGTTGCTGTCAGCAGACCACCATGGTTCAGATGCAGGGCTCTCATCTATCAGAGCTGCCCATTCAGTATTGTGGAGCCAAAGCTGTGGACCCCTCTTCCGCTTGAGTTCAGACAGGCCCTCCCCTATTGAACTTCAGGTACCTGGTGAATTTGTGCTTTTTTTGGAGTAGGGGTTTTAAAAGCAAGCCTTTCTGATTTTATTGTGTATTTAAATGATTTTATCAATTGTATCTCTAACATCATTGTTTAATGTTAGACACTGGTTTTAAGTGGCATAAAAGTGGAATAAAAAATAATGTATTGCATTTGTTAGTTGCTAGATACAAAACAAGAGAAGTCTCAAAGCAACTTAAAACACAGATAAAATCAATTAAAAGCCAAATTTTAAATGACATACAACATTTGTAAAATGCTCATCCAACAAAACAAGAACATAAAGTCCTGCCCCACTAAAAGGTGAGTACCAGAATAAAAGCTAATTTAACAATCAGAGCCTGGATAAATAAAAATGTATTGGCCTGGAGCCTAAAAACCAACAATGATGGCACCAGACATGTTTCGCTGGGGAGAACATTCCACAGATGTGGAGCCACTATTGAAACAGCTTGTTCTTATGTAGTCACCCTTCCACACTTCCCTTAGAGAAGGCCTTTGTTGAAGACCACGAGGTCTCAGATGGTTCATGTGGGGAGAGGCAGTTCTTGCAACTCACTACACCCCAACTCTCTAAGTCTCATGTTTAAGTATAACAAATTTCAGAAAAAATACTTGATGTTTTTAAAAAAGTGATAAAAACCAAGAGGTCAATGTCTGCAGTAGTCTGGGATTCGAAGCTACTGGAGAGTACATTTTGGAAGGCAATATGATCTCAGGACACTTTTCAATCCAGACGATATCCACATAAAATGCTTTGGTTAATGCAAAACAGAACACTTCCAAAGATGTTCAGAAAAAGACACAATACAAATTTATTTTAAATATATTATAAAAGAAAGTCCATTCATCTCTTAGAAACACTATACCTTACACCCAAATGATTTCCAATTTATCAAAGATTCTAAATTAAAGTGCTAGACATCCTTTACCTCCCCGCAACACAACAGGACAGTGTCCTGAGATGCACAAAATAAATACACTGGTTTATGCTGCAACATCCAATTTCAAACAACCTGTTAAGCATGCATTACAATGTTGAAACAAAGAGTCCCTGTATAACATCATCTCAAAACATAGTTGGCTACTTGATACTATTGTTGGAAGAGAGATGGTGTTTTCCAACATAATCCTTACCATTTCTTTTCAGAAGTAAGGCTTACTGAAGTCAATGGGCTTACTCCCAGGTAAGTGGTGTTACAATTGCAACCTTAGCCAGTTAGCTTGATTATACAATGCAATGTCATTAACTTAGTTAATATAATTTTATTTAGGATAAAAAGCTCCTACCTATTTGCAACAATGGAATGTGCTTGCATGGTGCTAATCAAATTGAAACTGGAAATCTCTGGGTGACTACAGAAGCACTATTAGGATAGTCCTGAACAGAATGCAGGTCAAAAAGCTTTTTATGAATGGGTAATGAATTTTTATCTAAATTGTCATCTTGTTCCATATATGATTACATGTGACATCTTAGAAATTATATAGAGTTTATAACACTGAGACCCTAGAAAAATCTAAAGCCAAACTACATGTGAGTATTTGCAGCTACACTTCTCTACCTCCCATCACAAATAAAGCAATTTGTATGAGATATAATTTAAAAGGTTTATTTGGGAAGAAGTGCTAAACCCTAACCACTCACCCTGTCTTCAGAGCATCTCCTTGTGGGCTGTCCCCCCATGTCACTTTTTGCTCATCTAGGCTCTGATATAGGAAAAGAGCCTGGCTGGGAAGCAAAGAACTGGTGAGGAGGGGGCCACAGGAAGGTGAGTGGCAGGTATGGGGAAGGTTCAAGCACTTTCTCTTTCTCTCTGCACACAAACTCTTTCCACAGGCTCTCACAGGTACACTCTACTCTTTTTGTTTTAAGACTCCCTTCCCCATTTGTTTGCTGCAATCACATCTAATTTTGGACATTGTTACCCACAAAACAGAAGCAAATTCACAAAGTTGAGAAGACACCTCTGTGCTGTTAGTATCTTCCAAACACTTTCCAATGAAATAAAATTGGTGGAAAATGCCTCAATGTTTACAGCAAGTTAAGGAACCTTCTAGAACTCTTCTTCATATTTGATAGGGTGCCCAGAAGGACTCTGCAGCAAGGCTTTTGAGCATTTCTGTACATGCTAAGCAGCAAGTCCTGTTGAAATTAGTAGGAATTCAGCTAGTTTTGCTATTACAGTATATTAAGAAGCTAATCAGACTGCTTACACTAGTTTAGACTGTCTTAAACCAGGGGTGGTTATATCCATGTTAGTACTGTGAGTAGTTCTATGAAACATAAAGCAAACTACTGTAAGTCTTCTACTCTTTTCAGATGTGGTGGTTGTTTTTTTTACATCACAGCTTCATAGCAAATATCTAATCAAATTGTGGTATTGTTTTGATGACATTATTATTATTATTATGGTTTCCCCAGCCACTCTGGGCGGCTTCCAACTGAATATTAAAAACAATACAGCATCAAACACTAAAAATTTCCCTAAACAGGGCTGCCTTCAGTTGTCTCTTAAAAGTAAAATAGTTGCTTATTGCCTTGACATCTGCTGGAAGGGCATTCCATGGGGCAGGCGCCACTACCGAGAAGGCCCTCTGTCTGGTTCCCTGTAACCTCACTTCTTGCAGCGAGGGAACCACCAGCAGGCCCTCGGCACTGGATCTATGTCCGGGCTGGACAATGGGGTGGAGATGCTTCTTCAGGTATACAGTACCGAGGCCATTTTTTGGTGAAAATATGTCTTTTTATATAGCCCATGAATCCTTGTAATGACTTGTGTCACACCACTATGGCCTACAGGAACACTGTACTCACACATTGTCCTGATAGCTAACCTTTCAACTGCTTGGGATATGCTTTATAGAGGCTTTTGGTGTTTGCTCCATTGAGTGAAACAGATACCATTGTGAAAAAGGTATTCAAGCATGAGGGTGGAAACAAGTTGCTTTACTGCTTCTCTGTTATGATGCTGACTAGATCAGGCTTCCTCAATCTCGGCCCTCCAGATGTTTTTGGCCTACAACTCCCATGATCCCTAGCTAGCAGGACCAGTGGTCAGGGATGATGGGAATTATATAGTCTCAAAACATCTGTAGGACCGAGGTTGAGGAAGCCTGGACTAGATCTTGACAAATATTTCTAATGAATGACCCATACATTTTATGGAAGCTACCCTGATTTATTTTGATATGTGTCATAGACTATTGGTGGAAGACACTGCATGGTGAACCTTGTATGTTTGTATGCCAACATTTGGGATCATGAGCCACTTACGAAACTGTCAGAATCAGCCATCAGGGGTATATAGGGATGCTCATTCATGTCCTTTACACCATTTTTGTTTTGAGTAATGAAACTTAGCAACTGGTTTTCTAAACCAAGACCATAAACTTTCCATTCTACAATATGAACTTGAAATTGGATATTTAAACACAAAAATCTTCCTAAAACATCACTAATTGCACATTTTACTGTACTCTTGTACATCCAACAGCCCACTCCAGTCCAAGGCACTAGGAAATTGTTCAAGTTTAGGTACTGGCTGAACATTTGCATTTAAAAAGGCACTTCTTTATTTTAATGATGCTGTTAAATTTGATTTTGATAACATTACTTAAGACCACAAAAGGTGTATGTTTGAATGCCAGAATTTTCTAAACCAGATGGGGTTATTTCCTGCAGCCAAGATATTCAGATGGCTTTGAAGGATTCAGATAATATCACTGCTAGCAACAGACACATTTCAGTCCACACATTTCAACCAAACCATTGAAAACATTAAAGTTTTGAATTGAGATGCCATGCTGAAATCACTACAACCACGTAGGGAGCCATTTCACACAAACTGCTTGCTCAACCTACCCACCGTCCCCCCCACTACACTCTCTTTGATCCATCATCCTGTGGAGCTGCTTCTCAAGCAGCAATTATGCTGACATCAAAAGTATGAATCAGGCCTGACTGGAACAAAACACGGACAGCCAATGTGCATGTTAATACTGTGCACACTGCTTTCCTCCAAAAGCCTCAGTGTCAGCACAACTGAACAGTTTTTTTGCTTAGCACAAGGAAGTTGAGGTCAAGTAACTGAAGTGTGACCAGGAATCTTAGCTACACATCCTAAAATATTCAAGAGCAAAGTATTTTCAGTTTTGTTATCTGACACACTTATGCATGCAAATATGGTTTTATAGACTCATGCTTTAGTTATTATGAATATAAATAAAGCAGAGGATTAATTAAAGATAAAAGTAGTAAAATGCATTTTCATTTCTCAACCAGCAGGTGGCCTGCTAACAATGCTTTCAAACCATTGCCTGGGACTTCCAGGATTGAATGCATTACCTATGTGCAGAGATCGCCACTCAGCCAGAGTTAAATATGTTTAAGATATTTTGTAACTTGACAAATATTTATATTGCTGCAGAGAGGAAGCTCTTAAGAATATTTTAACATCTGGCTTTTGGTGTTTGGTTTCAGCAGGTTAGTAACAATCACAGAAACTTTCCTAGAGCAACATAGTAAAGTGTCTGAGATTGCAAGATAAAAACTCCCTAAATTAAAGTCTCACCTCAATCATGAACTACTGCATGAACACTAAAACATTACAGAACTTCAAACTCAACCTATGTATTGACTATTCAGCTTAATTACGTTTTCACCCTGCCTAGACAATGGCCTTCAGTTTTATTGCAGAGAAAACATTACAGGGAACAAAAAGATGATGGGAAGTAAGTAGAAGGGTATGTGATTCTGCAGCTAAACGGGGAATATGAAATATGAATTAATGGCCTTTTTAATTTTCAAACTCGTTACTTTGCCATCTGGTTAGTAGCCCACTGCAAACAGCACTAGTTATTAGATATATCATTAACTGAAGGTGTACTAGCTTGCTAAATTCTTCGACACATATTACTTTTGATGGAAAAATGTAAGGATGACTGGAACAAACATGGGATAACTGGAACAAACATGGAATCAGAATTGAGGGGAAAGAAATTAGCGTTGGAAGAAATAAAGGAAAGAGGTCATGATCAGCAGTCTATATATGCATGCACAAGGAAGCCTTCACACCCAGAACAGCTCTTTCCTTTCATATTGGTGTCCTTAACAGGAAAACCCTGCATGTGGATTCTTTCCCTTAACTGAACAAAATAAATAAACCTAAGTATGAATTGATCTTCTGAGTATACCAGAGACATTGTTTTGATAACCAGTGACAGACTAGTGAGGTAGAACTGGAAGAGGCAAATTAGCACCTGTTAACACATGGGAAGGCATTAAAAACAATCCTCTAAAAATCCCGACAGGAAATCATCTATTACTAGTGAAATTTTAAAACAGATCTCAGCCTGAGTTGAACAAAAATGCAGGTTTAACTACGTCAAGAAAAACTAATGATATCAAAGTGTAACTGAAGCCAAGAAAATTGTGCTGTAAAATATTTTGCCCAATTCACTAACCTAAAAATATTGGGCAATGGGAAATGATGAGTAAAACTGCAGCTAACACAGAACTGGGGAGTTTGTAAATTCAAATTTGTGAATATGAAAAACTGACAGGAATCACACTCATTATTTTCAATGAAGATTTTAAAGATGGTCATTTAAGTCATTTGGAATGAGATTTAGGGAGGCCTAAGCTGTGAAAGATGCTGCACTGTATGAATCCTTTACTTTTGTAGAGCACTGCAGTTGTCATTTTATTGTAGGATATTGTTGTGCATGCAGTCCCAGGTGTGGCTGGATGTTGTAAGTTGGTTTAACAGGTAGGTTGCTAAGAATTTCACTGCAATCTTAAAACATACTTATTTGGAAGTCGGTCTCACCCATGTTACTGGGGAATTAAATTTCATGGAGTGATCTTAGAATTTTAGCCCTAGTTCTGTTTGTCTAACTGGGTCTTTTGAGTTCAAGTCATATGTCCGTGAACAGGTATATTATCCATGACTCAGCTGATTTGCCTGAGTTCCCCTCTCCTCCCAGGTAGACTACTTTGACAGGTGGGTAGGGCATCCACCTGCCAATAAGCTGACATTGCCATGTCAGGCAGCCCAGCTTCAAATGAAAGAATTGGGAGTGTACTCCAAGAGCCTTTCTCTCTTCTTCCTACGTTTGAACTCAAGCTGGGCTGCAAAGGAAGATGCCTGTTGAAAGGGGTTTGCATTCAGCTTTTGACAGGGATTGGCTGCAGTCAGAAGTTCCTCATGCAGCTAATCCCCATGGGGTTTGTAGTCCACCAACTGCAAACCTCTCTCTTGGTAGGGAACGGCTCTATTCAAGAGCTCCAGTGCAATGAACAACTTCATGCCACCAAAACTAAGGGTCAGTGTAAAAAGTCAGTGTCACAACACTGCTCTTAAACCATCTGGACTGGAGATATGCATTATCATAACACTAATCCTTGGCTGCTGTATGGATCTATGGGTTTGGCTTTGAGACAATGTGGTGCAGAATTCATGACAGTTGCACATTACCCTTATGAAAAATATGCGGGCTTATATGTGACCTTAAAAGCTGAAAAACTAGAAGATTATGAAAGGATGCGGTCCTGCATTAGAGAACTAGGTTTCAATCTGTGGTGTAATTATAGCAATATAGATTTCTAGACATCTTGTTAATGGTATGCAGCATCATCAAAGTAAAGACTGGCCTGATAGTCACACCCTCTCCTGAGATTTTCCCTTTTATTGTTTTTAAAAAATTATTCTTTTAAAAAATTTGTCATCTCCCCTGTAAAAATTATAGCTGTAATATATACATATAGATAGTCTTTAAAGATCAAGATTCTTGTTAAAGTTTTCCAAGACTGTTGAATTTGTGTGTTCAAATATCCACTGCTGTGTTGGAGAGGAAGGATTGCACGTGCTCATGAAGATTTTTCGGTCACTCTCACTACAGTCCATGCAGCTGCCACTTACTGGGTGGTAAAGAGTCTTGTCCTAAGGATGAAAATTAGAAATCAGTTTGCTGGACTTGAATATATGCCACAGATTTCAGAAAGCAGCTTAAAAGAAAAATGTATCTGTCATTTTATTACTTATCTAACAGCAGCTCTTCTTTAGAAGTAGCATTTCTCCACATTTATTGTACATTGCTTTAGCTAAGCACTTTCAAACAAATTAAATATATATATATATCTTCAGAATTGAAATAAAAAATGAGTACTGATAAAGAAAACCACTCTTCCCTTATTCAAATCCAACAGGTTATCCACTAGACCTCACTTGGAATAGTGTTTCTCGCAAGCATATTGTTAACTTATTGTCCTTGTCTTCAACTCTTGCATGTATCCCAATCTTTCTGAAGCAGGCACTGGAATGTCTGGGCTACACCTCACTGAACTTCAACACTTCTTCATGTGGCTTAAGAATGCTAGAATTGGGTTCACTGATATTATGAAGCAGGAGTCAATGATGAGATCTGAACCCTGAGATTCCTTGCGAAGATGTCTTGCCCTCATGACAACAGTTTACCCAAGCCTGCCTTACGATTCCTTATTTTGTATCGTGGAAATTTGTACTTTATAGATACTGCAATTATCATTGCTTTTGAGTATTTCTGCCATCCATGAATATAATCCCAGGTCTTTGTTCCTTTTTTAAAAAAGGATAAACTTTTCAAAGCCTATGGCCCATCAGTTGTTGTTGTTGTTGGACTCCAATTCCCATCAGCCCCAGCTAGTTTGGCTAAGGGGAGTTTGGTGAGGGGAGTTTAAGTCCAATATCTGAAGCCCCCCTGTTCCCAAGTAGAAGAGCAGTATATGAGTGGCATGATAGGAAAAGTTCCTATCATGGAACAGTTGAATACCACTTTATATGGTACACTTAAAACAAGCAGGTTTATTTGCTATCTCTGGTAGAGATGTTACTATGCCCTATTGTTCTTTTACTAAAAAGGGGATTCTACATAACATGTTGTCCCAAACATAGGGACAAAATATTACAATATGAATATTTTTCAAGATATTACAGGTAACCATAATGCAGAAGTAATGGTTTCCACATTCTGAGTAATAACACACTCACTTTCCTGTATTTCCATAGCTGATTCCCCTTCATTCCATGACAGTCATAGAGAGTCACTGGGCTGTTGTGGGAAACAGCATCAAAACAGAATTTCTTTGTGTGCTGGGGGTCTCCTGGACGGATGTCCTCTCGCCAGCTAAATGTGAACACCTGCTAGGACAAACATCAAACTCTCAGAATAAACGATGAGGACAAAAATCCAGACTTCTTGGTTATATGCACCCCTGCCCTTCAGTACTACTCAACGTGAAGAACAACTACCCTCTCCTTAGGACAGGGCAAGAAATACAGAAATAGAATTGTGGCATTGTTAAGAAACACAAACACTGAAAAGGAGCTCTACAATGGCAGTTGTGTTTGAATTGGAAGCCTGCAAATGACACTCCCCCCCCCCCACGAGCCATCTAATACCAGTTGCCCTGTGGAAAAGAACATCAGTTGCTCAAATGGAGCAGATTGATTTTGTTTTGTTTTAAGTGAGTGGCTCTTGAAGTATCTATTGCATGTTTATAAATATTGTGAGCCACTTTGAAGACTGTAGTTAAAAAACAGGATATAAATATACTAAATAAATAAATAGATATAAGGGAAGAAAAGAAATGGAACTAATATAGGGTGCTTTTTAAATTTTATTCAGACCAAGTGAATAAAATGAACCTAACTTAATCAAGCTTATTAATTTCAATGAGTCTACTCTGGAGCAAAACCTAGCTGACCATAACCAACAATCTGTCACAGTAATTTCCCTTAGTTGAAACCGACTAGCACTGAAAGATTTAACAACAGGAAGAAAAACGAGAGACAACAAGATTCACTACAGCAAGAACAGTTCTACAAAATGTGTGGTTATTGGAGCTCTATAGGCTTGTATTCTTTTGGAGGACAGCAGGAATATCTCTGGAGTTGAAGTACCACCACACCAGTTCAGTAATGAGAAGACATGGAAGCAACTGCTTCATGCTGCTACTGTTAGTACTAATAATAAAAAAAGGAAATCTCTTTATGGAAGAATTAGACCAAAAATATATTTCAACATCCACATTAATTTTTACAACTCAACATAAATTGCATATAAAACTCATGCAGGCCTTTTGGATTTACCGTATTTTTCTGTGTATAACACGTCCCTGTGTATAACATGTCTCCTATTTTTTGGGACTGGACTCCAAATAAAGAAATCCCCCATATGCACTATCAGTGTATAGATGACCCCCCCCCCCATTTTAAACTTGAAAAAATAGGGGGGAAATATAGTCTTATACACAGAAAAATATGGTAGTTTCAAAGTCAGTTGGTTTAATTTTCCATTTCCAGGTAAATGAAATGGTAGCTAGCAACTTCTCATTTTACATATTGTGTTAGAATAAAGCTGTCACTTCTAGCATCTTATACATTAAGAAATGAAAATATTCGGTGAAAATATTCCCTAACCAGTTTAATCTCTCATTAGCATCCACTGGAGTATTAATTATACCTCCTGCGACACTAAGTGGTCACTGGATATAGTAGCAGATTCATTAATAGTGTGTTTCAGAAGACACTTAGAAATGATGTCAGTGCACAGTACAGTTGCATGACTAGTGTCTTATTAACCTTTTTCTGTCTGCCTCCTCTCTAGTCACCTCAGGATTTGGCTCCAGATAATACTGGTTTTCTGCCACAGCACTCATGCAAATAATTTAAAGTACTCATCTCCTGCACCCCAGGTGTGTTTACATACTAAGGCCTTCAGCTTGATAATTAGCATCTGTGAACTATTTAGACCAGCAGATTACATTCTACTCCCCTAGCAACCCCCCCCCCCTTAGTCTTACATTAGTGAAGCTATTGTGGTATTTCAGTAATACATACTTTGCATAAAGTAGTTCTTTCTAAAACTGCCGGTGGAAACACTAAGAATGAGATAATTATAAAAAAGAATGCAAATACCTGCACACTGTTCCAGGCAGCTTCTCCTCTGCCTTTCACACAGGCTTCAACCCGTAGTGGGGAACCAAGGGCTCCATGTTTGGTATCTGCACAGAGGCCGGTTCCTACATTACGGACCTGAAAGATTAAGTTGCTGATTAGCTTTGCATCTAACTTCTTGACATAGTGACAGTCAAGGAAACTGAAGTACAGGTAAAAGGAAAAGGTAAAGGACCCCTGGATGGTTAAGTCCAGTCAAAGGCAACTATGGGATGTGGCATCTCGCTTCAGGCTGAATGAGCCGATGTTTGTCCACAGACAGCTTTTCGAGTCATGTGGTCAGCATGACTAAACCACTTCTGGTGCAACGGAACACCGTGATGGAAGCCAGAGTGCATAGAAAAGCTGTTTACCTTCCCGCTGCAACGGTACCTATTTATCTTATTGCACTGGTGTGCTTTTGAACTGCTGGGTTGGTCCCCTGCTTACACAGGGGCTACATTCTGAGGCACCGCGCGTGTCACTGAAATAGCGTATAATAGAAATGCACTGAAAAAACCTGCAAATACCCCATTCTGCCCTTTTAGTGACATTTCAGTAATGTCTTTATGATGTTTCCAGGTGGGCTTGGTGCGATGTGCATATACATCGTCACACACATATTAAATGTGCGTAAACAGAGGGCTGAAATACAGGCAGCCCCTATGCTATCCCATAGCAAACGCTTGCATAAATGCAAAGACACAAGACAATATGATTTCTATATATGTATGTGTGTGGATGTGACAAGAATTCTCAAGAACTGAGAAGCCAAGAAAAGGGATCTAGAACAATCTGCTCTGTGTCTCAAAGGAAAAAAAGCAGCCCGTTGAATACACATCTGAGCTTGAGAGCCATTTAACAAGTGGCTTCAGTGGAGAATTGTGAAGGCAGTGATATTAAAAAAGAAATGATCAAAGCCTTGGATTTACTACCCATTCTTAGGTCAGGGTTAAACCTGATAATGGGCTGTCAGAGTAAGTAAATCTTAAGGAGCAAACATACCCCAGAAGTTCAGTGTGTACTGTTTTCAATAGTTTTAGTAAAGTTAGTCTTTCTGCTAATGGATTCTGAAGTGTATTGAAAACAACTTTTTCTAGCCATATTCATATACATTCACTAAATTCCTGCATGACAGGGATATGGAAACTGGTGTTGTTAGATCACACCTCCCATCATACATGACCATTGGCTCTGTTGGCTGGCACTTATGGGAGTTGGAAGTCCAACAACTTTGGGAAGGCCTCAGGTTTCCCATCCCTTCTGTAAAGTTCTGCACCAGCAAATATGTACAGAAGTAAACATGCACAACAATTTCACTTAAAGATGGACTCAGCGGGTACTGGAAATCCTGTGGTTTGATCTGCAACCATACACCATGGCATGGCTGGGACTTCTTGATACAGCTGAATTTCTTGAATAAACCAACCTCTCCCCAGGCAGCTGCTGGAGGCTCCACTGGTGGATAGAACTTCTGCAAGTCCCAAGCAACTTCATTCATGAACCACTTGAAACTTTTGCAGTTGAGATTACTGCGAAGCTCTTTCTGAGCAGTCACATCTCCTGCAGACAAATGCCGATATTCAGGTCTCCTCTGGTAAATGTACTCTGCATATTCATCCATCCACACCTCAGCAACACGCTTCAGGTTCTACATAGGTGACAATATATTTGAAATGAAGAATTGAAAAAAAGCATATCCATAAATTTGAATTATACAGGATGCACATACGATCGATTAATTAGCTGTCTTACATGGAGGCACGCATAAAGGGCTTTATGGACTTCAAAATACTACATTAATAAGTCCGAACCCAAGCAGATGGTACAGGAATGACGACTGCTCTTCCAAGGAGTCAGACAACCAGAACATTCTATAAAGGCTGAATTAAACTGGGCCCTGAGCATCTACTGTATTTCATCAAAAATAACTTTAAAAGTAATTGTGTTCTTTAGGTAGTTAGTTGTGACTGAGGGAGAGAGAAGTCTTTTCAGTCATGTTTCTTCTTCTTCTGTTACTGTCTTTTCCCACCAGAGGGAGTATATACCCTTCTTTAAAATACATACCTCTGAATACCAAATAAAAGCACTCGTCTTTGCATATGAAAATTCACCAACGTGAGAGGACAAATTCACTCATGTGAGAGGACAAACTGTTAATTTCTGGGTAGTAACACTGAGGATCCTCATGTGTACATATTCTGAATTATCCTGAAGAATATATTAATGTGAATCAAACTGATTTCAGATGTCCTGCCAGTTTAAAGGAATCATCCTATTACTGACACATTTGCCCTTCACTGGGGGGATGATGTTTGTCATGCTAATGGGTTTTTAATATAAAGAAAGCTAAAGATAAAGGATAATATCAAAATGTGGCAGCCAGCTCAACCAACAGCCATTGTTATATGTAGCCTTGTTCAGTTCTTAATCTAGTGCAGCAACCTAATCCAATGAGTATCTCACAACAGGAACAAAGGAAACTACTTTATACTGACTCAAAGTACTGATCTATCTAGCTCAGTATTGTCTACAATGACTGGCAACTGGTTACTAGGGTTTCAGACAGGGAGTTTTTCCCAGCTCTAGCTGGAGTTGCCAGGGACCTTCTGTATGAAAAACAGATGCTCTACCAGAGAGCTGTGGCCCTTCCCCCAGAATATTTACCTATTTCTCTTTGGTTTTGAAATGGGGACCTTCAGTGTATTAGGCAAATGTGACAACCTCTACACTACAGAAACCACTTGTTAAAGATATAGCGCAACCCTTAGAGCAACTATTTTTATGGTTTGTGAGAGTTCAGCTTGTGTGCTATCATTTGCTTGCAAAACAATGTCAACTCCCAAACTTCTTGCACTAATGTTAAAAAATGCATCTCACCCACTATCTTTTTAGAAGATTGCATCTTGACTGAATGCA
This sequence comes from Podarcis cretensis, assembly GCF_951804945.1. Taxonomy (NCBI): domain Eukaryota; kingdom Metazoa; phylum Chordata; class Lepidosauria; order Squamata; family Lacertidae; genus Podarcis; species Podarcis cretensis. Next base: position 65,886,066 of record NC_137171.1, on the reverse strand, counting down.
AGGAACAAAGGAAATTTAGCAAGACAGGCTCTTACTCTTGCCAAGCTGACTCCTGAAGGAACCTTGTAAGGAACATATTTTCTGTAGATATGACCAACACGGGAACAAGGAATATCTTCCATACGACCTCCACACATCCATACCTGTCAGATGCCAGAGAGAGTAAGCACAGATCAGAATTTTCTGAATATGATGGAAATCAAAGCTTTTTCAAAGTCATATCAAGTAGTAAGTTTGTTACCTTAGTAAACTATTTTTAAAACATCATAAATGTATTCAGACCTCATGTTATTCAAGCTTTTAAAGTTGTGCATCTTTGAAACTATGTCACCACTGTGACATAAAAAATACCACCAGATCCAACACCAAGAAATGAACCTAGCATGAATCAAAAGCAGTATGTAGCTTAGGTAGTTCAAAGAATTCTGAAAGTTAATGCACATGTAAACACATGACTACTAAAGTTGAATACTTTTGTAGATTCTTATGTAGTGTTATTATGAAACAATCTCAGAGTTATCTGGAGATAGTTAAAGATTTTAGGTCAGACATCAACACCTTACTTGCTATTTTGTAACTCTACTACAGTGCCAGCATGCCCTTCCACTGCTGCTTTTGCAGAAATACAACTGCTGATGTATTCCTGAAATTAGCAAAAGTGCATAACTATTTTTTAAAAATGGAGCATCAATTAACTAAATGCTACTTGCAGAATTATGGCTCTATTTATGTCCAAGTAAGGTCACGAAGAGTCGGACACGACTAATAGACTAAACAACAACAAAGGTCAACAAAATTATTTTCTCTTCAAGAAGCATTGAATCTGTGCCAACATTCTCTAGGAACTTTCCTTGATACCTAGATTAAATATGGATATAGGTTTTGCCAGTCTAGGTAATTGAAACAGATGTAGTGTTGAATGCATGCATTCCAGTAGGCTTAATGAATTTAAGTTCTTTGACTAATAATGTACATAATCTGTATTAAAGTACCATGCCCATTTATTAACAGACTGGCTCTGAAATGTCTTAAAAAGGATTGTCTGGCTAGGTTTGCTAAGGTAAACATTTTAATGATCCAACAAAGGTTTCATTAAAACATTTTCCAGCTTTTATTCTGTAGAGAAAACTAAATATTAAGCAGTCTTTGACTTGCCTGTCAAATATGAATTCAACAGTGGTGAGAATGTACTGCTGAATCAATTCTTGAATTCAAAAAGAAAAGTTTCCAGATGGGCAGTTTCATTAATGGATACAAGGAATGGGGAAGAAATTGGTATTGTTAGCATTGTAATGAGAACCTACCTCATTCACATTTACTGAGCAAATATGCAGATTGAAATGCAGCTATCCTTCAAAATTTTTGAATTTTAGGATGCAGTTCCCAAACTTAAAGATATGTATAAAAATATGTCTATTAGGGGGAGGTGTACACATTAATGGAAATAAAGTTTAAAATGCATTATATTACACAATTACTTATGTTAGACAAAATTGTATTAAAATGTTTATATTAGGAGAAATGCAAGTGAAAATGCTTGCCTATTTCCATATAGGATTTCCAAAATGTTTACAAAATAATGTGAAAATGGGACAAAAGATTTAAGATAAGAAATATGAACTGAGAGGAATTGAAACTGACTAATTAGTCCATTCTTAATGGATACACTGGGTGGTAATCAATTAAATTTTACTCAGCATAAATCTACTGAAAATAATGAACATGAATAAGTTGCTCTATTAATTTAAATCGGTCTACTCAGAGTAAAAATTAGTTGAATATTATTATTTTAATTTATTACCCCCCCCCCTCACCCTAAGGTTCCAGTGGGGATTGCAACAGTTACGACAATGTTTAGGGGCATGGTTTTGGGTAGTTGAGGGCAACGTGAATATACTAGTTCCACCCAGGGTAGGAGTGTGTTTAGCTATGTCAGCTGAGAACATAGTCAGCCTGAGAGATTGATGCTTTTCATTTGGGCCTAAGCCTCCTTCTCGCAAGAAATGCTTGGACGGCAAAGGATCTTCAAAAGCAACTGGGGTAAAGCATTTCCCCCATGAACTTCACAGTGTGGCCATAATTGTCTCACAGCTACAAGAACACTTCCAAACAAAGAAATAAGATCAACAGCGGACAGGCTAAAATTAAAATAGAACAGGTGATATACATCTAAGTTATACTCAGAATAGGCACACTGAAATCAATAGACAGTAACTTTAAATGGGCCTATTCTGATCCTGACTAAAACTGGATAGCACCCAATATATAAAAGCCCAAAACATCTAAGAAGATGGAACCAGTGTTGTCTGACTTACATAGCATTTCAGAAAGCTATATTCATTATGGATTAACACATTCCATTAATATTAAAAATTACAACTTCTGATTACACAAACTACTTGTCCACTGGCTTATGAGTTCCTGTCAATGTGCTACAGATATCCTTCCCTCACACTTACCCAGCTCAACTGCTTTTAAAAACACTCATGTTTTCAGCTGATAATGTGCTACTCAAACACAAATCTAATTTCAAAAGCAGACATCCTATTCATTTTCATTGCTGCTTTGATTCATTTTATTAGCAATCCCTTTGTGTGATGACAGAATTCATTACAACCTGCATAAAGAAAACTATCATTCTCATCTGTAAAAAGAGAGATTGGTAGAAAGAGAGCCTTATACACTAGAAGGAAAAAGAAGGTAAGAATTAAAAAGGTAGCACTGAAATTAAAAATAGCAAGTGTCTATCAAGCAGCTGTTCTTGGTTGAAAACAGAAGCTACTAGCAGACAAGATACTCCTGATTTTATGTATGTTAAGCAGCACACAGCTTATTGTTGCCTCTTAAACAATGCCAACATTTGTCCATCTGCATTCAATAACAGGATTGCACTGTTTATGCCTTGCCACCACCCTGTCGCTTGTCTTATTTTACAAGAAAGGAGATCAGACTGGCCATACCAAGACTATCTGCTATTATGAGGAAAGTCAATGTTGTGTAGTGGTTAGGGTGTAGGGTATAATATATATTATTGTGCCATAGATTACATACTTCTTAAACTTCCACCCTCCCAAACTAGTTAAAAGCTACCTAAATTCCTATCTGTGTAGCTACTGATCCCAAGCAGAGGCCCATATAAACAAAATCTATTCAACACTGTTCATAGTACAAAGCACAAAAAGCTAGCTTTATATAAAAATCACAAGGAACAGCTCTGACAGGGGAGAAATAAAATATCATGAGAAGTAATAACTAGCATTAATCAGTGATATACAATAACTCTGTAGAAAACGCAGCACAAACAATGTAATCCAGTGCAAACATATTATAAGCAGCAAGAGAGAAATCTGAAAAGCAAGGCTCTTCTGTTTCTAAGTTTTCCAGAGAACAGAAACTCTGTTTCTAAGTCTTCCAGAGAGCATAAACATGTAAAGAAGTGTATAAATGCATGTATAAATGCATTTTAATCAGCATCATCATAATTTTATTTGTTTCTTTCTTTCCATAGTTTAAAACCATGTCATGTCTAGTTTGTCCCTTGAAGACAGTGAATAGCTAAGAAGGAAGCAGGACTGCTGTAGAATCCCCTAAGACTTCACATCCAAAGCCAAAATAGGGAAACCATCAGAGAAGTTGGATAGAGATTCCATGTCATTATGTTACAACCAGCAATCTGATCAAGAATAAGTAGAGAATCAGAGATACTGCATCAAATCTCAAAATATAGCTGTCATTCCAAGCTTGATGGGTATCCTCATTGAACTATGAGTCTGTCTATACTTAAATGCCTATTTTATTCAATGGAAACATTTGCTCTAGAGGACAGGCTATATTTATACTACCTACTAGTCCTTAAAAATAATCTTGCAAAGAGAAATTTCTTTTGGGTGAAAATTAAACACTTAGAAACATTTTTATAGTGATTCAACTAATTCACTTCCCATCAAAAGCAATACAAATTGTACATTTCTAAAATCTACCTGAAGAAAACTGGCCTCACTTGCAACCAGCACAAGGTAAAAGCTCCTTAACCGCTGACTGCATAGGACTACTTCATCCTCATCCAGAGCAGGCTATCAAAAAACTTTCAAGATACAGGAATCTTTTTGGAGAAGCAGGTCCTTCCTATAAGCTACATAAGACAAGAGACAATTAGGTTCCCTAATGTCACGCAAACATGCTCCAGTGAGTATATAAAGGAATTTCCCTACATTAAAAGAAATGAAGTGATAAGTGCAGTGATTAACACTATCCTTTGCTATCTCCTAGAATTGCTGGGAACTGATAATTTCCCTTTTCTTACACAGTTCCCCAAGTAATAATTCCCTAGCAATAATCTGGAATAGATTAATGAAGGGAGGGGGAAAAGTTGGTTAAAAATGGGTTGAAAATTTGGACTTTGAAACATAACATTTCCCATTTATTTTACTTGGAAGAAGTGCTAGGTGGATTCTTTGTGCTCCTTCGGAGGCAGGATCTCAGCATCTTTTTATGTTTAAACAGATGCAGTTTTGAAATTGAATATGAAGTTTCATAGCTGTTAGGCCTCAAAAACCCTGTGTTCTTGTTGCTAATGAACAAATCTTTTATTCTTATTACTTTATCAGAATTTCTATCAGCCACAGATGAAAGCATCAATCTATCATAACTCCTGAAAACACACCATTTCAGTGAAACATCTTTTTCTGTCGAACAATACAAAGAAAGGAGGACTTCTGCTGGGATTTAATTAGAGTGAATTTAACCCACCATAAATTATCATCCTTGGCCTGAAATAAAACTCTGCAATACAGTGTGCAAGTAGGCAGATGAATGAAGTATTCTTATTTCCTGCAGATCAAATAGTGTCTGCTCCAGCATTTCAAAGACAAAGAGCTTGCAGAGTCACTGTCATCACTCTTGGAAACTACTGTTTTTGAAAAGGTCCGAATTGGAAAAGATGAATGCTGCTTTTACCATCTCCTGCAGAGAATTACATTATTACACTATGTCTTTATACACACTAATAAAAGGGATAAATTGAACCAACTGTAAAGAAATCTCACAGAGGAAATAAGAAACCTTCAATATTTCTTTATCACTTAGCTTTTTGTAGTTAAACAATGAGATGAAAATGTTGTTTGCTGCATGTTAATTGTCAAATTAATGTAGTTTGATGGCTTTTTGCATCACAGTTTAGATTTCAAAAACTACTTGGGGTGAGCAGAAAAAAGAAATAATTATAATAATCAGGGAAGGGCTGTTGGCAAGGCAAAATTTTCCCCTGTGATCTTTGCAAGTTGGTTGGATTCATGTCGAGGCAGTGGGGCTTATTTACTTGGATGCAGGACCTACTAGAATGGCTATGTATTAAAAAAAATATTCAGAAATAATTGCAATCACAAGGCAAAACTAAAGCTAAAACACAAAAGCATTGGAGAATAAAGACATTAAAATATTTGCTAACTACAGTAACCAAGTTGTTTATTAATCTAATGTTTGCCTTTTGATCACCAGAAGTACTGCTGAAGACCTCAGTTGTATTTATTCTACTTAACAAATTCTAGTAAGTAAACTCATAGCTCCGAAAGGTCAATGAACAAGCTGATCCATGAGTAGCTAGCTTCTTAATTTGATGAGGTGGCTACATGAATTTATTCATTTGTTCCAGCTTATGACAATAGAGTGTTCTACAAACAGAAGACTATAGTAGCAAGCCATTTTGTTTCATGACACTTACAAAAATAATATTCTATTCATTCATTATGCTCCTGCTTCCTTGGCTTACAATTGGGTACGTAACCAGCTTAGCAGAAACTGATTGCCCTTCAGTTTGTCTATAAAAAAAATCAATCACTCAAATATTCACTTCTCATATCAGGTATCATTTAGCAGTTAGCATGTAACCTCACAGAGGCTTTCGATTCTTAGCCATATTTTTGGTTTATTACAGTAAAATGTTCTTTTCAAGAAATGTTGCAGAAATCCTTTCAACAGTTTTATTTTATAAACACACAGAAAAACAAAGACTGCAAACTGGTGCTTCATGTCTATAAACTACTTCATTATTCAGCATTTTTTCAAATAAAAGTTTTCAGGGAACATAACTCACCTTAAATGATATTTCATACTGTTCTCCACCCCATATTTCCAGGCCTGCATCATATCCTCCCAGCTCCCAGAACCACTTTCTATCGACTGCAAAGAGTCCTCCAGCCATTACAGGAGATCTTAAGGGGGGGAAAATCCTTCACATTACAAAACCTATCATTGTAGTTATGCTACCATTACATCCATATATCAATAAATTACATTCCTGAAATCACATTTCATACTTAAATATTTTTTCTACTGCTCCACCTTAATATTTTTAATCTATGTGATGTTGTTGCACAGTATATCTTTAAACTATGAACCCAGGAGAACTTGGCAGTTTCCTTCATAATGAATTAACGAGACCTCCAATAGTGGAAGGTGTCAATCTGTGTGGGAATACAGCCCACATTATCTAACAAAAGCCCAATGTTGTACCTTTTAACATTCTTCCTCTCTTTAATTGGTCTAGGCAGCAAAACGGCCCGTATACCTGAAGGAGCGTCTCCACCCCCATCGTTCAGCCCGGACACTGAGATCCAGCTTTGAGGGCCTTCTGGCAGTTCCCTCATTGCAAGAAGTGAGGTTACAGGGAACCAGACAGAGGGGCTTCTCGGTAGTGGCGCCCGCCCTGTGGGAACGCCCTCCCATCAGATGTCAAGGAAATAAGCAGCTATCCTATTTTTAAAAGACGCATGAAGGCAGCCCTGTTTAGGGAAGTTTTTAATATTTAATGCTGTATTGTTTTTAACACTAGATTGGGAGCCGCCCAGAGTGGCTGGGGAAACTCAGCCAGATGGGCGGGGTATAAATAATAATAATAATAATAATAATAATAATACTCGGAATCAAATCTTTAATTTAACAATGCTGCATTTTTACCCATACATAGCAACAAAGGTTAAGATAAAATAAAGTGTGTTGAGGTTACCAAAGCATGGACGAACCTGGTCAGGCTATTCTACCACTATATTAACTGAATTAATAATTATTAAGAAAATAAAGTTTATGTTTTGATTTAATTTGTACCAGCATGCGATATGTTCTATTAAATATCCACCATTCTGACTTATTTCAATTATGCAATTTTTATTTTTATACATCTGAAATGGACCTTATTATCTCTTTTCAAAAAGTTGAAGTAGACAGAGAAAAAGAATTTTATCTTTTGAAATGAAACATTACTTGTGATGGCCAAGGATAGTTTCTATCCATTTGAAAGCACCAGTGTCAAGAGCCTAGCTGGTTAAACACCTATTCACACTTTGTTTCATGAACTTACTCAAAAGGGTCACTCGGGTCAGGTTTCTGTAATTCAGGAGGAATGGGTATCCGCTTGTAATACATCTCCCAGTCAAATGCACCTCGCATTGCATCTCCAGCTTGTGTTTCATAGCCAAAGTGGTCATGGTCAATTACATCAATCATTGGACAAACAATTGTTTTGCGATTTCGAGCAATGCGGTCTGGGGTATAGACAGAAACATGTTACATTATTTTGCTACAGATGAAAGGAGTAGCAAACACAATTGTTTCTACAATACTCCATAAAGAATATATTCAGAAGTACAGCTACACGACTGTGATTTTTCTTCTCTTTCCACGAAACAGACATGGGTAATCTAATTCAAATGTGAACTATCTACCAATCAGAAAAAAATTATAGAGTTGTCTTGCTGAATACAGGAGTTTTACATTCATTGGTGATTTTTCATGCTCTCCCAAAGACTACATAAAATAATAGTGTTGGAAAGGTAACATTTGGGAGCACATATACACTTGGAGTTGAATTTAGTCTACCTATTCAGATTTACACCTATTAACAAGTTGAGGTAAGGGAATGGCTGATAAGTCAGTTCAGTGCTATCTATACTACACAATGCTTGTGAAGCTGAAGTCTCCAATGCCAGTTGGCAGAACTGGTGATGTTCATTGAGCACTGCAACTGTTTGAGGATCAGGGCTCTCAATGTCTGTGAGATCACCTTCCAAGAGGGAAGTCCATCAGTTTGGCACTATCCAGGTCCTAATGGCAGCAGTAGCTGTGTGGGACAGGCAGACTGCTGGGAAGAGGTGCCATGAAACCAGGAAACTATGGTGCAGAAGCAAGGCGACTGAAGGATAGGAACTGAGAGACAGACAAAGGACAGTGAACAGAGGCAATGGGCTAATCAAAGAGGAGTCTCTGAAGAAATTGCAGCGCTAAGGTTATGAAACACTATGGGTGAACGAAGAAAGTGCAACAGAAGCTTAGTAAAATGGGACAACGGGGGAAGTTGTCTAAAAATTGTGGAGCTGTGGAGACACTGAGGAAAGAAGGGGAAAGAAGTTTAGAGCAAAACCTCATGCAGTCCTGGGAGTAGCATTGGCTGCACTTTATTGGCATAAGGGAAGTAACAACCAGGGAAGGCCCAAAAAGTTTGTGATGGTTCTTAAAGATTTGAAGCATTGGCTGGGTAACTGTATTTTAACAGCTACATAGATAGGGAATGCACTTACTAGGGCTGCAGCACTGTGACTTTGTAGCCTTAAGAGGACAATTAGGGCCAAGCAGCAAGAGAAGGCCATTTCCCACATATTATATGTGAACTAAGCAGGCCAGTTGCAGGCTTCTAATGTTGAATGTCTATACACACACATCTGAAAAGCCTGTTTACCTTGGTATTAGACAAAAATTAACAGATATCCAAATGCCTCACTATTTTGTCATCTAAATGTTATATTCTTTTCTGTTTATCGGTCAACCAAAACAAAACAAAACTAAAATAATAATTCAAAATGAGAGACTCCTTTGTGTGGAGCAAGCAAGCAAACAATTACCAGCCAAGACTTGTATTAACAGACAATGGTCTGTTAATGGCATATTTTTTCTCTAAGTTCAAAACTATTTCCACAAGCCAATATGCCAGTCAGCCATAATGTGTTTAAGTTCTGTGTTAGATTCAGGCAGGAAATAATTCAGGCAAAACATCTTCACAAAAAAAATAAAACTGCTTTCCAACTTGAATTTACCAACACAGCTGGATTATATATTTCACTGGGCTTCAGTGGTTGCAGCCTGGTCCATGGTGAGTCACAACAGGACCATCATCCAAGTATATGGTAAAATGCATGTTTTATATATCTTTGCCTAGACTATTAGACATGAAACATAGCTAAATGTGAACCAACTGCAGCTAAATAACTGAAATCAGAAAAACGTCTGAAATTAGAAACACTTTTTAAAGATCACTTTGCAAGCGTTGAAAGGAAGACATGATCAAGCAACACAGCCAGAACCATTAAAAAGACAATCCTATTTTGAACCTTCATTTTATCCAAGTACCTTCTCACCCTTTCTCAAAGAGAATCTCACTGAGTAACTGATGTCAGCAGTCTTTATATAAGCCAGATACTGACTTTTTGTAGAAAAAAGTTCTGAGAAGTCCCAGAACAATAAAATTAAATTATGGAAGAAATTTTAGTTTTAAGTCAGATTGTAAGCCTCTGTATTTCATATAGCTAGAAATGCCATATCAGGACATGTGATTATCAGACTGAAATACATGTTGATATTGGGAATTTATTGCGAAATTGTAGTGTTACTTGTTATGCACTGGCTTGAGTGATGTAAATGCATTAGAAAGGTAGGATAAAAATCATATAAATAAACAATGAATGAGATAGTCTGCTTACCTAAAAGGGGTGGCAACCAGTTCACATTGGCCTCACAGTGAGAGTCCAAAAAAGTAATAACATCTCCTATAGCAACAGAAGCTCCCAGCATACGAGTTCTTATCAACCCTTCTCTCTTCTTAGTTCGGAGAATCCTCACTTTGGGAAACTGGGCCATATAGTCCTCCAAGCGCTTTTTTAAGTGTTCTGCATGGAAAAGTAAATGATTTCTCATCCAGTCCTTTACTCTTTATTTCTCCCCAACTTTAAAACCCAATTTCCAGAATCTGGAACACCTTTAAGGTTTAATAGTTTTGTGTTTTTATAATTTTGCTATTTTATCATTTTTATACACTATCTTATATACATATATACATCTTATATACATCTTATATCTAGACTATTAGACATGAAACATATCTAAATGTGAAACAGCTGTAAATGAAGCAGCTAGAAAACTGAAATAAGAAAAACACCAGAAATTAGAAAAAAACCTTTTTTAAAAAATCACTTTGCAAGCTTTGAAAGGAAGACGTGATCAAACAGCACAGCTTGAACCATTAAAAATACAATCCCATTTTAGACCTTTCATGTTGGTCAGGTTAGATACCTTGAGAAAAGCAAAGTTTCATAACAGATCACTGCCATTGCTTTATTCTAGCTACAAACTTTAAGATAATAAAGTATTGGTAGTTGCACAGAACCTTCACCAGGCAATTAAAGTATTACATATAATTCAATAACATACATCAGGCCAATAAAACACAAACACGTGGACAGTAATGGTTTAATTTTGATAGGCATACAACAGGCAAGTAGTTAATCCATAAGCATACTATAATAATACAAACAATTTTCTTAACCACTAATCAAATAATTTGCTCGACACTAGAATAAGAATGTATATTACCAACATGGGCAGATCTAAATGTCTAGTATGAGATATCATGTGAAGGGGTTGGAGTTTTTTTTGGGTTTTTTTACATCGCTAACTACAGTGTGGCTTAAGTCTACAGTTGTAGGAGCCCATACCACTTTGCCAAATCCAGATAACCACCCTGGGATCTTTGGAAGAAGGGAAGTATACAAATGGAATAGGAGATACAAGCTCTCTCTCTCTCTCAAAACCAAAACTCTATTAAAAATTGCAATATGTGTGAGCTATATGATGTGAGAATATATTTGCAAGCTACTTCAAAACTGAATAAATGTTCATTTAACTGTCACATAGCTCTTTTTTTAACTGGAGAAAATAGCTATCAGGAGTAGTAATGAACCACTGTGGGACAGCTTTGCATAATTTCACATCATTAGAAATGCATTATCTTAGCCAAATGCCAAGAACTGGACCTGAAAAACTCACTATTTAATATAAAAACTCACTCTCTATTAAATATTTCTAAAAATCTAATGATAATACAAACACATGTTCTCCATTTCAACAACTATAAATGATTTCCATGCTTGATAAAGCATTAGCTATTTGAGCCACTCTGAACACAAGAATATAATTAGCATTTTGAAAGTCAGTATATGAAATAATTTAATTTAAATAAGATAAAGGAATAGTGGTTGAAATTAAAACACAAATCCACAAAAAGCTCCTATGACTTAATATAAGAGATTCTGGAGTCAGTTTGCAATAAAGGAATTTTGATTGCAGTTCCTGTTCTGACAACCTTTGTGTATGTTTTAGTTAGCTATGGATATTTCCAGAATGGCAGTTCTTAGTGTACCCAAACATTGGTTATCCACCGTAAGCTGAATACAGAATTGCAAACAATCTTCCACACCTTGGAGAGGAGCATTTTGTGTATGAATATATCCCATTATATGCAACAACATTTGGAATACTGGGCAGGGTTCACTTAATGAATTTTGTCAGCAGAATATCTGCACAAGTAATCTGCTATATACCTTTTTTTTTGTTCAGTCATATGTCTGCATAAATAAATATTATAATGAAAGTACCTCTGTCACTGAAATCATCCACCAGTACAATTTCAGCTATGAGTTCGGGAGGAGAGCGATTGAGAACACTGTGCACTGTTCTGAGAAGTGATGACCACCCTTCGTTGTGGAATGGGATTATTACACTGGTGTTGGGGAGGTTTTCCAGGTATAGCTTGCTATTGCAGCTACAAAACAGATGAACACAGTAACTAGCTTGACCAGCATACAAAGAATGGTTACTACTATTATTTGAGTTTTTTCGCTTATTGTAGCTAAATATTAAACATACAGTTGAATAATAGCCTGTATTAGGACAGATTCAGGAAGAACAAGATTCTAACTGGGTCCATAGGCCAGAGGTTCCCCATTGGTGCTATAGAAGATCGAAGACTTAAACAATGATATCTCTTAGTGGGATGGAGGAAATATTTTAAAAACTTTTTGGACTGAATGTCAAAGAGATGAGAGATCATATCAAGCACCAAAAGAATGATGACTGTCAGGCAGCACTTTCTGAATGTAATTTGTTTACAAAATACGTATCATACAAGCTGTGAGTGATTGCTGAAGAGAATTTTAAGGGCATTTCATAGCCCTAGGTACATCCAAATCTCAAAGTGAGGATACATCCGAAGTAAACAGATGTTCCGTGACCCACAGGGTTCTTTTTTATTCCTCATTTATTCAGATAGTTTTAATGTTTTAATTGTGTGTTTATATGGTGTGACCTGCCATGGGATCTTCTGGTGAAGGATGGGCAAGAAAATAACAACAGCAACAACACTGACAATAAAACATATCCACTCTATAGCAAACCTATTAAAATAAATCACCAATAAGATAAAATACAGAGGAGAGTTTATTTGAAACTATTGGAATCTCTGTACATAAATATTTATGCTTTATTTCTTAGCTCTGATGACAGAGTTAAAAGTTGCTGAACTATCAGGTTTCTTGTTTAATACATTAGATAATTCAACCTATCAAGATACTGCAGACGTATGTAACAAGCAAGGGCAATACAAATTGGAATGACACTCAAGTTAGGATACAGAAAAGCCAATTTTAGAAATAGAAACCTTCATACTTTCAGTAACAAGAAAAGTTTGTACTTACTTTGGGTGTCGTATATCTGGTAGGGATCGATTGAGAGAAACTTTGTCACTCACAAAAATATTAAAGCCATTTTCTCGGTACGCCTGGTCCACTTGCTCGGCATCTGTCATAGGATACGGTTTTCCCTGTTCTCCATTTCCTATAACAAAAGAAGTGGAGCCATTAATACTTATAAAATTCCAGTGGCTGAAAGCTGAATTCTGTCAATCTGGTCCCTCTAGATATTATGGACTACAACTCCCACTAGTTTCAGCTAGCACGGCTGGCTAGGCAATACTCATTATGCCACATTCTATCAAGGACACAGTATGATGTCCAAACACCACACTTTACATCTGTTAAAACTATCGAGCAGTTGAGAAGCGGATGATAAAACTGAAAGAACTATAGGAACACTTAACGGTGTTTATAACAAATACCTTGTTAACTGTTATTTTGAAAAAAAGGTCAGATTTAGGACTAATTAGATTTATCTCAATTTATAGGATGCAAAATATACACAACCTAGGAAGGCCAATCAGTTTCTTAAAAATATGTGGGGAACTTTCCTGCCCTTGTTCTCTGTTGGCCCCACTATTTGGTTTTGGAGGACACAAACCAGGTCTGGCAAACGCTCAATTTCTATCTAGATCAATCTGATTAACTCTTATAACTCCCTCCTATTGCATAAAGTCTAGCAGGATGCTGTTGTCAGCACAACCTTCCCTCTCTCTACCAACTGGTACTACTGTACCACACAGAAGGCTGCCAAAATCAGGGATGAAAGCCCAAACAACCCCTAACTCCGTTCTAGGGCTGGTATGACAAATCTTCACCAGTTTCAGGCTTACATTTTTTGCCACTTCAACTGGAAAAGGGAGATTTTGCATGGCCTCCACACTCACGCACCAATTTACATCATTCTGCTTCAAAATAGCAAGTTACGGCAGTCTCTGGTTTGCTTAACATCAGTCATCATTTTTCTCCCTTCCATTTATGTCCCACTGATGCTTTTAAGGCCTTTGCAATGGAAACTTGGGCATTTAAGCCTTCCAGTGAAGATTTAAGTGGGGTGGTGTGCCACATGCAGTTCTTCCTTCTTTCCTTCTTGTCCTGCCCTTTGTGATACATCAAATTGTACTCTCAAGTGGCTAGCTTAAAAGACCTTGAAAGACATCATGCTTGTAGAATGGTTGGGAGCAAGCAGCATACAAACATAGCTGCTGTTCCTTTCTAGTTTGAAGTCTGAGGTCCTGTTGCATTTTTCAGTTTCCTCTCTTGGAACAAACGAACACCCATATGATTAATATAGCAAATTATCAGAACTGAAAAGAAAAACAGAAGTAGTAGACTTCTTTGCTCAACCACTGCCCGAAGCACCTTCCAGACACTTGCTAGCAAAGGCCTGCTGACTTTCTTTTAAACTCTGCTAACAGTAATCAATACTGTGTTACATAAAGTATACCCTCCCCCAGTACTTTGTGCTCAGTTCCATTTTACTTACAGGTTACTGAATATGTAATTCAATATTACATGCCTTAAGGCTGAATGAGTTATCATACACACCTGTACGTTGCAAGTCTTTCTTTATAGCATCCCTGTCATGCCAGTCCTTTTTCCTTTGTCTGTTTTCAAGATAAGCTTCTTTCTTCTGCCTTGTATGGAAACCCTTTTAAATAAACATTATCTATAAGTTTGGGAAAGCATTCAAGGCTAAACTGAATTACTGATAAGCCATATTTTCAAAACATAGACTCATAGAACTGTAGAGTTGGATGGGACCCCAATGGTCATCTATCCAACCCCCTTCAATGCACGACTCTCAACTAGATCATACATGACAGATGGCCATCCAACCTCTGCTTAAAAATCTCCAAGGAAGGGGAGTCCATCAGAATGGTGAATGCTGACCTACAGAATGACCCTGCCCTGGTGCGTCATCAAAGAACATTTCAAAAGCTGTGGGGTTTAACTTATGTGGCATTTTAAGAAAGGTCAAAGGAGTACTGCATCAATACCTTTGACAGTGATATTTGGTTTGTCATGTTTTGGATTTGCTTTCTGCTTAACAATCCATTGCATAGGGCTTTACTTAGCTGTTTTCTGTACCAAGTCAATGCATCTGAGTGAGGTACGTTTCCCTCTAAAATGAAGAATTACAGACTTGAAGCTAATCTTTCCTTCATTGTTTTCATCCCTTGCTTTAATGAAAGTGAGGTCAGAGTAGAAAGAAATATTAAATAATACTCTAAAAATGGATTTAGACTAATAGTTGTAAACAGCCCTTTATGTTGCCTACCAAGCTTAAAAATCACCAAAGAAATCTAGTAACGTTCAATAGCTAAACATACACAAAAATGTAATTTTAATCTTTTGTTTAGTTGCTATTTGGTGTGCCTGGTTCCAGCTATGAATGGTTATTTAAGCCATGTAAATGCTATATAAAAATATAATAAAATCACCAATTAAGTGGCAGCATTATATAATGTTAGACAGAAATAGTAAAAAGCACTATTTTATTTGTAGTCAGATCAAATATGAAAACGTTTCTTATAATATATAAAGTGGTGAACAAAACAACAGATTCAGGTTTAGACCTTTTGTTAAAAAATTCTCATTAGTTATAAGAAATCCAACTCACTCTTAAATTACAGTATTTATAAGCTTTTTTTGCAAAGTGCACCAATGTGATGAACAAATGACATACATAAAAATACAGAAATATAATAAAACTTTAAAATAAAAAAAATATATAGAATGATTCTTAGCATATTTTGTTATACATTTTGTGGCATATCTCATATAATTGGATTGCTAGAATTATGCCCAATACAGTACAAGATGAAATGCCTTTGTGTCAAGGTGTTGTTTGTTTGATATTTTGGGTGGGGGGTGGTAATCTGGAACTTCTCAAGATTACAACTTTACACCTTGCACAAAAATCAAAGATCATAAACTTAAACAGAGCCTAGCATGCAGCCTTAAGAAAAATCATTGTTTAAGATGGGCCTGCATTTGTGAGTACAGTTCCTCCTGCGTCAGAGATTGCACAAAAATTGCAATAAACATGGTGCTCTTGTGATATGTAATAGGAGGATGTTCCAAAGGTTAGTGCTGCAACACTAAATGCCCAATGGTAATACAGTACCTCCAGGAACAGAGGCAATATGCCTCTGAATACAAGTTGAAAGGGAACCTAAGTAGGAGAAGGATATTGCCATTGTCTTGCTTTTGGTTGCGACGGTGGGAAACACAATGCTGGGCTAGATAGATCACTGATCTGATCCAACAGGACTCTTACGTTTTTATGGAGCAATATACTTCAACTATTGCAACAACAGACCATTTTTTGTGTTCTTTTGGAACAATATATTTTCACCATGGCGATACAGCCACCATTACCTTGAAGTAAGGTTACCAGATTTTTTCCAATGAATCCGGGGACACTTTCCAGCTTCAGTAGGAATGATACGATTTTGTCAGGGGACTGATTTGTAAATCCGGGGACTGTCCCTGGTAACCTTACCTTAAAGTAGGTGTCAATCTCCTTTTGACAATTAAAAAACACACACTTTATTTCTCTTTTTAAAAAATACAAAACACCATACAGACCCCCTTCAAAAACCATATTCCTTGGCTGGACTGACATTTGCAAGGGGCTACAAGTTTAATCCAAAATCTGATCCATCATTGGTATGGAATGAAAACTCATTTTCCTTTTAAGAACAAACATTTGTCTGTGGCAAGACCATCCTGAGAGATTGCTCCATTCTATTTCCTACTGGTAAAACGATTTGCTCTGGTGCTATTTCCTCCTTGGAATACTGTTGTATTCTGAATTAGAAATTATGTATTAAAACCAGCATAATACAAATGCGCAAAATAGAGGTATGCAGCAGCCAGAAGGTAAATTAGCAACCCAAATGTTAAGGCTGAAGAGCATGCATGTACTGTATTTGTGGGAGAGAACCAGTTATGGTGCCAAGCTCCTTTTTAGACAAAGCAGTAGCTGGCCTCTAACTGCCATAACAAGGACAAAAAAGCAAAGCTGTGGCTGCTGGCACTGTTTTTACTCACATGTGTGTAAACTTTCTTTTAATTCTAACACAACCCCCCTTTTTTCAAATGGAGAAAGAGGAATTCAGAAGGCTGATTATTAGTAAGATTATTATTATGAATCCATCAGCACACTGAACTAGTGTAGCACAGTGGATAAGTTGTGAACCTAGAAATTTCTACTTCAAAGCTCACTACAGCTATTATCTTGTTAGAGGGCTTTAGGCAAACTCTATCAGTCTCAGTAGCCTCATCGGCAATAAAGGGAAAGCAATGCTGACCTACTTTAATGGGTGGTTGTGGCAATTGCAATAAAATCATGTATGTGAAGTTCTTAGAATGTTCTAAATGTGCTATATAAATTTCAAATATTATTACTTCAAGGAAAAATGCAGCCCTTTTTGGAGATATTGTTTGAAACAGCCATCTTTAATGAAGTAAAAATATCATGACATAAAGCTCCTTTATATCAACATTTTGGAGATAATGATTAAACATATTGGTGATAGATCATAACAAAGCACTCTTTGGTACATCATGTGTCTCAGTGCTGTTGACTCTGATCCAGAGGGACAAACATGTCCCTTCTAAGTGCTCTGCAAGCTCCAAATTTACAAAAAGAGAGAGCACAATATATCAGGAAGAATTTTTAATGGGGGAAAATGAGGAAAGGTTGCATGCACAGTATAATTTCCTCTTTTAAATCATTCTTGTGCCATGTTTGCCCAACCCACTTTTTTAACTCAAAGGTTTAAAGGTCTGGGAATTCTGTGTGGGGATAGCTTTTGAGGACTCAAAATATGAATACACATGGATGGCTCTTTTTTGACTCATGAAAACAGAACTCTCACACTTCACTGAATAAATTAGTGCAGAACTATTTTGATGAAGTAATTTGTATGCAAACAGTGATTACTGTTTGTTTACATCTCTCCCCCCCCCCAGTTTTAGCATTTTGATAAACATTGAACATTCACCAACAGTGATAGCAGTTGACTGAATGCAGGAGAAGGCCTGGAAATGATCCTGATAACCTCCACAAGAGCCAAAAACCACACCTTAAGAGAATGTTTTTCTTCAAACAGCAAATAATGGAATAAAACAAAATATGTCTGATCATGTGGTAGTGATGCAACAATTGGACTTCCTTTCATGTAAGACAGGTGTATTTATGGCTGAGTACAATATTGCCTGAGAAGCAAAGACTTAAGAATCTCTAACCTTTTAGATAGCTATAAGTACAGTGGTACCTCGGGTTACATATGCTTCAGGTTATATATGCTTCAGGTTACAGACTCCGCTAACCCAGAAGTATTACCTCAGGTTAAGAACTTTGCTTCAGGGTAAGAACAGAAATTGTGTTCCGGCGGCGTGGCAGCAGCGGGAGGCCCCATTAGCAAAAGTGGTGCTTCAGGTTAAGAACAGTTTCAGGTTAAGAATGGACCTCCGGAATGAATTAAGTACGTAACCAGAGGTACCACTGTATCTATATAGCATAACTTAGGCTGTGAAATGACAGGGACTCAACACAAATTATGAGCACATCTTTAAACTGTATAAGGAAGTGCAGCAGTTTATCTTCCCTGTCAAAAAACTAGGACAGCATCAAGTCCTAAATAATTAATATGACTTTTCTGGATAATATATAAATATTTTCCATCACCTATTTTACAAGAAAAGAGAGTATTGAATGCTTAACTCTCAAGAGTTTAGACTCCATGAAACCTGATTCACATGGACTTATTTCTATCTCACATTCACAATATATTTATAGCCCATTCAAAATTTGCCAAACAGCTGGCTTTTGGAAGGCACTGTCAAAGCCCATTAAGAAATGATGTCTAAAACATCTGTAGATGGTTATAATACAACAGGAAAATAGAACTGTCTTTTGTACCAGTTCTTGAAAAGGAAAATCAAAATCATGTGTTTTGATCTGGGCTTATTCTGAAATTATCCATATTTTATGTATGCCAATACAAAGATGTGGATTTAATTAATTGCACCTCAGACTTTTTCTAGGATGAGCTAAAGGATCCCACACCAACCATATATTGCTACTTCACAAGAGCAAATGGGAAATACAGCCTCTCCTACTTTTATGAATAGAGACAGAAGTTTGGAAAGGTTACTTTGCAAAATGAATATACACATAGTGGTAATAGAAATAAATCAGGATTTTCTATTGGATAGGAACTGCTGACTGCAAAATGATAAATGTAAATTCAGCGGGAAGCTTTAGATTATTGTATTGCACTAATCACAGGCGATTGATGGGAGGATGTGTATGAAGTGTGCTGCGTGGAAGAGATATTGATTATATGGTTATAGTCACCTTAGCTGGTAGTTTATATAGACAGATAGATATGAATAATGTAGCAAAAGGTGAATAAAACTTTTTAATCCCTCTATTAAGGATTGACCACTTAAGTTTATGTGCAGCATGTTCGAAACAGCGAAAATAAAGTATTGCTAACAACAATTAATCATTAACTTATGAAATTCACTACTGCAAGATGTTGAGAAGATGCTAAAGGGCTATTACTCACTGAGCATCCATATACCAAATACTACATTTCTGAATTTTGTTTTTTTTTAAAATAATATTTATTAACATTTTAAAGACTGCAAAAGAAAGACAAAAAAATTAAACAAAACAAAGCAATACAATACAAAAACAAAAACACCACACACCACCAACCCCCAAACATTAACAAAACCAAACAAACACAATTTAAAACACATCTAATAAATTCATTATCTTAACTTTCATTTACTTGTTTCAACGACCTCCTCACACCTCCCTTTTTGTATTCCACTTTAATTGTTTCAGCAATTCCTTTCCATCTTCCTCTGTTTTCTGTCCTGTAATTTATCTTAACATATTCTAACCTTATTTTTCCCTTTAATATATAATTGTCTTAACATATTTTAACTTTATTTTCCCTTTAATACTCTAATAATCTATTTGTACTTAATGCCTTGTAACATTTCTACTAAAGCCATATAGCTCCTTTCCAACATTTTTCTAGCACTCATTAATTTTACAATATTTTTATAAATAGCCTTTAAACTTTTTCCAATCTTTTTCCACCGACTCTTCTCCCTGGTCTCGGATTCTGCCAGTCATATCCGCCAATTCCCTATAGTCCATCAACCTGGTGATCTTCTGTCCGATGCTCTTAACTCTTTTCCAAATCCCTTCTGCGAGTCTTCTTCATATTTATACATGAACTTTACTTTGTCTTCCACTGATCTTATTTTCATTTTCCTTCCTTTGAGGCTAAAGAGTAGATCTCGGGGAAACTCCCACCTAAAGATGATTTTATTCCTTCTCGACAGGGCAACCAAATCTCCGTAGTTAAATCTAAGATCCAAAAGGTATTTAAGGACGTCTTTCAAAATTTCCACTCTTGACTGTTGTTCTTCTAAATTCCTCTGGTATTTCCAACAGTCTGTTATTTTGTTCTTCTCTTTTTCCCTTCCTCTTCCAAGTCCGAGAGCCCTCACAGTTTAAATCTCTTCTTGACCCAAGTCCCGGTCCCAAAAGTCATCAAATTCCTGTGTGAGTAAATCTATCAAACTTTCCTTCTCCAGTTCAGGTAGGGCTCTGATCCTCGAAATCTGATTTTCTTTAAATTCAATCATAGCAGGCATCAACTTTTGGTCATCAAATTGCATCTGTAAGGCTGGGACTCTCTCTCTCTCCAATTGTGTTACTTTAGGTTCAATGGCAATAACTTTCTCCCTAGCCTTCTCCGCAGTTTGCCATGTCAAAGTAGATTCCTGTGTCAGTTTCTGAATAGTTTCTATCTTGGTTCACTTTTTGTCCCAAATTGTCAATTTTGGTAGTTACCACATCCACCTTTTTGTGAAGCTGTTTCAGTGAGTCACTTATCTTACATAATACAACCACTAAGGCCTCTTTTGTCAACATTCTTAACTGATTCAAGGTCCCCAGAATCTCACAGGTTTTTATCTTGCAGCTGGAAATTCCCCCAGCTCAACTCTTGTGACAGTTTCAAAAGCTTCCTCTAGAGGGAAACAGTTTCTATTTGTATTAGTCCTTTTAAACTCAATTCAAACAATAAAGTTAGTTTCAATTTTCTGTTACTTTTACTCCTTTTTAAACGCAGACGGAGACCATGGAAACAATGTATTCCTCTTATTTAACTAACTGTCAGTGAACATTCTAATCAGGGTCAGTCCTGTTGGCAGCCCGTTTCCAGGATCGGAGCGGTGGTATATTAACTCTGTTCACTCTCTCCTGCAGGTATACTCAGTCCAAAACTTTCCCCCCTCTTCTCCTGCCACCAAGGTGGGTTTAGTATTTTTTACTGATAAAAATTTAGTCCTTTACAATAGGCTTTCCGAGACTTCAGCTTGCATCCTCATTGCTTCAATCTATTTACAAAAGGGGAAGGTGGACTTCCTGTTTTAGACCTCCCCGTTTCGGCACCAAATTAAGACGTTTAAAAATCCAATTCTCCGCTCTACTCACGGGTAGTTGCTTTAAGATCAAATTGTCCACAGGAAAAAGTCAGCGCTCTCTGGCAACAGCTATGTGGCTTCGCTCCGTGGAAGAAGCAGTTAATTTGAAGCACCGCGCCGCTCACCCCACGTCACTCCAAAACCGGGTTTCCCCGCGAGTAGGGGAGGCGCAAAAGGTGCCAGCCGAATCCCACATTCACAGGCTTCACCCGCCTGTGATTTCTAGTGGGTCTCCGCCTTCGCCGTGGCGGCCAGACCCGGATTTCTACGAAGCAAATTCCTTCTGATCAGAGGAATTCCGCCATCACCGGAGGCGCTAACCCGGAAGTCCCCCTACATTTCTGAATTTTGGATGTTAACATAACCTTATGCCTTGTTTGTCATATTCCAGAAGCATCTTGTTGTCTACTGTTTGAAATGAAATACTTCTTAATTCTTATTTTGTCTTTGTGTTCAATCTCTTTTTGTCTTTGTAGCAACATGTGTAATACACAATCATCAATTGTTCCCTGCAGATATGTTGAATGAAATGTAGTGTATTTTACACTGTAGACCAAAATTTGTTGTAAAGACATATCATATCATAAACATTAATCTTATCCAGGACAATAGAACAGCTACAACTAAAATTCATGCCTTACAAAAGAAAACCAAGCTGTGGTTGAAAACAAAGCTAAAATTGCAATTAGCAGCAACAAAAAGACGAAACGTATAAGGAAGTTTTTCGCCTGGTACACAAAACTCACCAGGATGTTTGCTAGGTGAAAAGCCCTAAGAAAAGCATTCCACATAAAATGCCATTTCCTCCTTGTTGTGTTATGGCACAACACAGAGAAAAGGGCATCCTTTGACCTTAAATGGAGGCCAAGTTCATGTGGGCATCAAAACAGACAGAAAACTAAAAACTAAAATAAAATAAATTGTCCAGTAGCACATTATAGACCAACTTAGTTTGGTCTTTGTGCATGCACACGAAAGCTTATACCTTCCAGCAAATGACAATGAATGCTCATTAAATAGCCAACACCATCTAATTTCCCTGAATACAAATCAGGATGAATGCTCAATAGATAAGAACATAAGAAGAGTCTGCTGGATCAGGCAAATACCCCATGTAGTCCAGCATCCTGTTCTCACAGTGAGCCTGAATCCTGTTAAAATTAGTCTGAATCCTAGCAAAATGAGAGCTCTGTAGGTGAGTGTCCCTGATCATTAATTTGTGTGTCCTGGGTGAGGTCACTCTCTCTCTCTGAAGGAGCTAGTGCTCTGCCACTAAACACACATATGCCCTACATGGCCAGGAGTGCATTTCACCAACTTTGGTTGTTAAGACAGCTATAGCCATTCCTGGATCAGGGTAGCTTGTCCACAGTTGTCTGTGCATTGGTAACCATGCAGCTGAATTACTGCAATGTGCTGTATGTGAGGCTATTCTTCGTATGGAGGTGGAGGCTGAAACTGGTGCAGAATGGTTGTTTGTTGGTGAAACTGCTGCCAGCATACAACACCTTGCTTGTGGGATTTTCACTGGTTGCCAATCTGCTACTAGGCCAAGTTCAAGGAGATCAGGACTGGTTTACTTGAAAGCCTGTCTTATCCCTTACATACCCAGTAGATCACTGTGGTCTGCAAGATAATTTCTTCTTTAAGTTCCAAAGATTTCAGAAGCTCATTCTGCAGTAACTCAAAGCAGGGCTTTCAATGTGACTGACCCTGTTCTGTGCAATAACATTCCTACTGAGATATGACACTCTTCCTATAAGGCTCAACACTCCTACAACAGATTTCCCCCTCTGAAATAGCCACATGCCACTCAACAGGTTTTGCAGAATATGTACGTTAACTTGTCTGAGCAGCAAGGTAGATGGAAATATGTGAACCTTCCAGAAATGTAGATCAGCTATAGAAAAATCTTGCTTATGGAAGCCATAAACAGAGGTCAGTTTGGCATACAGAAGTGGCCCCACACTTCCTTTCCTGGGATATAAGTTTTAAATTGTTTTAAATGATGTAAGCTGTCATGGGAAAGTAATGTATTTTGAATGGCAACTAACAAATTACTTTAAATAAATAACTGTGGAACAGATTCCCCTTCCTTGCACTGCCCTGTTATTCTGCCTTTGTGTATGTTGAGGGAGCCAGGGGATACAGAACTCTGTTAAAACTTGTGGGGAATGGGCCATACTTTGATGTAGTGCTGACATTTGGAATGATCATATCATCAGTTTAAAATTATTTCTTTCAGTAAGCCTTTGTATCATGAATCCTGTTCTGTTTTATTCTCTGATGTTTTAATTCATGTTTTAAATTTTGTATTTTGTATGCTTTTACTTTTTGAAAGATGCTTTGAGACTCAGATGTTGTGAAAAGCAAGGCATGTCTTTTAAAAAATAAATAGATAAAAATATACTTTCCACCTTACAGAAAACACAGATTACAAAAAACAAACTCTGGACTTTGGAAAGTTCTGTCACTTAAGTCTGATTAGGGGATCTTGGTCAGCATCCTGACAGAGAAACAAATCCACAACTTCCCTTTCTATGTCTACACATAAATACAACCATAAACAATGAACTGAAAGCATGAGCAAAGACCTAGGGTTTTACCCTCAAATGTAGTACAGAAACTAGTTAGAATTTTGTTTAGAAATGTAGTTACAAAATGAGGAAGTTTAATTATTGAAATAAGCATTTTCTGGTTCATAGAATTGGAAGGAACCCTCATGGGTCATCACGTCCAACCCCCTGCAACACAGGAATCTCAAATAATTGTGCTGTGTTTGAAAACAGTGGGGGTGGGGAGACATTTGCTTCTAGGGTACCGATTTAGTTCCAGACTTAGCATTTTTTTACTTAGTATCACACAACAGGCTCCCTTTCCTCACCAGATGTTCTGGTGACTACAGTATTATCAAGAGTTTGTGATATGGACTACAATATATCATTCAAGATGCAACATAGCCAGCATATGACACACTGGTTGGTACTGTTACAATACTTGAATAATTTGCCCTCCATGTCCACAGTACAGTCTTAAGACTGAGGATAAGATTCTTTTGCATGCTTGCCAAATATACAAACAAGAGGATACTGCTTGACTTTACAACAGACAGTCCTCTGAGAGGTGTTTACACATCCAGAAAACTAAAATGCAAAAACTAGCTTGTGGATGTTACTGAGAATGCAGTTTTCATCCTCCATCACCAGGTGTTATGATTATAATGGTACTAATATTCCCATGCACTGCGCAGTTCATAGAGTCTTGTATTACAGTGAACTGCAAATCTATATTTTTTGTAATTGTAGGGCTAGATTTTTTTTAATGACATGCTAACTAACAGACTAAGAGGAGGCTTAGAAAATTAATCACAGCTTTGCAGAAGTAATCTAACAAATGTTTTCCTAATGAGGAGAAAGATGAAAATACATTATTAATTATAAGCTTTATGATCCAACTGTACTCAGCTTTGTGAGATCATTTTGTAATAAACTAATGCTGCAACAGAGAGCCATTAAATGTTGTAGTCTTTTTGGTAAACAAATACTTGCAGTTCTACCATTATTGGTTTCCACTCCACTGCTGAGTGAAAGAGCTATGATAGGTACATCAAATTTGGCATGACTTATAAGGACCAGAAACCAATATTAATTATTTTTAAAGTTTTACAGGTAATTATGAACCCTGTTAAATGGCATCTGCAAAGCCACTGGTTCCTCACAGCACTAATCTCCCTACAATTTAAATTAAACCAATACATTGAAGGCATTCATTCATTCATTACATGGACAAGCTGTAGCAACCCCCTGGCTCACATACTGACTCCAGCACAGCTGCAAAGACAATAGCTGGCATGTCTCTTTCCATTTTAGATCAACCACAATTTAGTGTTACATCCCAGCACTAAACCGTGCTTAATCTTTACTATGGTAAGTGAAAAGCCAGCTTCATAAACCATTGCTGGAAGCTGGTTTCCTCTCCCCACCCTCACTGATGATAGTTAAGAATACTGCATTTTATCTAGGTTCAGATGTTATGGCATGTTATAATCTAACATAGAAGCAAAAGCTAACTCCTCTTCATGGCCTCAACAGAGGAGGTAGCCACTATCCTCAACTGCAAGCACAGCAGAAGGCTACACTTCATCAAAGCACACACCTCTTCCCCCAATCCCAGCCTATGGTATAGCAGCCGAGAGATATGAAATGAGGCTTAACATAATTGAGAGGAAGATAACTTTCCACTTCTCTGCCTGCATCTCTGGTACATTTCCCTTCTTCCATAAACCCAATAATATATCCTGAATGCACCCTGCCCATGACTCTTCTCTCCAAGGCCTACCTGGTTCTTCTCACAACTGTGTTTAAACACTTGTTAAAGATTGGTCTGTTAAAAGCAAACATAACAAATTTCTCTGATAATATTTTCCACCTCAGACACTCTCTCCTTTCCTAGTGTGCCAAAAAAGGTTGTTAGGCCTGTGGACTAGGTCTGTGCACATAATTTATATATAATACACATACACATATAATTTATATATAATACACATACACATATAATACCTAATTAGGCACCCCTAAGAATATTATTTTTTCTTGAAATCTGAATAGCAGTGAGGGCAATAAAGTGTGAAAATAGAAGAACAAACAAAAGTCTATGAAATGGCAACAGAAGGGATTCATGTTTAGGGCATTCAAGTGAAGACAGAACAAATTTATAACTGATATACCAGCAGGAACTTTCAAAACTCATTGTACACATTGCTAAGAATTTATGTTCATTATTTTGGGAGACACTGCACATTTGTGTGTCACAGCATTTTGTCTTGAATGAAGCCTTTTTCATTAACACTAAAGAAATAAAGTTACCATAGCTGTACAATACAGAACTAAATGTATATATATTTAGATAAATGAAAAGAACATTACCTTAGGTAGCTGATTGAGGCCCTTTCTCTATAAGACTCACAGATAAAATATAAAACTGATCACCTCAATGAGTTGTATGTGCTTACTCAAAACTAAAACACATATACGTCAATGAATTCCCAAGTTAAAACAAGTAGTCTTGCAGCAGTAACAGATTTACTCTGCCATAAGAATCCACTTCTACCAGCATGAGGAAACTGCTGCTCCCATTAGATATGCACAGGGTTGCAACCTTACACCCTTTACTCTGAGGTGACCTAAACAATGAGAGCCTTATAACAAAGAAGATTAGTTTACCAATGACAGCTCATGCTCTTCACCTTATTTTGCTCCTTAATGACAAGGGTGCCAAAACAAGAATAACGCCAGCACGTTAATTTAAAAGGGAAACCTAGAAACTCTTAATACAAAAGATGCCCAGTCAGGGGTTTTTTTCTTAAAAAAAGAACAACAATCTGGTAATCTAGAGCTCTTCTGCATGAGCACTTGCAAAATCAACCTATGATTCGGTTTGGTTCAAAACGGGAACTGCCTATTCCCCTCCAAAAAGAAAGAAAGGAGGAAGAAAACTCTGCCTTACTTTCCCCACCTCCACCCAGTTAACTTATTAGTAGAACAGGCAAGATCAGGTAAGCCAACTATGACTTACAAGTCTTGCAAAGGGTATTAGCCCAGGAGAGGAGGGTAATGGCCCAGGAGCGGAGCCTGCCAAAAGCCACATTGCATGGGGGGGGGGTCACAAAGCCTCCCTCCACCCCACCCCAGACAGCTGCTTTATCCTCAGCCACCTCTTGGCCTGAAAGGAAGTGTGGCTTCCTTCCTCTGCCCCCCCCCCGTCAGCCCCTCATACTAATGGATCAATGCCCTGGATGTGTGTGTGTGTAAGAGAGAGAAACATCTGTGTAGCTCAGCCATCATTCCCCCCCCCCTCTCTCTGTGTGTACACACACACATATACACACTGGATGTGTGTGTGTATCTGTGTGCGTGTGTAAGACAGAGAAACCTCTATGCGGCTCAGCCATCATTTCCTTCTGTGTGTGTGTACACATACACATATATAATGTAAACGTGTATAGGCAATGCAGAGGCCCTTCACCCCATAGAGAGCGGCCGCTTCCTTTTCCGTCACCACTGACTATAGAAAATAATAATAGTCCGAGTCAGGAGTATCCTCGTCTCCCGGCTACATCCGAAGTAGCAACCGCTCTTCCCCACAAGACCCCAGACGTGAGGCGAAGAGACAGAGAGACGGGGAGGAGAAAAATATGCGGCTCCCTCCACTTCTCACCTGCGCTTCTCCTCGGGCTGCTGCCGCCGCCGCCGCCGCCGCCGGTACCGCCCCGCGGGCTCCCCCCGCGCCTCCGCCGCCTGCCGCTTCTCTGCCCTCGCCGCCATCCAGCTGCCGCTCCCGGTAAAGCGACCAAAGCCCCACGTTGGGAAGGAAGACGAGGGCGGCCAGCGCCAGCCCCACCGCCTGCAGCAGCCGCTTCTGCTTCCGCCGCATCCGGGAAGCCCCCACCCCAACTTTCCCCTCACACAAGGGGCTGAGGCGGCGGTTACGGCGGTTACCGCGGCGGCGGCAGCAGCAGCACTCGAGCAGCGCGCGAGGCAAAGCCGACCCGCCAACTCCGCTCCGTCAGGCACTTCCGCTCCGGAGGGGTGGGCACTACCACTCCCACCGCGAGCGGGTGGGGGGGGGGAAAGAAGCTTGGCGTTGGAGCGCCGCCCAGAAACCTCGAGGCTAGGCCACGCCCACCGATAGTGCCCGGCACCGAGCGGGGGGGGGGGATAGAAGCGTGGCAGCTCCGGCTCCTCTCGCCGCCAACCGCCCCCCCCCCCAATGTTTTGTAAATGGTACTGGCCGTAGTCTTCCCCTGTGGGCTGGTGGTGGAGCTGACAGGGCCAGAAGCTTAAATAGGAGCGAGTGCGAGGAAGAGGGTAGACCGGGCGGAACCTGCCTGCCAGCAAGGCTGCCTTTCCTGCGCTGTGCCGTAGGGTTGTAATTAGGCACCGCTTACATTACTGAATGTGAAGGGAAGAAGTTTGCAGCAGAGGAGCCCTTATGCTGGGGGGATCGCGTGAATGTGCACGGGCAGGTTAGAAGGAGGGGAATTATAGTGCTAGCAGAGATCAAGCGGGACGGAGCAGCCCAAGTGTTGTTAAAAGAGGGCAGTATCCAGGATTAGGAAATTGAAAAGGCTCAGCCTCAAAGCATTTAATTCCTTTACTGCCTTGAGCAATATGTTGGAGGAGACTTGTAGGGTTGGTTTGTTTTTTAATTAATGACTGAAGTAAAGCCTTCTAGGGACGCGAGGGAAGTGATGGAGAAATGTGGAGGGACTTTCAATGCTCTTAAAATAATGCGATACGCTTTTATTAGGTTTTCCAAACGTCAGAGCCCTGCTGTGAATTTGGATCATAGGTAAACAAAAGAAGCGTGCCCAGTATACATAGAGAAGTTCAAAAATTCCCCCAAGGTGCTGCTGTTCAATATCCTCTAACCACGGAGTGATCTGCAGCCTTTCCACCTTAACACCTTGTTAAATTGCACATTTAACTATATTCTAATCTTGTAAATACCGCCTTTTGTTTGCCAACTGCAGCGGTTTTTTGTTCTTTTCAAACTCCTTGCGCACTTGCTAGAATTCAATAGCTGAAGGTTTTATTTTGACTTTATATAATTGTCAATAATTATAGTCATAACGGGGAATTAAAAAGGCTTCTTTTCACTGCCACTGCTAGGAGATGTAAATAACTTTGAATATCAAAAAATGGTAATGCAAAATAAGCTAGTGTCTTTGAATTTAACTTTAATTTCACTTCCAAAGCAGAGACAAAATAGCTTCATAGTACTGACAGCAAATTGGTTAGGATCCCCAAAGCTAAAAACAAATGTTCATTTTAAGTGTGTATGTGCTTGCTTGTAAATCAGAATATTCAATACACATTGTAAAAGTTGATACTTCAGTCCTATATACTTTCAGCTTATGGCTGGTATCTGCTTTGCTTTGAATCTTACATAGAACTGAGATACACCATCTGCAACTACTTGTTGGTCTGTGAACATGTGTAGCTTCAAATTATGCAGAAGAATCAGGCCTTTTCAGCAGTAAATCTTAAAAGTTGTTCCACAAACGATAACAGGACATTAGCATGCCTTTTCTTCCAGACCCAGGGAGAACTGTGTTCTTTCTTCTCACTTTTGGATCTTGAATGGGTGTGGCATGTAACCTACATAGCAAAATATACTGGATGAGATCCAGTTAAATCATACTGTTGATTCAGATCTGTGGGAATGAATGGACTTGTCCATTGATTTCAGTGGTTCGTCTCTGAATATGACTAACATTGGATATTGTCCACCGTTCTCCAAAGATTTTATGTTTGCAGGAATATTAATACACAGCACTAGAGATGAAGCCACTTCAGTGTTTCAGATTTCCACTCTGAAATGCCATTGAAGAAAACCTCCACATACTGCAAGTGAAACAGTTGCTTCCAAAGTTTCAAAGCCATTGTTTCACTTACAACTTTGCAAGAATGAACCATGTGATAAATTGAAGCAGCTGTAACCTAGCAGTTTGAAAGTAAAAACCATTTCCCCATAGGATTGGAAGAATGCAGAGAGCATTTCTGAAGTCTCTGGTTTTGCTAATATTGCTAGATGTATTTAGTGTCAATTTTTGGCACTGATAAATATTATTCCATGACATGATCAAAATGAGTAAATGCGTGTCTTGTGAAGGGAAAGGCAATTTTTTCAAACTTGGCATACAGGAAATATCACACCACACTGTTAGTCTTTCAGGTACCAAGAGGGAAAGTTGTTTAGACTTCCCACGGTTACTTGAGCCATTAATTCTTTGTTTGGCATCTGCAGCCACAGCAGCTGGTATAGCTGACACTGGCAATTGTTCATCAGCCTACTGCTTGAGTGTGTTCCACCATATCATAAACAAATCAAGTCTTGGCCATGACACAGCATTTCAAATAACTGTTCTCTCTCCTCCTAACAATTTCTTAACACTGCAGTCCAGTGCATGTTGACTCACTAGTGTTTAGGATTGTAGCGTAAGTTAAGAACAAACAACCTGTATAATTAGGAAGAGGAATGCTGAGCAAGAGCATTTTAAGTTAAATAGCTGAACTATGGCAAAAGCACATGCTGCTGGGTTTGCATCTTAAATAAATTAGT
Source organism: Podarcis cretensis (assembly GCF_951804945.1). Taxonomy (NCBI): domain Eukaryota; kingdom Metazoa; phylum Chordata; class Lepidosauria; order Squamata; family Lacertidae; genus Podarcis; species Podarcis cretensis. The sequence continues at coordinate 65,855,623 of NC_137171.1, read as the reverse complement.
GTCTTGCAAGTGGAATTTCTACATTTACATTTTAATTTTTATTGCATTAAAATGTTCTATTTTTAAATTAAAAGTTGCATTTTTTCCTTGCCTCCACACATATTTTCCCCACCCCCCTCTGCCATCTAACCCTCCTGTGAAGAAATATAAATTTAAACTCAGCACATAATCCGCTAGGTGGCAATCTTCCAGCTAATTCTGAATTCATCAGATGCCAGGCAAATTATCCAACAATTCATTTTAAGTACAAGTTACAGCCCCTACATTTGTATAACCTGTAAGGCTTTGGAGTTGCTCACTTTTCTTTAAAACACACTGCTCCATGGCATATTAATGGCAGAGATCCCCACAGTTTCATTTTTTTCATCTCACTGTGTTCCTCTTTGTCATCACTGTATTATCATCAGTGGTGCAGTGAATAATACTCTGCCCGTTGGTGAATAATGCATAACCACTTAAATTGTAAACCAGTAAAGAAAGATGTATAATACAAGAAGCTTTCTTTAGAGATTTATACTTTAAATTTCCATGAGGGCAATTGTTATATTTACTATTTTATATTTACCAACCTGAGGTGGCTGCACCAGCATATTAGCCACAGAAAAGTCTCTTTTGTTGCCATTTTAATTCCGCATTTTCTTTGTAATCCGTTTTGGTAACTCCTTTAATCTCTGTGCCCAATAATGGGGATTTTTCTCTAATCCTCCTCTATTAAACCTTCTCCTTTTCCCCTTTCTGCTTCAAAACTGCTTTCCCCCTTCTCTTTCTGTATCCCTTCTCTTTCTCTTTCTTTCGGCCTGTCCTCCCATTTTCCCGTTTCCTAGTTTACAGGCCTCTTTTTCATAGTACCATTTCAACCTGTGCTTTTTTGTGTGGCTATTCACTTGTATGGAGTACAAGTCACCTCTCCTTTTTTTTGCTGCCTGTTGCAGCCATTTTGTGCTGGCACCCATGGCACTTTGATCAAGATATGAGTACTTTTCAACATCTTTTGATTCTAAAGCTCTCTCTTGAATTGTAAAATTTTCCACTAATGTTGTAAGCAGCCCATTGCTTACTGTAAGAAAGGGTTACTGATGAGGGTTAATTCAGAGCAAACCATATGAAGTTGTTCCTGGAGTTGAGTCTCTCTCTCTCCTGTTTGTGTGCATTTAGAAAATGCTTGTTGTCTGGGTGGGCAAAAGACTGCCTCTGTATAAGCTTGCCGGTTTGCCCCAATTTATTTCTCAAATTAGCCTTGTTTATGTCCTCTGCCAAGGCCAATTCTACGGTCAAATTTATTGAAGGACTTGTATTCCTAGATTCTTGCATGTCCCCTTTAAGATTTATTGACCAGTCCAAAGCAGGAAGTATCTTGTATCAGCTTGTTCGACTCTTTTTAACTCTCCTGAAGGAAAAACTCTGATTTTATTTTGTCTTTTCTGAAGTTCAGGAGAGCTACTTGTAAAGTTTGGCATAATTCCCAGGGCTTTACATGCCTTCCTTGTGTACACCATATTGGTTAACCATTCGGGGAGAGAAGAGAGCAAAGCCTTTAAGCATTAAGCTTGTGCAGAGTCCCACAAAGAGTTACATCCAACAAAGTGGAGAGGGGTTAATTCTTCAATTTCTTTCATTTCTCTAGTAGTAGTAGTTTCTTCTTCTTTGGCGATCACTTGTAGCCACGTAAGATTGTCTTCCATGAACACGGTTTTAACAGTGAGTCCTAAGTGACTGTGGAGGGCAATTCTGAATCCACACATCCTTCCACAGTGGGGACATAGGTTTCCGGGCAGAAGTTGATCATGGTGAGGGTTTGCCAAACCTGCCTTCCTCTTAGCATGTTTCCCCCTTTCATCCTGAGTTCGAGTGTCTTCAAAGTCCATGACTTTGGCAATGGTTGTTCTCCAATTGGAGCGCTCGCAGGCGAGTGCTTCCCAGTTGTTGGTGTTTATACTACATTTTTAAAGATTTGCCTTGAGAGAGTCTTTAAACCTCTTTTGTTGACCACCAGCATTATGCTTTCCACTTTTAAGTTCAGAATAGAGTAGTTGCTTTGGAAGACAATAATCAGGCATCCACACAACATGACCAGTCCAACAAAGCTGATGTTGAAGAATCATTGCTGCTCATCGTATTTTTACCAAAACACTGATTACTACTACAGTATCTCTTTCCCCTCTGTGTACCTCATAGAATCCAGCATAGGTCTCTCTTTACCTCCATCTCCCAGCTGCCTCCTCAGTCCTTATTGCACAATCTAGAAAGTATAGAAAGCCACTTGCTTTCCAGACCATGAATGCATTAAAATCAACATAGTGTACATAAATTGTTCTTGTGTATATAGTTTTATCAGAAATCCTGGTTTTTTTCATAGTTATCTGCTTTTTAGATCAGGTAGCTATGAATGAGGTTGGCTTGCTAGTGCTTAAGGAAATTACATATTCATAGGAACATCGCTGAATACCCCAGAGTATAAGAAACATTAAATTAAATTAAGGATGCAACCTATCCAATCAATTTCCCACTGACAAGGTATGCTCTATATACTAAATGAATTAGTAAATGGGAGAGCAAACCCAATTAGATTTGAGCATAATTTTTGAATGTTGACTGACTCCCAAAATTCATTACACTTAGTTTAATAACGCACCCATCACGTAGCTAGCTCTCCCAACATAGTCACTTCCCAGAAATGTTAAAATATATTCTAGATAAGATCTACAGATTTAAGGCATGCTGCAGACCGTGGCTTCTCCTGCAAAAAAATTGTGGACAGGTTGCGTTTTAGTTGGAACAATTTTATTCCACATTTACAAGCCTTTCATGTTTCAGAAACAGGAACTCCTAATTCTTGTACTTAATTTTTCAACAACGTTAGCTCTACTCCTGATTTGATATAAGTTTCACTGTGGTATCCAGTGAAATGTAAACTGGAATAGTTTGCCTCCAGCCTAGTTCAGCACTGTAGACAGCTCCTCAGTGACAATGGGTATGGCACACATACATTTTTGGGATTGCAATAAATCTTGCAAGACTGTGTCACTCTTCAATTCTGTATTAGGATTTCTGATAACAAAGTTGCTCTGAATGAAACCAAAAACTGAGCTTTTCCTATCCAAAACCAAGTTCTATTATGGATCATTCACTGAAGACTTGCCACCCCAAAATCAGTACCAGAACTTAGAGGTGTCATAATAGGTGGACTCTTCAAACATGAGGATTGTGATCATTGTTTGTTGTTTTTAATTCCTGTTGCCTTCAATATTTTAATATTGTTTTATGGTCTGTATTATGTATTATGTATTATGTATTATTTCTGTACACCGCTGAAGTATTCTTAAATGTAGAACACTCTATATATTCTGTGATAAATAAAACACCCATCATTATGGTAGTAGCTTCCTAAAGCTACTAATATTCTTCTATTCTAAAAAAGAGAGCTTATTTTTCCCACATCACATTCCATGATTAATTTTATGACCCTATTTAAAAAAAGAACAGTGCCAGATACTTTGCTACAGTAACATGAGGGTTACATCACAGTGAAATTAATGTTTTTCATTCCAGCTTCCCTTGTAATTTGTTTTTCATATAGTGATTTATTTTTGCAATGGTTTCAACCTTCCCCTTCAAAGGGCATGAATTTTTATGCACCGAACCACTGAGCGGCATCTTTTCTTAGAATCAATGAATGAGTCAGTCTGTAAATATTGGGTGAAAACATTCCGCTATTTCCCTAGAACATTCAACAACACCTCCCTGTGCCTTCCAAGTCTATTTCAATTGAAATGATTCTGTAATATGAAGGGACTTTAATTATAATTATAAATAAATATTCTATAGAATAACATTTGGAGCACAGAACACCCTTCTCATTTAATACACATTGTCCTGAACCCCCAGCCTACCTAGTGGCAAGTCCCATACAGTATGTCAAGCCAAAGTTCAACAAACAGGAAACACTGTGCGGGGTCAATCCATGTAAGCCAAGTTCAAAGTCCACCAGCCAGGAAACACAGTCCAGAGGTGAACCCAAAGCACAGTCCTGGAAAGGTCCTGGAAAATCCAAGCCAAGGTCCATTAACATGAGCAGTTGAGCAGACAGCCCCATGGTTCTCCCCATTTTTCTCTTGAGTCTTGATTGTAGTACCTGGATTTGGTGAGGCATGTAACCCTCACCTGTCCTGAGCCAAATCCAGCTGAGGAATAATACACCTCTTCCCTGAACCAAGAGCTCGACCTGGCCAACTAGTGAGCTGGGCTGTGTGTCCTGGCCTGCCTCAGCCTCCCAGAGCGTATCTCCCGCTGCTCCCTGTGCTTCAGAACCTGCCTTGTTCATGGAGATGGGTGCCTCTCTGGCTCTGATGATGCTCTTCTGGTCCTTGCAGACTGACCCTCATCCTCTCACCATCCTCTGTTATCCTGTGTGTACTTTCTGCAACCCCAACATCTTTTCCATCACTGGCTTGTCCTGGTAGGTTCCAGTTGTGGCTACATCCCACACTGGGATCCTCTTCCTCTTCCTCATTCATCATACACACACACACACACACACACACACACACACACTACACTTTAGGATGTGCCTGGGTCTACATAAGTCAGGCCTAACCCTCCATCAACAGATGGGATTAAATTCACCCTGACAACACTGGGGAAAACAACAACAATCCCATGTTCCAGGTAGCCCTTAACCATGATGAGGTATGAATTTCCATGTGACATTTTAGGGACTCTCCCCCTTAATTTTGTAAATGATGGATGCATTTACTCTTGTAGCTTTCCAATTCTACACCTATGAGAAAATTAAAAAATTATACAAGTAAGATAAAATGCTGTTCATTATCCATGGTCAGTAATGGCTCTTGACAAGCCCTTTACAAACTACAATTTATTAATCTTACTCTGAAGTAAGAGGCATTGTCATGGTGTTATAGGGATGGGAGGATGACAGGTGGGTGAAGTCCCATTGCACGAGTGAATGCCTGCTCATGTTCAATTGGATCTTGTGCCTTGAAAATTCAGGAGGAGATAGAAAATTCAGGAGGGGATGGGCAATGGGATCTCATCTCCCTCCTCAGTCACATGCTCAAATCCTAGCACCTTGGATGCCACATTTAATGAAATTGCTTCTGAGAACTTTTAACAGAACTGAAATTGACGAGGCCTATATTGATGGTTTGATATGACTTTCTAAAAATAGAGCATGACAAAACTAGCCCTGACACAGGATGCATATTATTGAAGGATTTTCTTTCTGATCCTACTGGATTAAGATTGTTTACAGTCATAAAACACATCCCAAAAGTCAATGTTAGCAGCTGCCTTAGTTTACTTTTAACAAGCCCAGGCTTAGCTGGGCAAAAATGAATGCCCTGGTTGCTAAAGCCTCCTTTCCTTTTGTGAAACTGCACTCCTAAAGCTATTCAGCAGTATGTTTAAGGGGAACAAGGAATATCTCTTAGTTCAAAAAGAGACTTGTGATGTTATAATTTTCATGGTCCATAGTGGGAAGGCAGAGGAAAGTGAAAAATAGTTCTATAGGCATGCCATGTTTATCTGTGTTATCAAGGATCCTTTGGAAGAGCTTCCTGCTGTGTAACTCTTTAACCCAGTTCTGCCCTTTATATTAGCCATATGTTTTTTATTATCTTTCATGGCAGGAAGAGATTGCAGCTGTGTAGGCTTCAAAACAGCTGTTGAAGAGAGCAGTGATGGTGACTCACTGGGAGGTTAAACAAGGAAAGGTGATTCATTCCACCATGGGCTAGTGCTAAAACCCCAAGTGGCGAGAGTACGGTTGTGCTCATGTCCTGCTTGTGGGCTTCCCATAGACATCAGGCTGACTACTGATGTCTATGTCTAACACAAAGAAGCAATTTGGTCTTCTTCATAAACACGTTTCTCTATTTTCTTTTCCATTGCGGGTTCTTGAATAATAACATTTTTGTGGCTTATCTTACAACCCTGTACCCACTTTCCTGGGAGTAATCCCCTCTCAACTCGATGGATTTTTTTTTTTTACTTCTGAATAGATGATAATAATAATAATAATAATAATAATAATAATAATAATAATAATTTTATAATTTATACCCTGTCCATCTGGCTGGGTTTCCCCAGCCACTCTGGGCGGCTCCCAACAGAACACTAAAAACAGAATAAAACTTCAAACATTAAAAACTTCCCTAAACATGTGTAAGATTGCTCTTTCAGATTTGTACCACCATCATTGCCTGCTCTATGAAACAGGAAAAAGAAAAAGGCATTTTTTCATAATGCAGAATGTGCCTTTGAAAAAGAAATGAAAGTGAGGCACATTTGAAAATATTAATGCTGAGGTCCTAAAGAATAAAAGATATAACCAAGTCCCATGGGCTATATTTCCAAATAAAAGTGTTTAGGATTCATCCCATTGCATAAACATTGCAAATGTTAGCATGTAGTTTTGAGAACTGCTCCAATTGGGAGAGGCGCAAAAGACCAGTAGAAGAAAGCTTGTGAGGAATGTGTTTTATTGGCCATCATGAAGATGAGGAACGACACTACATATAATTTTTAAGAGGGTACATAAGCTCTTATACCCTTCAGCGTAAGCTGCATTGGTTTATGTTAGGATAAAGAGTCTTTGTTAGGGGTAGCTGGGACATTCACAATGGTGGTGGGAAGGAAAAGGTTAAAATCTCCAGATTGAATGTTGGCCTTCAGCTATTTCCGCTGCACCTTTCTGATCTCCTCCAATTGCTATTTTTTCTATACATATTTGGGTTCTTTGGTGGTCCAAAAGGTGGAGTACAGTATATATATTTTTGGAGACCACCTTCCTTCTATAACTTCATAATGTTTCAAATGATACTTGTGTTCTAAAACAGATCTGAGACAAGAGGTGCTTGAAACTCTGTGCAGTTTTGATTTTCTCTCTGCATAGAAGAACCATTCAAACTTTCCCTTTTTATCTTGGACCTCTGCTTTGGAAGCCAATAACAATTGTTCAAACATCCCCATTGGATTCCATCTCTGTTCACTGTTGGCTAATGTAGCTTTTTAATACTAATATGCCAAAAGGAACTGGATGTGTCAATAGCACCATTCTCTTGATGATGTGTAATAAGGGGAAGAAGAATCAGAAGCTGCACTGCTAGAGACAATTGTGTGCATAATAAAATCTGTTAGTCACAGTGAGACCATTGTCTGTTAAAACGAGCACAGACACAGATTTTCTTCCTCATGCACACCACTACTGCAGGAAACCAGTAGGGCATCATTAATGTTGTCCTCCGAACATCATTTCTAAACTGGGCAAGAGCAAGAGACATCTCCTTTCACATTCCTTTTGAGTTATTTTTTGCATGCGTCTGTGAACTCCATGGGCCCCATTAAAATACATAGGATTCTAGAAAAGGAATGAGAGACAAAACAATTTCTTGACTCAGCACAAAAACACTTAAATATTAAAGCAATGAAGTGGGGGAGGGTAATAGGCTGTGACAAAACTTATAGATGCATAAAAGCTAAGATTTTTGTGGGTATTAATATATTTTTGTAGAACCAGTAATATTTATGATGTGATGTTTATTTATAATTCAGTTATTTAAAATATATTGAGTACTATCTAGATGCAGCAGCCCACTTGCGCAATTGCCATTCCGATAGTGTTGGAATGGTGCCATTCTTCTTCTTGTTGTTGTTTAGTCGTTTAGTCGTGTCCGACTCTTCATGACCCCATGGACCACAGCACGCCAGGCACTCCTGTCTTCCACTGCTTCCCGCAGTTTGGTCAGACTCATGTACATAGCTTCGAGAACACTATCCAACCATCACGTCCTTTGTCGTCCCCTTCTCCTTGTGCCCTCAGATTTTCCCAACATCAGGGTCTTTTCCAGGGAGTCTTCTCTTCTCATGAGAGTGTCATTCTTAGCGTGGATCAACAACCAAACCCAGCAGGTTCCTTCTGCTTATAAATCTATTGTGAAACTCCTAGCACAACTGCTATAATTATATTCGGTTAACAGTTACGCTTGTGTGCTACTGATTGTGGAGCAACAGCAGCTCTCAAACTTCTTGTGTTAACACCATCCATTATAAGTAAAAAGTAAAATAACTAATGGTGAAGTTACCTATTACATTCAGTACACTCAGAGAAGAGAACAAGGAAAAATTATACGGAGGTTCGTAGGAAATTTTGTACTGTTTTTACTATCTGCATTTTAACAGATTCGTTTTTATGTCTTAAATCCATTATAGTTTAATTACTTTTTAACCATTATCTTTTATATGCTTTTAGCTATCTGTATTTTATCCATGCTGTTTTAATTTTCTGAGTCCCAGTCCTGGGAGCATGGTGGGATATAAATCAATAAGTAATAGTAACACAGCCGCTCTCATTCAGCTTTCCTCTTTCCAGCATAGTATTATAAAAGTGTGAATGGTCTACTAAGCAAATTATTGCAGCAAAAGCCACATGAGTTTGGATGAAACAGAACTTGGTCATGGTCGTAAGCAATGCTATAATATGCTTAACGCTCTTCTGAGTTTCATATTGTTTTAAATTAACATGGTGGAATTATAGTATTCCAGATTCACATACCAGGTTATTCCTCTACAATATCAAATTTATTATTTTTAAATTTGCAAGTCAGCTTTAAAAGAATGAACTAAGCAGATCTTTTGATTACACCTTATGTGCAGACACACACCTATTTCCACCCCCTCTCAGGATTAGAACTATTTAGAAGTATTTCCTTTTCCAAATGCGTAATGAAAAGGTTTATACATTCTATGGCAAAGTTGTGTAAGTGATATACAGTGGTACCTCGGGTTAAGTACTTAATTCGTTCCGGAGGTCTGAACTTAACCTGAAACTGTTCTTAACCTGAAGCACCACTTTAGCTAATGGGGCCTCCTGCTGCCGCCGCGCCGCCGGAGCCCGATTTCTGTTCTTATCCTGAAGCAAAGTTCTTAACCCAAAGCACTATTTCTAGGTTAGCGGAGTGTGTAACCTGAAGCTTATGTAACCTGAAGCGTATGTAACTCGAGGGACCACTGTATAATACCCTTCAACATTACTCAGATGAAAATAGGGACATTCTATTCTACTTCAAAATCACTGCTCCAGCATCCCCTCTTCTTACCTTAAGCATTGTTAGACAGCCATATTCAGTTGCTCGCCTGATGTTTACAAGCAGGGGTACATGCAACCCCATGTGTGCCAGCCCCAAGTTCCTGTGTTGAGTGGGGAAGATCTGTAGGGGATTTTATTCACATTCACTTGAACCTAAGCTGAACCCTACAGAAAACTGGGAACGCTGCTTTATTAGGATACAGGATTGTTTGAAGCACTAAAGCCACCTGCTGATATTACCCACAACACAGAACGATTGGGGAGTCACACACCCCCCCGGGCCAAAATAGGATCAGCAATTTACCATGGACAATTACCAGGGCTTATAGCAGAATATATTGGAAGGAGGATTTGAAAGGAAATTAAAATCTTATCTATGAACATTTTTTGCTAGACAGAATGATTATCCTTAAAAAGAAAAAAAAATATCTCCTAAAGGTAGTTTTCTATTTGTATTACATAGGGTTATAGTTAAGATGCCTGATACTTGAAGGCCCTAGTGGCTTGCCTAATAATTTTATTTGTATCTTTCCCCTCCCTTTCTTAGTTTGTTCTATAGTTCCCTGAGCTATTCCTCCTCAAGCACACTTCATGTCCATAAAGAAGCCTGCTACATACTTGCAAAACTCTGGGCCAAAGTGTGATTCTTAGTGTAGCACGATTCCATGGCAACCACCTTCAGTTCCTTTCCCATGTACCTGCCTGCGTTCTTCACTTTGGACAATTGTTTTTTATCTTAACTGTATATTCTTCAGGGTGACATGAAACATGCCCACAGGGCATTCATTTCTGTGGGCCTGAGTTGTAATTAATTCATTCCCTGCACATTTCAAATGTGCAGACCATAAAATGAATTGGTAACAGATCTCTTGTTGTGAAAAGATTTAATGGCTATAAAACAGCAAAAACAAAAAATAGTAAGCAGAACATCATCATCATCATCATCATCATCATCATTTATTATTTATACCCTGCCCACCTGGCTGGGTTTCCCCAGTCGCTCTGGGCAACTTCCAACAAAATATTAAAAATACATTAAAACATCAGTCATTAAAAACTTCCCTAAACAGGGTTGCCTTCAGATGTCTTCTAAAAGTCAGATAGTTGTTTATTTCTTTGACATCTGATGGGAGGGCGTTCCACAGGGCAGGCGCCACTACAGAGAAGGCCCTCTGCCTGGTTCCCTGTAACCTCACTTCTCACAGTGAGGGAACCACCAGAAGGCCCTCAGTATCCGGGCAGAATGATGGGGGGTGGAGACGCTCCTTCAGGTATACTTGATACAGGCAAGGGACCACAAAGGTGTACAGACTCCTACACAACTTCTGTCTGAGTTTTATTCCACCAGAGTACTGGATAAAACATAAGGTCCATAGAGTTCCTGGTAAAAATTGGGAAGGGGAAGACTAAGGCCAACAGCAACTATTATTATTTCACCACAGTAAGACCTAAACATAGGCAGGGGTTATGTTCTGAGGACCACACCCAAAGCTAAAATCACATATAGCCAAAACACATTGGGTGCAATGGTGGGTGGGATTGCCAGAGTCTTTCTTCCCCAGACAACCACCCCTTCTCCACCCCATTTTAATTTTTTAAAAAATTCTTTTGCCAAGCATGTAAAGCTGAATAACGCATTGTGAATGTTAAAAGTAGGACGTCATGTGTCCATCTATGTTATGAAAACCATTCCTTAATGCTTCCTTAACATTAAAAACCATGCGTGCAGATCTGCCCTGGGTCATATCCGAAGTTGCTGCTCTGCTAGTGCAAGCGTTCTGCTTGGGCAAAGGAACTTTCATCTTCCCACTCTGGCCCTCTTGTTGTGGCTCTCAATGGATGAAAGACTCAGACTCGGATCATTCATATATGCTCTCTATTGCTCAGAGTGCTACAAAGTTATAAAGCAGGCAAGAGTGGCAATCAGGGCTGTAGCTAGGGTGCGGTGAGGATGGCCCCCGCCAGGGGTGCAGGCGACCCCCCCCCCACAAAATTGGTGAAAAATATGTCCATAAATAGGTCTATAAATAAGAGCTAATTTGTCCTTGCCTAGGGGGCACAATCTGGATGGTTCTGCCAGGGGCACAAGATCACGTAGCTATGGCTCTGGTGGCAATGCACAGCAGGTGCCATGCATGTCTAAGTAGGCCAAGTTGTTGATCAACAAACAGCAGGCCCCCTGCAATCCCATTATAAGGGGCTGGGGCAAGCACAACTTAAGACTGTTTGCTGAGATGGCTGAACTTGACCTGTCTGTTTGCACCTGCGCTGGCATCACTGTGACCTGGGGGATGGAGGAGGCATTAGGAACACCTCTGGAACAAACTGAGTGGTAGCCTCCTCTTCAGAGGCTAAGCTGGGGATGAGTTCTGCTGGCTCTGGAGGGAGAGCCGATTCAAGAGGTGCATTTGGCCCAGAGGCTGGAGTGAAGCAGATACTGTGCACTAGGGTGGCTGAGGAGGAAGTGGAATGGTGTAAAGCATGGGTAGGCAAACTAAGGTCCGCAGGCTGGATCAGGCCCAATTGCCTTCTGGATCCGGCCCGCAGACACTCCGGGAATCACCACATGGATCGCCAGCGGCGATCCCTCCCTCTCCCTCACACGGTGGCGGTGCTGGCGGCGCCTCCTCCCTCCCTCCCTCCTGGCTTCTCCCTGCCCTGCCTAGAGGAGGAAGGGGGCTGGGCTTTGTTGGTGCCAGCAGCAGCAGCGCTTGAGCGGCTGCCATTTTAAGCAGCCCCTCTTCAGAGTCCTTTCACATGCCACTCATCGTCCCACCGCTGCCAGCCCCTGCCGCTCGCAAGACACAGGTAAGCAGCCACCGGCGCTCGTGGTGCTCTTGCATCATCCCCCCCACCCCAAATATAGTCCGCCCCCCCACAAGGTCTGAGGGACAGTGAACCGGCCCCCTGCTGAAAAAGTTTGCTGACCCCTGGTGTAAAGGGAGGAGAGGATCCTCCTGCCAGGGTGACTCTTCGCATCCCAGGACCTGATGCGTCCAGTCCCAGCTTACTGGGCTCTTCCCTGAGATCATCCATGGGCAAATTCTTCCGCCCCTCGTCCTGGTCTGGCCAGCCCCTCCATGACATCTCCTCAGGACCCATGGCATAGCTGCACACAGTCAATCAATCTGCTCCACAGCATTGATAAACACTCTGGAGCGGATTTTTAGGCTGTATGGGGAGCGGAGAGGAAGGGGAAGTTCTGCTGTGCAAGCAAAACCTCAGAACCAATCGATAACAAGGTAAAAGACCCAGAAGATCTTATAGGCAGCCCTGTTTAGGCACACATTTAAGTCCCCCCCCCTTCAAACATGGTTTGTTTGCATCGTTCGGTCAAGGGAAATTTCCATCTGTGCTGAGGCAGTGCTATTTATTTTATTCAGTTAAGAGAATTAATCAGTTACAAGCAATTAATCAGAAGTTAATGGACTAAAGACCCTTTAATTGAACGTGCTTAGTTGTTTTATTTACCTCTACAGGACTTTCAGCTGTATTTTTTTTCAACCAGCATTTACGTGTCCTAATGTATTGTGTGTAGCTTTAGCCATAAATAAAAGAAATAGAAACTGAAAGCAGAAAAAGGGTTTTTACACTTTCTGGCTTGCAAAGGATAAGTACAGGAAATGAATGCATTCATCAAGAAAGAAAAGGCAGGGGGAGGGAACACGCACAAATCTTTGCTTCGTCTCAGCAGCCACCAGCTGGGACCAATTCTGCTTAGGATAATTCTGAAGCAAACTGTACAGGTAGCTTGGTGAGCTTGTTTGCATGTAAATGCCTGGAAACGTATTCCTACTCTTGGTTATTTCCTAACAGAACTAGATCTGAGCTCTGAGCACAAACAAAAAAGGTTGGACACACAAGAGTGCTCTCTCTCTCTCTCACACACACACACACACAAAATTCATGAAAAATGCTTTGCTGCTAATTTCACATAAGCCTTTTAAAATTTCACTTTAAAAACTTAAAATATCAGGCAACCACACAGAAGTCTTTAATTCATATTGGCTGTTACATATGAGGAAAGAAGAAGGAGAAGCCACACAATTGCATGTGAGTTATTGCAGTAAATAAAAATCAACCTTTCCCATCCAGGTGATGAGTTTTCTGTCTTTGCAGTCAGCTTTGTTGCTTACACATACACTTTCTTGCTTTCTTTTCCAACCGAGGCTTGGTTTATGGGCCTTTCTCATTTTATGACTCCCCAAGCAAGATTATAAGTAAAGGTTTCAGGAAATGCAGATGGTGGCTGAAAGTGATGAAAAACTAAATGAAATAAAATAAAATCCCTTTTCTCCTTTCAGGGCACTTCCAGAGCGTTGTCATATTTGGGTGATATTTGATCACATCCTCAGTTGATTTGGAGGTCTTTCACAACAAATCTAGTTCCCAAAACGATCGAACTTTTTACAGTGAGGAAAGATGGGGAAATGAACTGGAAAGTATGGGTGGGGTAGCTCTTGCTTTGATGCAACATCATGTAACCTCCCCACCAACAAATCGCAAATGGGAGGCTCTGAGAATGGGTACCATTCTAGCAATTGTCCTTCTCAGGGGTAGCTTGGGGCAGCCCTCCACCCCCCACCCCCACCCCCACCAAAGGAATGATAGGAAAACAATAGTGATGCAAAGGGTAGGCATGGAAATCAACTTTTGGACTTGATTCCAAATATTCTGGAATTAAAGCCCCCCGAAGGCTGCTTAAATTGGCGAGGCTTTACACTACAGTATTTCTTTAAACTAATAAAAAAATTAAAAAATTGTCCAGTAGCACCTTAGAGACCAACTAAGTTTGTTCTGGATATAAGCTTTTATTTCGACTGCGTCAGACCAACACGGCTACCTACCTGAATCTTAAAACTAAGGAAGCTTAGGCAAAAGCAGATTTCACTGAGCAGCATATTCCTCTCTGTCCCAACATAGCCAGAGATGACTGAGCAGGGCCTCCTTTGAAAGGGCCTTCGCCAGCTTTCCTTCTCCCTAAATGATGCCTTTGATAACACATCAGACATAGAAGGAGAAGCAGCAGCAGTATTGCATAGCTCTGCTCCAGCTGTGGCATCACAGTGACTCTTATGGTATAATGCTGGCAAGGTAAAAACAACACAGGTGCTTAAGCCCCATCCTGCCTGTGTGCTCTGGAAATGGAGAGCTGGACAAAAGGATCAGGCCGTTAATCCGATTTTAATAAATCGGGTCAGTTTAATAAAACCAACGGCCTTGCACTAGGTAAATTGCAAACACTTCTGTTTCAGTGGCTTGGGAGGAGCAGCCACAGTTGGCCATTGTGTAGCTTTAGTCACTTTTTAATTTGCTTAAGGTGTTTGGAAGCCCCCAATAAAAATGCATTGTGCAGGCTGCTTGCACTTGTGAATGAGAGAGAGGGAGAGGGAGAGATGACAAGCAGTTGTGGCAAAGCCCAGCCACCCCTGCATATAGCTTGTTTCTTTAACGTGCTATGTCTTGACCTTCCCTGAGAATTTCAGCGGTGAGGCTGGACTGCAGACTCTCTGTAGCTGGCACAGCATACAAACCAATGCAGCTGCAGGAAGAGAGGTTCTCTGGGCATTGCTGTTCCTTTGCCAGTGATTCATTTCTGGCAAACACTGATGCAGAGCATATGCAGTGAGAGTAAGGGGGAGGGGAAGGGGAAGAGCCTAGCGGAGGAACAGCATTTCCAAAGCTGTTGTGAAATTTTCATGCATTTGGAAGTTGGTCAAAGAGAGGACAAATCCAGGCAGACAAACTTCTGCCTGCATGATGATCCTGACTCTGCCTTCTAAGGCATGAAGGGAACTTGAACTATTCATCAAACTATGTTAAAAATGACCACATCTGGATCAACTGATGTTCAAATAGGTGTGACACCCACCTCCCGTTTTTAAACCTATTGATTAACAAATAAATCCTCTTGAGGGACTCTCAGGCCTGATTCACGCAAGCCACAGTCACACCATAGAATTAAGGACTACAATATCTTTAGATACGCAGGGATTCCCCCAAAGCATTCTGGGAGCACCTCGTGCATTGGGCTGCAGGTTGTTCTAAGGCCAAAATATAGAGGAGCTCTTTTTTGAACCATGTAGTTAGAAATAATTTATATAGACTTCGGGAGAAATACAAAAACCTGCTTGAAAGGAAAACACCTTTTTCTGGCTTTCACCCACAGAAGCAATTTCTTTGAAAAGATTGAATATGGACTGATGTTGGGCAACATACAGAGACCTATTGGACTCTTCAGAGCAAGAGGTAAAATGGAAGAAATTAGAAGATGTTAGCAATACAGTAGCAGATTGGCACGGCAATTCTCTGTTCTCCGGAGATAGTTCTCTGATTGTCAGAGATTGGTCTCTGTAGAGCAGAAGCAACAATTTTCCTCCCATCACAGGGCTGGGTTGGCCAGAGGATATTGTCTCCTTGTGTACAATTGCACACGTCTGCCTCTGTACACGAGCATGTCTGCCCATGTGTGTGTATGTGAAAATGAGAAAGGTGGCTGTGGGATGACCATGCCAAGTTTGATGATGCCCATTTTAACTTTGGGCATGTCCTCTGCTAGCATATGGTCTTAGAAGGTTGGCCAACAATGAACACAGACTGTGGGCCAAAAGAGGGTAGCCACCCCTGCCTGCGATAAACTCCTACTGGGATTTAATGAGCTGAATGGCAAAACAAACTGGATGAAGGGATTAAATAAAAATATACAGATGATTCCTAGGCAATACTTTATCACCAGTTGCTATCTGCACAAGGTGCTTTGTGTCTCAGTTTGTTTGAGGCAAGTGAGACAAAGTGAATCAGGATGACGATGCCTGATAAGAAACCCAATATGTGCCAGAGAGTTCAAATTGTGAATAGTCCTTTGCAATCTTAAAAAGGCTTTATTTGCTCTACTTTCGAGTGCCTCTCTGCTTTTCAGCTGAAAACTCACCGTTCCCTCTGCATAGCTCAATGGAAATAAGGAAACCATATAAATATGAATGGGACCAAGTCTTTCAATAAAGTTGTTTTTCAGTGGTGTGGCTGAAAGGATGAAGGAGAGAGGTATGCTCATAAATCAAGTAACACGAATAGGCTTTTCTATGCTGCTCTTGATCTGTCAGAAAGTGGAAAGCTGGCAACAATTTATCAAATTCTTTCATTTGGTATTGACCTTTGGCCAATACTCTCCAGGGGCTCAACAATTCATGTTTCAATCCAGGCCACAGCCAGAGAGTCGATTTCCTATCTTTCCCTCCACCACACAAATCTAGTATTTATGAGCCGGAAGGCAGTTTCCCCTCTAGCTGGTGAAAGAAGGTCTGAAGCTAATAACCTTTTCCTTTTCCAGTTTCCTTTTGGGGAACAGGACTCAGTTGTCACATTGCGTTATCATGGCCTCAGTCCAGTTAACAGAGATTAATGCAAAGTGTGCTCCCCACTACTCTGCTTCCGTAACGGAGAGAAAAAGGCGAAATAATGAATGGGCAAATGAACACGGCAATGTCATCCATCTGAAATATTGTGAGGGAGCTGACTCAAACCAACGTGGTATGATAACTCAGTCTAATGGTGTACGTAGTAAGAATAATGAATTGCTGTCATAAGCTTATGCAAGCAGCCAAGCTGCCTCTGAATGTATCACTCCTTGATACCTTGAAGACAGAAACAAATAATTTAACCAGGGTGGCAGTAAATCATTTGGTAGTCCCGCCCTGCCAAATGTGGGTATTAAGGCTGCGTGTTAACAGCAAAGTTTGCATGCCCCAGATGCAGCCTGCAAAAACTCCCCATGGAACCTTAAAAAAAGAAGGTGTAAGTATGGAAAGAAGCAATGTCCCCGCAGGCACATAATTTGCGCATTCCAAATCTGGCTTCCTTACAGTGCTGAGCTTGCCCTTGGTTGGAAATGTCAGCTTTCTGAGCAAATAAAAGCCAGAGCATCGCTCATTAATAGAAACATGCAAAAATGCTGGAGCAGAGAAAGGAAGATGAACCGGGGATGGGAGAGAGGGTAATGGGTGAGTTTGTATTCTTTCTCAGGGGCAAAATATGGGAGCTGTATATACTAGTAAATATCAATGGTTCTCCCTGGGGATTCCTCAAGGAATTTAATTGGCTGCTTTCCTCATCACCCCCACTTTAAACCTCAGTTTTGCAATGAGACTAGGCATAGCGCGGTAGAATCCATATGGCAGCTAACATGTGATGAACTCCCAGACCACCGTGTGCTATGCAGGAAAGACTTTTGCAGCTTGCCCAAAGGGTAGTGGCTACTTTTGCACGCATGAGAACAACTCACTTCAAATGCAGCAACCACTGACTACAAACCCCATGAGGATATAGCATGGCTCGGTGGTAGATCCAATGCTTTGCATACAGAAGATCTCAGGTCCAATCTTGGATTCTCAGATTCAAAGGCTCAGGGGTAGAGATGGGGGAATCTGTCCATTTTGGTCCCTCCCTTTTCCAATGTTAAAAGTTGAGTTCTCCACATTTCCACATCAGTTTGCAATTTATTAAAAAATAAAAAAATAGTCCTCATGAAAATTCATCAGCATTGTAGTGCAAAGTTCTATTATACACATGTTCACATTTTTGTATGTGAACATTTTGCGTGTCTAATATACATTTTTGCAAAGTAAATTTCCCCAGTACAATGCATTTTGTATGTTATTTTCACCAATAGATGCATTTCATGTATACTTTACCCATGCATATGCATTTTTGCACACATTACTTGGATAAATGCATTACACAACTGTACCTAGCCATCTTTAAATGCAATGTGAATCAAATTTCCTTCCCTGTCCCTATGTAGGGAGCAGGTGATGGTAAAGACCTCTGTCTAACAGCCTTGAGAGTCACAGCCACCTAGAGTAGAGTGGACAATACTGGGTTAAATGTTCCCTATAATCTACAGTATCTTTGACCAAAACCCACATATGTGAACACATCCAGGACCTTTGTAATAAGAAGTGTGATGATGCAAGGGGAATCAGGAAGGCTTTATGTGAAATTTGTGACAATTAGAAGGCAAACAGATTTCACGGAATTCCACTTGCAGGGCATTCCCATCCCTATGCATAACTGAAGGAACTGTAGGTAATGTATCGTATCTATGACTGAAACACAGGCTATCTTACACTTGATACTTCTGTAAGTAGCTGCTGTACAGGTGTGGCAGTGGCACATTGATCGTTCCTTTGTACAAAAGAAGTAAGTGGCGTTAGTTAAAGGTGTTTTTAAGCACCAAAACATTAAGAACACAACAATAATCATTTTAGTGGAGATTTTAAACACAAGAAGGTTATTTCTCAAAACAAGTCATGCCAGACAAATCACATTTCTTTTTCTTTTGGTACCCTCTGGTGGATCAGAGGCATGTTGTGGATATTGTGTCTTATCAGAAAGGGTTGAGGTACTTGGGTATGTTTAGCCTGAAGAGGACACTGAGAGGGGATATGATGGTCATCTTCAAACATCTCAGTGGCTGTCATATAGAGGATGGAGCAAACTTGTTTTCTCCTGCTCCAGAGGCAAGGATCCCAACCATTGGTTTCAAGTTACAAGAAAGGAGATTTGAACTAAATATCAGGAAGAACTCTCTGACAGTAAGAGCTGTTTGACAGTGGAACAGATTCTCTCAGGAGGTTGTGGACCTCCCTTCCTTGGAGGTTTTTAAGCAGAGGTTGGATGGTCATCTGTCATGGATGCTTTAGTCGGTATTCCTGCATTGCAAGGAGCTGGACTAGAGGACCCTCAAGGTCCCTTCCAACTTTACAATTATGTGATTTTCCTTCACTTTCCTTACTTTTTATGTTTCTGGCTGTTGTCTACTAATATATACATTTATGCAATTTTTTTGGGGGGGGGGCGTTTGTCAATGTTAGACACCAATTCCATGGAAAAAAGAAAAGTGATTGAGTGAGAATCTGTGAGCTGCCAGCACATGTGAAATTGTTTCATCCTGAAACAATATTGAGCTGCTGGAAAAGAATGATGGAATCCAGCAGATTACCTCTGAAGGGATGCCAAAACATCTGTTCAAAATAAGTGTTTTTCTAACTTAGCTGAAGATGTTTGTACAAGAATGCACAGTAAAAGAGTTCTTAAAACAAAGCAGGGAAAGGAGAACAGCAATAAATCCAGTAGTAATATACAGCAGAGCAAGACAAAGAGTGACACAAAGCTGGCTATTATAGCAGTTGCTGCAAGCTGGTGGTTCCTCAAGGTTTCCAGACCTCCTAAGTGTAAATGATGCTTCATCAGGAACAAGATTCCCCATGTATGTCCTGTAGGGAAGGCAGCCCCATGAATACAAAGAAATATTTGAGAAGAAAAGGAGCAGCTCAAGCCAGGGGGCTCATGCCAGCAGCTCCTGAAGAGGCCACCAACAACCTGAGTAAACTCTGTCCTCTACCACCCTAGTGGATATTTAAACGGCAGTGAGCCCCGAGGGAAGGATAGAACAGGACTGCCAATGGCCTGAGAGAATTCTGCTTCTTTATCGTTTGTTATTTGCCTTTGTTTTAGTGTTTTAAACAGTTAGCTGCCTTGGTTGCCTTGAAGAAATGTGGTATAGTATACACACACATAGCAATCCTAGCCTTGCCTAGGGAATCAGCACAAGAGCCAGTGCTGCATCCAAAGTCTTGCTGGGTTCTGCTGGTCTGGACAGAAAGGATGGGGGACTGGTTTTCATTGGCTTTCTTTTCTTATGTCAGATCCAGGTGTCCTTACTTGGCAATGGGCCAGCATATGATCCAGTGGGTCCTTGCCTTACCCAACTCTGCTTCTGTCCCCAAATGCCCCATTTCAGAGTCCTACACTGGCTACTGCTGGTGGACTCCTGCCTGCTTGGGCTGAATCATCTCTGTGCATTTGGGGGCAATTACAACTACAGGCATCTGATGCAGCTAGAGGCAGATGCAGAGGCCATGCGATGAACTTGTGCCGGATGCTCTTCAGTGCTAATTTCAGACCCTGTTCCTGTTTGTAGACCCAAGCATTAGGACAGCACCAGTGGTTTTGCTGATCTACCACATGATTTCTCTCTCCAGTTCTGCTTGGTTGTGAACTGATACATACCTGATGCACAGCTCCACACAGCAAACACAACCATGGGGCGATAACAAGGATCTCTTGTGCTCTTGGCAAGGAGCTGTATCACCACCCCCTCCCCTGAGAAAAAAACCACACACTTTACTGCAATAGTTACATTAGAAAGTAGGACATTTTACACGACCCAAGTACTTGAAGTATAATGGAAGTTCTGTTTGTGGCCTTAGATCAGGCACAGGCAAACCTGGCCCTCCAGATGTTTTGGGACAACAACTCCCATCATCCCTAGCTAACAGGACCAGTGGTCAGGGATGATGTGAGTTGTAGTCCCAAAACATCTGGAGGGCCGAGTTTGCCTATGCCTGTACTAAACCATGGCGATCTCTGTGGGAATGTGCTGTAGGAATGCACCCAATCTTCCAAATAAGCAACATGCAGATGTGCCCTAAGAGAGGACTGTGACTCAAAAGTGCTTCAGAAACAGCAATGAGCACGGCCCAAGCAAGTCAATACAGGACTATGTGACTGTTTTGGTTTGAGGCGGCAGTAGCAGCCACATATTGAAAGTAATTATTCCATTCTTCTTGGATCAGGTGAAGCCTCAGCGGGAACGCAGAGTCCAATTTTAAACTCCTTTCATTTTAAAGAACAAGGCTGACTGGCTGGAAAGTCTCCAGAGGAACGGAAACATATTAAGAAGGAAGGAACTGTAAAGGAACTTTGAAGGAACAAGGTATCATTCACCAAGATGGCAGTGGAACATTTTTCAGCACCTGAATAATTTAGGTTGCGGCAGAAATATGAGAGGTGAAAACAATGTGTATAGTCCAGCAAACAATTAAGTACCAACGCCTCCAGAAATCCACAGTGAGTCTTGGCCTGGTTTCACACGCGATGGATATTGCTTCATTCTACAACCCAGCTGCGAACATCCAATGGAGGGCAAGGCCTTCCAGTAACAATCAGGAGCACAGCTATCCCACTTTCAGCAGGAGGGCTGGCAAATGACTTATGGGAGAGAAATGTAATTTACCTGTCTGCACATTAAATAGTTGCGCCAGGGGTGAAACTGGCTTTCCTTTTTTATATTGCAGAAACTGAGGGTGATGCTCAGCAGTCAAAGCCAGCAAAACCCATGTCATCAAAGGGATATGAGCATTAACCCCTCAGGAAAGGGGAGCAATATCGGGCATGGAAATGAAAAGTGCTTTTTATATTTTGATTGGACACTGGCTTTTCTGAATCCATTTTTTCTCCCCAGGGATGATAATAAACGTGCAATTTTGGCTGTTTCCATAAGCCCACAGGGCTCTGCAAAATGAAACTCACTCCAAAATATAATAGATCAACCTATTGGGAGATGCTGCAGTTAGTCTTGGTTGGAAGCAGTCTGTGCATTGAATCTTTGTATTTACTGCTGAGAATGCAAAATAAAATGAGAGGGACAAGTCTTAAGATTTTCAACTGAACCCGAGTTAAAATAAAGCACCAATGAGTTTAGTTTCAACCACAGTCATCTCTAGAGGTATGTAGATATATACCTACATATATCATGCACCCTCCCAAAAGTTGTCAAAGTGCATACAAAAATTGATCAACATTTAAGGCTGCAATCTTATGCACAATTAGATGGGAATACAGTGGTACCTCGGGTTAAGAACGTAATTCGTTCTGGAGGTCCATTCTTAACCTGAAACTGTTCTTAACCTGAGGTACCACTTTAGCTAATGGGGCCTCCCGCTGCTGCTGCACCGCTGCTGCACGATTTCTGTTCTTATCCTGAAGCAAAGTTCTTAACCCGAGGTACTATTTCTGGGTTAGCGGAGTCTGTAACCTAAAGCGTCTGTAACCTGATGCGTCTGTATCCTGAGGTACCACTGTATGTGATAGTCATTGAGATGGCCTGTAAACACTCCAGATGTTGTTGGGTTACAATTTCCATCATCACTGGCCATTGGTCATGCTGGCCTAGACTGATGGAAGTTGGAAGGAAGATTTCCTACCCCTTGTGTAAAACATATCAATTACAGATTTCATCCTTTTCTCTACCTTGAGCAGGATGTATTCTTTCTGCTTTTATAAAATTCATGTAAAGGGCATCATTCTTATTTGTGGCTTTCCACAGTTTCTGATAACTACTCAAAAGTTAACAAAGTTCATACTAACAGAGCTGCAATCCAAGTGGGAATTGGGTGTTGTGGGTTGCATGAATGGAGTTCCACTTGCACAACTTGACTTTCACTTCCTCTCTTCTCCCTGCACAACCCCAGTACCTGTTTTGGAGGAATCACCAACCCTCTGGAGCAGATTTTGTGGTTGCACAGGGTTTTTTAGGGTAGAGCAGCAAGTGGTTGCTTTGCACAAGTGGAAGTCTGCTGCATGGTTGGAACAGCATTGCTGTTTCATCCAATGTCCTTACCACCAATGGTCTAGTGTGCTCCATGAGTACAACTACCTGGTTCTCCCATCTGACATTTTCTCTTTTTTTTTTTAAATCAATTTTTATTAAGATTTTTAAACATAAATGCAAATATAATAAACAATGTAACATATATCATAACATAATTTCTTAGCTTCTTTGGACTCCCTCGCGTCTTCCGCTCCCACTTGCATCTTTGTCAATTCTTGCCCGCAATTTATCATCTTGTTTACATTCTTATATCCCATTCATTTAGAATATAATCTAATAGTTCTCCCAAAGGTTTAAGATTTTCCCTCAATCTCACTTATCATCCTAATTGCATCTAATTTAGTGGTGGTCAATTATTTATGATCTAGCCTCCATCTTAACATTCAACCAAATTACAATGCTTTTTAAAGTAAATCTTAAATTTCTTCCAATCTTCTTCAACCTTCTCTTCTCCCAGGTCTCGGATTCTGCCGGTCATCTCGGCCAGTTCCATATAGTCTATCAGTTGCATCTGCCACTCTTCCAGTGTGGGTAGATCTTGAGTTTTCCAGTGCTTAGCGATGAGTATCCTTGCTGCCGTTGTTGCATACATAAAAAATGTTCGGTCCTTCTTTAACACCTTCTGGTCGACAATACCCAAAAGGAAGGCCTCTGGTTTCTTAGTAAAGGTATACTTAAATACCTTTTTCAACTCATTATATATCATTTCCCAAAAGGCCTTCACTCTCGGGCAAGTCCACCAGAGGTGAAAGAATGTTCCATCATTTTCTTTACATTTCCAACATTTGTTATCAGACAAATGGTATATTTTGGCAAGTTTAACTGGGGTCATGTACCATCTATATATCATTTTCATTACATTTTCCTTCAAAGCATTACATGCAGTGAAGTTCAGCCCGTTGGTCCACAACCTTTCCCAGTCCTCAAACATGATATTATGCCCTATATCCTGTGCCCACTTTATCATGGCCGATTTAACCATTTCATCTTGTGTATTCCATTTTAACAGCAAGTTGTACATTCTTGAAAGTATCTTAGTCTTAGGTTCTAACAGTTCTGTTTCCAATTTCGATTTCTCCACCTGGAACCCTAACTTTTTGTCATTTTTGAAAACTTCATTAATCTGAGCGTAATGTAACCAGTCTCACACTTTGTCCTTAATTTTCTCCAAACTCTGCAATTTCCAATTGTCTCCATCTTTTTCTAATATTTCCCAATATTTTGGCCATTTGGCCTCCATATTGGGTCTTTTTCGGGCCTTAGCTTCCAGCGGTGAAAGCCACCTTGGAGTTTTATTTTCCAATAAGTCTTTATATTTTGTCCAGACATTAAACACTGCTTTTCTGACAATATGGTTCTTAAAGGCCTTATTGATCTTAACCTTGTCATACCATAAATATGCATGCCAACCAAAAGCATTGTTAAAACCTTCCAGATCCAATACATCAGTGTCTTCGAGAAGTAGCCAATCTTTTAGCCAGCAAAAAGCTGCGGCCTCATAGTACAACTTTAGGTCTGGCAGGGCAAAGCCCCCTCTTTCTTTCGCATCAGTTAATATCTTAAACTTAATTCTGGGCTTTTTGCCCTGCCAGACAAACTTAGAAATATCTCTCTGCCACTTCCGGAAGCACTCCGTCTTGTCCACAATCTGCAATGTTTGGAACAAAAACAACATTTTTGCCAATACATTCATCTTGATAGCAGCAATTCGGCCTAGCAAAGAAAGTTTCAATTTTGTCCAACTATCTAAGTCTCTCTTAATTTCTGACCAACATTTTTCATAATTATGCTTAAAAAGACTCAGATTTTTTGCTGTTATGTTTACCCCAAGGTACTTTACTTTTTTAACCACATTTAGTTCTGTCTCTTTCTGAAACCGTTCTGACTCTGTATCTGTCCAGTTTTCCCCCAATACCTTAGTTTTCTGTTTGTTTAATTTAAATCCCGCCACAATTGTAATACTCTTTTCGTACTAGATTCTGGCTCCTGCAGGGTCAAGACTAGGTCATCTGCGAAAGCTTTAAGTTTATATTGTTTCTCTCCGACCTGAATTCCTTCCACCAACCGGTCCCCTCTAATCATATTCAAGAGCACCTCCAGAACCGAAATAAATAGCAAAGGGGAAATAGGGCAGCCTTGTCGTGTTCCTTTTTCGATTTTAAACTCTTCTGTAACCACATTGTTGACTATCAATTTAGCCTTTTGCTCTGAATATATTGCATCAATCCCATTCTCAAAACCCCGTCCCACTCCCATTTCTTTTAAATTTCCCTTCATAAATTTCCAGGAAATATTGTCAAAGGCCTTCTCCGCATCTATAAAAATTAACACTGCTTTTGTATTTATATCTGTTTGCAAAAGTTCCAAGATGTCAATAATGTTCCTTGTATTAGCAAACAAGTGTCTACCTGGGAGAAAGCCTGCCTGGTCCTTGTAAATTACTTCATTTAAAACTTTTTAAAGTCTACTTGCCAAAATGTCTGCAAATATTTTGTAATCCACATTTAAAAGAGAGATGGGACGATAGTTCTTAAGTTGTGTCTTTTCAGCTTCCGATTTTGGTATCAATGTGATAAAGGCTTCCTTCCACGATTCCGGCGCCCTCTTCCCCTCCATAATTTCATTGCTAACCTCCATCAGTGGTTGTATCAAATAGTCTTTTAATGTCTTATAATACTTGGAGGTCAGCCCATCTGGAGATTTGCCCATTTGCATGTTCTGAATGGCTTGTTCAATCTCTTGTCGTGTTATTTTGCAGTTCAGGATTGATCTATTTTCTTGTGACAATTTTGGTAGCCCATTTTTTCCCAGAAATTGTTTAATCTCGACCTCGTCTTGCGGCCCTTGAGTGTATAACTGGAAGCACTTTCTAATATCCACAGGGTTCTGAATATTTCTTCCTTCAATCTCTAAATTTGTAACTGTATTTAGTTTTTGTCTCCTCTTCAGCTGCCAAGCTAGCAGTTTTCCACATTTGTTCGCCGATTCAAAAGTTTTTTGTTTCATTAATTTAATCTTCCACTCTATTTCCTGATTTATCAATTTAGAATATTGGGCTTGATGAAGTTTAATTTCTTTCAGAGTCGGCTGTGACTTCGGATTTGATCTTAACTTCTTCTCTAATTCTTTAATTTTCTCCAAGATTTTGTCTTTCCTCTCATTTTGTATCCTTTTCTTTACAGCATTCTGTTGAACCAGGAACCCCCTCATCACAGCCTTACTTGCATCCCAGATGATTCTTTTTTCCACCGTAGTGTTCAAATTTATCTCAAAATAATCTTTCAAAACTTTTTGGGCCTTCTTAATAATCTCCTGATCTCTAAACAAATTGTCATTCATCTTCCATCTAAAGGAGCCGGTTGGTAGTAGTCTCATGTCCATCTTTAGTGCATTATGGTCGGAGCAGGTCTTTGGGCAGATTTCCACCTTTCTAACCTTAGGTGCCAGACCTCTAGATATCCATATTTGGTTGATTCTTGTCCAAGTCAGCTGGGCTTCAGAGAAGAATGTTCCCTCTCTTCCCAAGGGTTTCTTCATTCTCCAAATGTCAATCAAGTCCATATTGTCAGTCATTTCAAAAAAAGTCTTTGGTAGTCTGCCATCTTTTGTAACATTTTGACTTTGTGACTTATCCATGTTAGTTGATACGACCCCATTCATATCTCCCATCATAATGATGTTATCATAGTCCAGATAATCCAGCATAGTCTCATGCAGCTTCTTGTAAAATTCCGATTTCCCCTCGTTTGGTGCATAAATTCCTAATATCAAGATCTTCTCTCCTTGATGTTGTATCTCAATTGCTAAAATTCTTCCATATTCATCTTTAAATAAAAGTTTAGGTGACAGGCTCTCTTTTGCATATATCACCACCCCTCTCTTCTTTACTCTATCCGAAGATATAAATTCCTGGCCAAGTCTTTTATTTATTAACACTTTTCTGTGGAGCCTAATCACGTGAGTTTCTTGTAGGCAAATAATATCCAATTGTTCCTTTTTTAATATGTGGAAAATTTTCCTCCTTTTTTCCGGAATATTACAGCCATTTATATTCCAACTCAAAAGTTGCAGAGACATCCTGAATAAATCTGGTTATTTTCCTGGGGGTGGTGTCTTATTCGCTGGATCTTCCGGTTCCAAGGGTGCAGGTACCGCTGGTGCTCCAGGCCCAGAGGGTGATTCAATTCCTTTTTGAAGGTCCTCTCCGTATGCAGTCAAAAATTTATCTCTATCTTCCAATGTTCTGATTTTGACCTTCTTCCCTCTAAAAGTGAAGGATAATCCTTGGGGGAACTCCCACCTGAAGATAATTGAATTGCTCCTCAACAATCTAACCAATTCGAGGTAGCCAGATCTAAGGTCCAGCAGTTGTTTAGGAATATCCTTGTAAATTTCAATTCTTTTGTCCGAAATGTCCAGTGACTTTCCATAGTGTAGGCCCAAAATCTTATCCCTTTCCTCCTTTGATCTCAATATTATCAAACAGTCTTTGGGTTTCTCTTTCTTTATAAGTCTTCCAAGCCTAAAAGCTGATACGATTTTAAAGTCCTTTTCCTCTAAGTTCCAAAACTTGGAAAGTTCTTTGGTCAAAAACTCAGCTAAGTTGCCTTCTTCCACTTCTGGTATCGACCTTATCCTTAAGTTACTCTCCCGATTCCGCAGTTCTGTCATAGAAAGATAAGTCTGATGTTCATCTACTTGTTTACGGAGTGGTCTTACCTCTTGTTCCAAAATTCCAAGTCTTTGACTAGTATCCTCAGCCAATTTCCGATTTTCTGCTATGGCCCCCGTCAATTCTCCAATTGCTTGTGCGTTCTGTGATACTTGTCCAGTTAGTCTATTTAAACATTCTGTGTTTTGATCAATTTTAGCTGTTTGCTCATCAGCTTTCTTATCCAAAGATTCCACTCTCTTATCCAGAGATTCCAATTTTTCATAAATTTTCTCTAAAATAGAAGCAGTTGCTCCTGAGGCCATATCTACTAATTGTAATTGCTCAATTTCTTCCTCCCCTGCTTTTGGCAGAGAAGCAGCTTTTTCCTCTGAAGGCAAAGTAGGTACAGATGATCTACGTGCCTGGGAAGCTGCGGTTAAAGTTGTTAAAGTTGTTTGTCTGGTTCTTGGTCCCTTTTTTCTAGCGCCACTCATTCCAGAGTTATCTAAGAGTCAAGGTCAAGCTGAGTTGTTCCCATGAGAAAACAACAGCCCAGATGGTAACAGTCAAGCAGGAGGCCGGGAAAAGGAAAGTAAAATAATGTCACTGCTGTAAATCCAAAATCCTCTAGGGGGAGCTTAAAATGTCTTTTGGGAAGAGATCAATTCTAATAAAATTGTTAAAATCAAGTTTTAAGTCCAGGAACCTTCAATAACAGGTTTTAAGCAGAGTTAGTATTAGCGCCACATTGTTTCAAACAGAGCATACTGGTATTTCAGATGATGCTTCAAAGTAGCAAGTCCAAACTCCCTCAGATTGTTGCAATTTTTGATTCAAAGTAACCAAATCTGCAAACTGACAGCTCAGTTACTCAGGCAGCTCCAGCACCTGGGTTTCTTACTCAAATTATATTTCCAAATAGAAGAAAGGTATCACGATGCAAGTATAGAACATAAGATCAAATGCTTAGAATCCTTATTCGCTTACAGAAAAAGTTCAGTGGTTGCTCAGATCAATTAGGTTAAAAGTTCTTTCTTTACCTCCACTCCTCCAGCTCTTTGCTTTGAAGTTCAATGACAGCGGAAGACGGACTTCCTGTTTTTCGTCACTCCGCTTTCAGCCTAATTCAATAGATTTTAGTCTCCAATTTAATAAAGTCCTTCTTTACTCACGGGTTGTTGCTTTTCCACATCAGAAAGTTTCAGGAAAAAAGGTCAACGCTCACCGGCAGCAGCAGCGCAGCTTCACTCTGTAGCTTGCGAAACGACCCACAGCGCCGCTACCCCCTCCCTGTTCCGGAGCCCCTTACGGGGTTCCTTCAACGTTTCAGGGGTTGCTTCCAGCGCCCGCCGGGTTCCGAGACCACAGGCTTTTACTGCCTGTGGGTTTCGGAAGTGGGTCTCTGCTCCCATTTGACATTTTCTCAAGGCATGGAGGTTAGGGAAATGGAATTAAAAGGATGGATGCGAAGCTGAGAGCGGGTTCAGTAGTGTAGCCTAAGGCTGGTCCTTCCATGAAGCAGAGTGAAATACCTGCCTCAGGCGGCAAATTCTGAGGGGTGGAAAGTAGCTAGAAATGTATGCCCCTCAAACTATTTAAATAGTTCAGCTGGAATACCATCACTTCCACTGGCCTTGTTATTTGCAGTGCTTTCTAAGGCCCATTTGACTTCACTCTCCAGGATGTCTGGCTCAAGGTCAGCAACCACACTACCTGGGGTATATGAGACATCCGTTTCTTTCTGGTATAATTCCTCTGTGTATTCTTGCCACCTCTTCTTGATGTCTTCTGCTTCTGTTAGGTCCTTTCCACTTTTGTCCTTTATTATGGAAATCTTTGTACGAAATGTTCCTTTCATATCTCCAACTTTCTTGAACAGATCTCTGGTTCTTCCCATTCTATTGCTTTCCTCTATTTCTTTGCATTGCTTGTTTAAGAAGGTCTTCTTGTCTCTCCTTGCTATTCTTTGGAAATCTGCATTCAATTTCCTGTATGTTTCACGATCTCCCTTGCATTTTGCTTGCCTTCTCTCCCCCGCTATTTGTAAGGCCTCATTGGACAGCCACTTTGCTTTCTTGCATTTCCTTTTCATTGGGATGGTTTTCGTTGCTGCCTCCTGTATAATGTTACGAGCCTCCATCCATAGTTCTTCAGGCACTCTGTCCACCAAATCTAAATCCTTAAACCTGTTCCTCACTTCCACTGTGTATTCATAAGGGATTTGACTTAGATTGTATCTTACCGGCCCAGTGGTTTTTCCTACTTTCTTCAGTTTAAGCTTGAATTTTGCTATAAGAAGCTGATGATCTGAGCCACAGTCAGCTCCAGGTCTTGTTTTTGCTGACTGTATAGAGCTTCTCCATCTTTGGCTGCAGAGAATATAATCAATCTGATTTCGATGCTGCCCATCTGGTGATGTCCATGTGTAGAGTCGTCTCTTGTGTTGTTGGAAAAGCGTGTTTGTGATGACCAGCTTGTTCTCTTGACAGAACTCTATTAGCCTTTGCCCTGCTTCGTTTTGATCTCCAAGGCCAAACTTGCCAGTTGTTCCTTTTATCTCTTGACTCCCTACTTTAGCATTCCAATCCCCTATAATGAGAAGAACATCCTTCTTTGGTGTCACTTCTATAAGGTGTTGTAAGTCTTCATAGAATTGGTCAATTTCAGTTTCTTCCGCACCAGTAGTTGGTGCATAAACTTGGATTACTGTGATGTTAAAAGGTCTGCCTTGGATTCGTATCGAGATCATTCTATCATTTTTGAGATTGCATCCCAGTACAGCTTTTGCCACTCTTTTGTTGACTATGAGGGCCACTCCATTTCTTTTACGGGTTTCTTGCCCACAGTAGTAGATATGATGGTCATCCGAACTGAATTCACCCATTCCTGTCCATTTTAGTTCACTGATGCCCAGGATGTCAATATTTATTCTTGCCATCTCATTTTTGACCACCTCCAACTTACCCATGTTCATGGTTCTTACATTCCAGGTTCCTATGCAATATTTTTCTTTACAGCATTGGACTTTCCTTTCGCTTCCAGGCATATCCGCAACTGAGCGTCCTTTCGGCTTTGGCCCAGCCGCTTCATCAGCTCTGGATCTACTTGTACTTGCCCTCCGCTCTTCCCCAGTAGCATGTTGGACGCCTTCCGACCTGAGGGGCTCATCTTCCAGCGTCATAACTTTTATATGCCTGTTGTCTTTGTCCATGGAGTTTTCTTGGCAGGGATACTGGAGTGGCTTGCCGGTTCCTCCTCCAGGTGGATCACGTTTGGTCAAAACTCTCCACTATGACCTGTTCATCTTGGGTGCCCTGCTCGGCATAGTTCATAGCTTCTCTGAGTTCTTCAAGCCCCTTCGCCACGGCAAGGCAGTGATCCATGAACTATTTAAAATTTTAAAAGATGATGCTGTTAAGGTGCTACACTCAATATGCCAGCAAGTTTGGAAAACTCAGCAGTGGCCAGAAGATTGGAGAAGATCAGTCTACATCCCAATCCCAAAGAAGGGCAGTGCCAAAGAATGCTCCAACTATCGCACAATTGCACTAATTTCTCACGCTAGCAAGGTTATGCTTAAAATTCTACAAGGAAGGCTCAAGCAGTATGTGGACCGAGAACTCCCAGAAGTGCAAGCTGGATTTAGAAGAGGCAGAGGAACCAGAGACCAAATTGCAAACATGCGCTGGATTATGGAGAAAGCTAGAGAGTTCCAGAAAGACATTTACTTCTGCTTCATTGACTATGCAAAAGCCTTTGACTGTGTCGACCATGGCAAACTATGGCAAGTTCTTAAAGAAATGGGAGTGCCTGATCACCTCATCTGTCTCCTGAGAAATCTCTATGTGGGACAAGAAGCTACAGTTAGAACTGGATATGGAACAACTGACTGGTTCAAAATTGGGAAAGGAGTACGACAAGGCTGCATTTTGTCTCCCTGCTTATTTAACTTATATGCAGAATTCATCATGCGAAAGGCTGGGCTGGATGAATCCCTAGCCGGAATTAAGATTGCCGGAAGAAATATCAACAACCTCAGATATGCAGATGACACAACCTTGATGGCAGAAAGTGAGGAGGAATTAAAGAACCTTTTATTGAGGGTGAAAGAGGAGAGTGCAAAATATGGTCTGAAGCTCAACATCAAAAAAACGAAGATCATGGCTACTGGTCCCATCACCTCCTGGCAAATAGAAGGGGAAGAAATGGAGGCAGTGAGGGATTTTACTTTCTTGGGCTCCATGATCACTGCAGATGGTGACAGCAGCCACGAAATTAAAAGACGCCTGCTTCTTGGGAGAAGGGCAATGACAGGCCTAGACAGCATCTTGAGAAGTAGAGACATCACCTTGCCAACAAAGGTCCGTATAGTTAAAGCTATGGTTTTCCCAGTAGTGATGTATGGAAGTGAGAGCTGGACCATAAAGAAGGCTGATCGCCGAAGAATTGATGCTTTTGAATTATGGTGCTGGAGGAGACTCTTGAGAGTCCCATGGACTGCAAGAAGATCAAACCTCTCCATTCTGAAGAAAATCAGCCCTGAGTGCTCACTGGAAGCACAGATTGTGAAGCTGAGGCTCCAGTACTTTGGCCACCTCATGAGAAGAGAAGACTCCCTGGAGAAGACCCTGATGTTGGGAAAGATAGAGGGCACAAGGAGAAGGGGGCGACAGAGGATGAGATGGTTGGATAGGGTTTTCGAGGTTACCAGCATGAGTCTGACCAAGCTGCGGGGAGCAGTGGAGGACAGGAGTGCCTGGTGTTCTCTGGTCCATGGGGTCACGAAGAGTCGGACACGACTAAACGACTAAACAACAACAACAAACTATTTAGCTTGCTGCCCTAGGGTGCAGTGGAGGACTTTGTTCCAACACCAGTGCTGAAGTAAGAGTCTAGTCTAGTCAGATTTTGTGTATATCTTGTCCTTTGCCTCAGGCAGCAAAATGGTCACGCTTGGTGAACCCCCACTAACTTACTTTTAATCACATGGAAAAGGGATGTGGGAGGCGCTGTGGTTTAAACCACTGAGCCTCTTGGGCTTGCTGATCGGAAGGTCGGTGGTTTGAATCCCCACAATGGAGTGAGCTCCCGTTGCTCTGTCCCAGCTCCTACCAACATAGCAGTTTGAAAGCATGCTAGTGCAAATAGATAAATAGGTACTGCTGTGGTGGAAAGGTAAACAGCGTTTCTGTGCACTCTGGTTTCCATCACAGTGTTCCGTTGCACCAGAATCGGTTCAGTTACGCTGGTCACATTACCTGGAAAGCTGTCTGTGGACAAACACTGGCTCCCTCGGCCTGAAGTGAGATGAGCGCCACAACCCCATAGTCGTCTTTGACTGGACTTAACTGTCCAGGAGTCCTTTACCTTACCTTTTTTACCTTTAATCACATGGAACCCCTTCACATACATAATGCACAAAGCGGGGGTTATGTATGGGATCCAGAATTTTAACACAATTTCATTGAAGTAATGAGAGAAAATAAGAACCTTGAGGTGAACCCTAAAAGGCTAATGGTTCACAAAGAGGCCTGTGACCTAGGCACACAGACTACCTGCTGAATATCAGAGACAGAAGCTATTCATTGGAATGCTGGAATGCCTAACAACTGCAAATCTCAATCCATTTTACATATATGGGTCAGTGATAACTCAATAAATTGTGCTGCAAATCTTAGGCAATCTTATTTAAAGGGAATTTCTTTCTACTGATGTCAATGGATTTTACATGTATACATAGCTCACTATTACTGTCAGCTGGTAGACTAAATGACCAGAGGGCAAGGACAATGACATTTCTGATCAAGAATGCTTCCAAATTTCATTTAAAATCACTAACTTTGTAGTGAATTTAGTAGCACAAGATTAATTTTTGGGGTGTGTGTGTATAATCCCAGGATACAATGATGCTGAGGTTGGTTGAAATCAGCAGGATGGGAACTTGGGCAATTCTTTATGGAATGTAATTACTCTTGTAAAAAAGAAAAGCATATACCGTATTTTTCGCTCTATAACACGCACCCGACCATAACACGCACATAGTTTTTAGAGGAAAATCCGTAGGCATGCCACCCGTAGGCATTCCCTCCATAACACGCACAGACATTTCCCCTTACTTTCTAGGAGGAAAAAAGTGAGTGTTATGGTGCAAAAAATACGGTACTTCATTTCATGGGAAAAGGATTACTCTGTACTAAGTGTTGAACTATATAAACGAAGATTTGCTGCTATCCACATCAACATACTGAAGGTATTTCAAAAACCTTTGCAATTTTATGTTTGCACAATGAATAGAAATGCAATATCCAACCTGGGTTTTCAAGCAGATTGGGACAATGTGATAGATAATATTCTGCCTCTGGTTTTAAGAAAATGATTCAATTCCTAATAAACCATCTC
Source organism: Podarcis cretensis (assembly GCF_951804945.1). Taxonomy (NCBI): domain Eukaryota; kingdom Metazoa; phylum Chordata; class Lepidosauria; order Squamata; family Lacertidae; genus Podarcis; species Podarcis cretensis. Next base: position 65,822,014 of record NC_137171.1, on the reverse strand, counting down.
TGAGCAGTTTGTGTGTCCTGGCAGATTTTGATCCTGCAGCTCTTATACTTTCAGAAAATGTAAATGATGAATGTACAGCCCAATTATATTTAAGCAGCATGTCAAGTTGCACCCATGAGACAGAGAGCGGGAAGAAGAAGAAGAAGAAGAAGAAGAAGAAGAAGAAGAAGAAGAAGAAGAAAGAGAGAGAGAGAGAGAGAGAGAGAGAGAGAGAGAGAGAGAGATGGAGAGAACCTGCTCTAGGAATATTGAACATAACACAGCCTTTCTTGGAGAGTGGCACTCTGCCAGAAATACATGCAGAACTTTCAAACATTTAAAGAGGCAGTGCATCACAGCCTCAGTTTCAGCTGGAGAGCCATGATGTTACTAATTACAGCACTAATTTAAAAAATCATGTTCTGTGCACAGAAACTCCTGAATAGGAAAGAAACAATTTATGCAAATCAAATCCATTATCTGAACTATTTGCACTGCTCTGCCTAGTAATTAATTTAATTAGTGTTAACATACTAGGAATAAATTGTGCTGCTTACTTCATGTTCTATCAAGTCAACAGTAGACAGCAACTACTCTGGAAGGAGGCATTGGCCCAGCAGTAGCATGTAAACCATCATAGATAAGTGACAATAAGCTTAAGTCGAATGCCACATGGAAATGTATTGGGCATTATTTATGATGACATTCAGTACTTAACTGGCTGTTGTGTTTATATTAGCAGTCTATGCAGCAATGCACCAATAGGCTGTGTAGGACTAAACTGTTCCCTTTATCCTCTTTTAGATTAATGGCACAATTCACTGTCACTTTCAACATAATTTTAAAGCCCTATTAAGGATACATTTCCAAGAGCTGCCCAAAGGGAAATTCAAGCCAGATGGATGAGTTTGTGATTATTTGCACTCTGGAACATAAATATATTTTTAGATGTCTTTTTTTATAGTTAAGGTAAAGACCCATACAACCTAGGCCACCATACTGGGGCTTAATGCTATCATAGTCTGATTCACCTGCTCACCCACTTTTATCACATCAAACGGTATTAAGTGGTTTCTGTTGGTCAAATTGTATAGTCACAAGGGGCCCTTCCAGACCTTACTTGTGAGAGCCAGTGTGGTGTAGTGGTTAAGAGCGGTAGTCTCGTAATCTGGGGAACTGGGTTCGCGTCTCCGCTCCTCCACATGCAGCTGCTGGGTGACCTTGGGCCAGTCACACTTCTTTGAAGTCTCTCAGCCTCATTCACCTAACAGAGTGTTTGTTGTGGGGGAGGAAGGGAAAGGAGAATGTTAGCCGCTTTGAGACTCCTTAAAGGGAGTGAAAGGCAGGATATCAAATCCAAACTCCTCCTCCTCTTCTGTAGGTTTACACCTGTGTGCTAGTACTAGAAACACAATATTCTGTCCATCATGGGAAAGGGGAATAGCCTCACTGTGGAATTAAAGCAATATTTCTGCTTATTATTTGTTTTTCAGTAAGGAGAGAAGTGCGCTTCCTAGTTGGAGAGGTAAACAGCATAGCTTTCAAAGCTTGTTTAAAAAGTCTTTTTTGTACCCAGACAGCTTAATCAGTACATTCCAGTGTTGTTCCATATCTGGTAATGCAAGGGTTTTCATAAATTGCCCCCCTCATTAAATGGCTGAAGTCTGGTTTAGACACTGAAACAGACTAAGAAATGTGTGACATGGTATTCCTTCTGTATGTAAACACATCATGTCTGTTGATTACCCACAAATTCACAGGATAGTCTTAAGATCTGTCTATCTCATAACCCATGCTTGGAGTCATTTTAGAGCCGAAATGGGGAACCTGGAGCTCTCCAGATGTTATTGGACTTCATCTCTCATCAGCCCCAGGCAGCATGGCATGATGGGAGTTGTAGTTCAGCAACATCTAGAGGGTCACAAATTCCCCATCTCTATTTTAGAACACACTCTCTGGCTGTGACAGGATTGAAGGAGCAATATTCCCTCCACCATTACCTGTAACCATGTATTCCTTCCAATAGCATGTGAAATGATTTGAAACAGCAAAAATGCTGTCTCATGACATGCCCAACATTTCATGCTTTTTGTTCTAATTCACTTTCAATTACTGTGTTCTGTATTATTATTATTTATTTAATTAATTTAGATGCCTCCCTATACCCAGGGGTATGTAGACCCATACATAATGCCATGCAAAAATGTCTGACTTGCCAACTCCCCACGTCTGAAGAATTTTGCTTCTTGGGTTGTACCTAAGATCCATGGCTGGGACTGAGATTCTAATTTCCACAGCCGCTGTGAAGATTTATAAAGATTTATTTATGAAGATTTATTTATCCGTGGGATCCAGCTGAATTGGCTTGGAATCCGTTGCTTCCTTCCACAGAGAGGAAGATCAGACAGGCAGCAGAGATCATCTTTAATTTATCAATGGGCAGAAGCAAAGGCGCTCGTCCTGTCTAAAGAGCTGGATAAATAAGAAAGCCCTCCTCCTGGTGCTGCTCCTGCGGGTTCTTAATGAAGTTGAGCTGCTCAAATATTCAGAGACCCAGATTTTATTTTATTATTTAAAAAATAAAGGCAAGGAGGAACAAAGAGTTCTGGTACAACATCCTTCTGTGCCTGATGTTTGGAGCGCTTGTTCTTGCTGGTTCATGCATATCAAAGGAACTGACCACCAATGGGGAGCAGATAGGGTTCCCCCCTCCCTACAAAGGTCTATTCAATAATATATCTTCCTTTCCATATTCATTACACAGAGACAGAGACTTTGCCCATGTGCTCATCAGCCTTTTCTGAACGTTCCCTGAATTAATTCTCGATTTTTGGTGATTAGAAGGCATACTGAATAGGTGGGAAAGCTTTTTCAGGACTACATTCCCATCAGGCAAACCTTGCGGGTGGGGTGGGAAATGCCAGCGGTGGGAGGAGCCGGGGCAACATATATAAATGTTCCCTTTGTATAGTACCTCTCTATCTTTCCCTCAGGCAAGCAAGGGGCATCGTGGGAAATCAAGGACATGAGCCAGCCAGGCAAAAGCACTCAAGCAGGGTGTGGAGCAGGGCTGATGAGGGTTGTAGCCTGGGGAGAGTCCTGAGGGCCAGATAGAGAAGCCCAGAAGGCCACATTCAGACCCCAGGTTGAATGCTAGGGAAGAATATGGGATAGTTTAAAGTGGGTGCTGTGCAAGCAAGATTCAGGTCATTTGTTTGGATTTTGAATCCAACATCCCACTGAGTTCTGGTTGCACTACCCCCATTGAGATCAATGGACCTATGTCCACTGAATTCAATAGGATACAATTCTGTATCCAAGTCAGGTCGGGTCAGGACCATGCCTGTAAATTCCTGTTCTGCCTGCTTCACCACCTCTCCTTGCTATTCGTTAGGCCTGGGTTAACTCTGACATTGGCCATGAAGCGAGGGAAACACTCCTTAATACAGTCGTACCTTGGAAGTCGAACAGCTTAGTTCCTGAACGTTTTGGCTCCTGAACGTCACAAACCCGGAAGTGACTGTTCCAGTTTGTGAACTATTTTTGGAAGCCGAACGTCCCACGGGGCTTCTGCAGCTTCCGATTGGCTGCAGGAGCATCCTGCAGCCAATCAGAAACTGAACTTTTGTTTCTGAACGATTTGGAAGTCGAATGGACTTCCGGAATGGATTTTTCATTAATGATTTTATTGTACGCCGCAATTATATTTTAATGAGCCATCAGTTTATAAATGTTCTTATAAATAAATAAATTACTCCCCCAAGTAAAATAGGTGGGAAGGCTTTACTGCATAATCTTCCTTTTACTATAGAATGCCCCCCAAGGGGGGAGGTACTATCAGACATTTTAAAAACCTGATAATAATCAATGATGGGCAAACCCTTGAATTTGACAGCTTCAGCTGAAATAGTGTCCTGTTTCTGTGCCCTCCTCACACCTTGACCCTCAGCTTTTGCCTCAAAGGCCTCCAGCACTTCAGTCTGCACAAAATATTTCAATATTGATTGTATGCCTCAGGCTCTCTTTTCTCCTCCTCCTCTTCTTATTCATTTCATTTCTATACCACTTTATATTTTTAAGGGGGGGGGAATCTCAAAAGTGCTTCAAAACCTACATGAAAACATTAAATAAAACAACTCAGAACAAAACATTACAGAAGAAATTCAAATACAAAGCTACATAATTAAGGCTACATAATTAACAGGAAACAAAAATATTATCTTAAAGATTGCAGAATAAAACATCACTGAAGGAAGTCAAATGCATTAAATTAGCTTTTCATTTTTAATAACTGTTTTTTTTTTAATGATGGAATGTTGTATTTTGTTTTGTGTTTCATATAAGGAAGAACAAGAGGCCTGCTTTTCTAAAGCACCCCTGAATGTTGCTTGAGGGCCAATTTGCAGAGGTGGAGCTTTATTGGTTTATTCATTTGAGTGCTTGTTTGCTCTTCATCATAAGATCCCTTGGGAAATGCTTATATAAAAAGCAGTTATTGTTTTCAAATTAAAACAAAAGTGGTTGCATCCAGCCTTAGAGGAGACTCCCTGAAATGAATGAACGTGCCAATTAATTTCAATAGGTCTGCTATCAGCATGACTAGCACTGGAGACAACCTAAGGACACAAACCTTGCTATTCATGAGTACTGTGAGAGCAACAGAAGGCAGCTGGTGGTTCTAGCCTCTTTTTACACCTACTTTGCACCTCCAGCATCACTTTTCAGAAAGAAGCCTATCTGAGTGAGCTGTGCTATCAATATCCTGTGAGAGAAGAGGATCCTTCCCTTAATTTACTGCACATATGTTTGCATATGGTCACCGATTCGTGCCAATAACGAACAGGACATCAAAATATGAAATATACAGGAAAATGGTATGCATCTTTGTTTGGACAGGGGCCATGAATGTGGTAGGATTTGAGGTGCCCCTCCTACCAGGCCCCATGGAAAGCTTCCCATGATGTTCAGTGATGGTCAAATAAATGTGAAGCTTGCTGAGGGGGAGTGGTTATACTGTGGTGCCTGAGAAAAATGTCACCACTTAATGTTAGAGAGAAATGTTAGATAGCAAGGAAGAGAGGCAAAGAGCTTCAGAGACAGTTATCCTGGACTGGAAGGAACTGATTACATCCACGGGCTGGGATGGTAGTAAGGGCGACCTTTCAGGGTAAAGGATAATGTCACCAAAGAGAGTTCACTTCATGATTAGCACAGCAGGAGAAACACAGGCAGCAAACCTTGGCTCTGTCTATTTAATCCATTGATTCTGCCAAGTGGCATTTTGTTCCACCACTCAGGGAGACCGTGATTGCAGCTTGGTGTTATCCAGAAATCAAGAGATTAAAGGACAGCAGCTTCTGCAGCTTCTCCAATGGCAACGAAGGAATGCTCTCTCTCTGACTCCCATCTGTTCTATTATTACCAAGCAAATCTATGTCAGATGCGAACAGTGAGAAGGGAAACACGTGCTGCTGCTTCAGTGCCTCAATAGTTCCAAGTGAAAGATACCAGCTTACTTTACTATACAACAGGGCCAGTTTCCCCCCCTAAAGGGAGGCTATTTAAGTGCTTTTTCTTTGTAATACCATCAACAGGAATGTTAGAAGTTCCAGTGTTAGAAGTTTCCCCACCCCTGAACATATCATTTACCATGCCTAAATAGCCTTAGTAATGCCAATAATGTCAGCATTATATATTATACAGTGGTACCTCAGGTTAAGTACTTAATTCGTTCTGGAGGTCCGTACTTAATCTGAAACTGTTCTTAACCTGAAGCACCACTTTAGCTAATGGGACCTCCCACTGCTGCTGCGCCGCCGGAGCACGATTTCTGTTCTCATCCTGAAGCAAAGTACTTAACCCGAGGTAATAGTTCTGGGTTAGCGGAGTCTGTAACCTGAAGCGTATGTAACCTGAAGCGGATGTAACCTGAGGTACCACTGTATGTTAACATTGCACCTCAGGGTGTCCGGATGAAAAGTGGGTCCTCGCAAAGTGTAGCTCAGGGGTTGGCAAGGTTTATCTTGCCTGGGCTGGATCGGTCCTGAGGAGATCCCTCTGTGGGCCGGATTGCGCATCTGTGCGAGTGTCCGCGCCCACAATTTTTTGTGTCTGTGCATGCGCAGCCACAATTTTTGGCATCTGCGTGTGCGCAGATACAATTTCTGGTGCCGCAGAAGCAAGTCCCCGCAATGCGCTGTGCCGGCTTAGTGCAGCGCATGAACAGGCAGCTCATGGGCCGATCAAACGACCTCCACAGGCCGCTTCTGGCCCATGGGCCTTAGGTTGCTGACCCCTGGTGTAGCTCCACAAAATAAAGTTGTGACCATGACACTTTTATACGGAATTGGCCCTCGTTTTCTGTCATGCTGTTTCTGACCAGACCAAGTTGAAGGACACAAGCTTGCCTCGGAGTGTGCAGAAAATCAAGTGTGATGTGAGTTCGAATCCGTGGTCCATTTCAGTGATGGTAAACAACTCCAGATCACAGGATTCAGCTAATTTGATTTGAACATTAACACTTGCTCTTTCTGTACTCCCTCCATGCCAATCCAATACCTTTTATGGATAATGTTAATCAGGGCTGGCATGAACACTCACAGCAACCTTGGGCAGCCTACAGCTGCACTGGCCTTGGTGCCACCTGTTCTCCTATCCATGGACTTATCTGGCAACAGTGGCTAGGTCTGGAAAGCTTCCCATGATGTTAAATTTCTCACAGTGCTCCAGTGCTGCCAGATAAACTCATGAAGGAATGGAGTAGGTGGGAGTGGGGAGAACCAGCAGAGGAGTCCTGACAGGAGAGGAACCTCCATAAACCAGGGGCTCCATCAGATACCACTTTGCCTTGGGCCTCCCAAACATCACTGTTTCTCTAGTGTTCATAAAGAAACAGCATATTTTATCACCTGCTACCATCCTGCTACCAAGTTCTTCCTCAGACTTGGCCTCCATTTCACCCATGCTCAGACTGCATGTACCTAAAAAATCTCTAGTCTTTGGATGCCAGAAATGCATTGCTCAAGTTGTCATGACAGCCCGTGATTTGATAATAGTTAAGGAATCTCTGCATACAATGCATAATTCTAAATATGATATTTGGATGTGAATAAGTTACCAGTGCTATGAAGACCTTTTTATGACTGAAAGGCATCAGGGGAACATATTCATGGCACATGTAAAAAGCCAGTTTAGTCTAGTGGCTGATTTAGACTTAGGATCAAATCACAAATATTACGAATGATGAAATGCGCAATTTTGTTCATGGCACTGAAACCTTAAAATATATATTTATTTTTTGCCGTAGAAAAACTACCTAATCCACATGGTAGGTTGCCTCACAAGAATGGTTTGTTCTATGAAGATAACCACTACAGAATTATTTATAATACATTTCTATGCATGTCTACTCAGAAGTAAGCCTCATTGAGTTCAGTGGGACTTACTCCCTTACAAAGCATTCCTCCAAAGCACCCCTTACGGAGTCATATGACAACAATTTTGTGTTTACCAGCATTTACTTTCAGCTGACACCTTTTAGCACAACTGAATTACAGTGGTATCTCGGGTTAAGAACTTAATTCATTCTGGAGGTCCGTTCTTAACCTGAAACTGTTCTTAACCTGAAGCACCACTTTTGCTAATGGGGCCTCCCGCTGCCGCCGCACTGCCACAGCGCAATTTCTGTTCTCATCCTGAAGCAAAGTTCTTAACCCGAGGTACTATTTCTGGGTTAACAGAGTCTGTAACCTGAAGTGTTTGTAACCTGAGGTACCCCTGTATTGCTGTTCTTCTGTGAGCTACATGTGGAGTTGCAACTGACTTTCCAATATTTTGGGGAAGAGAAATTTCTGCCTCTTGCTGTATTACATCCACACAGGCATCAGACCACTGACAATGCACTAATGTTAGAAGTATATTGATTTGTAAATTCACTTTTTAAATTCGAGGTAATTTTTTTTTTAATGCTGCTCAGATGGCACTGGCTAGAAGGGTGTGCTGAAATGCAGAGGTATAGCAATAGTCAGTGCTTTTTTCTAGAAAATAAGGTACAGGAATTCATCGAAAATAGACCTTTGTACTAGTAGTACTGGTGACTTCCCATTTATGTGGGGGTTCTGTTCCAGAACCACATATAATTGTGTATAATGGGGAAAACCCTGGAGCACCCTACTGGCTCAAAGAAAAAGGTAAAAAGGTAAAGGACCCCTGGACGGTTAAGTCCAGTCAAAGGCGACTATGGGGTTGTGGTGCTCATCTTGCTTTCAGGCCAAGGCAGCCAGCGTTTGTCCACAGACAGCTTTCTGGGTCATGCAGTCAGCATGGCTAAACCACTTCTGGTGCAATGGAACACCCTGATGGAAACCAGAGCGCATGGAAACGCCATTTACCTTTCCGCAACAGTGGTACCTATTTATCTACTTGCACTGGTGTGCTTTTGAACTGCTATGTTAGCAGAAGCTGGGACAGAGCAACGGGAGCTCACTCCGTCACGGGGATTTGAACCACCGTTCAAAGAGCCCAAAGAACCCTCCCTGTGTATCAGCTCTGCAAGCCGCCCTGTCCCTACGGTGAGCGCGCACCAGCTGAAGAGGCAGGGAGTCTCCTGGACCAGCAGAACTGATATGCAGGGAGGCTTCATCCCGCACGTCAGCTATGCTGGTCCCATGAGCCAGAGGCACAGCGGGGCTAGAGGTTCCAGAACTGCATTCTGGAGCGTTCCAGTTAAAAAAAAAAAAGCCCTGGGCAATAGTCTTTCTCAGGAAGCTGTGCCCACATACTGTACCTGTGGAGATTGTGCTATGAATCTTTTATTTCCTCACAAGCCTGATTTTCTGAGCTATGAAAAGAGATGGAAGTACCATTGGGAAGACACAGGAAGCCTGCAATGTGATGGTGATTTGGTAACATAGAGGTCTGTTTGTATCTATATTTTTTATATATCTATAGTGGAAGAAGAGCAGCAATTCCAGGGTAAACACCTAGAGTGGAAGCACCCTTAGTTTTCCAGCATGAACTAGTTTTGCTTGAGGCAGATGAAGCCCAACATTAAGCCCTGAGCTTGTAATTTCAGAGTAAGATGGGTCAGAATCAAGTCCAGCAGCCTTTCCTTTTCAACAAATTGGTTTCCTGTGCCTCAGAGTGGCTATTCCTCCAGAAGGCACGTCCCTAGAAAGGGAACCACAGAGCTTCCAGATTAGCCTAGTATCTGTGTCAAGCTGACATTGTGTCACATTCTGTCTCTGGGAGTTCTCAAAAATAGCTCTCTTTCAAATGATGTTGCATAACAGCCTCCCTATCTAGCAAATCTTCCTTCCTTGTTCCAGCGGTGAATGCCCATGAGTGAGTGCTCTCTATGCATTTGTGTTAGGGAAATGACACTCTCTGAAATCTACCTTCAGACAGAAGCACCTGCTTCCATAACTAGGACCTCAGGGAATCACCGTGTAACAAAATCCAAGATGAGCTGGTGATGTGGTGCTAGCGTTCACAAGGCCAATGTGAAGTGAGATACCAAGGCAGGTTCATTTTCTCACATGCCCCTGAAATGAATTGCTTTTCTGATACAGCTCTGAAGAGGAAATTCATATTTAATTATTTGGTTGTTTTACTGTCTTATAACCTACCTACCTATTTCTCTCTTTTTAATAAATTGTGTCAATCCTGAGCATGGTGTTCACAAAATTGATTGGGGAATGGAATTTATTAAAGTTAAGAAAATGTCAAAAAAACCTGCCACTTTCCCCATAATTTCTGCTTCATTCTTAACTCGGAAAACAGCTCTTTATGCTGTTCTCATATTGGCCTCTCAAAAGAAGTTCACTTGAATTCTGATGTGCTCAACAATAAGTAGTTTTCTGTCCCAATTCATTTAAAATTATTCCAGGCTGCATCAACAGAAGTATAGTGTCCAGATCAAGGGAAATAATAATACCACTCTATTCTTTCTTGGACAGAACACATCTCAGATACTGTGTCTAGTTCTAGTTTAAGAAGGATATTGACAAGCTGCAATGTGTTCAGAGGAGGGCAACCAAGATTATCAAGGGTCTGGAAACCAAGCCTAATGAGGAATGGTTGAAGGAGCTGGCTATGCTTAGTCTGGAGAAGAGGAGACTGAGAGATTTGTTACCTATCTTCAAATATCTAAAGGGCTTTTCACATGGAAGATGGAGCAAGCTTGTTTTCTCCTGCTCTGGAGGCTAGGACTGGAACCAATGGCTTCAAATTACAAGAAAGGAGATTCCCACTAAACATCAGAAAGAACTTTATGATAAGAGCTGTTTGACAGTGCAACAGACTCCCATGAGAGGTGGTGGACTCTCCTTCATTGGAGGTTTTAAAGCAGAGGATCTGCCTTAAATGCTTTAGTTGAGATTCCTGCATTACAGGGGTTGGACCCTTGGATGTTCCAACTCTATAATTCTCTGATTCAATGAAAACAACAATGATGTTTAAACATCCAATACAGTTACAGAATCTAATCTAAACTGGACCTTATCTTATAGATGCAGTTTATGGAACTGTATAGATTTTACAGAAGAGGCCTTTGTGTTTTAGACTACAGCCACGCTTGCACCTTGCATTTAAAGCATACTACTCTAAACAATCAGGACTTATCCCAAAGATTCCAGGGAACTTTAGTTTATTAAGAATATGGAGATTTCTTAGGACAACCCTATTGTCCTCACATAGCTAGAATTCAGAGTTGTTTAATGGTCAGTCTCTCTTCCCAGGAAACTTTGGAAAATGTAGCTCTCTGTGTGGGTGGGATGGAGGGTCTTCAAACAACCCTTTACAAATTGCAGTTCCCAATATTTTTTGGGGGAAGCTCAAACAACTGATGACATTAAACAAGATTAATGAGCAGTGCTGGTGTGCAGAGGTGGGGAGGGAGGGGAGCTCCACTAAAGCCCACATCTATTGATTGGGCATGCTTGATTCCTCTGCTTTTGCTGACATTGCAGTAATATATTCATGGCCCAGCAGGAAAAAATATGCATATTCTTAGAAGGAAATTGCTTTCTGTTATTTTCCATTTGTAAACAAGTGAAACAAGGGCCTATACTACTCTAGGTTTATTCACAGCACCAAAAGTCACTCAATGGTGGCTTCTTCACATATGCATCTTTCTCCCACATTTGCTCTGACCTGCAAAATGCAAATTCTAATTCAGTGTATAAGGTATATACATTGGTAGTTGCGGCCTGACACATCAGCAGGCAGAACTCTTGAGCAGTGGCCGAGGGCGTGCCATTGCTGATGTTGCTCCCCTAGGCTGCCTTTTCCTGGTATTCTGTAGCGTGCTGGGCAGGAGCCATTGGAACTGCTTGCAGTATTGCTTGTGGGCCATTACAGTGGCAGCTGTTTAGCCTGTTTTGACCATGTGTCCTATTTCATTGAACATGAATGACATCTGAAGGTGGCAGTCCTTGGGTGCCTAGGTAAAAGAGAGAATAGGGATCCTGAACCACAAAGAGCTCTGTTGGAAAAGGAATTCTATCCCATGCCTTTCCCCCCCAATTATACTTAGTCCACCAGCTAGGCAGTATGGTTCAACAGGCTGAAGGAGATGCAGGACTTAGGAGAGCTCCCAGCAGACTGCTTACCTCAATGAGGTCTGGCACTCAACTGAGGTCTTTTATATCCCTGTTGGGCCAGGCTCCCTCCACTTCCTTAAAGGGATAGTTCTCTGACCTGATGCCTGGCACTCCATTGCCTCTCAGTTAGCCCTCAACTTGTGCATTGCCTATGCTGGCAAGCAGGAACTGGAAAGCCTAAGGCTCCTAATTTAAAAGTTCCTCAGAACTCAATGGTTGATGTTTCATGGGGTCTTGGCCTCAAGGGACTCCTACAGTTTAGGCTTGTTTTCTGCCCTAAGTATGCCCTTTCAAAGCTGGAAATGGCTCTTGGGGGCTGGCTCATGGGTATTTATTTTAGCCTACCACTAGATGCTGGCCACGTGACCCGGAAGTGTCTTCGGAAAGCGCTGGCCCCCGGCCTCTTAAGTGAGATGGGCGCACAACCCTAGAGTCGGACACGACTGGCCCGTATGGGCAGGGGTACCTTTACCTTTACTTACCACCAGATGCACCCCTTCGGTATCAAAAGGGACACCATATTCTTTTTTTTTATAATTTTTATTAACTGGCCAATCACATCAAATTAAATCACATCATATAAATTCCGAATTACAAAGCCAAATTTTAAAATTTTGTTGGGGGAACCCATACTTCAAGATCCAAAGGGGAATTCAGATCATCTTATTTCTGCGTTAATGTCCAAATCAGTCCCAATCAGTCCAAACAAAGTTCATAATTCTATCCAGTCTTATCTTGGTGTTGCCACATCATATCTTGTTCGTATAATTTCTCTTTTTCCTTTACGATCTCTTCTGTTAGTCTCCTTAAGCCAATAGCAAGTGTAATAATCCTGTGTGGATTTCCCATTCCTCCACTAAGTCCAGATGGTTTCCATATATCTCCTTCGTAGATAACATCACTTTATCCATCGTAAATTTTGGCATTTGTCGCTCTTAAGTCCCACCGAGGAGTTGATTCACGATATGTAAACAACTCTATTTCTCTCTTTCTCCTCCCAGACCCAAGAGTTCCCACAATGCCTCACAAAATGGCGAACGGCATTTTTTCCTGACTGCGTCACTCCAAAACTCTTAGCTTTCCAGCTTCATCTTGAAACATTGCTTTGGATCGAAAGTTTATCTCCACACAGCCTTAAATCCACAGCTTAAGTCCTTAATTTCTGACTCATTAGGGGAGGGGGATTCTTGTTAAGTCACATAAAAAGGTAGAGGCAGGTTCCCCCCCTCCCCCCTCAGTCATTTGTCATACCGTATCTTGACGTTCTTCTCGTATTTTATTGTTGTCTTGTTATCAGAGATCTCTTCTGTCAGCAGTATTTACTCCCCTTTTTCCTTGATGTATGTGCAATTAATCACGTCCAAATTGTTTCTTTTAAAGATCACTGCAACCAGCGGCGCGAATCGGGGACGGCGTCGAGGAGTGCCGAAAATCCCACAGGAGGGCTTTGTGCCTAGTGCCCCCACCCCCACAAATTCGGGGGTGGTATAGGGCACAGCAGGCAAGGGCCGTCCCCCCCATAATCCTGGGGGGGTTAAGGAGGCTAATTACCCCCATCATAGCCTCCAAATTACCTCGTGTGGGTCGGAGAGATGTTATTGTCAGCCATCTTCCGATGCGCCACCTAGTGGCCCCCCCGGGACACCATATTCTTGCCCAGTTCCCTTTTTTTTCTTTCTACAATAAAGTTGGTGCTGACCTTTCCATAGTGAGGAGGCTTGCACATCAATAACCAATAAAACATTCTGAAATAGCTTTGTATTTTTTTTTTAACAGTACTTTGCCCTTTTATGGCCTGAAATGCAGGATTTATGTGAACTTTTCCTAGCATGCAGACAGAATAGGAGGTAAAATGCCACCTGCTTCAGCTCTGTATATCAGGTTGCTAATAAGCCATGGAAATGGAATACACACACACACACACCTCAGCCAATAGTGGCCTTTGTGGGACCCACTCACCTAACACTGATGTCACCTCAGCTTACCTGGATTGCAATGAGGCACGATAGGAACCAATCTGGTGCTCCCACCAGTGTGCCCAAGTAGCCCCCACCTTGCCAGCCCAACATATCCAGGTAAGCTGCAGCTAAGCCAGTAATCAGAAGGTGGATCCGTAGCCCAGCTCCACCACATGGGACATTAATGATGTGAACTTCTCATCTAGTGTCTCCTCCCTGCATCAGGACTGCATACACATTATCCCAAGCTGAGAGAACTGGGAAATTGTGGAGGCGCAGAGATTTTTTGCCAGATCAATGGAGATCAACTGAGTTGCCAAAGAGAGGGTAGAGTTACTGTATACAGTGGTACCTCGGGTTACATACACGTCAGGTGACATACGCTTCAGGTTACAGACTCCGCTGACCCAGAAATAGTATCTCGGGTTAAGAACTTTGCTTCAGGATGAGAACAGAAATTGTGCTCCGGTGGTGCGGCAGGTTAAGAACAGTTTCAGGTTAAGAATGGACCTCCAGAACGAATTAAGTACTTAACCCGAGGTACCACTGTACTAAAAAACCGGTTAGGTGGCAACTTTGGGAAGGGACCTAGACTCTTAAGCATTGCATCCTTGCTGCATGGTGGTTGCATTAAGTTGGGGAAACAGGCTGAGAATTTGGCCTAATGATTCACCAGTAGCCAACTCACAAGTTTTCTTTGATGGAAGTGGAGCAAAGATCTCACAGGAGATCATGGCTCCTGGATTACATTGCTCTTGTGAGTTGCCCATTCGCAAGAACAGTTTTCTCCCCAAAGCCAACTGCTAGCATAAAGCCAGACCCTATTGTCTGTGATACAGTTCAGCACATGAGAGTTTACATGGATCCCATAAGTGAACACAGGAGGATACAGGAACACTCTTGGAATTGTGACAATACAGCAGCTCATAGCTTTGCAGCTCTGCAAAACTGGATGCTAAATCAAACTGAGGACAAGGATTTTATCCATCCTGCAGACTGCAGGTTTAGTGCTTGGATGGCTCATTAACTAATAATAATGAGTCAGAGTGCTCAGCTCGTGGGCATTGTAAATGATACAGTGTTGGGAGACACCACGAGGATGCAGAATTTCAATGAGGCTGATCTAAGGAACACCAATAAAATGCCACAGTTTATCCCTGTGCTGAAGAACTAACAATATAGCCTTAATGAGAACACAGCAGCTTCTGTGCCTCTCTGGCTCAGATCACCAAGCAACAGAGCCAAGGCCCTTCCTCAACTTAGCTCTTTCTGGCCAATGTTACATACGCAAAGAGCTTAATTTGTGGGCCTAACGTTGCTCTCAGCTATTACAGTGTGAGGCTTTCTGGCATTTCCCCCTCAAAGAGACGCTGAGCAAATCTCTGATTCCCTGCACCATGCCTGCTGCGTGATGTGACAATATTTATTTAACAGGTGTTACTTTGTTCCTTACTTTTCATAACTTCAGCCAAGGAGGTCTCACGCACCTGGTAAGATAGTGGGAAGGAAGGGATAAATAAGAATTAGAAATCTTACAAGAACTGGAATGTGTCGATCAGTTTTTGAAATGCACATTTTAACCCAAGGACACGGGGGTGGGGTGGGCTTTGGCTACCCAGATGCTGTTTGACACCAGCCCCAGTCAATGTGGCCAATGATCATAGGGATGATGGGAGTTGCTTTAACCAGAATATAACATCATTGATTTTAGCTCTCTGGGTATCCATCTAAAATGTGGTCATTTATTGTAACCTTCTCTAGGTTTGTCGTTCCTGTCTCTTACAAGGACCTGGGAGAGCAGGGTTTGGATCTCCACTCAGCCATGAAGCTCACTGGCTGATCTTCGGCCAGTCACCATCGCTTAGCCTAACCTACCTCACAGGCTTGTTGTGAGGATGAATAGGGCAGGAGAACCATGCACACCGCCTTCAGATGGTGTGGAATATGGTATATAAATGCAATAAACATATAAATAATAATAAAATGTTCTGCTGAGACTTAATTTAGACTAATTACCGTATTTTTCGTCCCATAGGATGCTCTGTCCCATAGGATGCACCTAGTTTTTTTTTTTTTTGGGGGGGGGAAATAAAGGAAAAAAAATTCCCCTTTATTTTCCCCCCAAAACCAGGTCGAGGTACAGCGGGATGGCGGCGCTGCGCCTCCCCGCTGTCCCCCGAGCTTGTGGGGCTGGCCGATATCTGCCCGGCGCGAGGGGCGCTCTGCTTCAGGGTGTTACACGCGCCGGGCGGCAGGCTGCTATCCGCAGCGTGGGGAGCCCTGCAGGAACTCCTGCAGGGCTCCCCATGCTGCGGATGTCTGCCCGGCGCGCGGGGCGCTCTGCTTCAGGGCGCCCTGCGTGCTGGGCGGCAGGCTGCTATCTGCAGCCTAGGGAGCCCTGCGGGAACTCCCGCGGGCTTCCCAGGCTTGCGGATAGCTTCCTGAAGTCTGGAGAGTGAGAGGGGTCGGTGCGCACTGACCCCTCTCACTCTCCAAGCTTCAGCGAAAGCCTGTATTTGCCCCATAGGACCTACACAGATTTCCCTTTCATTTTTGGAGGGGGAAAAGTGTGTCCTATAGGGTGAAAAATACGGTAAGTGCTGATACTCCTGCTTTATTTTCTTTTGAACATATAGCTTTCTACACATATGTCAGGTTACTTTCCTTTTAAACATCAATTAAAAATCAACAACCACACTTGAAGTCTGGTTTCAAAGTTCTGACCTACTTCACAAATATTAACTAAGCTTAGGCATGCAGGGTATTGCTTCCCTTGCTCTGGTTTGCTGTCAGAGCAACTTGCCAGCCCTTCTTTGGGCACGGACTCCAGAAGTTCATTTTCATAGCTGTCTGTTCCCCATTAATATGACAATAGTACAATAATGTGTGCTATGCCAGAAATATCTTGCACTCACTTTAGAAGGGCAGCCTAATCATGCTGTGCTAAGATTTATTCCCGGCATTAAAAACGCATTTTCAAGATGCCAATGGTCCTTTTCAGTGACTGATCTGGAGAACATTGCAGTTGCATTATAATATTTCTCTCTGAGAGTCAGAGGACGTGAGTACAATCATTGGATGGGTTGTGCAATAAGGCAAGCCATCACTTATATCTGAAAGATACAGGGAATTAGCATCTAATTGAGTAGGCTAAACAAAAGGCATAGAAATGAGGAAACAGTTCCACACATTAGCAAGCTCCTACACGGGAGGCAATTTGCACCTGAATGAATGTAAAGCCTATGGCAGGAAATGTGACACGTGGCCATAATAGACAAGGGTTTTACTGATGTGTGTATACCAATTTGTACAAAGTTCCTCCTGGAGTCTTAGTCCTCCAAATACCCTTGTACCATGTTGTTGTTGTTGTTTAGTCGTTTAGTCGTGTCTGACTCTTCATGACCCCATGGACCAGAGAACGCCAGGCACTCCTGTCTTCCACTGCCTCCCGCAATTTGGTCAAACTCATGCCGGTAGCTTCGAGAACACTATCCAACCATCTCATCCTCTGTCGTCCCCTTCTCCTTGTGCCTTCCATCTTTCCCAACATCAGGGTCTTTTCCAGGGAGTCTTCTCTTCTCATGAGGTGGCCAAAGTATTGTAGCCTCAGCTTCACAATCTGTCCTTCCAGTGAGCACTCAGGGCTGATTTCTTTAAGAATCGAGAGGTTTGATCTTCTTGGGACTCTCAAGAGTCTCCTCCAGACCATAATTCAAAAGCATCAATTCTTCGGCGACCAGCCATACCATAGCTGTACCATAGCTGGAGCCAAAACCCAGAAGGTGCAAAAGGTCTACTAGGTGGCAGCATGGGGATAGATCCGGCCTCCAAGAGAGCAGGCAGACAAGTCTAGCGTAGTAGACAGTTTGACCCTTCAGCAGTAGAAGCCATCAGGAAAAACTACTGCTGTAATAGGAAACCAGAGGCATGCCAAAATCTTATGGAAATCAATGGGCATTAAGCGGACAGTTAATTTTTAAAACTGCTTTGGTTTCAGCAGGGGTTAACCAATAAAGCATGCTTGTTGTCCCCTGGATTGTGTCCAAAGATAGCAGCCTTGAAATACAGCAGAAACTGGCATCGCAGCTCAGGAACGAGCGAGAATTGCAGACACCACTAGAAGGTTCCTTGGCACCCACAGGTCAGCAAGTGATTTACAAGCAGCGAAGTGTGAAGGCTGCAGACTGAACCTCTTCAGCTGAAAGGAAGAAAGAGGTCTAATTTCGATTTCAAAGGGGCTTAATTAGTTAATTTATGTGATGTGAATAATTGATTGAACGCCCTGCCCATTGGCAAGGAGGCACCTGAGCGTTCTGTCGTGAAAGACTGCTGTTAGTTAATTAATGATCATGGTCAGGGATCAAAGGAACACTTAGTGCTATAAAAATTTAAAGGAAGAAAGAGCACCAAGCTACAATGCCCAGTTTCTGACTGCCCTTCTTCAATTTCTCTTCCACTCACTGATATGTCAGGCCTGTGCTGGATGCAATCCAAGTGGCCAATCAATCTTTCGAAAAATAGCACAGCTGCAGAGAAGGAGTCTCAGGAGAGCATTGTGCCAGCAGTAGCTACATCTAAAGGCACTAAACCGTCATCACTCTCGACAGCTGGAAACATATATAAAAGTATAAATAAGATTCATGAAATAGAGTTCAAGACTTCACGGAACTCCTGTGTTAACATTCTACAGCTGCAGCATCTGATTCCTGCATTGAGCAACATGGTAGCATCTGAAAATGGCTGAAAGTCCAGCTAACTATGGTTTCCCAGCAAGGCTTGCAGCTCGGGGAGAAATTATTATTTTTGTTTATTTGCAGGTTAACAACAATCACAATCTTAATACAATGGCCTGTCTTAACATCCAGTGTTTTAGCCTTTCCCCTATGCTTTGAGAAGGCTAGTACTTGAGGGGAAACCCAGATGCCTGGCATGTTAATCCAGTTAAACCAGGGGTGGCCAATGTGGTGCCCTCCAGACTACAACTCCCACAGAGTCTTCCGAGGGTAATTCCCCTACCCAGAGTTCCTCCACAAATTCTTTGTCAAGACCCAGAGACTGGACTCCCTAAGACAATGTCTGGGCAGCTTTCAGCACAGCAGCTGAGTTAACAAGAGCCTGTCTGGCCTTCATATATCTGCTGAGTCTGTCCTGGCTGCTCCTCAAGATGAGCTGCTCACAAACTGAGGAGAATCCCTGATTTGAATGCTCAGAGACATGCCAACCTTTGTGCTGAAATCCACGACAAACCATTGAATTAAGACATACCCTCATTCCACAGTCCTGATCTGAGCCAACCACTCCAACTCAGCAATTTGAATTCGGGGCTGGCAGGGTCTCAGTGCCTGTCTTTCTCTCTCTCTCTTTCTTTCTTTCTTTCTTTCTTTCTTTCTTTCTTTCTTTCTTTCTTTCAGTAGATGTGTCCCTGGCACCTAATTAGTGCATGATGATATGAAGAGATTTGTAAAGGCAGAATAGCCGAGATCCTGGCTGAAGGAAACTGTAGGTGACTTCAGGACAGCATTGCCTTGGGCATCAACCAGGATTGAAATGATTAAGTCCTTCTTGTGCATGTTTTGGAATAGATGACAAGCAAAGATCAAAAAGGTTTTCTCACCATCAGGCTTGTTTTAGGGTCCTTAACCTTGCTTGTTTACTGAAATGATATCATAAGGAAAAGTAGCAAGCGTGGCTATGTCAGGAAAGCCAGCCCATGCAGTGGAAAACAGCCACTCTTTCCATTGTGGCTTGTCCTGTTCCTCAACATCAGCACTGATGCTCTGCAGCTGAGAGGGTACCTGCGAAGACAATTGTATCCCCCTCATTCTCCACTTTTCCTATGCACTTCAAGGCAATCAGGGGAAAGGCCCCTTCCAACTTGCTCTATTGTGATGGCAGAATGACTGCTGGAAAGAGACCCTGGAGACAACCTATACACCTACGCTCAGAAACATATAAACCCATTGCTTTCCTTGGCCACCCTGGGCCTCCTAGTTGTGCATGTGCAGCCTCTACAAGGAAAGAGGACACACGGTGACACAAACCAAGGATCCAACCTGCCATTTATGGTTTACATCAGCCTCCAGCCAACCTGGTGCTCTCCAGATAGCTTGTACTACAACTTCCATCAGCCACAGCCAACACGGCCATATAATTTGAAGGCTGATGGGAGTTGTGGTCCAAAACAGCTAGAGGGCGCCAGGTTAGCAGAGGCTGGTTTACCTCCATCACTAACTCTTAAGGTGAGCACACCTATTAACCACTCTAGTTCCACACCTCTTTTTATAACTTTGGGTAAGTTCTTGAGAGAACTTAGTTCAAGTTTAAGTGGTGAATTTGGTCATGGCCAGAGGTCTAGCTTTCTCTCCTGCTGCCCCAGTCTTTTCTGTGCCCTTTTGTTTTAACTTATTAGAAGCACAATTCTAGCTTTCTCAGAAGCATTCCACTTTGAAGTTCAGTGCCTGCCTGAATTCCTCAGCTTGTCTCATGGAAAACCAACAGAGGCATGATGGGATTGGCTTCCGTTATGCAATGCTATTGATGGTAGCAGAGGGGCAGAAACTGGAGTGAGCCGGTGGACATGTAAAGCAGGGACGAATTGAGCATGAGAAAAGAGGTAGGCAGATGGTATATGATTATTTATATAGTGAAGTGAATTGTCTGTGAGCTAATACTCTGATTATAATAGCACATCCAAACCCCACAGGGCAATGTAATACTCTTGGACTGAAGCACAGCAGCTGAATAGCGGATCACAAAACACAAAAGATAACCCAAAATCCCATTCACAAAAATCTGAGAGAAAAAGGCAGCATAATTTCAAAAACACATAATTGTATCATAATCGAAAGTTAAACTTCCAGCAAAAATAGTATAAAATCATTATGATAAAGCATTTGGGATATAAAACTTTTGAAGAAAACAAGAAACCAGGTTCCATAAATAAACTCACGCTGGAAACCTTGCAGATGTGTGTGGATGCTCCTATTTTAAAAACAGACTATAAAAAGCAGGATTTCACTTCTAGATGGTATCTCTAAAGTGGCTTCATTCCTCCACCACGACAATTTCTCCTGCTGAGAGCAGGAAGAAAAACCCCTTTGAGGTTCTGCGGGAGAAGGGAACAAAGCAGGGATTACTGGGGAGAGCAAACTAGTGTTTATCTCCCTTTGTAGAAAGAGGGCTGGTTATATGGCCTGCTTTGCCTTGACTCAGCACAACTCTAACCCATGCTGAGCTCCACAGCTGCCCAGAAGCAGCAGGAGAGTGGAGAAGAATTTCAAACAGGCTGGTGGAGGTGGCTTCCAAGAAAAGACTGTAAGAGTTAGCAAGGAGGAGCTTTAATTGGATATTCCCTGCGTGTGGGGACTAACAAGCTGTAGTATAGAGACTAACGATGTGGGCTTTGAAAATGGCCTTTCTCCAGGCTGGTGGCCTTAGACAAGTCACTGTATCTGTTTCCCGTTTGCAATATGGTGATCATGATACCTGCTTTCCTGACAAGGTGGTAGGAAAATAGTATTGAGGCAATACATGTGATGATAAGGCTTTCAGTGGCTTAATAACAATGGCTATGTTATTATTCTGTACACCTGTTGCTGGAAATTAGAAAGGGAAGGGGAGAGTGCTCTTGCACACATGTCTGGTTTCTGGGCTTCCCACAGGCATCTGGTTTGCCACTGTGGGTACAGGATACTGGCCTAGATGGGTCATTGGCCTGATCCAGCCTGGCTCTTTGTATGTTCTTAAGATGGAATGTATTTTTGCATGCTGTTAGGGCAAATTACATGCAAAACAGAGCATACCAGGAAAAGCTGTGCATGGAGATGCTGATGGATTTTTGTGAGGAGACCATTTCTCCTCCTGTTGGGGAAACGTGGTGAATTGAGCTTAAAACTGGAAAAATGTGGAGTCAAGAGAATACAAACTGACAGATCAAGTCATTCCTAATATCATGTGGACATATATAAAGGGGACCAAATGCCATCAAAGCAATATCCAGGTGCGATGAAGGGTCTGGCAAAATGTGAGAGGAGAAAAATAATACAGATCACCCTTGTGATGTCATTAATAAAAGACTTGACTGGATCCCTAGATCCAGAGTGCAGGGCTAAACACACTATCCAGTAAGAGAACCCCAGCAGAGCTTAAAAGTCACAAAAGCAAGCATCAGTATAGTGTGGGTATATAGGCCATTATACCCTTTTGATATCTTGTCTGGTCTGTTTACAGCACTTCCCCATTTCTGTTGGGATACTGCCAGGGAGACAGAGTCCATCATGACCCCACGTCATCTCCGTTCGTCCATCGACCTCCCGTAGAAACGCAGTATCAATCAATTAGCGACACGAGCTCTCGGAAATAGCTTGCCACATTCCAGAGCTGATGCACGCTCTATCAGCAGAATTCGCACAGCGTAAGATGCACGCAGGAGAGCATTATTTACAACTTTATTCAGCGTTGGTCAGAACAAAGAAAACATGACTGCCTGCTTCAATGTCTCAGGCACAGAGAGAGAAACGAAAGCAAAGACACAACAGAAACATCCTGTGAACAGGAAATACGCAGGCTGTGACACAAACATCCTGCTCCCTTTTAAGATGGAACGGAAATATCCTATCAATTTCTACTCTTCCTGCAGTGAACAGAGCACACCATTGGTAAGCTTAAAAGCAGCAACTCCAATTGTAAATATATACAGTGGGACACACCTGGGCAAGCTAGAGATGGGGAAGGAGAGGTTGGTGTAGGAAATACTCACGGGGTCACAAATGGGCAATTCAGAGTGTGGAGATACGTCTGATCAAGAGATATGGGAAGTCACTGAAAACTAAGTATAGTAACACATGATGTTCTTATGATGTATTATGTGAAAATCTAATACAGTCATACCTCTAGTTATGGTGGGGGGGACTGCCTTGCCTGCTGTGCCCTATACCACCCCTGAATTTGTGGGGATGGGGGCACTAGGCACAAAGCCCTACTGTGGGATTCTGGTGCTCCTGGACGCCGTCCCTGATCCGCGCCACTAGCTGCAAGAACTTCAAAAGAAACAATTTGGATGAAGGAATGCACATATTTCAAGGAAGGAGGGGGAGTAAAGACTGCTAACAGAAGAGATCTCTGATAAAACAAGACAAGATTAAATCATGAGAAGATACACCAAGACACGGTATGGCAAATGACTGATGAGGGAGGGGGAAAAAAACTTTCCTTTCTTTCCTTATGTGATTTAACAAGAATCCCCTCCCCTCATGAGTCAGAAATGTCGTTTTAAGGACTTAAGCTGTGGATTTAAGGCTGTGTGGAGATAAACTTTTGAACCAAAGCATGTTTTAAGAAGAGCGTGGAATGTATAAGAGCTTTGGAATGACACAGTTAAAAATGCCGTCGCCATATTGGGAAGTTCTGTCGTAGGACTTGAGTCTGAGAGGAGAAATAGAGAAATAGAGCTTTTTTATATTGTGGGTGAAACTCCTCAGAGGGACTTAAGAGCGACAGTTTTGCGAGATTAATGATGGAAAGAGCGATGTTATCTATGAAGGCGATGATATATGGAAACCATCTCGATTTGAGGATTGGAAGAACGGAAAAATTCACACAGGATTATTATTGGTGTTTATCGGCTTAAGGAGACTATCAGAAGAGATCAGAAAGAAAAAAGAGAAAATATGTGAACAAGATGTGATGTGGAAACAGCAAGATAAGACTGGATAGAATTATGAACTCTGTTTGGACTGATTTGGACTGATTTGGGCATTAAGGCAGTAGCAAGAAGATGATCAGAATCCCCCTTTGGATCTTAAAATATGGGTCCCCCCAACAAAAATTCAAAATTTGGCTTTGTAATTTGGAATTTATGTGATGTGATTTAATTTGATTTGATTTGATTGGCCGGTTAATAAAAAATTATTTTAAAAAAGGGAAACAGCAAGATAAGACTGGATAGAATTATGAACTTTGTTTGGACTGATTTGGACATTAACGCAGTGGCAAGAAGATGATCAGAATCCCCCTTCGGATCTTGAAATATGGGTTCCCTCAACAAAATTCAAAATTCAGCATTGTAATTCGGAATTTATGTGATGTGATTTGATTTGATTTGATTGGCTGGTTAATAAAAATTATTTTTTTAAAAAAGAAATGTTCCTCTTCAAACATTTTAAAGTTAATATGAACATTTTTGTTGCAGGTCCTCTTTTTTTGCCATTTCCAGCTAAGCAAAGCATGATTATTTGTACAAAGAATTTCTGCCAAAAAAAAAATCCATCTACCTTTTCCATCATGCACGGGCAGTTGAGCAGACACATCACCTCAGCTCTGCTTCCTTTTTGTGCTTTGCATGCTGATTGCAGCACCTGGGGTTGATGTGACCCTCACCTGTTCTGAGCCTGCTCCAGCTGAGGGATCACACACCTTCTCCCAGAGCTACCAAGCCCCACCTGTGGCCCTTGCCTGCCTCAGCCTCCGAGAGCAGGCATCCCCAACCTTGGGCCCTCCAGATGTTTTGGACAACAATTCCCATCATCCCTGACCACTGGTCCTGTTAGCTAGGGATCATGGGAGTTGTAGGACAAAACATCTGGAGGGCCGCAGGTTGGGGGTGCCTATCCTAGAGCATCCTTCTGACTGCTCCTTACGTCTCAGAACCTGCCATGTTCATGGAGACAGGGGCCCCTCTGGCTCTGGTGATGGGTCCTGCCGCTCTGGTTCCTAGGTACTGATCCTCCATCCCCTTGCCATCCTCTGTTACCCCATGAGTACATCCTTTTTTATAATATTTATTACAATGGTACCTCTGGTTGTGAACGGGATCCATTCCGGAACCCCATTCACAACCTGAAAGGAACGTAACCCATGTCTGCACGTCTGCACACGCACGGGTCACAATTTGCCGCTTCTGCGCATGCGCGTGACGTCATTTTGTGCGTGTGGCAAAACCCGGAAGTAACCCTTTCCGGTACTTCCGGGTCACCGTAGGACGCAACCTGAAAAAACGTATCATGTTGTCTTTACTCCCCCTTCTTCCTTGAAATATGTGCATTCACTTCATCCAAATTGTTTCTTTTGAAGTTCTTGCAGCTAGTGGCGCGGATCAGAGACGGCGTCCAGGAGCGCCAAAATCCCACAGGAGGGCATTGTGCCTAGTGCCCCCATCCCCACAAATTTGGGGGTGGTATAGGGCACAGCAGGCAAGGGCAGTCCCCTACCACAATCCTGGGGGGGTAGGGAGGCTATTTACTCCCATCACAGCCTCCAATGTACCTCGTGTGGGTCGGAGAGATGTTATTGTCAGCCATCTTCTGATGCGCCCCTAGTGGTCCCCCCTGGACATTTCAGGCTGCAATGGTAAGGCATGCTTGGACAGACCTTTTAAGAAAAATGGGAAAGTTGTTTTAGAACGTAATTAGAACGCAAGACTGAGTTGCACATTTGTCTCTCCCACCCACCCACACCTTAAAGAGAATCCACTGTGACATTTGGGAGCCAACTGGCTTCTGCTGCCTGCTGCCTTCCTTCAGCAGGTGTTGGTTATGCTGTCACATTTGATTAGCGTGGTGAGGATGAAAAGTCACATCATGCAAGGCAACATTTTGCTGTTGTCAGGGTGAGGAGAAGCAACCTTTAGAAGTTTGGGTGTTTTTGTTTTTGTTTTAATGCAGAACATTTCTCCTTATTCAGATGCTTTAGGAAACATGATATATATTTGGACTGAAGGGACACACAGATAAATGGAAGGATTCTGACGCCAAAGGAATAGGGCTCCTGCCCAAATCACCTTCTTTTCATATGGTTCCTCTTCCCTGCATTCTTTTCCACTATTATTTCCCCCTGTAAGAACCTAATAAGAGCCCTGATGAAGCAGACCAATGATCCATCAGCATGCTGTTCTCAGTTTCCAGCCAAATGTGTAAGGGAAGTCCACAATAAGAGATTTGCTCTCTCCCCATTGGTGCTCCCAAACAACTGATATTCAGAGGCATACCACCTATGATGCTGGAGGTAGTATATAGCCATCATGGGAAGAAGCCTCATCTTCCATGAAATCCATTTTAAAGCTGTGCAAGCTGACAACCATTGCTGCATGTGGCACGTCTCATTTCTTTTTGAAATTCATTGACTGCACATTGTTGACCTTTCCGTGGCTACAAATTTCCTTGTATCGTGCAGAATTAGGTACTCCAAAATGTCTCGGAATCGATTGGCTTAGGTGAGGTTCACTGTGCATGTGTCAGGATGTAAAATGTCCAGAACCTAGTTTTCTTTAAAAAGGGATGTGTGTGTTAAAATAAGTCACTGCAGCAACAACGTTTAAGCGTAAACAGTGACAGTCTTTGTAAAGTGAATAACAAAGAGGTTGACTATTTCCCAAGAAGTCAAATTTCACAACTGGTTTCCAGATTCTGTGCACTGGGAACAGATCCACGAGGGATTGATGGCCTTAATCATGTCCTGCTTGTGATATTCCCACAGCAGGTCATGTGAGACTCCCTATGGGTAGAGGCAGTTTTAGGGTAGCACAACCAGTTTGGCTGCACTGGCTGCTGCACTGCAGGGGGCACCACAACAATGCTGTAGAATGGAATACGAGAGCCTGGGTGGTGGGTAAATTTTAGTGTCTCAGAGGGTGCTGCTGAAATTGGAGAGCCCAACATCCACAACTGCTATGGGAGACAGAATGCGGGACAAGGTGGCCTGATTCAGCAAAACAGTTCTTATTTTCTTAAATACAGGGTTAAGAACTTAATTCGTTCTGGAGGTCTGTTCTTAACCTGAAACTGTTCTAACCTGAGGTACCACTTTAGCTAATGGGGCCTCCCACTGCTGCTGTGCTGCCGCAGCACAATTTCTGTTCTCATCCTGAAGCAAAGTTCTTAACCCGAGGTACTATTTCTGGGTTAGCGGAGTCTGTAACCTGAAGCGTCTGTAACCCGAGGTACCACTGTATGCATGATTGTGCTCTCAGGTGAAGCATCCAATCCTCAGATTAGTAGTCACAGCGCTCAGTTCACACGTAATACTAAGCCAAATAATGGCTTACTGTAATGTGCAAGCATGCAGGCTTCTGTACAAGCAGGCAGGATCTTTTGCTCCTCCCCTGCTTCTGCTGCCACAGTGCTTCTATAAAGCTTCCTATATGGCTTTGCATTTTGTCTCAACCCAGGCTTGTGGTGCACTTCCTTCAGACAAAGCATGAACAGAAACCTTGGCTGCAGTTTGTGGCTCATCTGGAGCGGCATAAACCATGAGCCCTGGTTGGGATGACACGCTAAGTCAAACCATGTCTAAGCTTACAGTGGCATAGCAGCAGCAGGACTGGAAGAGGAGCAAAGCAGCTATGATCACTTCAGGAGCTTGAATACCTGCGCATTTGTGCTGGTTTGGCTTATCGTTATGTGGGACACAGGTAATTGTCCCTGGAAGATGCTCAGCAAAATGTACCCCACTTCTGGAATTTCCCCATTAAGATATGTTGACTTCCCCATAAATCTTCTGTGGGTACAACTAAAATTGATAAAACAAGTAACAGCAAAAACACCCAACCACACCCCATGCCGTGTCATTCTGAAAACTAGTGCAAAAGAAGCAGCTAGTTTGTGGCAACGATGAGAGAAAACTGACTAGAATTACAGAATGTTCCTCTCAGCAGTGGCTAAGAACCAAGAGTCAAAGCAGTGGCAACAGAAGAAGTGGGTTGGCTTCTGCATTGTGGAATGAGGTGACATGAGGACTTCTGGAGACATATTTGTCAAACCCTAAACGTACGGCACCAGAGGAGCTCACTTTTTCGGTGATTGCCTTGTAGGGCACAGTGCTGACTCCTGAGTGGTTCTCACTTTGGAAATGCTTTCAGAATCTGGAAAGGCACTAAGTGTGGAGGACCACAACTGGGATCTAATGATCTTTTCCATCTCAGGGACAATTCATCTAGAAAATGGTTTTTCCACAGGTCCCAGCCATTTGTTGAGGTACAAACCCAAAAGTTTCCAAATTATGACATAGATTAAGAGATTTTACTGAATTCAGCTTCTGCTTGCTCACTTGTTTTCCCCTACCTGCTTCACAGCTTCTCTTCTCTGCAAGTTATATATCCTTTACAAGGTACGTAACTGAAAGATTTAAAAAAACCCACACCTGCCCCTGCTGCTCACGGAAGTGGAAAAACAGCACAGCTATGTGGCTTAAAATATATGGATCCTCCAAAATTTCAGATTGACTTAAAAATAATAATCTTTTAACTATGCTGCTACAAGCAATCAATGTTAATCAGGTCTTTTGGGACTGACTGAAAGACTGGATAGTTAGACTCCTCTGATTACAGTAAGCTCTCCAAAACCCATCAGAGGAGAGAGGGGAATGACATAAATGGAAATGGGACTTAGAACAGGAGGATTAATTGGCTAATAAGCACTCATGAATTGTGTGGGTGGCAAGGTTAAATTCCCAGACTCTTCTAGTGAAGTGAGAGAGAAGAGTTATGTCATTTGCAGAGGCTGCTGAGAGTGAAAAAGAGAAGGGCACTTTGTAGGTGATTTTGCTCTTCAAATTTCTAGCAATCAGTCAGCTTTTCATTTTGCAAAATGAGATGGGCATGCAGAGTTCAATTTTAGCTTAAAACGAGTGCCTTTGAAAGGGGGCTAATACCAACAGTGTTTATGTTGGTGGCTGCTTGCAGAATTATATCTCAAACTGGGAAAACCACTGAACTTTATATACTGAAGTATTGGTACAGTGAGCAGTGGCTAGAGAAATGGCAGAAAAAAATGACTTGCCAACTTAAATCAGCTAAAGGCAAAACTAAAAATATTCGATTTTTATATGTAGTGCAGAATGATTTTATTTAATATACAAATTGAGGACACGTGTGGCAACATTTATCAAAGCCTTCCCTCATGTTGTGGAAAAGAGACTAAGTACCAATCGTAATGTTATGATGAAGTATGCGGAAAATCTCCCAAGTTCCTACTGAATCTTACACATATGACTGCCTACACGGAAAGGGGAAAAATGTTAAATGCATTACCGTCTGTAATTGTAGAAGGTAATTACAATAATTTCAGAACTCTGCCTATTTCGTTTCTTTTGGTGTTGATTGTTTTTGTATCTTGGAAATAAAGAGGAAAAAGAAAGAGGTTTGAAAATAGGCTCCTAATATTTATTTAGTTCTTAAATGTAGTGTGTCTACCACTTGTTTGTGAGGAAGACCCTTTGAACTTAATGGGCTTTATATCTAAGTAGACAGCTTCTGTTTTCTATGCAAAAGCTGGTGTTTTTTCCTTTTATATAACAGAACAAAGTAGGAGAAACAGTTGGTTATATTTTTACCACAAGTATGCTTTCTGCCATGCTAGGTATTTCCAATGCTGCTTTCCAACAGAATAGCCAAAACCTCAGCATTTTTGTGTGGAAGTTACAACGTCTGCATTTTTTGTGCAAGCAGTGAAGTTTGTCTGAAATCACTGCTAAGCACATTTGCAAAGCTAAGCAGGGTCCGGTATGGCTTCAAATTGGACGAGGGACCCTGTGTTGAGATTCCTGCATTGGAGGAAGTTGGACTAGATCATTGTTTTTCAACCACTGTTCTGCGGCACACTAATGTGCCGTGAGATGTTGCCTGGTGTGCCGTGGGAAAAATTGAAAAATTTGAAAGATTAAAAAATAATAATCAAATTTTCGCCCACTAGGCGGGCGCCGGACTGTGTCCTGGGTATGGGGTGGGGTGGGGTTTTTGACCCCACCCTTGGCCAGCAGGGGTGCCGATTGGCACTCCTCAGGGGGACACCCTCCACTTTTCTGATGTCCGGGCTGTGATTGGTCCAGACTCCAGCCTGGACCTATCACAGTAGGACATCATCTTCCGACTTCCTTCCCGCCCGAGCACAGTGTGCGCAGCAGCGGAGAGAAGAAGACGTCACGACTCGAGTCACCAGGAGGACCGGAGAAGTTGTCATTTTATTTCTCTTCAGTCTCCACTGAATGCCTTGACTGGGTTAGGGACCCTTATAACTCAGCATCAGTTGGTGGAAAGGACATGACTTTACAGGAGCAGGAGGAACTAACTGAACTGAGACAAATTCGTGGTTTCAAGCTAAGATTTGCTGATCTACCTTTGGACAGTTTTTGGTTGGATACTGCCAAGGAGTTCCCCCTTCTTGCAAACAAAGCTATTTTGACATTGCTCCCATTTTCCACTACATATCTGTGTGAGATGAGCTTCTCAAGCATGATTGCTATAAAAACTAAATACAGAGAGAGACTGAGAGCTGTTGACGAAGAGCTACGTGTGTGTCTTTCTTCGATTCCAGCCAGAATATCAGCTTTGTGTTCAGCCAAACAGGCCCAGGTTGCGCACTGAATAAAGTATTTTATAATTTTTCATATTTCTGTTTACTTACTATTTCATAATAATTATAAAATACTTTCTTTGTGTTTATTTGATTCCTATTCAAGAGAATTACTTTGTATATAGTCAATATAGGCACAGAGTTAATTTTTTAAACATTTTCTAATGGTGGTGTGCCTCGTGATTTTTTTCATGAAACAAGTGTGCCTTTGCCCAAAAAAGGTTGAAAACACTGGACTAGATGACCCTTGGAGTCCTTTCCAGCACTATGATTCCCATAGCGTACCTATTTGTCTAATAACTTACCAATTTGGAATCACCTCCTCAGACATTTCAGAGTTGGTTTACAATATATTTGTTGATAATAATTGGAAGCAGCCCAATGAAAGCTATAGTGAAAACAGCAGCCATAAAACACAAAACCTTTTAGCACACAAAGTTAAAAGACTGAGGAAATGAAACATTTTTGACTGAAAGTGGAAGGACTTAAGTGTTGGTGCCAAGTGCTAAAGCTTCTGTAAAGAGCTTTAGCAAGCTTGGGTCTGCACCAGCGGATTTCTTTCTGGGACAAGGAGGGACAGACGATCCCTCTTTGTGCCAGAATGTTCCTGTGCTAGGAACATACCACTATGAAACTTACTATATAGGATCCTCAGCTTCTCATAGCAAGCAGCACCCGCACGTTGTATGACGTATCAAAGTGGGCACTTGCCAGATCTGTCCACCTTTCTCAGACTTCAAAATAATAATAAAGTTACTAGCCTAGAAACATTCTTATTAGTCTGTCAGTTCATAGTATGCCTCCATGGCCAAACATTAAAAACATAGAGCCTTTCAGTTTCCCTGACAGGCTGAGGCAATTTTTACCTAACAAAGATAACCAGGGTGTTGTTGTTGTTGTTGTTATTCATTTAGTCGTGTCCGACTCTTCATGACCCCATGGACCAGACCACGCCAGGCACTTCTTTCTTCCACTGCCTCCGGCGGTTTGGTCAAACTCATGCTGGTAGCTTCAAGAACACTATCCAACCATCTTGTCCTCTGTCATCCCCTTCTCCTTGTGCCCTCCAGAGTAAGGGATAGCAATACAGGTGGTCTCTGAAGCGTTAGAATGGCAGTTGCCAGCCACAGCTGCCTAGGCCTCAGCACTGGGTCAAGAAGTGCAGGGAGGACCACTGAGTTTTGGACTGGCTTCCAGCTTAGCAGTGGGCCCCCCTGAGGACTCGGCACCATCAGGCACTTACTGACAGGAGCCATTTTAAAGTAGGTAATAGTTTCAGATTCAGTTCAAATTTCAGCCACTATATTTTAGCGGGGTGTGTTTGTGTGTGAAGATTTCAAGCGGCAAAGCTGGAGTCAGAATACTGAAACAAAATAGATGGCATCATCTCCAAAAGAATGTGGCACTATTTAAGGAAAAAACTGCTGTTAGCATGGAGCGAAGACAATCAAAGCTTAAAGTAGAATGGCAGGGATCAATGAATGAAGAGCCTGCATAGGAAGGGGAATGAAGGCCAATTATAATATACAATTAAAGGGGGGGAGGGAATTCCTCACCTAAATTAACTGGCATAAAGGTGACACATAGATTGTCACTTCTTTTCACTGCACTGGGGAGGCTTTTCATGCAAATCCAAGGAAATGATTTCTCCATTCCCTCCAAGAGCCCCAGGAGGGACCATTTCATTTCAGGAGCAGTAGGGGACAATAATCATCCTGAAGTGGCTTCCATCCTGAGAGACCAAGATAAGGGCTGCACGGTGGACGAACCATACTAATTTGCCGGTGGGTTCCCCCCCCCCCATTTGACAGCTTTTCAGATGACAAAACCAAGCAACATAAAAGGACTGTAAACTCTGTAGTGCCCACCCAACCCCCCTCAGTGTTTATTCCCCCTCCCACGCAATAGAAAACCCTGGGAGCACCAAATCCATAGTCCTCAGTAGTAGTTATAAAGGCATACGGGAGATATTAAAATTAATGGGCTTAGTGTAGCTGAAAGCATGCTTGATTTATAGGGGAAGCTGTCAGAGAATAACATTTTGAGCAGCACAGTGACAATGCTTCAGAGGCGCAGAAGAACCGCCAGAACGGCTTTTTTTAAAAAAAGAAAGAAAGATTCCATGCAACGCAAACCCCATTTTAGGGATGGGCTTCAGGGGCCATTCGTTCCCAATTGGGTTGATGCTTTGCTCCGACTTGTACATCTGACTCGCATTCCCACACATTAATTCATTGCCCAGTATGGACATTCAGATCAAGAAATGGAGCATGGTTCACCTTTCCACCAACTGATGATTCTCAGCTTGCAGTGACACAGAAGCAGGCCTTTTCACTGGTGGCACTGGTATTGTGCAATGCCCTCCTTGCTGAAATACAGGGAAGTCCCATCTGCATGGGCATTCCGCTGGCTCTTGCAGTGGTGTTCAGAAAGTGGTGGTGGGGGATGAGTGTTCAGACCCCTGGGCTCTCACTTGTGGGGTGCCTCAGGGTTCTGTCCTCTCCCCCATGCTTTTCAACATTTACATGCAGCCACTGGGAGAGATCATCAGGAGGTTTGGGCTGGGTGTTCATCAGTATGCGGATGATACCCAGCTCTACCTCTCTTTTAAATCAGAACCAGTGAAGGCGGTGAAGGTCCTGTGTGAGTGTCTGGAGGCGGTTGGAGGATGGATGGCGGCTAACAGATTGAGGATGAATCCTGACAAGACAGAAGTACTGTTTTTGGGGGACAGGAGGCGGGCAGGTGTGGAGGATTCCCTGGTTCTGAATGGGGTAACTGTGCCCCTGAAGGACCAGGTGCGCAGCCTGGGAGTCATTTTGGACTCACAGCTGTCCATGGAGGCACAGGTCAAATCTGTATCCAGGGCAGCTGTTTACCAGCTCCATCTGCTATGTAGGCTGAGACCCTATCTGCCTGCAGACTGTCTCGCCAGAGTGGTGCATGCTCTGGTTATCTCCCGCTTGGACTACTGCAATGCGCTCTATGTGGGGCTACCTTTGAAGGTGACCCGGAAACTACAACTAATCCAGAACGCAGCAGCTAGACTGGTGACTGGGAGCGGCCGCCGGGACCATATAACACCAGTCTTGAAAGACCTACATTGGCTCCCAGTGCGTTTCCGAGCACAATTCAAAGTGTTGGTGCTGACCTTTAAAGCCCTAAACGGCCTCGGTCCAGTATATCTGAAGGAGCGTCTCCTACCCCATCGTTCTGCCCGGACACTGAGGTCCAGCTCCGAGGGCCTTCTGGCGGTTCCCTCACTGCGAGAGGCCAAGTTACAGGGAACCAGGCAGAGGGCCTTCTCAGTAGTGGCGCCCGCCCTGTGGAACGCCCTCCCATCAGATGTCAAAGCGATAAACAACTACCTGACATTCAGAAGACATCTGAAGGCTAGTTCAGGGAAGTTTTTAACGTGTGACATTTTAGTGTACTTTTCATCTTTGTTGGAAGCCGCCCAGAGTGGCTGGGGAAACCCAGCCAGATGGGCAGGGTACAAATAATAAATTATTATTATTATTATTATTATTATTATTATTATTATTATTATGATGTACCACTTTATGCAGGTCATACCTTGATCTCTTGATCCAAGTCTCCTGTTTTATTCCCTGTGCTCTGTTGGGATTATTTTATTACATGTTTTTTATTATGGGCATTTATAACTTAATAAAGTTGTGCCATTGGTTTTTAAATTTTGTAAACTGCTTAGAAGTCTATTTTAGTATTAGCGGTATAAGCTTATTAATGATAAAAATTCCTGGACTTAAAAGAACCTGGTGTTCTGAGGAGCTGTGCCATCAGTGGGCCAGGATTCATTGCCTGGAAAATGAAAAGGGAGATACTCATGAACAGAGAGTTGGTTTTTTTGTTTTTTGTTTAAATAGAGCTGACAGTAGGTTACTTTGGCCCTATGCTGAGAGAGGAAGAGTAATCTTCTGACTGGGCACTGCCTACCACAATGGAAGGAAACCAGATAAAATGTGTAGTTCCACCTCATTGCAATTGCCCTAGCAAGAGACTAAATATATTGAACTTGCTGTCAATAAGGGTTTTACCGCATAATTTTCTTCTTTGCATAAGATTGATCAGTGAATGCTTATGAGGTTTGCCTTACCTTAAAGCAGAGGTGAGCAACCTGAGGACCTCCAGATCTTGTTGGACTTCCACTACCAGAGGCCATGCTTGCTGTGGCGGATGGAACCTGGAGTCTTGCAACATCGGCCAGGGAGAGCAGGGAGCCAGTTTTCCCACCACTACCCTCATGACATTGCCAACATGCATCTCCTTGTTGGGAGTCAGGAGATACTGTGCTTTGGATTAAGAGCCCTGCTGGAGCAGATCAAAGGTCCATTTAGTCCAGCATCCTGTTTCACAGTGGCCAACAAGATGCCTCTGGGAAGCCTGCAAGGAGGGCATGAGTACAACAGCACTCTCTGCTTGTGTTTCCCAGCAACTGTCACTCAGAGGCATACAGTCTCCAAAAGTGGAGGCAAAGCTCAGCCATCATGGCTAGCAGCCATTTCTAGCCTTATCCTCTATGAATTTATCTAACCCTCTGTTAAATCTCCCCAAGCCATTGGCCATCACTGGATCTTGTGGGACATTAGATAGGCCGATAGATGGCATGGAAAGGCCTGATAAATGGATCAACACAAGAAATTCCATACTGGGCATATGTCTCATTTATTTAGTCCAGTGCTATGTATCCATAGCACTAGTAGTGGGACGCAGGTGGCACTGTGGATTAAACCACAGAGCCTAGGACTTGCTGATCAGAAGGTCGGCGGTTTGAATCCCTGAGACGGGGTGAGCTCCCGTTGCTCGGTCCCAGCTCCTGCCAACCTAGCAGTTCGAAAGCATGTCAAGTGCAAGTAGATAAATAGGTACCACTCTGCGGGAAGGTAAATGGCGTTTCTGTGCGCTGTTCTGGTTCACCAGAAGGGGCTTAGTCATTCTGGCCACATGACCCGGAAGCTGTACGCCAGCTCCCTCGGCCAATAAAGCGAGATGAGCGCCGCAACCCCAGAGTCGGTCACGACTGGACCTAATGGTCAGGGGTCCCTTTACCTTTACCTTTATGTATCCATAGGAGTCAACTAAATAGCACTAGTACACTTACAATCAGTAACTCACATTGAACTCAATGGGTCTCACTTCTGAGTAGACATGCATAGAAGGATCACACCATTAAAGCAAGTTAGAAGAAACAGTGCTGGGTCAAAGCCATCACTAAACTGAATTTAAAACTGGTCTGACTTTTTTTTTGAGGCCAACCAGTAAAATATCTTTTGTAACTTAATTGGGAGTAATGGCAGCTTATTATGTGGTCTAGAAGAATAAAATGGGAAATAATAGTTATCACACTGGCAGAAAGTTGACATATATTCATGGCAATACAATTTCCCCATAGGCCTTGCAAATCAAACGTAGTTATTTAGAAGAGGGTAGGGCTCCTCTCTATTTTAGCTTCCACAATTGCTGGTGGCTGCAAGGAATCCGAATTTCTGAAGACTTCTTAGGGTCATGCTTTAAGGCTGAAAGATTTAGTTTTCTTAAGGATTTTACACTTCTCTCACCGTTCTTATCTAAGGCATTCAAGAGAAATTGTCAGGCGTGATTCTGCAGGTGATACTCCTGAATACTGTAATCCCCTCTGATTTGAGGCCTGGAATTAACTGGCCTGGAATAAAAACAAGCTTCTTGTCACTGATCTGGCTGTACCACCAAATTCCTAGAGTGAGGCTTAATCTGCTCTGCAACAACACCGGTAGTTTAATAGTGAAAGACATGAACTGTTTAGGAGGTCCCCACTCAACTGTAGCAACTTGGCTGCGATAGACACAAATTCCTCCTTTTCCTCTTATCACTGGGAAAGCTAAGAGGCCCCAATGCAAATGCAGTCTTCTGGTAAACATTTCACATGCCTAAAGCATTAGAGAGAGAGTGCATAATTTTAATAGTTTCAGGTATGGGGGTTAATGCCAGAGTGAATAAAAATGGAGGTCTTTGTACAGGGGTGGCCCTGTGATGAGGCAGATATCTTGGGCAGCAGATGCTCAGGTGCAGGGAGTAGTGAGATATGTGAGTGCTCTGTGAGCTGCCCTGTGGTCCCTATGGTAGACTGTAGCCCTCAAGTGAAAATACTGTCCTTTCACCAGTATTGGAGTTAAGAGCCAACTACTGATCCAATTGGCTTCTTAGTGCCTTGTAGGAGGGTGCCATCTTGTCCTTTGCCTTAGGCAGCAAAATGTATTGAGATGGCCCTATCTTTGCACCACAGTGCCACAGGTATCTTTGCTTGCTATTATAATATATTTTTCTTGGCTCTGGACTGCAAGCGTGGAATACTTACTCAGACATCCATGTCCTGATTACAGATGGGTGCATATGTCAGTTTTGGTTTCCCTCCATTTCTCATTTTTTCCACTCTTATATTTGGTTCTCCACATTTCCACATCAAGTTGAAATAATAATTTAAAAATCCTTGTGAAAATTCACAAGCATTTTGGTGCGAATTTCTCCTAACATACACATGTTTGTATGCAATTTTGTGTAACGTATAATTTTTTGCAAAGCAATTCCCCCAAAGGCTTTTTGTATGATATTTTCACACACACACACACAGATTTATATGCATATTTTACCCTAGTATATGCATTTTTGTACACATTGCATGGCTTGAGAGCTGCACTGCAAAATTCATATAAGTGCAAATTTTCAAAGGTTGGTCTGTGTGAATTGAGTTAAGTTTGCATTTGAATGCGAACAGGATTGAATTTCTCCCCCATCCTTGGTTCCAATTAGTTCTGCTCTGAGGATAGCACCCACCATAAAACCTGATAAGCAGGGTTTTTATTAGGAATAGCAACAGGTAAATATAGCTGAACATGACAGCAAAAAGTGGGAGCAGCTAACTGTCTTCCATACTACATAGAACGTTGACCTAAAGCTGAGAAACCATACAACTTTGTCTGTCTCTCATGCCCATGATGGAGGAGACATGATAGGTGAGTGCCTCGGGTAGACAACAGTTTTAATCACCAGAATAGAGCTTTGTCCACTGAAGTGATGGGGGCTGAGACAAGACTACAGCCAGGGATGCTGGTGGTCATGGCAACCCTTGTATTTAAAAAAGCTGATTCCCAACATTCTGTTAGCTCTAGAATGAAAGAGGGAGAGCTCAGGAGAGGGCTATGGAACTTGGGGAAAGCTGTCTACGACCAAGAGAGGGGGGAAGCATGCTTGACTGCCAACTCAGTGATATCCACGAGTGCCTTCTCTGATTTCCCCCCTGTAAGTGAATGATGGCATTCACCCCAGTGTGGGAATTAGTTTGTCCTTGTTGAAAAAAGGAGAAGACCTGTGTCATAATCCATGAAACTGGGTTTCCTGGATTTTTTTTAATATCTACCCACCCACTCACATACCTGGGATCCTTGAAACAGACAAATCCTCTCTTATTGCATGATTCAACTTCATTATGATTTGCATTTTCCTGGCTGATAAAGAAAAGCAAATAATGACAAGCAGCTCTAGGCAATAAGGGGCTTTACCAAATGAATGTGCTTAATTGGCAAAATGAAAGGATTTGCTCCTTTTCTGAAAGCACACTTCTAAGGCCCGAACCTTAGTATGCCATCCTTAGTATGTCACATAGGCAGGGATTTCATCACAAAGGGATGTGCTGGTGAATACCTCTAGTCAAGACAAGGAGAGTCTTCATTATGAAATAGAAAAGCATGTAATCCTGTGTGCTGCTGGCATGAAATTTAAAACAAATATCTTAAGCTACGTGCCTTTAAGGAAACCACATTTCAGTACAGTACAGCCCTGAGCAGCTTGTTACTCCCCCACTAGTGATTAGTGCTTGACCAATTTCTTTTCATAGGAGCAGTTCAGCATATGCTCCCATAAATCCTATTAGGGTAGCCTCCAACTGCACAGATAGAAAGACTGCACAGAGTAGCAACACAGTTTGTGTGTTTTACACAGTTCCAGTGGCAGTATATGCTACAGGGGTCCCTGTGCACTGTTTTGGAATGGATCTACCCTGACTATGATTCAAAGGCTTCCCCTAGGCAGATCTTTCTCACCAGAGACTCTTGCAAAGTGACAAGAAAAAGAGGATCATGGGTTCTTAAAATTCTTTTCAGAAGAGGTTGTGTTAATCTCCTGTGATGGCAAGCTGGATTCCAAACAAAGATAGCATGAACTATGCATGCCTGTAGACCAGAATATATAGCACTGAAAATTATGATTAAAGGAGAGAGAGCAGAAAGGAGAGGAGTTCTTGTGATTACTGGAAATGACATTTACTCAGCCATTCTACTCACTTCCCTTATATCCTTTGCAAGCCTTGTACCTGCACACAGACACTATTCACACTCCTACATCCTCTCTGATTGCATTCTTCACCCTGGGTGACTTTTATCTGAGCAGTTTTGCTATCTACGAGAATCCTAATAAATCTTTAATCTACAGCCTTCATTAGAACCAACCATCTACTGCTCTAATGTTGATCCCCCAGCCCCTGCAATTGATAACTCAATTATATATGCTTCTAATAAATCTTCGTAAAACAAATTAGAATACATAGGATCATGAACATATTTTTTAACAAAATAAAAAAATTCCTTCCAGTAGCACCTTAAAGACCAACTAAGTTAGTTCTTGGTATGAGCTTTCGTGTGCATGCACACTTCTTCAGATACACTGAAACAGAAGTCACCAGACCCTTCTATATAGTGAGAAGGTGGGGAGGGGTATTACTCAGAAGGGTGGTGGGATTGGGTGATTGGCAGATAGCTGTGATGAGCCTGTTGACGACTCTTAACGACTGCAATAGGTCTTACAGGAAAAAGCAAGGGGTGAGAAGGTGAAAAATGGCTTTGTCATGTATAATGAGATAAGAATCCAATGTCTTTGTTCAGACCAGGTCTCTCCATGGTTTTAAGTTTTGTAATAAGTTGCAATTCAGCAGCTTCTCTTTCCAGTCTATTTCTGAAATTCCTTTGTAATAGAACAGCTACTTTGAGATCTTGTATAGAATGTCCTGGGAGATTGAAGTGTTCTCCTACTGGTTTCTCTGTCTTGTGGTTCCTGATGTCGGATTTATGTCCGTATATTCTTTGGCGTAAGGTTTGGCCTGTTTGTCCAATATAGAGAGCTGAAGGACACTGTTGGCATTTGATGGCATACACAATGTTAGACGATGAGCAATTAAATAGTCCCGAAATGGTATGTGTGATGTTGTTGGGGCCAGTAATGGTGTTGTCCGGGTGTATGTGGCAGCAAAGTTGGCATCTGGGTTTATTGCAGGCTCTGGTGCCAGTGTCCGTGTTAAGTCTGGTTGTAGTATTATTGTGGGTTAGGAGTTGTTTAAGATTGGGTGGCTGTCTGTAGGCAATGAAAGGTCTTCCTCCCAGAGCTTGAGAAAGAGAACTGTCATTGTCCAGGAGAGGTTGTAGATCTCTGATGATGTGTTGTACTTTTTTAACTTGGGAGCTGTATGTGATGACTAGAGGTGTTCTGTTATTTTCTTTTTTGGGTCTGTCTTGCAGCAAGTTCTCTCTGGGTATCAGTCTGGCTCTATTGATCTGTTGTTTAACTTCATCTGCTGGGTATTTTAGTTCTAAAAAGGTTTGCTGTAGATCTCTTAGGTGAGAGTCTCTGTCTGTAGAATTGGAGCAGATGCGGCTGTAACGTAGTGCCTGGCTATATACAATGGACTGTTTGGTATGTTTGGGATGGTAGCTAGAGGCATGTAGATATGTTTGTCGGTCAGTTGGTTTACGGTATAAGGTGGTGTCTATGCGCCCATCCTGTATTTTTATAGTAGTGTCCAAAAAATGTATTTCATGCATAGATTGATTCATTGTTAGGTTGATTGTGGGGTGAAAATCATTGAATTTCTGGTGGAAGGTGTCCAGGGTCTATTGACCATGTGTCCAGATGATAAAAATATCGTCAATGTATTGCAGGTACAAGAGAGGTTTGAGTGGGTAGGAGTTTAGGAAACGTTGTTCTAAATCCGCCATGAAGATGTTGGCATACTGTGGGGCCATGCGGGTGCCCATTGCTGTGCCGCTGATCTGAAGGAACAGGTCATCACCGAATTTGAAGTTGTTGTGGGTAAGGACAAATTGGCAGAGTTTGGTAGCAAAGTCCGCTGTGGTTTTATCTGAAATGGTGTTCCTTATAGATTGTAAACTATATTTTTTCCTTATAGTTTGTAAACTATATATTTTTTAACTTCTGTCATTGCTGGCACAAACAACCGCATTTCTCAGTATGTCTTGGTGGGCAAAAATGGATGCTCAAGTTTCCATGGTGCCTTGAGGCGATCTTTAGGAAGCAACCCTGCTTGTTAAAGGTCTCAGCGTTAGCTTATTACAGCCTTGGACATGCATCAAGGCTTAGCCTTCTGCACCCTCCCTGACTGCATTCTTCTTCAGTGTCTGCATTCTGGCCCTTCCTTCCCATTCCACATCAGGGCTATGAACATAAGCTGCAAAGGCCTAGTGAAACCCATGCTGTGTGCTACATGCTTTCTAAAAATTACAATGCACAGTTATAATGAATCAAGTGGGTATTAGAAGTTGAGATTAATGGGGTGCTGTTGTGTAATAGGTGTGTGGGAGAACAGGAGATTGTGAGGAAGGGCAGGAAGGTTTGAAGAGTGAAGAAATCACTTCGGCCCAGGTTAGTCACTCACCTGCAGCTTTGTGTTGTTGTTGTTTAGTCGTTTAGTCGTGTCCGACTCTTCATGACCCCATGGACCAGAGCACGCCAGGCACTTCTGTCTTCTACTGCCTCCCGCAGTTTAGTCAAACTCATGTTCGTAGCTTCGAGAACACTGTCCAACCATCTCACCCTCTGTCGTCCCCTTTTCCTTGTGCCCTCCATCTTTCCCAACATCAGGGTCTTTTCCAGGGAGTCTTCTCTTCTCATGAGGTGGCCAAAGTACTGGAGCCTCAGCTTCACAATCTGTCCTTCCAGTGAGCACTTTGTAGCCTTCACTAAATAGCAGGGCCTACAGGTGCAGCTTCTGCTGAGACTTAAACTAGTCTAATCCAGCGTTCACCAACCTGGTGTCCTCCACGTGTTGTTGGACTACAACCCCCATCAGCCCAGCCAGCTGTGCTCCCTAGGACTGCCAGGAATTATCTGGAGGGCACCAGGTTTGTGAAGCCTGGTCTAAATCAAATATTGCATCTGAACCAATGGATGTGTTTCCAAAAGATGGATCCTGGATTCACCCCTTTGTTGCCTTCCTGTTACCTGTTTGCTATCTAGTCTTTACCTTTGCTGCTGCTGAAATTTTGATACCCCTTGGGAGGAATTAAATGTAGCACTATGGCAACCTGTTCAGATTGCCAGCCACAGTGATTTCCTCTCTCCTTCCCTTGTGTGCTGTTCTGGGGGATTCTACTGATTTGGCTGAATCAGTCTGGTGGGGGGAGCACATAGGGGGAGGGGTGGGTGGGAAAGCCTTTTCGTGATAGCAGGCACCCTTGTGCTGGCTTCCATTAGCAGGGCTTGTTAGCTGAATCCAACCCCTTGTATTTAGGCACTGAATTCCAGAAATCCCAAACACATCACATTTTGTGATGTTAGAACAGCAGGAACACACATAATTGGGATTGTGGACTTTGTGATCGCTTTCTATAATATAATTTCCCTGCAAAGGAGAAATCCATTTTTTCTATGGTTTGGGACTGTCAGGATTGATGAGGGCACAGTCTGAAGAGATGTATAGTGTCAATCAGATGGTTTCAAATGTTTTATTGTAAACTGATTATCCAGTAGAGAATGTTTGTTGCTTCCCTGTATGCCTGCAATAAAGCTTTCTTCAGAGAAAGTTGGATATCCCAGAGCCAACCCAAAGCATATTGCTGTCTGGAGTGGAGCCCAAATGGTGCTTTCCTTTGTCATACTCAGCGTTGACCCACTGAAATGGGACTGGCATTGGATATCACCCATAGACTTCATAAGAACCTCATTGTTGGATCAATATCCCTTACATTATATTCAGTAATTGGCTGATCATCTAAGTGAGCAACATGACATTGACTGATCGCTCCCCCCAGCCCGATAAATAAAGTATTCTATCCAATTGCTACAGCAGACTGTTATCCCACAGGTAATTCTGCAGTCTCTATTAACAGAGCTCCAAACATGAATTCTAAAACACTTTCACCCAAATTCACACTGTAGAATGAAACTCTGGCAAACCCAGGAGGAGATATGTATTTAAGGGGGGAGGGAAATCCCCCTTTCCTGCTTTGAAATGTCATGTGCTGATCTGTGTAGATGACACCATGACCTTTCTTGCTTCCCTTGCATCCTGACTTACTCCCACCCAACCCATCCCACCTCCCCACCTGCTTTTCAGAAAATAGGTTAGCAGCATTTGCTGCTTGATAGATTGCTAACAAGAGTCTGAGTCTTTTGAAGTCTCTGTGCATTACGATGAGAATGACGCTTGTCGTTCACTTTGAACAGATGCATTGCACTTCCTAGTGGCACTTGGATGATTATACCAGGATGAGATGAAGGCAAGAAAGTACCTGAGAAATAGCTGAGGCCAAATTCTCTTTCATTCAATCCAGTATGTGACTTCCTTTTAGGATTTAGTTATTCTGGGCCAGGGCTGCTGACTCTGTGATCCACCA
The DNA here is from genome assembly GCF_951804945.1 of Podarcis cretensis. Classification (NCBI taxonomy): domain Eukaryota; kingdom Metazoa; phylum Chordata; class Lepidosauria; order Squamata; family Lacertidae; genus Podarcis; species Podarcis cretensis. The sequence continues at coordinate 65,779,457 of NC_137171.1, read as the reverse complement.
CATTGAAGGCAGCCCATGTAATATCACTTGTTCTGCTCACCCCAGTTCTCTGAGTGGCATCACTTATCCAGGTTTGGTTTGGTTTATTTTGGAAGGAGGTCACAATATAAAGAGAGGTGGAGGCACTGTGAACATGACATGAATTTGGTTTTAATCTTAAAGCCTGTCTTTAGCGCAATGGCGACTTGAATAAACTAATCTGGCCAGTTTTTGCCAGGACTGGATTAAGACCTTTAAAGGTCCTAAACACTTAAAAGATTTGGGTGCCCCCATATATATCTAATTCAAAATAGAAACAATAATAAACCGTAAAATACAATTTTGTTTTTCAAAAGGAAACAAAACCTACTTTTTCTAATTGCAAGGTCTTTGACCAGATCCTCAATGCTAATCTTACGTAATACATCTGCTTCTATTCTTAGTAGAAATTAGGCATCCAGCCTGCCTTGATGCATAGTTGTTCTGTTGGGATTTTTAATATACTTCAACCGAGAAAATGAACACAATCAGCAATTTGTGACCATTAATGTTAGAAATCCAGCAATGGGAAAATTCTGTGGTGCCCCCTTCCCTTGATGCCCTAATTATGTGCTTGTTCTGCTTCACATGTAATCCAGCTCTGGTCTTCACTCAGTGGCCGACCCAGTCATTACCACAAAGGCCACTGCTGTATGTCCAGAGATGGGAAAACGTTGCTCCATCTGGAGGAGGAAGAGGAGGCAGCTGCAGTAACAGCTGACCAGCAATTTACTGAGGTGCTAAAGAATGATGTTAACATGAAAATCGAGTTCATGCCACATCCAAATCACAGCAAGCTCTGTTTCTATTATGTGTCCCTTCAGTGTATGGTGGCTCACCATGGTTCAGTCTCCTAATTTTTTCCTCTGCCTGCCTGCAGTGACAAAAGCAGGAGAGCTGCCAAGCATCCTACAACCATCAAACTGGTGTCAGGGATGGTGCATGGCAAGGCTGGTCCAAGACATTTTGGCACCTGAACTGAACCACAGAATGGCACCGCTCCCCACCCGGGAAGCTGGCAGGGGGAAGAGTGAAGAACTTCGTTGGGTACAAGGGTAGGAGGAGACCAGCAGCACCTTCCATTCACCCAGAGGCTGCTGTAGAGGTGGCATTTGGAGGAGCTACCAAAGAAGCAGTAGATCTGTTGCTACTACTGCAGCAGTGGCAGCAGGTCTGTCCTTGGAGGACAGATCTGCTGCTCTTGTGGATCCTGCAGTGGTCGCCTCACCTTGCCTCATGGGTGGGCTGGCCCTGGTGCACACAGTGGGGTGTGATGAAGGTACTGTACAATCACACAGTGCCATTGAAAGGGAATGAGAGTGGGGCATCAGTCCACATCCTTACTGGTAGGCATCACTTAATGGTAGGGGGCATCAGCACAGTGCAGTGCACAGCAGCAGCCAACAATATCATCAGTTTGGACACATCCATGCAGGCCTGCCTCTGCTTCTACCAAGTGATGCCTGCAAGCCCTGTCTTCCCACTCCTTACACAAACACCGGGTGGTCAGTAAGCTACACTTAGCTTGGGGCGGTGCTCACAGGTTGTGTAGGAAAGGAAAGCAGGAAGGTACCCACAACTGGGAAAAGGAAGGAAACCTCCAGGTACGCAAGTTATTTATTTTGGAGCCCTGAAGTCCCTTGGATGGAGATCCCCTTTTCAACTATTCCCGTGCTTTATTTACCGTACAGACCCTCCAAGTGTCCCTGTTTTCTAGGGACAGTCCCGGAGCTACAGAAGCCATCCCAGTTTCTGATTTGATCCTACAATGTCCCTCTTTCCTTAGGATGTCCCTATTTTCATTGGAGAAATGTTGGAGGGTAATGAGTTATATGACCCTCGAGCCAAGGAAATAAGTAACTGTACAACATTTAGAAAATATCTGAAGGTAGCCCTGTATAGGGAACAGGTTTTTAAAAATATTTAATTCTTTATTGTGTTTTTTATATATGCTGGAAGCCATCTAGAGTCAGATGGGTGGGGAATCATCATCAGCATCATCATCGAATGTTGTTGTTGCTTAGTCGTTTAGTCATGTCCGACTCTTTGTGACCCCATGGACCAGAGCACACTAGGCACTCCTGTCTTCCACTGCCCCCCCCCCCCGCAGCTTGGTCAAATTCATGTTAGTAGCTTCGAAAATACTGTCCAACCATCTCGTTCTCTGTCGTCCCCTTCTCCTTGTGCCTTCCATCTTTCCCAACATCAGGGTCTTTTCCAGGGAGACTTCTCTTTTCATGAGGTGGCCAAAGAGAAATGTTGAATGGTATGTGGGTATTATCAAGCTCCACAGACTCTCTCCTCCCACAGCTATACCAGTGAGCCTTTTCCTGCTGGACTGGAGGCTCCCAGACTCAGCCTGTCCCACTTGCCCCCTGTGCCTTTGAGGCAAAGCCTGACCTCCATGTCCTGAAACAATCACACCTCAGCTCAGGGTCACTGCATTCTTTGACCAAGCTCTCTCCCCCATTGCTACTGAGATGCCTGGCCTAATTGCTTGCTCTGCCTTTGCTTCCCTTCTTAAGTCTCCAGGATTACATTCTTTGTCTCTCTTCCGCTTCTGCTATTTCTGAGCATCAGTAGAAAGTGCATCAAGGCTGGCGCGCCAGGGAAGGGAAATGCTTTGGTAGCAAAGTGTTGGTCCCTTCAAATTGCTTTCCTAGGGGGCCAGCTCTAGTTGCCTAGTCATATGACCTGCCCCTCCCAAGTCAATATTCCCTCAGCACTCTGCTTCTTACTTGCTGTGAGGAAGTTGACTTTCCTGAAGCTCACAGCTTTAAAAGACTGTCCTGTGATGGGAATGCAGTCAGTCTTTGGGATCAGTCTGAGAACAGCCAAGCTCTCTCTGGCAAACAACCCCATTCACAATCTCCGCTCTCTCTCTCTTTTTGCACCACGGTTCTTGGGTGTGATTCATATAACCAGTCCCCATGTGACTGTAAGCATTCCACACCCAAGGAGTCAGAACTTAAGAAGAATTCTGCTGGATGAGGCCCAAAACCCATCTAATTCAGCATCCTGTTTTCACAGTGGCCAAACAGATGCCTGGGGGAACCTGCAAGCAGGACCTGAGAAAAACAGTGCTCTCATAGTTTGGGATTCTCAGCAGCTGGTAGCCAGAGGCCCTGACGATGGAAACAGAACATTGTCATCATGGCTAGAAGGAAGAATGCTGAGTTGGGTGGCAAAAGGGCTTGGCATATTGCTCTATGGAGTGGGGGAAAACTTCCCTAACAAAACAATGAGAATGTAAGAATTGCCTTACTGGCTCAAACTTCACTGAGTCTATCTAATACTCTGTTTCAAGCAGCAATCACCAAGATGTTGGTCCTGATGGCCATTGATAGGCCTATGCCTACTGCCCTCTAAAATTCTCTAATCTTATTAAGTCTACCATAAATAGAATCCACATATCTGAAACGGTTTCCTCATACTTGGGCAAAAAAACAGAGATTGAGTTTGAGCTGTTAAAAGAACGTTTGTGTGTCTGTGTATGACACAGCCTCACCTTTCCTTGCTGTTTTCCTGGCAGTTTTAATTTTAAGTGACAGATTTGTACCATGTGATAAGAATTTTAAGGTCTTAGATATGTAATAAATGTTCATAAATGTACCAAGCAAACACGAACATAAATATATAAACCACATGTCTGAAAACCCTACAGAAAAAAAGTCCTGAACAAACTGACCTCAATTATTTCTCTGCAAGGTCAAAGTGGGAAACCTCCCCATTGTCTTTTCCTTCACAAATCCAGTCTTAAGGGCACATTTAAGATATGAATAGGGTGTGAGCCTGTGACCTGGCTCGAGAACTAAGTATTTATCATTACAAAAGACTGGCCAGGCTCCCCAGGCAATCTAATCAAATGACCATTAAACAGGTAACCTGTCAGACGGGATAAACAAGCCACTCAGATTTCTGTTTTAGACCACCTTTTCTGTTATGTAGGTATGTGGGGGGTGGTCTTAGGCGACACCCCTTCTGTGATGTATGTATGATGTATGGAGGGGTGGTCTTGAGCTCCAGGGCAGGGAATTTAAAATGGCTATATAAGGCCTTGTGCACCATTGTTCTGGGTTCCTCCTCCCTCCTGCGTGTGATCAGTAAAGATCAGGCTTACTAGCTGCTTTGCTTCTCAGTATTCTCTGGTTGGCCTCTGTTATTTTCTCCTGGGCTCTCGGATACCCCATAAGGAAAAGGGCAGATTCTGTTTACAACCACCACCAGCAACTAGCCTTGCTTTTCTTCTGCCCCGTTTCTTCAGCCTGCCTTTTTTAAATATTACTTTTGCCTGCCTCTCTTTCTCTCCTTTAGTTCCTGCTTCTTTCTTTCTTTTGCTTTCAGGCTCACTTTTGCCTCACAGGCCTCCTCAGAAGAAGCCCCCACCCACCACACTGTGGAAACTGTACTTGCGGAGGTAACCCGAACCCTTTTCCCCAGAAGAAGACCCAGCTGGCTGCTCTGATTCCCAGTCCTTTCCCAAGCATGTTGTGACAATGTCCTACAATTCCCTGCCTTAGTGCCAAGCTCCCCATATTCCGCCTGCCTCTGCGGTTCCCTCGTTATCGATAACGAAGTCCTGTCTGCCCAGGGGGCATGGCCAGTGGCTTCTCCTTCTTATTAGTTCCTCCTGCCAAGCCTACTGTGCTCCCTAATGCTTGAAATGCCATTTTGCTAACATCATTTCTGCCAGCCTGACAGATTGCGTTTCCGTGTAAGGCTACACTTAGCTGGCCTGGCTGGGTTCCTGCAGCAGATGCGCTGACACATGACTGGGTGAGGTAATGGTCCTGACTGCATTCCCCCAGAAATCCCAGCCGAAGGCAAGCTCTCTCTCCCTGACTTTCCCTGAGATTTCCTAAAAGCAGGAAGGTAACAAAACCAGCTTATTTCCTCGGTTGTAGCACACAGCAGCGGTGTCCATTATTAAGCAGAGCAGCAGCCAGTAATAAGGCTATGTTGGTGTGCTTCAATCAGCACCGCTTCAAACTGTGCAAGGGATTAGGCGATAATTGCAAATCTCCCATTATTGTCTTGGAATCCAGGCATTTTCATTATCGCACTCTTCTAAGTAATGTGACACTGGCAATAGGGGGAGGTATTCAATGAGATTTTACTCTGAGTAGACCCATCAACATTAATGATAATAATAATAATAATTTATTATTTATACCCCGCCCATCTGGCTGGGCCTCCCCAGCCACTCTGGGCGGCTTCCAAAAGAATATTAAAATACTATGATACATCAAACATTAAAAGCATCCCTGAACAGGGCTGCCTTCAGATGTCTTCTAAAAGTCTGGTAGTTGTTGTTCTCTTTGACATCTGGTGGGAGGGCATTCCACAAGGAGGGCGCCACTACCGAGAAGGCCCTCTGCCTGGTTCCCTGTAACTTGGCTTCTCGCAGTGAGGGAACCGCCAGAAGGCCCTTGGTGCTGGACCTCAGTGTCTGGGTAGAACGATGGGGGTGGAGACGCTCCTTCAGGTATAATGGACCTAATCCATTAATTTCAGTGGGTCTGCTCTAAGTAAAACTTAGCCAAATGCCACCCAGGCTTTATTTATTTTTGGCCACAGCTATAACACTTTTTGTCTGGAAATAGCTGCTCTTAATAAGGGTCCACTGTTGTCTGCGAGTAAAGGCCAATTGTGAGCCCAATGTCATGGTGCTGTGGGTCTTATCAAATAATTGTTTTGATCCTGTGCTGGCCAGTCCTATGGCAGGTTACTCATCTGTGTCTTTACCGAGTCCAGTGGTGCTTTCTCCCTAGTAAGAGTGTATAGGATTATAGCTTTAGTTTCTAAGTGGAAATCAATACAAAGCTTCCTCAGTACATGGCTGGAATTTTAAGAGTACTGTATGAAAATAATTGTATTTATAATACTTCTAAGGGCACAAAAAGCCAAGATACCAGAAGGCAGATATAGATATTATTTTGGGTGTGGGTATTATTTGAAATGGCAAACTTTTATATTACTGTCTAGAACACATCAGTGGATTGAACCTAGCACTTTGTTATTAATACTATGCATCCAGTAAATCTGGGATAGATACATTAAATTATTATTGCTGTAAAAATGTATATACACAAGGATGCAAGAACACAACAAAGGATCAAGAAAGGACAGCAGCTTAAAGAGCACAGAGGAAAAAGAAAAAGAAAAAACCCTACAAGAACAAAGAATAAAGTTACAAGTTTTATATTTCAAAACTTTTTACAAATCATATTATTGTTCCAATAATGCTTAATAAATGCATTGTTCTTATAAACACATTGTGTGTCAAGCCAGACACTACCAGCTTAATCGTCTTGATATCTTATTACATTCTCACAGAAGCAGAAAGCCAATCCCTGTCCCTTAAATTACTAATTGTCTTTTAATATAATTCCCTATGGGATCCCAACCAACCAATGCTTCTTTACTCTTCCTGCATTTTCATTGCCATTGTTAATTTTATTAATCCCAACTGCTCCTTTATTTTTTTCCTAATCAATTCTATTTGAATTGTTTTTTAATTATCTTACCAGTGCCTAGCATGCAATATTTGTGCTGTTGCAAGTATCTGTATTGGGGGCAGTGCAAGTTGAGCAGTTAATGTGCATAATAAGCAACATTTGCACACGTTCATCAGCCCTTATGAAGACTGTGCACATAATCTGTCTATGAAGAGGGATTTGTGCTCATTTCTCAGTCAATGGGCTGTCTACTAGTTCAAGGACTCTGGTGCCTGCAATGTTGCCCTACGGACGAAACCAATGCAACAGCTGAACCAGCAGAAACCCATGCAACAGATTGCACACTCTGTTGTGCCAGTAACTTGCTGATGCATTCTGTCATCCAGCACTTTGCCAATGGAAAAGTGGACACGGCGACACCTGAGGGCTCTGATGAATGTGATGAGTGGGAAGAAGAGGGCATGGATCAGAACGCACCCACCCAAGCTTTGCAGCTGGGACTTTCTGTTGAAACTGTGGGAATGTTCAGGGAGGCAGGAGAGGATATATTGTTTAATTATATCCTTCCCAACTTGTGTTAACAAGTTCTACAATTTAGCAGAGTAACATTCCCCTTTTTAAACTTGCATAGTGGATAACGTCTTTGCCAGGCTTGTATAAGCCTCTAAAATAGGTTTCCTTGGTAATTCCTCTTTATTCCCTCATAAAAAGATAGACAAAACACTGTCTTGTATAAAAGTATATAAAATAGTTTACTCACATTCTGTTCACAAATGGATCCCGGAAGGCAGACTTAAGTTACAAAATATATACACCTGGAATCTATCCCATAAGGAGATAGTTCTTTTGCCCTCTCTTGGCTGCAAGCCAAGAGAGCATCTCAGGCTAAGAAGATGTTGCTTCTTCAAGGAATGGAGTCAGAGAGAGAGAGATGGCTGCCTCTGCTGAGGTATTTTGTTGCCTGCATAGGTGAGGTCATGCCCACCTCTGGTCACATGTAGAAGCAGTCTGTCCAACCCAGGAGGAAACAGGAAGTTCCGAGTGGCTGGTCCAGACATCCCCTTTTATGTCCACTCTAGGAATGTTGTATTTGACTGCTCTGTGTTTCACATCCCACAGAAATCTTGGAGACTCCCTCTTCTTCAACTCAGGATGAGGAGGCAGGCTAGGGGACAGGAGGAAGCCCATAGCACTGTTTGAGTTGTCAGGAGAAGAGGACAGCTAGGCATTGTCTCCTAGACAATGGCAATGCATTAAGAGGCAGGAGCAGACCCAGTCCCCAGGAGTAGTAGCCAGGAGCTTTTGATGTGACAGGCATTCTGACAGGCTGGACTTTCTTTCCCTCTGTTTAAAAGTGTAGCGAGTAGGCAGGAGCCATTTTTGGAACAATGTCATGCTCCTCTGCAGTATCAGATTTCAGCTCCTCATTCTGGAATTGTGATCCCTGGCCTTCTCCCTCAGCTTATGGGATCTTGAAGTCCCTCTCCTGAATTTGTTTGAGCCGCCTTAAGGCATCTGGACCTTTCCTGATTTTCTCCAGCTGCTGAGCTTGCACTATCAGTCTGCTAAATTAAAGCTTGGCTTCTTTACATACAAGACAGTACACCTGTCATTGGTCTTGGATGGGAGCCAGGACACAAGTATACCACTAGGTGACTTTAATTTAGCGCTATGTTGGATATAACACTCCAACTCTCCAAGAGGCCCTGTGGAATGTGCATATATTGATTGATTTTTGTACGTTCTCTGGTTATTGTGCATAATCTCTAACAGACTTTGGGGAATGTGCATATTTCCGCTCCATTCTCTGGCCATTATTCCTAATACCCGACAGGCCTTGAGGAATGTGCATATGTCAACTGAAGTGGGGGAGAAGGTAGATGGCAGCACTGGCGCAGAGCTAGTGCAGTATTCAGGCTGATGTTGCCAACTGATGACAGTGGGGCTTGTCTTAGGATTTGAAAGATCCTAGATGGCTTTGCCCTGCTCCTCCCTATGGATCCCTGCCAGCAGGGATTCCACTAGTAGCACTTCTGCATGTTCACACATGTGATGAATGTAAGCGGGAGACTCCATTGCAGTGGAGTGATTCTGGCATAATTATAAAAGTGGAGCCTGGCAAGGGGCCAACAGAGGCCACCTCTAAATTTGGGATTGCTCTGCTAGTTTCAACTAGGAGGCTACTTTAGCTTCTTTTATTTTCCCCATCTAACTACCATTTACCTTGCTGTTCTGTGAGTGGGAAGCTGGATGAACCCCTGTCTGAAATCCTGGAGAGCTGCTGATATGATAGTCAGTGTAGACAATACGGAGTTAGATGGACCAATGGTCTGACTGAGTGTAAGGCAGCTTCCTATGTTGTACCCAGAAAGTTCTGAGAATGAGTGTTGGTCTCTAATACAACCTTGCACTTCAAACCCCTTCCGTATATGGAATTCCAAGCAGGCAAGTGAGAGAACAGAAAAAGGAGAGGCGGAGTGCTCCATTCCTCATCCACTAGCCCACTTTGTTTCTGTCACTTCCTCTGCCACTAGGACAGACATGCCATGGGCAGATAGAAGGCCTTAAAAAAAACACGGCACTAGCCTATTAATAGATGGAAGATCTAATCATGGAACTTCAGCATTGTCTAGTTTGGCCCTCAGGCAAAATTCCCAGCCTTTGCTGCTGTGAATGCTTGCGATTGATCCTGGGATCTTCTGGCATGCTAGGCTTGTGTCACAGGCCTGAGATGCTCTCTTATCTCTCTTTCCATACTAAAGTCCACAACTATTGCTAGGGCTAGAATGAGAAATCTCTAGATCTGTGCTTGGGTGACTTGTGGTAAGCCCATGTAGCAGAATTACAAGTGTCTGAGCATCCTAACAAATGGACAAGGTATTCTGTGGAGATGGCATCTCAGGGCCACATGCCAGTAGAGTGAAGAAACATTCAATTCACCTGAATGTAGTTAACCAAAAGTGGGCAATGAAAGCCGTGAGGGGCTAGTCTGTGAGGCGGCTAAACCAAGTTGGTTCAGCTACTTTGTTGAAGAGTTCAGGCCTTGAGTTAAAGTCAAGATTTCTGCTGGTTTCAAGGTCCCAGGAAAGGTTTTGCATTCCTTCGGACACAAATGGAGACAGAAGCTAGATACTTCTCAAGCCAAAGTCCTTCAAAGCTTCTGCCTTAATGGACTTCTTCTGTTGTTAGTAGGTCTCCGTCAGGCGCTGAGAAAACAACATATCAAAGAATTTATGCCACAATCTCATTGATCTAAATCTCCAAGAGAAAAACAATCCTAGTAGATTGTTCCTGCCATCTGCCAAGCGAGTTGTCTTAACAACATCTTACAATACACTTCAGGCACTTAAGGAAACCAGCTAACTTTGCAAGATGATACGTACACTTTCCAGTGGAACTGTCACACATTTTGCAAATATGTCATGCGTATTTAACCAAATATTTGATAAATACGTGCAAAAGACAGAATGTCTTCTTTCCCCATCAGGGACCAGCAAATCCAGCATTAGAAACTGATGATCATTTCTTGCTATCACTTTTTAATTTTATTAATACAGTCGTACCTTGGTTTTCAAACAGCTTAGTTCTCGAACGTTTTGGCTCCTGAACGCCGCAAACCCAGAAGTGAGTGTTCCAGTTTGCAAACTATTTTTGGAAGCCCAAATGTCTGACGGGGCTCCTGCAGCCAATCAGAAGCTGCGCTTTGGTTTCTGAATGTTTTGGAGCTTCTGTTTGGTTTTTTTAAAAATAATATTTATTAACATTTTAAAGACTACAAAGGGGAAAAAATAGTTAAACAATACAATACAATACAATACAAAAATAAAAACACCACACAACGCCAACCCCCAAACATTAAATTAACAAAACCAAACTAACACAATTTAAAACACATCTAATAAGTTCAATATCTTAACTTTCATTTACTTGTTTCAACAACCTCCTCACACCTCCCTTTTTGTGTTCCACTTTAATTAACTGTTTCAGCAATTCCTTTCCATCTTCCTCTGTTTTCTGTCCTGTAATTTATCTTAACATATTCTAACCTTATTTTCCCCTTTAATATATAATTGTCTTAACATATTTTAACCTTATTTTCCCTTTAATACTCTAATAATCTATTTGTACTTAATTCCTTGTAACATTTCTACTAAAGCCATATAGCTCCTTTCCAACATTTTACTAACACTCATTAATTTTACAATATTTTTATAAATAGTCTTTAAACTTTTTCCAATCTTCTTCCACCGACTCTTCTCCCTGGTCCCGGATTCTGCCAGTCATATCCGCCAATTCCCTATAGTTCATCAACCCGGTGATCTTCTGTCCAATGCTCTTAACTCTTTTCCAAGTCCCTTCTGCGAGTCTTCTTCATATTTATACATGAACTTTACTTTGTCTTCCACTGATCTTATTTTCCTTTTCCTTCCTTTGAGGCTAAAGAGTAGATCTCGGGGAAACTCCCACCTAAAAATGATTTTATTCCTTCTCGACAGGGCAACCAAATCTCCGTATGTCAGGGGCTCAGGAGCAGAGGCACAGGGAAGAGAGGAGATGGAGAGCGAAGGGGAAGAATCCGAGGGGAGCGTAGGAGAAGAGGACAGTGGACCGAGGGATTCCATGAGCCTCTCCAGCGAATCGGAAGATTCACAGAAGGGGGCGCCAGTGGCCAGGGGTAGGGGGTTCCCAAGGGGAACGCCCCAGGAGCAAGGGGGCAGCAGGGACTCCCAGAGCAGTAGCTGGAAATCAGGACCAGCTTCCCCACCAGAGCAGAGTCGGGGGGAAGAGTCCCAAGGATCGGGGCCAGTGCATTCCCCACCAGGGAGAGAAGATAAGGCAGGGCTGACCACGCCTCCATCAGAAAGTCGGACAACGGAGGAGAGGTCAGATCCGGCCAGTGTCCCGGAAGAGGGAAGCAGTGACCGAAGTACTGTAACGGTTAGGAGAAAGGTCACTGGGCTGGCGCGAGAGGCAAGTTCAAATGTACAGGAGCGCGGGACAGCAGAGAATGAGGATTGGGAACCGGGTCCTAAAGCCCGCCGGAGGGAGGGGGAGGAGCTAAACGACTCAGCGTCGGAAGAGTCCAGAAAGGGCAATGCCCCAGCGGGCAGGAGGACCCAGAGGAGGAGAGAGCAGCGTAAAAGGTGGAGCAGGGCTAGGATCTTAAACTGGTGTCATAGGGGAGGAGACTCAGACGGGACTTCGCCGATCTAGGGTTTAAGACGTAGGGCTGCACGCTGTGGCTTTTCTTTTTCTTTTTTCTTTTTTTCCTGGAACTGTCTGTTTTTTTATTATTATTATTTTATTGGTTTTCCAGCACATATTAAACACATTACAATACATTATACAAAAAACAAACAAACACCTAAACACACACAAATATAATTTCAAAACCTTCTTTTCATAAACCTTACTTCTCCGACTTCCCCATACCTCTCCTTTCTGCATCCCTATTTCTAAATTTCCTTCAGCAAATCCTCACTTAATTTAACTAATTACTCTTTTTCTCCCTTCTCTCTTACCTAATCATTTACAGCTGTAATCCTCTTTTTTCTTTAACCTCGACATTTTAGCATTCATTAATTTTATAGTCATTCTTAAGATACACTTTAAATTTCTTCCAATCTTCCTCGACTGTCTCTCTTCCTTGGTCACGGATTCTGCCAGTCATCTCGGCCAGTCCCATGTAGTCGATCACCTTCGTCTGCCATTCTTCCAGAGTGGGTAGTTCTTGTGTCTTCCAATACTTTGCTATAAGTACCCTTGCTGCTGTGGTAGCGTACATAAAAAAAGTCCTGTCTCTCTTTGACACCAATTGGCCCAGGAGAAACGCCTCTGGTTTCTTATGAAAGGTACATTTAAGTACCTTCTTCATTTAATTATAGATCATTTCCCAAAATGCCTTAATCCTCGGGCATGTCCACCAAAGGTGATAGAAAGTACCTTCAGTTGCATTGCATTTCCAACATTTATTATTGGGCAGATGATAGATTTTAGCAAGCTTGACTGGGGTCATGTACCACCTATAAATCATTTTCATAATATTCTCTCTTAAGGCATTACATGCCGTAAACTTTATACCGGTGGTCCATAACTGTTCCCAGTCCGCAAACATGATATTATGACCAATGTCTTGTGCCCACTTAATCATAGCTGATTTAACCGTTTCATCCTGTGTATTCCATTTCAACAGCAAGTTATACATCTTTGACAAATTCTTAGTATTGGAATCTAACAATTCTGTTTCTAGTTTTGATCTCTCCACCTGGAAGCCAATTTTCCTGTCCGTCTTTCAAAATTTCCACTCTTGACTGTTGTTCTTCTAAGTTCCTCTGGTAGTTCCAACAGTCTCTTATTTTGTTCTTCTCTTTTTTCCCTCCTCTTCCAAGTCCGAAAGCCCTCACAGTTTTAATCTTTTCTTGACCCAAGTCCTGTTCCCAAAAGTCATCAAATTCCTGTGTGAGGAAATCTATCAAACTTTCCTTCTCCAGTTCAGGTAGGGCTCTGATCCTCGAAATCTGATTTTCTTTAAATTCAATCACAGCAGGCATCAACTTATGGTCATCAAATTGCATCTGTAAGGCTGGGACTCTCTCTCTCTCCAATTGTGTTACTTTAGGTTCAACGGCAATAACTTTCTCCCTAGCCTTCTCCGCAGTTTGCCATGTCAAAATAGATTCCTGTGTCAGTTTCTGAATAGTTTCTATATTGGTGTTCACTTTTTGTCCCAAATTGTCAATTTTGGTAGTTACCACATCCACCTTTTTATGAAGTTGTTCCATTGAGTCACTTATCTTACATAATACAACCACTAAGGCCTCTTCTGTCAACATTCTTAACCGATTCAAGGTCCCCAGAATCTCACAGGTTTTTGTCTTGCAGCTGGAAATTCCCCCAGCTCAACTCTTGTGACAGTTTCAAAGGCTTCCTCTAGAGGGAAACAGTTTCTATTTGTATTAGTCCTCAATTCAAACAATAAAGTTAGTTTCAATTTTCTGTTACTTTTACTCCTTTTTAAACGCAGACGGAGACCATGGAAACAATGTATCCCTCTTATTTAAACTATCTGTCAGTGAACGTTCTAATCACGGTCAGTCCTGTTGGCAGCCCGTTTCCAGGATCGGAGCAATGGTATATTAACTCTGTTCGCTCTCTCCTGCAGGTATACTCAGTCCAAAACTTTCCCCCCTCTTCTCCTGCCACCAAGGGGGCATTTAGTATTTTTTACTGATAAAAATTTAGTCCTTTACAATAGGCTTTCCGAGACTTCAGCTTGCATCCTCATTGCTTCAATCTATTTACAAAAGGGGAAGGTGGACTTCCTGTTTTAGACCTCCCTGTTTTGGCACCAAATTAAGACGTTTAAAAATCCAATTCTCCGCTCTACTCACAGGTAGTTGCTTTAAGATCAAATTGTCCACAGGAAAAAGTCAGCGCTCTCCGGCAACAGCTATGCGGCTTCGCTCCGTGGAAGAAGCAGTCAATTCGAAGCACCACGCTGCTCACCCCACGTCTCTCCTGATCCCCGAAACCGGGTTCCCTGCGAGTAGGGGAGGTGCAAAAGGTGCCAGCCGAATCCCACGTTCACAGGCTTCACCTGCCTGTGATTTCTAGTGGGTCTCCGTCTTCGTCGTGGCGGCCAGACCCAGATTTCCACGAGGCAAATTCCTCCCGATCAGAGGAATTCAGCCATTACCAGAGGTGCTAACCCAGAAGTCGTGAATGTTTTGGAACTTCTGAAATGGATTCCGTTCGACTTCCAAGGTATGACTGTATTATATTTTGCTTAGAATATATATAGATGACTTGTCATGCTTTCAATTTGGGTTTACACTGCACGTAACCACATGTGTCCAGGGAATGCAAACTGTATTATACACTGCATGCTATATTATGAGAATCCAAAGCCACTTGCAGCTCCTCAAATATTGTTATGAATTTGAATGGTCTTGATTACTTTGAATTGGTCTCATCACTACTGTTTCACCTCAAGTATCACCTGATGGGAATCATGTACTTGACAAAAGACAGTAATGGTTTTGAATAGCTGCAGATGTGTATTCCTGAATAAAAATGTTACCTGCAGGAGAGGAGTCTGAGAAGGACCATAGCTCAGTGGTGGAGCATCTGCTTTGCACGTCTAAGGTCCCAGGATCAATCTCTGGCATCGGCAGGTAGGGCTGGGAATGATTTGAGAGGACAAGAGCTGTAAGTTGAATCTTTGGGAATTGTTGTTCTCCATAGAGACTTGGTGCAAGATTGGATAGGACTCAGCACTGTTAGGCAATTTTCAACTGCTTGAACTCAATAGTTGATACAAAAGGCCAACTACATACTCTCCAACACCTGGACATCGAATTCCAAGTTACCATCTTCTCATTTTTTCTCATGAGAGCATGGTGGCCATTTTGGGAGCTGTTACCTTGCGAGATTTTGTGCCGTGATTTCCCCCTGATAAAAAAGCACATTTTTACAGGCCTGGCGCCCAAAAAACATGTGTTTTTGTGCACTGCACAAGATTGTGCCTCCCCAAGCACTTTTTGAGGGGCGGGAAATCACATGAGATCACAGGGCCCAAAATGGCCACCATTCCCTTGTGAGAAGAAACAGGATGTCCTGTTTTTTTTCTGGGACACTTGTGGGCTATGCAACTACCCAGGCCTGGTGGTTCTCTGTGTTCCTTCGCCCAGAGCTAGAGCCTGGGGGGCTGTGGCTGGCACTCACCACCATTACAACGTATCTGGAGTTCTAATGTAGCTTTAATCTGGAGCAACTCTCTGGCAAGGCCCCAGAGGCACTGTGACGGAATTAAGTTGGTGAATGCCAGCAGCAGAGCTTAGAATAATAATAATTTATTATTTATACCCTGCCCATCTGGCTGAGTTCCCCAGCCACTCTGGGCGGCTCCCAACCGACTATTAAAAACACAATACTTGTTGGCTGGACCTGCTTTCTTGCTACATCTGCATCTGGCTGACACTGGCAAGGAAACAGGAGGGAACTCAGGGCCCTTCCGAAATTGGTGCTTGCCTGAGATTAGTGGGTGTGCTCCCTGCTTAGAGGAGTATATGATCTGCCTCTATGTGACTCTGGTGCTCTTGCATTTTCATGTTGTTTCAGAGAAGAGGCCAGCTGAAAATGGATGTTCTTAGCAATAAACAGTCTAGGAAAGCAACATAGCTTGAACACAGTGCAGCTGGCATCTCAGTCCTTGCCTATTTTGCTTACTTTAAGATGAAGGCTGGAATAATGATAATCTTTGAGCTAGTATTTAAGGTACTTTCATTTCAGTTTTTTGTGTGAAGGCCCCTTTGTATTTGATGTTGTTGCTTCTGTTTGTACAGTTTTATTACAATATTTTATTTTTCACTGTAATTGAAATTATTTGGATGATTGTGTAAACCGCATTGGTCTGCTTTGCCAAGAAGGGCAGGATAAACATTTTATTAATTAACATCTATACTTAATGAATTAATGGAATAAATAAATAACATATTGCTTTGCAAATCTTTGGGGAGATTAGAACCTGCTAACCAAAATGGCTAAACACATCAAAAGAGAAGAAAAAAGAAAAGTGTTACTCTTAGAAAGTGTCAGGGAACTGCCATCGGAAGGACAGGTGGTGAGAAGGCTTCAGGAGAATAGGAGAGCCTCTTCTTCAGCAGAAGAGGGAACCAGTAGGGGGAGTGCGGGAGCTCCAAAGGAAAGGGAGTCGGAGGGGAGGCTCTGGGATACTTCCAGTGGGAACAGCGAGGAGGTATCAGAACAGCCCTTAAGGACTCCCACCCCCCGCCGGAAACTGTCACGCAGGGAATCCAGGAGGCGCATGTCTGTGAAACAGCTTTTATGTTGGAAACGCTTCCGCAAACGCCCACTGTCAGATTCTACCAGCGACTGAGAGAGCCATGCTCAAGGGCTCCTCTCAAGGCAGGGTTTCACTACACTGAGTGAGCTCTGAGGGATCGAGTTTCAACGCACAAGCAGCTCATTATCCCATCACAGCAATCTGACAGTCCCTGAAAGCAGCTTGTGCAAAGAGAGGCATCATGAGCAACCCAGCCGGAGCCGGAGATGGGGGAGCAGCTGCAGCCGGTCCTAGCCTGGAAGAAAGGTACAGGATGTTGGAGGTACAGTTAGCTCTGCAAACGGCGAGGTTGGAGGAGAGGAGGGCTCATGATGCAGAAAAGGGGAAAGCCGCCCAGCTCTCGAGGAAAGTGCCAGGACTGGTGCAGAAGTTTGGGGGTGATCCCAGGAATTATCAAGCCTTCAGGACTGAGATGCAATATGCCCTCAATCTGCAGTTTGATGATTTTCCTGATGAGGATTCGAGGGTTGCTTTTGTGATTGGGCATCTCGAAGGCCCGGCCAGAGATTGGGTGAGACCACTAATGGCAGCCAATAATGAAGCCCTAAGGGACACAAGGAAGTTTTTTCGCGCCATGGATCTGATGTTTTCCAGCGAGATTGAGCAGGGAGTGGCGCGCAGGCAGTTAATGGCGTGTAAACAAGGGAACCGATCTGTCCGTGAGTACTGGACTGAGTTCACCATGTTGATCCATAAATTAGGATGGGATTTGTCAGCGGAACCGATACAAATGCTGTTCGAAGAAGGACTATCTTCGGCAGTGAAAGACGAACTTTCCCGGGGGCCCAGGGCGGAGTCTATGGACCTTCTGACTAAATCAGCGCTGGCCATAGGCTCACGCCAGGAGGCCAGAGCCTTGGAGAAGCGGGAAGGGAAAGGGGAGCGTTGGAGGGATTTCCGCGTTCCAGAGATGCCAGAGCAGCCTTCTCTGCCAGCAGAGCCGATGGAGATCGGAACAGCACGCGCGCGCGCAATTTCAAACCCCAGTGAAGGGCGGAAGAAGGAGGGAAAAGGCGCCAAGAAATGTTTTCTCTGCCAACAGCCAGGTCATTTTGCCAGAGTTTGTCCGCAAAGAAAGGAATGGCAAGGAATGGCGGGAGCTGTTGGGGAGGAGGGAGAAGCAGCTAAGGAGCAAGTAAAAGCCAACGCCTGGCTGCCACCGACGGGGCACAGCAGCCAGGCCAAGGAACAGTAAATGTGCCCACGCCAGAACCCCCAAGACCAGCTCTTGTAATAGAGGTATTGCTGGAGCTGGCAAACGGACACCCACTAAAAGTGAAGGCGTTGCTAGACTCAGGCAGCTCCTGCAACTTTATGAGTAAGGAGTTTGCAGCCGCCCATCAGATACAAACCATTCCTTTAAAAAATCCGCTGCAGGTGACCACGATTGATGGGAGGGCGCTGTTGGGGGGAGAAGTAGACCAGCAGACTGTCCCCATGACAATGAGGGTGGCAAGACACACAGAACGGATAGCGTTTAATATAGCCACGTTGGGAGGAGCGCCCATCATTTTGGGGATGAGCTGGCTAGCGCTGCATGATCCGCTTGTGGGATGGCATCAGAGAGTGGTTTCCTTTGGGTCAGCGCATTGTATGGGACACTGCACAGAAAAAGGGGGCCAAGTAGGCACTCAGGCCACGTTAGCAAAGATAGAAGCAATGGAACAAGGTAGGGTACCACGACAATATGCAGATTTTGCCGACGTCTTCAGCGAAAGGGAAGCAGATAAACTACCCCCGCACAGACCCTTTGACTGCCAAATCAACTTACTTCCAGGAGCGCAATTGCCAGTGGGCAAGGTGTATGCAATGTCTGACAGAGAGATGCAGGAGCTAAGGGAGTTTATTGACAAAAACCTCAAGCGTGGGTTCATCAGGGAGTCACGAGCGGTGGGGGGTAGTCCAGTGTTCTTTGTAGACAAAAAAAACTCGGACAAACCGAGATTAATTGTGGATTTCAGGGCCCTAAACGCAGTGTCCGAGCCCGTGAGCTTCCCTATGCCCAGAATCGATGACATTCTGACCCGGGTGAGAAAAGGAAAGATTTTTACCAAGCTGGACCTGAGGGGGGCGTATAACCTGATACGTATGAGAAAGGGAGATGAGTGGAAAACCACTATGTTCACCCCCTTGGGGGCATTTGAGTACTGCGTTATGCCTTTCGGCCTCCAGGCGGGTTCAGCAGTATTTCAATCATTCATGAATCACGTACTAGGACCATTGCTGTACAAGAACTGCGCTGCGTTCTTGGACGATGTACTGGTGTACTCGGAGGATGAAGAGCAGCATGTGCGAGATGTGCGAGAAGTACTGAGCAAACTGCAAGAAAACCAGCTGTGGGTGAAACTGGAGAAGTGTCAGTTTCACACCAGGGAGGTGGAATTCCTTGGGTACCGGTTGTCGGACAAGGGGCTGGCCATGGATCCTAGCAAGGTGCAAGCGGTGCTGGAATGGAGGCCACCGAAAACTAAGAAAGATGTGCAGAGGTTTTTGGGGTTCGGAAACTTCTATCGGAAGTTCATCAAGAACTTCGCCCATTTAACAGCCCCCATCACGGATTGTCTCAGCAGTAAGAAGAAGTTTGTCTGGACGGAAGAAGCGCAGCGAGCTTTCGAAAGTTTAAAGAGGGCGTTTGCTTCGGAAGAACAACTCTTACACGTGGATCTGCAGCAGCCGATGAGGGTGGAAACCGACGCGTCTGACAGAGCGGTGGGGGCCGTGCTTCTGCAGCCAGGAGCGAATACGTCGGAATGGAGGCCGTGTGCCTTCTTCTCGAGGAAATTGAACAAGTCTGAGAGGAATTATACAGTGTACGACAGAGAATTACTCGCTGTCCACGAAGCGTTCAAGAGATGGAGACACCTGTTGATTGGAGCGCAACACAAGGTTCAAGTGCGGACAGACCACAAAAATCTAGAATACTGGAGAACAGCCCGAGTGTTGAACCAGAGACAAGTAAGATGGGCGCAAGAGTTCTCCAAGTTCAATTTTGAGATTCGCTACGTGCCAGGGGCTGAGAATGTCAGGGCGGACGCTCTCTCCAGAAAACCTGAGTACTTGGAGGGGGAAGGAGGGGCGGAAGAAAGACATATCATCTCAGAGGACCACTGGGTTTGTGGGGCGGCATTGGTGGGGCAAAGAGAACTGGTAGAGGGTATTGAAAACGATGAATATGCCCAAGAGAAACTTAGGGAACTCAGGGAGACAGGTGAGAACGCAGGGGGGTTTGAGGAAAAGAACGGAAAACTATATTACAAAGGGGCGCTCTACATACCAGGAGGGGAACTAAGAGGGCGGGTGCTTAAGCAGTTGCATGACAGCCCCACGGCGGGGCACTTCGGGCAGCACAAAACCATGTGGTTGGTTACCAGGGAGTTTTGGTGGCCCAAGGTGCGGGAGGACGTGCGGGAGTATGTCAGGGGATGCGACAGGTGCCAAAGAGCAAAGGGAGAGAGGTTGGCGCCAGCGGGGTTATTAGAACCCTTACCCACCCCAGAAAGGCCATGGGAGATGGTATCCATAGACTTCATGACCGATCTACCGAGATCCAAAGGGAAAACCGCGGTCATGGTGGTGGTAGATCTACTAACTAAGATGTGCCACTTTATAGCTTGTTCACATGCAGTGACAGCGGAAGAAACCGCAAGGTTGTTTGTGGAGCACATTTTTAGGTTGCATGGCGCCCCCTTGAGGGTTTTGAGCGACAGAGGAAAACAATTTACTTCTAGGTTCTGGAGGAAACTAATGAGCATGTTGCATGTGGAGGTAAGTTTTTCCACCGCCAGGCACCCAGAAACAAATGGGCAAGCAGAAAGGGCAAACGGGGTTTTGCAACAATATCTGAGGTGTTATGTAAAGGACAGAGAAACGGATTGGGTGGACTGGTTACCTCTGGCAGAATTTGCCTACAACAACGCGGAGAACGTGTCCACAGGGATGAGTCCCTTTCTAGCCAATTATGGGTGTCATCCTCGGGCGTTTCCGGGAGAGGGCGGGGAAAGGTGGAGTGTACCTGCAGCGGAAAATTTTGTTGAAGAGATGGAAGCGATCCACCGTCAGCTCCAACTCAACTTAGAGAAAGCCAAAGAAGAATATAAGAAGCAAGCTGACAGAAATAGGAGGGAAGGCGAAACCATAAGGGTGGGTGACCGGGTGTGGCTATCCACCCAAGGACTGCCGTTCAAGGGAGGGTGTAAGAAATTGAGACCCAAACGGTTGGGGCCCTTTGAGGTCATACAGCAGGTCAACCCAGTAGCATTCAAACTCCGGTTGCCCAGTCACATGAAATTGCACCCAGTATTTCACAGGTCATTACTGTCGCGATAGAGAGAGGGGTGTGAGTGGGGGGAACATGAGAGGGAGGTCACCCGGACACCCGTCATAGAAGAGAGAGAACGCAACATGGATGTGGCAGGGATCATTGATTCCAGGTGGAAGGGGAATCAGGTGGAATACTTGGTAGAATGGGAGGGGGAGGAAGAGTCAGAAAACGCATGGGTACCGACAGAGGAAGTCAAAGACGAGATTTTAATAGAAACGTTTCATCGGCGTTTCCCAAGTAAACCACAACCAGTGGCAAGGTTTAGGAGGGAACACTTCGGGACTACAGATGAGGAAGGGGAATTTGAAGGGTTCCCAGAGTCGGAAGTGGAGGTGGAAACAGATTCCGACGAAGAAGAGGAAGAGGGGGAAAGAGGCGGTAGGCCGTGGTTAGAAGTGTTTGAATCCTCAGAGGATGAGGGGAGTTCCTTCCAGGGATTTTCGTCCTCGCCGCCAGTAAGAGAAGAGGCGGGAGGGGGTGAAGGGGGCCCTGGGGGGGAGGTGGATGTCAGGGAACTGCCATCGGAAGGACAGGTGGTGAGAAGGCTTCAGGAGAATAGGAGAGCCTCTTCTTCAGCAGAAGAGGGAACCAGTAGGGGGAGTGCGGGAGCTCCAAAGGAAAGGGAGTCGGAGGGGAGGCTCTGGGATACTTCCAGTGGGAACAGCGAGGAGGTATCAGAACAGCCCTTAAGGACTCCCACCCCCCGCCGGAAACTGTCACGCAGGGAATCCAGGAGGCGCATGTCTGTGAAACAGCTTTTATGTTGGAAACGCTTCCGCAAACGCCCACTGTCAGATTCTACCAGCGACTGAGAGAGCCATGCTCAAGGGCTCCTCTCAAGGCAGGGTTTCACTACACTGAGTGAGCTCTGAGGGATCGAGTTTCAACGCACAAGCAGCTCATTATCCCATCACAGAAAGTTATGGAAATGAATGAATGGATTTAATGTTTTAAAAATATCCAAAGCATTAATGAGCTTTATTTCCTCGAGTGTGGGCTTTTTCCAAGTCTATAATCTTCTGAGAGCTGAGCAGCCACTAGAGGTGCTTGGATTTCAAGCTGAAGATAGCTCTGTGTTATTCTCATTCCATGTTTTCTTGTCCTGGGCACTCTGAATTATTATGTCTCTAAAGTCAAGGTTATAAGCAGCACTTAACTGGGTGGAAAAACTTCCCTGCTTTCCCCATAATGTAATTTTCTTCTCTCAATTTGATCAGGAAACAAATGCAGAAACTGCTGAGAAAACTAGCAGTGTTTTCTGATAGGATGTGTGTCTTATCTGTTGATATTGTCAGGGTACAATACTTGGAGCATCTTTTGGCTTTCCAGCTCACCGATGCACATGGCTGGCTGAAACCATTTAGATCAGGGATGTCCAACTGGTTGATCATGGGATAATAGTGATCACAGAACATAACACCCCCTCCCCCCAGTTGTATGAACCCTCCTGTGCATTTTTTGCTGCCTAAAGTGTTCATTTGCAGCCTTTTCTTTGGTGTTTTGATCTGAAAAAAAGCTGAACAACTCTGATCTCTCCCTCCGCAAATAGCTCAGCAACTCTGGGCAATTCTTCCCCCTCTTCCTGTTAGTCGCCACCTTGGGTAGATCACTGCCATTTTTTTTTAATACTGGGAGTAGATCGCAGTCCCTTGGGAGTTGGATGTGCCTGCTCTAGATCAATGATGTAGTGCAGGACCTCTGTCTGGGAGATGCTTCTTGATCTTCCTTCCTGTTTATGATGTCATTCCCTTAGTTAGTGTCCTCCATCTCATCAAGGTGGCCATCAAATGTTTGTAGTCATAGTGGTCCTGATTGTGCAGAGTACACATCCCTAAGACGTCTACCTCCATTATCTTTTCCTCCTTTCAAAAATAATGGGAAACTATTTGATGTAATCTTCTAGCTTTTTTTTTTTAAGGACATGCAGTCACAAGATCATAATAACTCTTTAGGAGTTTTGGATTCCTCAGATCTTTTTACTTCTCAATTTTATCTAATTAATTCTGGGACTGAGGGATAATTATGCACATTATGATAATGCTTTCCCCCAGCTAATATTTTAATTGCTAGCTGTCCCCATGCAGGGCTACAAAAGGGAATAAAAAGTCAAGAAGTCAGAATGAGTCATCTGAAGTAGCAGATGGAAGGAGGACTAATTGCGCCAAGCAAAGGGAACTGTCCCTCCCTATATGCACAAGGAATTGGACTGTCTTGGAATGCAAAGGAGAAGATGATTCCAGAGGACAGATTTTGGATGAATATCTTATTACCTATAAATAAAACAATAGCACACTGAGTGGTCCACGGGTGATTTGAATTATTTCCAGTTTTATTTATTTTATATCATATCAGTGATTTATTTAAATTTGTTTCTTGAGCTCTTCCATTTAAAGAAAATAAAATCAGCTCTGGAGCAAGTAAGGTCAAGCCTGGTTTTACTAAAATTCTTGATTCAATCAGTGTATTCCCAATGTACTTCTGAGCCAGAAAACATTAATATTAATTTAGGTCTGTTCTGGAAATCTTTCATCACTTAAGCTTGCTAAGGATTGTTGTTGTTTAGTCGTTTAGTCTTGTCCGACTCTTCGTGACCCCATGGACCAGAGCACGCCAGGCACTTCTGTCTTCCACTGCTTCCCGCAGTTTGGTCAGACTCGTGTTTGTAGCTTTGAGAACACTGTCCAACCATCTCGTCCTCTGCCGTCCCCTTCTCCTTGTGCCCTCAATCTTTCCCAACATCAGGGTCTTTTCCAGGGAGTCTTCTCTTCTCATGAGGTGGCCAAAGTATTGGAGCCTCAGCTTCACGATCTGTCCTTCCAGTGAGCACTCAGGGCTGATTTCCTTAAGAATGGATACATTTGATCTTCTTGCAGTCCATGGGACTCTCAAGAGTCTCCTCCAGCACCATAATTCAAAAGCATCAATTCTTCGGCGATCAGCCTTCTTTATGGTCCAGTTCTCACTTCCATACATCACTACTGGGAAAACCATAGCTTTTACTATACGGACCTTTGTTGGCAAGGTGATGTCTCTGCTTTTTAATTGCTAAGGATATTTAAGTATTAAATTGCTAAGGATATTTAAGTATTAATAACATACACATCACTTATGGAACACAATGTCTCAAATCTGTTTACTTATGAGGCCAGTTCATTCAGGACTTGAGAGGCCTGATCCAGGACTATGCATAGAGCCCATAAACTGGTCTTCAACTATTCAAATGGAGAAGATGGGTCCAAATGGGACCTCTCTGTCTTCAATCCTCCATATGAATACCAAAATTTCCCATCCATGTCCTGATTTTTCTCTGGACTTTAGCCTGAGTATAGTATTTTATTAGAGTAGGTGACATTTGGATGTGCCATTCCTAAGCTGATGGTGGAGTTGTGTCTTATCTTCTAAAGTATCATCCTCTAAAGTTTGATCCATGGTTAAGAAGAATCAAATCAGACCTTGAAGGACAAAAAGCAATGAATTTGACTGAAAGTACAGACAATCTATCCAGTAGTTCAAGAGCAAAATTTTATGCAAATGCATAATTGTTAAACATTTCAAGATTCAAATCCAACATTTATATTTTGAAATATACAATTTTGCAGCTTGGACCTGAGACAAACTTTTTGAAAGTACCCAGTTGAAAAGGAAATCATACTAAGTATGGATCATCTAAAATGACAACTTGTATACCATGTCTGTCCTCATGGCTGGTTATGGGGGTGGGGAGACACAGAACATTGAGGAGATGATTTGCATATGCACCATACATTTATAGCACGCACCCTGAGAATCCTGGGAACTGTAACTCATTAAGGGTGCTGGTTATTGTAGCTCTGTGAGGTGTAAACTACAATCCCCAGGATTCTTGGGATGTGTTTGTGCGCATGGTTTAAATGCAGTCATTGTATATAAAAAAACCTCCACACTCCACCCACGAGAAATTCGTCCATATTTCCGCTTCCCTTTCATAATTTTCCAATGAAATTCTTTTTCTCATTAATTGATGGTGAAAAATGCAGGTGAGATTTTCAACACAGCACTAGTTTTGAGTATACCTTCAAGAACAATGCAAGATTTTCGTGGGAAATAGAGGGAATAATTCCAGGCATTCTGTTCCCCCCCCTTGGGGTACTACAATGTCCTTTCCAGGTGGCGCACTAGTAGTACTAATTTAACCAGCTCTTATAGCTCATTTCCAATAGGAGTTAAGCAGATGTCTGAAGAATTTCTCAGGGTTGAGTAGCATTGTCTCCTAGTGGGATAGAGGCCCTTTTCATTATACCACAGGATGTATTAATTTATTACTTTCAGAGTGCAGCACCTTCACAGAACCATCACTCCTTATCCTGAGCTGTAGAGGAATACATTAGAAAACAAAGTGATTAGAAGGTTATAGTCAAGCACTTTTAGTTCATTTCCTGGTGCCAGAGCACCAGGATAGAAATTTACAAAAAGTCCCTTTATCATCATTGATGTGGAGCCAAACCCCAAACAAGAAGAGCTCAATATAGTTGGAAATAGGTTTCAGCTGCCAAGATTAAAAGTGATTCCAAATAACTCCCAAATTGCAGAAAAAAAGAAAGCTTGGCTTAACTTTGGCACAGACAGTTGCTATATTCAGACCCAGATTCCAATGCTTTCTCAGTTTGACACACAATTTTAATGTATTTTTGGGGGTCCCTTTGTAAAACTCCATTCACCATTCCTTGGTGTGAGACTGTTGTGTGCAAAGAAAAATGCAGGATTATTTATTTATTTTAAAAAAACCACATTGTTTTCCCCAAAAACAGGCCAAGACTTTATTTAAATTCTATTATCTCCCCACTTCACACAAAGAGCCTCACTTCTGCTCTGCTGCTGCATATAATGTGGTTTGATATGCTTTCAAAGTCCTAATCTATCCATGCCAAGAGTTTAGACATCTAGGAGAATGTTTTCAATTACTTCTTGGAGCCCACGAAGGAAAATAAATCAGGAACTGATTTATATTGATTTAATATCCCTCAATACACCTATTCATTATTTTATACCCCTGGAGCTCATTAGAGTCTCCTTCCGCAGGAGAAAGTCTTGGTGGCTTGATCGTTTTATCAGCTGATAGAGCTTCACTTGGTCACACTAGTTCTTCAGAGCGTATAATAGTCTAGAGGGTTTTTGCTGTTCTACCCTAAAGCTTTTAACAAGCATTCTCCAAGGAGAGATTGGCTGACATTTAAAATATAACAACCCCCTGTGATGTGGCAAAGATTGTGTTACACTACAGTAGCTGTGTATTATAGTTATTACAATACAGAGCAGGGAGGCTGGAAACCATACACCTTACTGTGTATCTGTACGCCCTTTTCTATGCACGTAAGCAATAATCTTCCCAAAATAATGCAAAAGGAAGGTGATTCTCAATTGCACATAGGTAACACACAGGGGAAAGGATTAGGTTAAAGGACAAGGAATTAAGTACCGACTCTTTCATTCTGTTTGGTTTTCATATCCTTAACCAATCTGTTTCTCAATTCTTCATGTGTGATCCATGACTTGAAAATAATAATAATAATAATAATAATAATAATTCCACAGTTTCTAAATATTTTGTCTTAGCCTGAGTCAGAACATTTGGTCTGCCCAGTGGATTAAAAGCCTAAGGATAAAGCAGATTCATGAGTCTATATCAGGGGTTGGCAACCTGTGGCCAATGGCTGAACAGTGGAAGGGCACTGGCGGCAGGAGACCTCTTTAGGGAAAGCGTGCCTTGGTTTAAGAACGGTTTCAGTTTAAGAATGGACTTTTGGAACGGATTAAGTTTGTAAACAAAGGTACCACTGTATTCCATAATTAATGTATTAGTATTTAAGATGCCATAAGAGTCTTCATTGTTTTTTGCTACAGCAGACTGACACTACTAAAAGCTTCAGTTATTTGAAACACACACACACACACACACAGTTATACCAGGGGGATGAGAGCTTGTCATTCCCATTCCTATGTTGTTCCAGTGACTTCACTACAGAGACCACAACTTGGTAGTTCTTCTTCCCTAGCTGCCACTAAGTTTGACAGAAACATGCAACCCATAATTTTTCAAATGGAGGTTTTAAACTTCCAATTAGAGGATGATGGAAGGGCAATCGCTTCCTGGCATGACAGGAAAATCAATACCTCCCCCCTCCTTGTAAGATCCCTTTCATGAGTGCCAACAGAGCTTCAGTGAAAGGAGGAGAAATAAATAATTAAACAAAGTAAGGAAAAACGTAGGTATTTCAACATGGGTTGGAATAGAGCTTGGCAAGAGGATGAACTAATTCTCCGTCTGCTAGCCCAGAAGATGTGCTTTTGCGAGGACATGTTCTAAACAGTGCCAAAAAATCCATTTTGAGTTTGAGATTGCAGCCACGAAAAATGTTTTTTTTTTGGGGGGGGGGGGCCGAGGTGAGATCACAGTTACCAAAATGGCCGCTGTGCTCTTGCAGGGGAAAATAGGATGTCCTGTTTTTTCTGGGACACTTGCGGGATATGCAGATGTGTTCATCACTTGAAGGCTACAAAACCGACGGATAACTTCCCAAGTCTGAATGAGGTATTATAGGTGAAACTGAATTTGGCAGAACTTACACATGAGTTTTTTAAAAGTCAATCCTTCTGTGAACCTTCTCTGAATTCTTTTAGATGAGTCATTAAATGTTGCGTAACAAAGCTATTTGAAATCAAGTGCCACACATGTACACATAAACAAACTCTTCTGTGATGTGGAGCTTTGCATGGAATCACCAGGTACAGAGGCGGAGCTAGCTGCTCCAGAACCCGGAGCAGCACCTGCGGGGGGGTGCGCCGCCGCTGCATGTCCCAGGGGGACGGCGAGCATCTCGGGGGCGCTGACCATGGCGATGTCACCCCCCTCAGGGATGACACCCAGGGCAGGCTGCCCCCCCCCGCTCCTTTCTCCGCCTCTGAACAGGTATCTATCTGACCCATAATTTGAATATTTCAGTTCTAGCCATCCTTGTTGTGAATGTAAATTGTTGGGATTTTCATTATTTTTTGTGTCTCATTTTTACTTGTATTTTTTAAAAATGTTTTAGCAGGACATGGTCTCTTAGCATTTTTGCTGCTAATTCTGCTGCTCTAAATGTGGCTCTTTATTGCATTCGTTGTTCCTTTGTAACATTCTGTTTCAATATGTTGCACAGTTGTATTCACAATGCTTTATGATAAGTTGTAAACCACTTAGCGGTCCCTCAAATGTAAAGCAGTATAGAAAAGATGTAAACCAATAAATGAATACATAATATTTGACAGAAGGCAAGTAACATCTGGAGGTAGTGTTCCAGATCGAGAATCTGTATTTTTGTATATGATTCAGAATTGCTGGGGGCTCAGATGGATGCAGGAGGCATAGTTCTGATGGTAATGACTATTTAAACAAACACCCACACCAACACCCACTTCATGTAATGTGTAATTTTGCCTTTAGTTACAACAATTCTAAAACAGAGACTTGATGCATGAATCTCTGTGATGGAAGTATCTGGCTCTTTGGGCAGCTAGACTGGTGACTGGGAGTGGCTGCCGAGACCATATAACACCGGTCCTGGAATACCTACATTGGCTCCCAGTACTTTTCCGAGCACAATTCAAAGTGTTGGTACTCACCTTTAAAGCCCTAAACGGCCTCGGCCCTGGATACCTGAAGGAGCGTCTCCACCCCCATCGTACTGCCCGGACGCTGAGATCCAGCACCGAGGGCCTTCTGGCGGTTCCCTCCCTGCGAGAAGTGAGGTTACAGGGAACCAGGCAGAGGGCCTTCTCGGTAGTGGTGCCCATCAGATGTCAAGGAAATAAACAACTACCTGACTTTTAGAAGACATCTGAAGGCAGCCCTGTTTTATCGTGTTTTTAATATTCTGTTGGAAGCCATCCAGAGTGGCTGGGGAAACCCACCCAGACGGGCGGGATATAAATAAATTATTATTATTATTATTACTACTACTACTACTTCTAAATGACCTGTTTACAGAGCATTCATCCTGATTTGTTTGCAGGGAATTTAGACAACACTGGCTATTTAATGAGCGTTCACTCAGACTTGTTTACGGAGAGGCGTCTGCCCAAACATGTGTTATCCCACACCTCCCCCTGCATTTCCCAGTTATTTTCTTTGTCATAAAAAGTCCAGTCTTTGGAGAAACAGGTTTGTTGTGCAAGAGCTCCAAACCAGCTATAATTGCACAACCTGAATTTGCCAGTAGGCGACTGGATCCCACCCAATAATAGCAACAGTCTGTTGCTACCCTCTTCTCCCACCTCCTCACGTCTACTTTGGCAAATCCAAAATGTTAGCATGTGGAATCTCCGGAGGGGAAACGCTGACAACTTGTGTGTGAAATTTCCCTGAAACTCCCCAATGTTCTCACAGCTGAACAAGCCAGTTACAAGCTGACGCAGTCAGTTTCCACCTTCCAGGCACCGCAGCTGAGGCAGTGAAGAGAAACAGCTCTGGTATACCATATGTTCCAGCAGCAAGCGTGCCGGAGCTTAATCCTTTCCCCTGCTGCACACAGGAGAACACACAGCTGGCAACCCACTGATTTCATCAACCGGCTGACATTCTGCTGCGCGCTGTTGGTGCGCTTCATCTTGCCAGTTCTGCAGGCCACATCTGTCTACCAATCACGAAAGTGGCCATAGTAGGTTCCCATTCCAGGTCACTGGCAGGGCAATTGAGACCTATGAATGAGGCATGCAGACAATGAATTGCTGAGATGTTGCTTTCGTCCCATCCCGTTGTGAGGAGTTCACTGAAGGCATTTTGGGATGACGCAATCATCTCCCCACTGGCTTGAGTGACCTGGGCAAGTATGTTCTTGGCAATAGTGCAGTGTCAGATCACTGGGGTCGGGAAAGCTTAGCACAGCTGCTGCTTGGGCTTGGGCATGAATCATTTGCCTCACTTTCCAGCACTCCTGACATCAGTATGTTTCATCAACAAACACATTCTCCCTTCCTCCTCCTTGGTCCCTATTTAAAGGAATATTCAGCAGTGACACAGATTCCATCTTAAAACCTGGACTCCTTTAAAATTTGCTTTTCCTGAAATGTTTGGACTTCAGTGGCTTTAAGCTCCCCACAGCTTTGCTTCCTCCTACAGGGATATTCTAATTGCTGTAGTAAATTGCTTTACTAGAACACACAAATTGTCTCACAGAAAGAGATCAATGGCCCTTCTATTGCTGCCTCCAAAAGCAGGTCAATGCTGAAGCAATGAATGCTCTTTAAGGCACCTAATTTTGCAGTGCTGTGCCAAAGGGGACGCTCCATTTTGGCACCAGCTGACGATTGCTTTATTATGTCTAGGAGCATGGGGAAGGAAAGCTCTTCTGTCTACTGTCTATCCCATTTAATGCACTGACTGCAGAACTCTTATTAAACACACATACACACAAAGAACAAATGCAAACAAAAAACAGGCAATGGGCTTTTGAATGACAGCCACAATCAGTCATGATGGTAATGAATTTTGTCAAGTCAAGACAAATGAAGCGTAGAACAAATGTCGTTAAACGAATTATTACATGACATAAATGATTCTGCATTTGTGCCACAGTGCATAGAATCCTGAACCAGGTATAGAATTTAACAAGGCTTCTTTTATAAATAAATAAATATTTCTAGTTCTCATGTTGAGGGGGAAACACTGATAACATATAGACAGTTGGAGGCAGGATGTTTCTGAATGAGAGTTGCTGGAAACATGAGGAGAGGAGAGTGTTGTTGTGCTCAGATTCTGTTTGTGGGCTTCCACTAGGCCACTCTGAGAATTGGATGCTGGACTAGATGGGTTACAGGACTGACCAGGTGGGCTTATCTTATGCTGTTATGTACCAAAGGATCAGAAGCAGAAGTCGTTTCAGCCCTTCAGTGATCAAAGAGTGGCTTTTTCATTCTGCACAGCTTAATATCATATTAATATTTCTACTGCGGAACCAAATCAGTTCAAGAAATTATAAACTGTGCTGTGGAACTGGTGTTTTTCTATGTTGTTTTTGTACGGACTTTTAATTGTATTGTGGAAATGGTTTTGCAATCATTTTAACATAAAGGTTATTGGCTATGTTTTGAATTGTTTTTCGTAAGCTGCTTTGTGAAGTGTGGAGAAAGAGTTCAGCACCATCAATTTTGGAGCGGTTTGAATAGATTTGGACTATGGTAATATTAACAAAATTTACACATTTCATTAGATAAAGAAGAGGACAAAGATTCCTAGAAATGTGATTGTCAGGGAACTGCCATCGGAGCCAGAGGGAGAGAGAGGGCTCCAGAGGGATTCCGGAGAGCGTCCCAGGATGAGGAGAAGCAGCCCATCTTCTGGGGAAGGAAATCAGCATAGCACCAGTGGAGAAGGGGGGCAGATGGTGGAATCGGCGAGGCGGTCCCATGACTCCTCGCCGGGGACCAGCGGGGAGAGCACGGGTCCTCCGCTGCCCACACCCTCCTTGCGCAGAAGGCTTCCGCACAGGGAGAGT
Source organism: Podarcis cretensis (assembly GCF_951804945.1). Lineage (NCBI taxonomy): Eukaryota > Metazoa > Chordata > Lepidosauria > Squamata > Lacertidae > Podarcis > Podarcis cretensis. The sequence continues at coordinate 65,748,284 of NC_137171.1, read as the reverse complement.
AGGAGGAGACTAGGCGTCAAAGAGCTTCTTTGCTGGAAGAAGTTCAAGAAACGCCCACTGACGGATGCTGCCAGCGATTGAGACAGCCACGGGCGAGTGGCTGTCCGGACAGAAAAGGTTCACTCAGGCAACCCAGCCAGGTGTGGCGCCGGTTTACGCACGAGCAACCCCTAGAACCATCACAGTGATCAATTTTTATTTTGTTTTGGAACAATGAAGTGCATAGTAAAATAAAGCCATATGATTTATTTACATTGCTGTGACACTGTAATATGATTTTGATTACATTAATCCATAATTTTTAACTTTATTCAATGCAAAAACCTTTCTCCTAAAATATACACTTTTCCTATCTATTATTTGACCTGGAGAACTGCATCACAAAATTCACAGATGTGTGAGTTTTAAAGGAGAGCTGAGCTTCAGCTTCACGTATTATTTCACGAACTGTGCATCAGAACAAAAAATTTCCCTCATCCCTAGGTGACAGTTATTATGTTCTCTTAACAGTCCCTGTGAATGATTTCATTCAAAACTCTGTGAGTGTGTGTGTGCGCGCACGGGTGTGTATGCTACAGTATGGATATAAGGCACTATTTCTTCTTTAAAAAGGAGCAGCAGCAAACAATAAATTGCTCTTCTGTGTACATTGTTTACGTCAACAAGATACTGATGAGCTCATAATTCATGTCTGGGACACACAATAGAGTCCTCAGTAAGTTATAAGAGGGGATCAATAATGATTCAAAAATGGATGCAGTTCTTTTTGTGCAGCCTCAACCTGAGTTCTGGCGAGTTAGCAGTGGAGTTGTTAGCGAGCTGAAGCAGTACATAACCTGGGATGGGTGTTGAGAAGGAGAAACTGGAATTCCTACCAAGGCTCCAAATGTGAAAAGAAAGTCTCTCTGCTTGGAGAAGAAGATACTATACCTTCTATTCTATTCAAGCAGCTGAGGCAACTCAAACAGCAGGGGTGGAATATGTTTCACAATGATCCATAATTGTCTGCAATCCCCCATTTTCCTTCAAGTGCAATGCCAGCAGGCAATAACTAGAGAGACAAAGAGGGAAGCTGTCCAAGAGATGCTGTGAAGCAGAGGATCCTTTTCTTTTACTGTACATCCGATAACAGAGACATGTTCCATGGGAACAATGGACAGGAAAGCACACTCACAAGAGTCATGATGAGAACGCCCACCCAAAGAACAATAACTGATTGTTTTTATGAAAAACATGCACACCCTGCATTTCCACTTCAGTTTAGAGGTGCCTAAATGGCTTCCACCAAAATTTAATACAAACATTTAAGTGAAGAACCAATGTTTATTAAAACAGCATCATCGGATGGAAGCCAATGTTGTGTGCACGGAATACTGCCCATGCAACGGGATTTCCCCTTCCTCTCTTCGTCCCCCACACCCTCAAAATTTGCTCTGGGGGTGGGAGGGGAAAGTCCCATTGTCCAAATGGAAGTCTGCTGTGCTGGCAGAACAACAGTGCTGGATACAACACCTTATAAGTATGCACACCCTTTTCACAGTACGTCATAACACTACACCTACTTTAAATTAATAATTACAAATACCTGGTCAACATTTGTTTGGTAAACAAAGGCCGTGTAAATATGTGTCTATCACATATTTAAAAGGTGGTGTTCTTAGATACAGGATTGTTCTCCCCAAGTTTATATTCCCGTGACAACACCGTGCAGGATCCCTTCGCACAACATAATGCTAAACACATTTATCGACAAGTAAGTCCCAGTGAGGGACGTGGATGGCACTGAGGGACGCGGGTGGTGCTGTGGGTTAAACCACAGAGCCTAGGACTTGCCAATCAGAAGGTCGGCAGTTCGAATCCCCGTGACGGGGTGAGCTCCCGTTGCTCAGTCTCTGCTCCTGCCAACCTAGCAGTTAGAAAGCACGTCAAAGTGCAAGTAGATAAATACCGATAGGTACCGCTCTGGCAGGAAGGTAAACGGCGTTTCCGTGCACTGCTCTGGTTTGCCAGAAGCGGCTTAGTCATGCTGGCCACATGACCCGGAAGCTGTACGCCAGCTCCCTCAGCCAATAAAGCGAGATGAGCGCTGCAACCCCCGAGTTGGTCACGACTGGACCTAATGGTCAGCGGTCCCTTTACCTTTACCTAAGTTCCAGTGAGCTCATGAGACTTTCTCCCTGGTTGCTGTGCTAAGGGACTGAAGCCTGATTGCACCACAGTTCCACCTGTCTTGTCTTGCCATAGAAAATCTGTCAGTATGTAATCAAAGGTGAGAAAGAAGTTGAATGCTGTAAGGAACCAAACTGTCCCTAAACTCATGATGCTCTTTGCTAACAAGAGCCGCGGTAAGGACGTGTTAACTGCTTCCCACACTCTTCCCCAGAGGGTTGGCTATAAACAACTTTAAATAGGCAGATGGTACTTCGCTCCCATAAAATTAAAGCCTCTTTAAATGTTTGCCATGACCAGAAATAAAAGCATATCTGCCTCCACTTCCATTGTGTTCTTTGCTTTTGTTACCCCTTGTAATTGCCTAATAAATAGCCTCTGATTTGATTTTCTAGTCAACTGGCAAGTCTGCTACAGCTGCTGTTTTCAGCTTGTCTGTGCCACAAGGTATAAAGACAGGCATCCCTTTCCTATCTTCCGTGGGTTGGGCCATGTAAAAACCCAGTGTTCTAGTTTTGGTTTCATCAGCAGAATTGGAGCTGATTCTGATCCTTCTAGAGCCTTTGCTGAGCATGAGACTGCAAAAGTCTCCCCTTTTCTATCATCCAGGCTGTAAATATCATTGAGATGTATTATCACCCTTTACCTTGGGCCTTGCTTTGTGTAGAAAGGAGAAGCAACATAATTAAGAATGCCTTCTTAAACAGGGAAAATTATACGTTGAGTAGGACTCTTGAGGTGAAGAGACAAGGAAGGTGATGAGAGAGCATTGAGTGCTCTCAAGCTGTATCAGTGCTGTAGCTGTATGAATGAGCCATCCAGACACAGGTTGCTCCTTAAAATGAAACTCTGGGGCACAAAGCCAGCAACCCGTCATTGCTCTTCATTCAGGGGAGATGCTGATGCTGTGATCATGATTTCTATCTACAGAGCACACTGCGAGGCTCAGCTCTGAAGGCCATGTGCAAGGTACTTCATAGGTAGGCAAACTAAGGCCCGGGGGCTAGATCTGGCCCAATCGCCTTCTAAATCCAGCCCGTGAACGGTCCAGGAATCAGCGTGTTTTTACATGAGTAGAATGTGTCCTTTTATTTAAAATGCATCTCTGGGTTATTTGTGGGGCCTGCCTGATGTTTTTACATGAGTAGAATGTGTGATTTTATTTAAAATGCGTTTCTGGGTTATTTGTGGGGCATAGGAATTCATTCATCCCCCCCCCAATATAGTCTGGCACCCCACAAGGTCTGAGGGACAGTGGACCAGCCCCCTGCTGAAAAAGTTTGCTGACCCCTGCTCAGTGATCATGGAATGCTGTACAATAATTTGTCTGGTGCAAATGATGCCAAGAGATTTAGGTCTGGTATGGAGCACAGTGCAACCTGTAAGCCAGTCTTTCTCAACCTGTGGGTTCCCAGATGTTGTTGAACTACAACTCCCATCACCCCTAGCTAGCAAGGCCGGAGCTCAGGGATGATGGGAGTTGTAGTCCAACAACATCTGGGAACCCACAGGTTGAGAACCACTGCGTAAGCAATCGTAAGTGCATATCCATGTACTTATTGCTCTAGGAGGTGCAGCCTCACTTTGCACACTCGGCTGCTGACAGGCTTTATGTCTGCTGTGGTTTCTTACCTGGAAAGAGTCCTCCTCTCTAATGGGCCCGAGTTAAATGAGCCGTGGAATGCATGTGATGCAGGTGGGAAGGAAAGGCAGGGAGTTGATTAGGATATTACCCGTCTACCAGCAGGGCACCGAGAGAGTCTGCCAGGAACAGCTCTGCTGTGAAGTGGGCTAAAGGGCACAGCTTCAGGCGGCAGACTGCAGGAAGCAGCAGGTGTGTCATTTTAAATTTATGTAATTGTTTTTGAAAATGCTTTTAGTGCATGTAAGTGTATGCATGCATGGGGAGGTCTCTAGCTCCAGCTACTGCGCAGGCTCAAGCAATTTGACCTGCCAGCCTGACAATCTCCTTCCACTTCGTATTTGCCACCTTTGTCTCAGCTACCCGTTACAGGTAGGACTGGTAGAGGCCCAGAACAGAGGCTGACTTGGGGGACTGTTGATCAGAGGAGGGACCTGCTGCATAATCTGTTACAATAGCATTAAGAGTAGAGTCTTCAGGCTCCCCCAGACCATCCTTCACCGCTGATCCTGGCTCACCAGCACCCACTTGAATTTGTTCTCATGCTAAGCAAGCCTGGTGGCTTACTGAGTCGGACTGAGCCCACCAGCAGGCTCAGCAACTGCCAGCCACCTTCCACACTCACACCTCTGTCAACCTTGTCTAGTATGTAGGGAATGGTGGCAATGGAAACAGCACTGTACAGAGCAAGAGTAAAAAAACAACCCAGAAGAACCTGTAGCATCAGGCCAAAGGTCCATCTAGCCCAGCATTCTGTTCTCTCAGTGGTCAATCTGATGCCTAGGAAATCTTGCAAACAGATATTAATCATTCAGCTGAGCACATGCATAGGGCTCTCTAATATATATATATTTTAAGTGCCCAAGTGTGCAGAGTATACTTCGTTGCTCTGACTTTGATTCCGCCTCCCCCAAAACAACAAGAACCATGTGTTGTGGTAGTGTTTCATTGTTTCTGCTATGGGCTGATAAACTCTAGATCTCTTTTATTTATTTTTGTTCCCGGGAATGAATGGAAACGTAATGAACGGCATGTGCAAGAATAACTCAAGCAGTCATAAAATGGCAAAGAGAAGGGAATGGTAAATCAGACATCCACTTGTCGCAGGCTGGCTTTCTTTGAATCACTCTCCTTGGGCAGATTATCAATTTCATTTGCCTTTTCCGTCTTAAACTTTTATTTGGCCTGTCTCATGTGGAAAGATAGAGTGCATGAGCCATATGTTTCAGGGATTTTGCTATTTATTTTCACTGCCATCTCTCTCCCCGCTCTCTCCCCTCCATTCTCTGGAATGACAGGCTGCTCACATTTTACCATAAAGCTCCCTAGTACCAATTCACCTTTACAGTGCTAAAAATAAATGTCGCTCCCTTGGCTTAGACAATGAAAATGGCTTCCCCAGCACTGTTTCCAATTACTTTGACACATTCAGATTTGTATTTAGTTACCGTGAACAACAATTAGCATACCTGAAGAGGACTTTTTGTTTTTAACCGCAGCAGGAAAGATGCTTGGAGTTTTGAAATGTTTGCCGCTTCCCTATACCTAGGCGGCACTGATCTGCTTATATCAAGCCGCTGTTTCACGAGTCCTTTGAGAACTGGAAACCATTTTTGGTGCTTTATAAAATACCTCCCATTTTTATTGCTTTATTGGTTCACTGTCTTCTTGTTTGCACCTTATTTGGGTTTCCTTGCTGTCTATTATGCTGGAGGCCTTTTTGTTGGCAGAGAAACTGTTCCATCTGAATCAGTTGAGGTGCTAGAGCAGTGCTTGGAGGCAGTACTGGGCAGTGGGGTAACAAACTGAAGCTGAATCCTGAAAACACAGAGGTGTTACATGTTCCAAGTTCTCATTTCTGGGAGGTAGGGAGATGGCTTGTCCTGGGTGAGTGAAATATACTCGGAGTCGAGAGTGGATTTCATGCTCTTTATTCAGCTCATAGTGGTGAGGAGGAATGGAAGTTCCCCTAGAATGTCTGCTTTATATACATTATTTACACAATGGGCCCCACGTGATTGGCTAATTCCGGGATTCTCCTGTAGGCCAATCAGATTGCGGATTCACTTCCACCTGGAGCTGGATTGGGTGGCTCCTGTGGACCAATCAGACTGCTGCATTTTGGATCCTGTTCAACTCAGTACATAACAGTGAGACTTCAACCTGCTGGAAAAAGCAAGTCTGCAGCTGACAGAAACCAGCCGTCAATGGGTGGTGCGCAGCATAGAAAAAACACAGAGACAGCGAGTATCTTCAGGGTGGAGGGCAGCTCACTTGAACGTTCCTCCTCTCCCGTATATTTTTTATCTTCCCCTTTTTCTAACAGCCTACGTGGCCATCTGCCAATGTCCCACATCACATCGCCCGATCATGGCTATACAACACTCATCACCATATATGGTATTACTGCACAGCGGGAACATAACTCCATATAAGGTCAATACACTTAATACACTGCAAAGCACGGACATGCCGCGTCACCGAGGTCAGCGAGGCACCACGCAGCACTACAAGCCTCTGCCATGGCTTCATGGCTCCCACATGCAGCTTAATGGTGCTTCTGGGTTCAGCACTGTCACTGGAGAACCAGGTGATTTGGGTGGTGAGGAGTGCCGTTTTCCAGCTCTGGCTGCTTTGCCAGCTCTGGACCCTTTTTGAAAAGAAATGATTTGGTTACTGTACTCCATGCTCTGGTAACTTCCAGACTAGATTGTTGCAATGCACTCTACATGGAGATGCCCTTGAAGATGGCTTGAAACCTTCCTTCAGTTCAAAACACAGCAGCCAGATTCCTGCTGGGGGTTCCCATTTAGATCTTGCCTCAGGCCTGCTTTAACTGCTGCTCCAGTTGCCAATTTGTTTCAGGGTGCTCATGTGAGTGTTTAAAGCCCTAAATGACTTGGGCCCCAAATACTTGAAAGAGTATCTACAGCCTCTCTTGGGTGTTAAAATTGGCAGAGGGGGCCCTCTTTCTTGTCTCACCACCCTCAGAGGTTTTGTGTGTGGCAGCCTAGGAGATGTCCTTCTCTGGGGAACTCCCCCCTCCCACAGAGGTGTTTCTGGCACCTTCGCTATGCAGCTTTTGATGAATGCTAAAGATTTTCCTTGACAATGTAGGGATTTAAAAGGCGGAATTGATGTCTGGGGGGACTTTATGAAAGGTGGCGCTTGTCCTGGATCTTAGGCAAGTCAATAAAAAAACCATGGTTTTGGGGCATTTTCCTAAAAAAAACCTCAACAATTTCGGTGGTTTCCTGGTTTTTGCTTTTTGAAATATGGCAACCCTATCTTTAGCATTTGACTCCTGAGATGTATATTTTTAGGACCCACCTGATTTCTGTGATTGTAAGTGGTTTTGAACTGTCTTAAAAATTGTGTTTTAATTGTAACGCACCCAGGAATTTGGAGCAGCAACAATTTGCACTTACTGAAACCCAGCTATCTTTTGCAATTCACACCTCTCCGGCTTCTGCAATGCAGTTGTCCAGCTGAAAAATGTTTCCAGAAATGTGTATATTGGGGGAACATGTGCACAAATGAAAATAAGATAAAATGCATTATATTGCTTTCATAAATACCTATATTTGGGGAGATTGCTTTAAAATCTGCATACTGGAGAAACATGCACTAAAATGCTGTTGAATTTTTGTGAGGAATATATATATATATATATATATATATATATATATATATAATCTCAAACTGTTGTGGAGAAGACTGAAAAAAGAGAAATAGATAAACCAAAATTGACCAATTCACCCATACCATGGGAAAGTGTGTTGCACATCTTTTTTGCCCCCCTAACAAAAAAGAATAATGACCTGAATTTGCACACTGATCTCACCAGAGGCAATGAAAATTACGGTGGTCATTTGCCCAGAACCCAAACTACTACTGCAGAGAGACTGAAAACCAAAAGAAGCTATTGCTATTCTGCTACCCTACTGCACAAAGTCCAGCTCTGAGTTCTGGATTAGGTGCAGGCAGATTTCCAGACACAAAGCCATCATTTCAGAGGGTCTAACTGGGGGATTAATTATCTTGTCAAAGCCAAACAAGACATTGAAGAAAGAAATTTACCTTAGCTGGTTTGATATACCAGCACAATTCTGGACTTTATGCAAGCTAAAGAAACATAATCTTCAATATTCTATTGGATGATTGTTTATGAGGTGCTTCTCATAGAAACCTTTCTCCAAGTAATCTAAAATGCCCGTATTATACCAAACCAGATATCAACTATGGGAAATATGTTCATTTATGAATTTCACATCATTTACTACCAACTCCATGTTTTCTGTTTTACAATTCAATACTTTCTTTCATCACTTGTAAAAAACAAATAACAAAGCCTCTTACAGAAATTGAGAGGTGCTAATTAAAGTATCAAACACCTTTTGTTTGCATGGAGTCATATTCTGATAAATGATTCACAAGGGGGGGCGGGGAGAGACTTGACAACAAGTTTCAAATAATGGCATGCAAATAATGACATGATTCGCTCAGAGGGACCAAGCTTTTCCATTATTCCTGCTGATACTTTCCATTGTTTAAGGAACACAGTGTATATTGTGCAGAAATTGGTGAGGCTATTACATCACCAAAATTTATGTTTGTGTTTAAATGTTATGTTTCCTAAAGGTGATAATGTGCCATCTTAATCTGCACTTAAATTTCTACCTAGTGGCTATTGTTTCACAAACTTTGAAATTTATTATAACAAACACAAAAGTTTGAGTTCTTCATTTGTTCATACCTTATTTTAAAAGACCTGGTTCTAGCATTGTCACCTCTTTGCTTTACCTCTCTGGAACGCATGGCTAATGGCTGCTTCTGTATCTATCAGTCACCTGGATATGGACCACATCAGTGTTCCACCAAGCTGAGTATCCTGCTGAACCTTCGGCCATACTTAGTTGCAGTGAAGAAGCCAACCCCTGCCAACAGAACCACTGCTTGGAGACACTGAACGTTTAAAACCCACTTCTGACACCTGTGTTGCTTCCATGCTCATCTGGTAGTGCAGTATCCATTCCACTTTTCTTTCCCCAATTCCCCTTTGGATGAGAACTTAGAGGGAATCATTAGATTTGTTTGGTTGTTGTTGCTGTTTTGCTTTTGTTGTTGTTTTTTTTTTTTTTTTTTTTTTTTTTTTTTTTTTTAAGGGATGACATCCAATTTCGTTGCACTGTGCAATGTTGCACTTGTGTAATGACAATAAAGAATCTATCTATCTATCTATCTATCTATCTATTTTCCTGGCTTTTCGCAGGTGTTGCGCTATAATCAATCTTCTCCCTGACCCAGGGCACTGAGCATGGCTGGAGAAGTGCAGGCTTTAAGTAGCATTTCTGGCTGGAACAGAAAACCGCTTTCTTAGCCTTTCAGAGTTGGGCTACTTTTTCTGAACCGTTCTGTAGAGCTGTAGTAGAATGAACTTAGCAGTAGTCTTTGTATTATTTGTCAGAGCTGTGATATCCTGGAGAAATGGACTATAATTGAAGAGATCAAGTTGTTGTTGTTGTGGATGATGATGGTGATATTATTATTATTATCATTAATCAGATCATAGCCTTCTACTAATGTGGGAAACAGAACAGATAGCATTGTTTTAGATGGGCCTGTTTTAATGCCATCATTAAAGGTAAAGGGACCCCTGACTATTAGGTCCAGTCGTGACCGACTCTGGGGTTGCGGAGCTCATCTCACTTTATTGGCCGAGGGAGCCGGTGTACAGCTTCCGGGTCATGTAGCCAGCATGACTAAGCCCCTTCTGGCGACCCAGAGCAGCGCACGGAAATGCCCTTTACCTTCCCGCCGGAGTGGTACCTATTTATCTACTTGCATTTTGACGTGCTTTCGAACTGCTAGGTTGGCAGGAGCTGGGACCGAGTGGGAGCTCACCCCATCATGGTTTAACTCACAGCGCCACCCGCGTCCCATAATGCCATCATTATATTGCTTTAAAATATTGCTTTAAAACATTTGCTGCCTATGAAGAAGCAGCTTTGTGCTCGCTCCTACAATCAGCTGAATTATGCAGTGGATTGAGAGAAGCTACAGATTTGTAGTTGTACACCAAGAGGGCCTCCATGGGATTGTGTCAGCAGCAGCAGCAGCAGAAGGAGGAGGTGAAAGATTCATGTTGATCTGCTGCATCTTCATGCAGATTCCCAAGCTATAATGACAATGAACAAAAGCAAGCAAATTGTGGGGGAACTTTTTCTCTTCTTTTTCTAAATGCCATCAGCTGCAGATTGCTCATCTGAAAAGCAGCTTTGATCCCTGATTCACATTTTGCATGTAGGAAGGTATCACAAGAAAGCAAATGTTCAGCTTTTAATTTTGTGCACCAATATGTCTTGCTGAGCTTGACAAACGGGCATCTGTTTATGCTGTCGTGCTCTCCAAATCAGATCCCAGGAGTAGCTCTAAAATTAGATTCCATCTCTCCTCTCCTTGCAGGACAAGTGCTTAATGTCAGATGAATCAAGAAGAAAACTTTTAAAATGAGGTACTGCGGATGCCTACAGCTTTAAAACAACTGGGGAGGTTGACAATGGTCCCTGTCGCTTGGAAAGCTTCTCCTTTGATTAGCATATCCTCTTGGTTACACACTTTAACTTTAAAAGGAATGCAAATGTTAGAGGGAGAAATGCACATCTGAACTCATTTCTGAACCTGGCCAGGCCACTACAATCCAATATATTTAAGGCAGTGCACAGGCTGAGCAGCTACAAGTTAATGGGGAAGTGCAAAGTCCATATAGACGAGCAGCATGAGAAGCAGGGTCCAGAAACTGTCCAAGGTTTGCACACAGTGGGCCTAGCAACTAGCTAGAGGCCAGTGCAAAGATGCTGTTCCAGCACTCTGGGCCAACGACTGAAGGCTTTTAAACCTGAGCCATTAGAGTAGGGTTACCAGATGTCCACGGTTCCCGGGGACAGTCCCCAGATTTGCAAATCTGTCCCTGGAATGTCCCCGGATTTGCAAATCTGTCCCCAGGAAATGTGGCAGCGGCAGCCTCAGAAGCCCAGAGCCAGCCTGGTAGCGCAGTTGGCTCTGGCTGGCTTCAGGAGCTGCTCGCTGCCGCTGCTGCTGCCACTGCCAAGGGGGGAACCAGGGACATCCGGCGGTACAGATCTCCTGCCCCCTTCTCCCTTTGTTTTGACATATCAGGGGAGGCTCGGGAGTCGCGGGTGGGCGGCCGTTGCCCAGGAGGGGCGCAAGGCATGTGGTTTCTCTGCCAGGCAAGGTGCAAAGCCCTTCTTTTGCACCCTGTGAAACATAAATGCTCTGAGTTTTTAAAATAACTGGGCAACAGCCACCTGCCCGCAACTCCCAAGCCTCCCCCGATCAGTCAAAACAAAGGGGGCAGGAGATTGGGGGAGGCTCGGGAGTCACAGGCGTGTGGCGTGCCATTGCCCAGTTTTTTGAAAACTCAGAGCATTTATGTTTCACAGGGCGCAAAAGAAGGGCTTTGCACCTTTATACAATATGCATGTGTGCTTGGGCCCAGGGTCTTTTGCCTCACCATCCCCACCACTGACGCCTACTCAGTGTCAAAAAAAGAAAAGAAAAAAATCTGGTAACCATACTTTAGAGTCCCATGCAGAACCCAGCTATAAGCCATCAGTGTTGTGTGCAGATTTGGTCTACTCATGAGATGTGGCTTGCTCACAACAAGCATTCATTTACTCCCAAGAAGACCATGTTCCTCATGAGCCTGCATCTTTTTTTGCCTGCACTTCCTATGGCTCAATGACTGCCTCTCAGTCTGTGAAGGGGCTACCTGTGTTGTGAGGGGAAGGTTGGATTACTGTCTCCCCCTGAGGGCCCTGGATCCCCCTGGTCTGCCTCCTGGTCCCCTAGCACAGCTTGCTCCTCTACGATATTTCCCTCTGGGAGCTCCAGGCTGTCCTCCTAAGATTATTCTTCTGGCAGGGACATGACAAGAATAGGGGCATCAATAACAAATGCAGTGCAATCCCAAGGGCATTTACTAGGATGGTAGCTTCCCCACTCGCATAGTTTGACAGGCCCTACATTTTAGTAGCCGTGCAATCCTATAGATGTCTACTCAGAGGCAAGCCCCATTGAGTTCAATACAGCTCACTCTCAGGAATGTGGATGTAAGATTGCTGCCTGAGGCTGCAGTCCGGGACATACATACCTGGGAATAAGGCTGTGTACACATTACTGGCTTAAAATGCAGCTAACTCATTTCTCCCCTGCAAATCAGATGGAAGCTGGTTGAAGGCGACAGGCATCAAAATGCAGTATTTCATAAGAAATAACAGGATAGATATAGATTGTGGCTAAGTGTGTACACTGCTTCTCAAACCAATGGCAGGAGCCAACTGGATGTGGAGTAAACGGGTGTGTACACTGTCAGTTTGCATTTTTTTGATGAAGAAAGTATTGAGCTGAAGTATAGAAATCTTGTCATTCTAATTGATTCAAGAGGGTTCTGCAAGCTTCTCTGTGTGATGGAAACTTCCAGCTTGCACCAGTTTGTAACAGACACGCAAGCTTTTATTCTGCCTGGAAACTGGCAGAAGGTTCCTGATGTTTGGGTTATTCCTTCAGAGAAGGTGAACAGCTGGTTTAAACTGGTTCTGTTATCTCTTTCACTCAAGGTCATGCTGAGTATAATGGGCCAGAAGGAGCCTGAGTTTCACTTTCTATCTTTCTTTTTGTTATGTACTGAGCTGAATCCTAGAACAATAGGATCCAGAACGCAGCAGTCTGATTGGTCCGCAGGAGCCACCCAATCCAGCTCCAGGCCTGCAGGAGCAGCCAATCAGGCTTCTGGAGAAGGTGAATCTGCAACATGATTGGCCTACAGGAGTAGCTGGAATTAGCCAATCATGCGGGGCCCATTGTGTAAATAATGTATATATAGCTAGACGTTTTGGGGAAACTTTCATTCATTGCTACGAGCTGAATAAAGAGCATGAAATTCACACTCGACTCAGAGTATATTTCACTTTTCCTTCTGGTGTGTTCTGTACATAGTATGCTTAAGTGTTAAGGTTTCAGTCTTAGTGTAACTTCTTGTAAGCTTTAAGTTAAGTCTCCTGCAACTGGATTTCTTATGGACAGTGCCAATCCCCAATGTATGAATTTGTGACTATTATGCTCATTAACCTTCAGCAGCAGCAGTAACCTCTGCTGGATGAAATACAATTACCTCTGGTCTATTTTGGGGGGAATCCTGCAATGTGTTTAAGTGTTTACTCTGCTAACTATACGTTGGAGTTTTGCTCTGGATCAATATGAGCAGAATTCATTACATATACAGCCTAAGTCCTATTGAACTAAAATGTATAGGATTGCAATCTAAGTGTATTTTAGATTGTGGTTATGCTGTGCAACCTTAGCCTTTCCTACTTGGAAGTAAGATCTATGGGGGTGAATCAGACTTACTCCTTGGTAGCATGTCTCAGATTGTCGTCTTTGAGCAGCACAGTCTGAGATCTCCTGCGCTAGCTCCACTTCTCATTTCTTCATTACTTTCCTTGGCATGTATTCCTTCAGGAAGTAAGAGGCCCACCAGCAGTGGAGCGAGCTGATTGGGAGCCTGGGGCGGTGCGTGTGCCCTGTGCCCAGGAGTGCAGCCAGCTGTCTGCGGGGCAGGGCCAACCAGGGCAGGACGCTCTGCGGGGCCTCCAAGGAGTCTGCTTGACTCCTTCCACTCAGCTGCCCTACAGCTGAGGGGGTGGAGGTGGTCGGACCGTTTGGGGGCAGCGCAGAGCCTGCGGGCACCCAAGCCACTCCCAGGCCTTATGGTGAGTGCTGCCTGGCATTTTGTCACCCCCTCAGTGGTGTCAGCCGGGGCCCCCCGCCCCCACCACACACCCCTTCCTCCACCCCCGAGGCCCACCATTCCAACCACAGACTTGGGACTCAGCTACACTGGCAAAGAAAAAGTACTTTATAGGCGTTGTAACACTATGACACCAGATGGCACTGTGGAATCCCGCCTTTCACCAATGTGATTTCCCTTTATGAAGTTTAGAACACATTTCCCTGAAGTGCTTTTTGGATGTGTCTAGATCCAGCCTTGCCTTCTTCACAGTGCTCTTATTCTTGGGTACCAATCAACCTAACATGACTTACTTGGTAATTTGCACTTTTCAAATTCAGCATCCCTGTTCCTCCTTACCGATTGTCAGCATTTCAGCTCCTAAGAAAGGGCACCCTCGCAGTCAAAGCCAGTTACTCCATGTGTGCTCTGTTGGATTGGCACCCTAAAGTCTGAAAGGCAGGAAACATGTATATCATCTTTGTCAGAGAGACATGATGGGCTGCTGCTCTCTCCCGAGTGCATGCTCAGTACCAAATCTGGGTTCCCCTTGGCATTATGAATGAAATGAGACTCTTGATTCCAAGTTCTGCTGCCCACAATTTTGTACACCAAATGATTACTGAAATAGGTGAGTATTAGAGCACATGGCTGGCCACAGAATCACAGCCAAAATGAATACATTATTCATAACTTTTTTTTTTTTTTTTTTTTTTTTTTTTTTGCAAATCCCACTCATTCCATAAAGACAGTTTGGCCAAGGAAGCACACAGATGAAACTAAAAACTACACTTTCTAGAACCATGAGCCAAGGTTCTAGTAGGAATCAACAGGCCTTTGCAAAACTAATCCCATGAATTATATCATTTTAGCTAACCAAACAACCACATCGGCTGCTGGGGAAATGATACATTATGTAGGAATGCTGAAATGGTGTGCTTGTTCAGTCATTCCATTAGCCTATCATGATATTCCAGATCCAATGACAAATTTATTGTGTTATTTTTGGGTAACAACTTGCAAGGCTGGCTGGTTCAAATCCAAAGTGTTCTTCATGTCACAGCCTCTGTGCTCTGATTGTGTTTTCAGAATTGCTGAAGCTACCACAAACATTTACATTCCATGCCCAGGTTTTTTTCCTGACACCAGCATTTGTTCTTATTGCATATTTGTTGTTTGCTTCTCTCCAGTCTTCAAGTGATATATATACATATATATATATATATATATCAGCCTTATTGGCATGTCAGTGCTGCCTCAAAGGAGGAAGTGCCAAGAGGGATTCCACCGCTTCTACCCTCAGCTTCTACGAGATGGAGGTAAAGATGCTTCTTGTCTGTTATATAAGAGCACATTCATCACTGAGCACAATGAACCTGGGTCTTCTATGGTCCCCTTAAACCTTCCCCTAACATACACATTTTTTTTCACTCAGGGTTTGGTTGGAGAACTGCATCACAAAAATTGGAGAAGTGCAAATTTCAGAGGTCAGCTACGTTATGCTTTGCATATTTTTTTCAGAGAATGTGAATTAGGTTTGCATTAAAATCTGAACTGAATCTCCACACCCTCCTGCCTATCCCTAGCTACTTCTGACTCCATGTAGCATGCCTGCTGTGCATATACATAGTGATAAAAATCAACTGCATACAACAGACTAGCTATGTAAGCCTGTAAGCCTGTGGATTGGGCAGGCATCTTGTGAGTGTCCTAATGCATTTAGAACAAGCACTACAAAAATACTGACTTTGCCAATGGCTCCCCTGAAGAATGATGCTTTGAGAAATGCAAGGCAGTATCTTTACAAGTGTGTACTGGTGTACAGTATGTGTGTATTCACAGCTAATGAATTCAAGGGCATGAGCTGAAGATTACAAATGGAAGAGCCAACTAGATCATTTTAGGCAGTTGAATCACATTTCCCATCCGTGCCCTGTGATCAAATTAATGAGAAGTAGCGCACATACAAAGCCTCTCTGTGGCACGTATCGGGATACTGCACACAACAAAAGCAGCAAGGGGGAGAAAGCAGTGAGCTGTTGAAGCTCCCCAGGGATTCATTGAGCCTTTGAATTGTCAATATAGGAGTTTCGCTCTTGAAGCTGGAACACTGCAAAAAGGAAAACAAACGACTGACTTGTTTTAGTGTGTTATAATTATGGGATAGGGACGCAGGTGGCGCTGTGGGTTAAAGCCTCAGCGCCTAGGGCTTGCCGATCGAAAGGTCGGCGGTTCGAATCCCTGCGGCGGGGTGCGCTCCCGCTGCTCGGTCCCAGCGCCTGCCAACCTAGCAGTTCGAAAGCACCTCCGGGTGCAAGTAGATAAATAGGGACTGCTTACCAGCGGGAAGGTAAACGGCGTTTCCGTGTGCGGCTCTGGCTCACCAGAGCAGCGATGTCACGCTGGCCACGTGACCCAGAAGTGTCTCCGGACAGCGCTGGCCCCTGGCCTCTTAAGTGAGATGGGCGCACAACCCCAGAGTCTGTCAAGACTGGCCCGTACGGGCAGGGGTACCTTTACCTTTACTTTAATTATGGGATAAATCCAGTCTCATATAACCAGCATGCTTTGTGATTATAAACCTCTGCTGGGGTTCTCTCACCAATGAGTACTTGCCCCAAACCTGGATCGAGACATCCAGGGAATTCTCTTCTCCTTTTACCGCATTCTGTTTCCCCCTTTGAAACCAAATTACAGAAACCATCAATAAGAAGACACTGACTAGGACACATGTGAAGGAGGGAAGCTGTGTTCACCAAATTGGCTTTATAGATCAAATACAGCCGGGGAACATTCTTATACAGGGGATTATCTCGGATGTGGGTTTTCATGATCCAACTCATTGGATACGTCGTGAGGTACTGAATCCAATTTTGGATGTTAATTGGCCACCTGGGGCTGTCTTCTTTTTTTTTGAAACAGAGATGCATCTTTGCTGAGTGTTGTCATAACTGCATAGAGGGAAACATGGCCATGACTCAACTGGGATGTCAATCCAGATGGCAAATTAGAATCAACATTCAGATCCAGCTCCTGAAAATTGAAAGATTTATCCCCAAGATTGTTATTTAAGGAAAATGCCAGGGTGGGAAGAAGGGTGAGTTCTTTTATGACTGATAGATCTAGCTTCTAATCAGAGGAAAATATTTTATTAGGGCTGTCCAACTGCAGTGCTTTGGGGCATTGTGCAGGATTGCACTGCACATGGAATAAACTATATGGATGGCACTAGTGACTGTACTACGTTGCACAAAGATTGGGGGGAAATATGTCAATTAAGTACTGTATGTGAAAAATATTTGTGAGTGGAAGGAATGAAATCATTACTTTATATCAATGTATTTGGACATTATTATAAACTTATAATTTATTGGGTATGTTTTTTTTACACAGTGAGTGCTTACGAAAATTGATTCTAATGTTAATGCATCTAGCTGGTGATAATTCATTGCCGTGCCTCCCCTGATGCAATTCGTCTCAATTTTAGCTAATACAATTTTGCTCTTTGCATTATGAAGGGTTGTGTCCAAGAAAAAGCTAGTTATATCCATTCTTGTATTTATTTTGCATATGCTGCCCCTAAGATTTGGTTTCTCAAAGTCCTCATTTGCAGTGGCTGAGGACTCAAGAGGCCTGAGGCAAAAAAGGCGACGGCTCTGTTCTTCACCAAACATGTGCTCCATCTGCATGTGTGGCCAAAGTCCTGCCAGGAAAAAAAAAGGATAACCCTACTTAAGATGTCCATGGGATCTTTGGGCATCTGCAAGGGCCCCAGTGCCATGGCAGGGCTCAATGCACTGGTATCTCTACCAACCCCAGCAAGAGAGCCATGGACCATAGTGCCCAGGAGTGATGTCAAGTTTCATGGTGCAAAGGGACTGTGGAATTAGTTGCCTGCTAAACTGGCAGCCAGATTTTTTAAAAAAGGGCTGAAACACTTTACCAAGTCTTCTGCCCAAACCTGGATCCCTTTATAGGATTTATAATTTGAAAGTCTGGAATAGTAGTTCAAGGGTTCTATGCTCCTCTACCAACCCCTTATTCAATTTTAATTTCCTCCTTTTCCTTCAAAGAGTTCTGGCTGGTGTAAATGATCTGTTCTCCCCCTCCCCTCCAAATTAGTCCCACAATAACCCTATAATGTAGTTTAGGTCGAAGGAGACTGACTATCACCCAGTGAACCCCACATTTAAAATTTTAAGCCGAGCAGCTCTGGGAAAAAATAGTTTCACAACTGGCTGGATCATGCCCTGTTTAACTGTGAGGCTCTCAGCTTTCAGTGAATTACATTTTTGCCCTCCTGTTTTTACAGAATGGTTTAAAAATATGTCTATAGTTCAGCTACAAATACATGGATTATAATCCATTACAAATTCAAAATAGGTCAGCAAACCTCAAGCTATGCACGGACCCAAACCAGAACCTTTTGGACATGTGAGAGCTTTGAATATCAGCACACCCCACCAAGCGAACACTGTTCAAGTTACCTAGCTTTCGGTGTCTCCTTCATGTTCAAAGCAACAGCTGCCTCTAGTGTTAAATGCCTATAGCTACAGTTTGGAAAAATTGACATTTCTGGCCTTAGAGAAGCTGAAGGGAAGATCAACAGGCATTTTGCTAGCACTAAATCACCCACATGGTTTGATGTAGCATCCAACAGGCAAATTACAAAAGAAGTTTAAAAACAGCAGGTACACATGGAGATTATAATGTACAAAGAAGTTATTTTCTTAATATGTGAGTGCATTTGCTTCTTCATTGCTCTGAGGTAATATATGCCTACTACAGTTTTTCTTGCCATTTTGTTATCAGGTGTGACTCATGAATCCTTTCCCTGGTTTAAATACTATTATTACTGTCATTTTCAAACATTTTCTTGTGTCCCTGCTGTGTAAAAACACAAAACAATTACACTCACTGCCCAGGTTTTTAATATACAGTAGTCAGACAAGGTCCGTTCTGTGGGCTCAGCTGACATCTGGATCTCCCCTCTTACATTCCACTGATGAACAAATACTTTTAAAGGGAAAGGAGATAGTTGGTTTCAACACTAGGTCTTGAAGTCATTCTGCTACTGCAATGGAACTCAACTCATCTGCTCACACACAAATACAGTCAAACCTTGGTTAGAGAATGGCTCTGTTTTCGAACGTTTCGGATCCCGAATGCCTAAAACCTGGAAGTATAATCTAAAATATACACTGCATTATGAACACTAACCAAATAAAACATATTCTCCCATTTTCTCTTTAAGGAGTTATTTCTTCCTTGGAGAAACAGGTTTCAGTTGGGTTGTGACAGTTATGGTCTAACCTGTGGCCTACTCACAGGGGAACATTTGAGATTCTGCCAGGCTAAATATCCTGTGCTTATCAAGTTGTAATTGTTCCATCACTTGTATAATAGATTTGCTGAAGGTTAATTATGCATTTCCCTTTTTAAAAATCCATTGTTGTGCACGGAATTGAATTTTATGAAAACTAAATAAAGAACTTATGTAAGCTCAGCAAAGGAAAGGGGCATTTTGTTGCTAGGGATATTAGCTGTAATACAGTTATTTCACAACAACAGTTCTCCGGACCTGGCATGAATTGTTTTAGATGGTCATAGGACCATCAACACAACAAGCCAAATATTTTATTATATGGCCTGACACTCAAATATTCTAGCAAACATTCTTTGATTGTATGATAGGTTTGCTGCAAGGTTTATTGCAATTAGCGAAAGCCAGCTCTCCAAACCCTATATTGGACAGTTCATTTTTCTGTCATTTTCTTTTTTTTTTCCAAATCCATTTTTATTGAGGTTATACACATAACAAACATACAAACAGATACAAAAGAAAAAATTATAACAACAAAAAAAAAAAAAGCGTCAGGATATACAAGCCAACTTTTTCCTCTCTCTAACTATACAAAGATAGATTAATCTGGCTGTTTCACAAAACAGTAAACGATTAAAAAAAACACACACACACACGCAAAAACCACCTCCTGGACTTCCTTCCATCCTTTTGGTAAGTATCAAATATCTGCTTCCATTACGTATTTGATTTTTAATCTATAGGCCTAAATTCACACGCT
The DNA here is from genome assembly GCF_951804945.1 of Podarcis cretensis. NCBI lineage: Eukaryota > Metazoa > Chordata > Lepidosauria > Squamata > Lacertidae > Podarcis > Podarcis cretensis. The sequence continues at coordinate 65,728,582 of NC_137171.1, read as the reverse complement.
GGTAGTATTGTTCTGACCCCGCCAATCACATTAAGCATTTATTCCAATATAGTTCCAGTATTTACTCCAATTTTTCAGAGATTTCTGTTCATCGTGGTCTCTTAATTTACCTGTTAATTTATCAAGCTCAGCATAATTTATCATTTTAATTTGCCAATCATTTATATTGGGGATAGTTTCCACTTTCCAATATTGTGCCAATAAAATTCTCGCTGCTGTGGTGGCATAGAGGAATATCGTTCTATCTTCTTTCTTAATATCTTTACCCGTCATTCCCAGCAAAAAGGCTTCGGGTCTTTTTTCTGTCATTTTCTGGCAGGAAGACATGCAAAAATCAGAAAAAAAACCAGCCCAAACTTTTAATAATGGATTTTATTCTGGGGGGAAACCCACCACCTTTTATATGAAAGTATGAATTCCTGTGCGGTTACAGAAAATTGACACTGCCCCCTCCAGAATGCAAATTACTACAATATTGTTTTAAATACTATTTCAGTTAAAAGTAGATCGTTCTGAATGCCACAAAATTCAGAGGCTAAGGAAACAAGACAATACAATCTCATGATTGACAAGAGACATTAGTTTAAGTCAAGCATTGGTATAATTTATACTCAGTGAGCCAGTGGGCATTCTGCAAGTGACATTTCATCTGCAAGTGACTCTTGCCATTTGTTGGCCATCTGAGTATTCTTATATCAATTTTTAGTTAGCTGCATCAAACAAATGCAAACATAATCAATCTTCTCCATATAAATTAACAATATCACATCAACATTTTGTAAAGCTTATCCACGCTCAACAACAAATTCATCATGCATCCAGTTTTAATACTTTTCTTTTTACTTAGTCTTGAAAATATACTGTATGTTTCAGTTGCGCCTTTGTTGCACAGGCGGGGTCCTATGCCTGTGTCATAAATGCAAATTATTTACAGAAGAGTCTAGAGAAAATAAACCTCACAGTTTCTATCCTGGAACAGAACAAGTATGGACTGTCTACCAGCAATGAGAGTGCGGGTTGGAGATCATGTTCTAAGTTTTAGAGGAACTGCTTTCCCCATTGCCCACCCCTTACTCCTGGTAGACGATATCAGTTCAAAATATTTCAACGGTATACCTGAATGTACATTATATTTTCATACACAGAAATTGAAAAACAGAAATAAGTATTATTGTCTTGCACAGATCTTATACCCAGGTTCCAGTGTCATATGATTATTTGGAATTTTCCAGCGACTTTTCTATGGAAACATCAAACATTGCTATATTGTATCTGCTGGGTTGGAAGCCCCGAATTTGCTAGTTGTGCCTCTGTATTATACGTAGAACATCATGTTCTGCAGATTCACAAGGACAATTACGATAATCTGACTTGATTATTAGGCCTACAAATCCATTCAGCAATTACTGTGTTGCCACTGTTGCCATGTAAGTGTTGCAGTGCTAACTGGGCACAGTGGAATCCATAGCCTGTAGAATTTACTGCTGTAAACTGTAACTGTAGGAATAAATTGGTGGGATTCAAAACATTTAATCACTTGTTTCCAGAGTTAGACGAGCCTACGCTTCTGGAAAGTATTAAACACCATCTCCCCTCAGTGCAAAACAGTGAACTGTGTGCTTCAACATTCAAGGATGGGGCTGCTGATAAACGCTTACTGTGAAAAATCAGGATTGCGGTATTCAGAAAGAGGCAGGGGTCGCATTCTAATTCCTTCCTGCAGACTTTCTTCATCTAACAGACACACTGAAAATAAATTGACCTGTTCTTATGATCTAGGACAGAGCGGAATCCCAGAGGAATACATTTATCAGCCAAGCCTGCCAAAGTAATTTCACTCATTGCTGCCAGATTAGCTTACGTAAGTGAAGCTATTATGCATCAGTCCACAGTTTCTATCTGTAGGATAGTCAGGTAGTACAGGAAACATTGTGGAAAGCCCAGAGGAGTCAACAGATAAATACTGCAGCCTTATTTACACGTAAGACAGGCATGTCCAACAGGCCGATTGTGAGCTACCAGTCAATTGCATGTTCCTTGCCTCCCCTCCCAAAAAAGCTCAACAACTTTGGTCAATGGGTTGATCACTGACAGTTTTTTTAATAGTGGGAGTAGATGGCAGTCTCTTGGGAGTTGGACATGCCTGATGTAGGACACAGCTGTGTTTCCTTAAAGGAGGGTATTTGTTTTTAGCCCTGCCCCCCCGTGATGTCACACCTCCTTCCTCAAATAACCAAGCTGCCCACTACCGAACAGAAACTCTAACATGTGACCTCCCGCTTGTCTGCAATTGTTTGAGGAAGGAGGCATGATACGGGCAGGCAGGACAAAAAGCACAGCCCTGCTACATGTAAACACAATTACACCCTACATGCAAGTAATGAATGAACAGGGCCTGGGTGGAGTGTAGATGTGCTAGCTCCTGACCCAGAGATCCTACCTGTTATTTGCATTCCCAAGCAGGTGTCTAGCTTATGCTTGACAGCAAGCAACAGTCAAGTGGAGAAGAATGGGCTACTTGAGCATGAAGCAAGGGCCAGAAGCAAGCAACTTAATTTGAAGAGCACCTTTGGAGGTTAGGGGAAACTCAGATATATCCCACTGCCAAGTTAATGTCTGCACCATCTCTATTTTGCTTTAGGAACTTTTGTCAGAAGAAATTCAAGCAAAATTCTAACAGGTAAATATCATTTACTCGTTTTATGAGTTACATAGCGAGCATTACTGCCAATGACTCTCATTTCCTAGGTAGCATTACTGTTGCTGTTTGCCACCCACCTATTGCTATAGATGTAACACTAAATCCGCCTGAAAATTGTGTTTATTCCCCTTCAGCGACTGCTAGTTCAAATGAGATGCTATGAATAAAACAGCAGAAGAAGAGCTGTAGGAAATTAATGGGAACCCCCATTGCCAATTGTTAAAACGATATGATATTGCTTTAAGTCGTGAAAAAAATGTAGACAAGCTTTGTATACGTTAAAACAAAACTGAATATAAGATGCAATTAAAGTGACACACTCTTAAAGTATATATATAAAAAAACAAGGACCAAATAGCAAAAGCTAGAATCTGCCTTGACTGGAGCTTAATGAGCAGCTAGCAGAGGCACATTCCTATCACAAAACTGGGTCTGCACAGCTATGGCCACATGAAAGACAAAAAAGAACATGGGCCAAGTAGGAAGCCAACCAGCTATATTATTCAGAGTACAGAAGGATGCCAAAAGTTAATTTTATCATCCTCCAATTATTCATTCTATTTTTCAGCTTTACATGGTATAACACGGCCCAATTCATGACATGGGGAAATGGCCACTGGAAACATTTATAGTGGCTATTAACAAATCAACCTGTCATGCAGCAACAATTTGCTGGTTAAATATCAGTCTACTTATGCCACACAATGTGGTGGTAGAAAGGACTGCACCACCTTAGATCATGTGAAACATTTGGAAGATTCCTGTATAGCAAACAAAAAACAAAATGGCCAATAAGAAGTGAGGCCACAACCTCTTTTTCTGATTTTTTTTAATGTGTGTGTGAGATTTCAAATGTAGTATCCCCCATCTGAAGTGGTACAGTCCATTGTACCACTACAGGGGTAGCTAAGCATCAGCACAGGAGAGAAGTCACTCAATGTGTTAACCATTTACCCTTTGTTGCATACATCAGATTTTACTAAAGTGCCAAAGAATGTTATACAGCATATGTTCATGCAAAAGCCAGCCACAACCTCCTCATCCACCTGCACAGCTCCTCTACCCCAATCATTCTGCACCCATGGCTGCTTTTCATCAAACACAAATGTACATTAGTAGACAAACACGGCTACCTACCTGAATCATTAGGAGAGTGTTAGGCACGTCCATTGGGTGATGACTAGTTCCAAAGACTCTGGCCACACATTTGCCTCTTATAAATATTGTTCAGAAACAACTGCCTGAGAAACCAAAGATGTTTTATTTCCCTTTTTAATGTGAGAGTTTATTGCAAACTCTTCAACAAGATCATAACTGTTTAAGTTGTCATTGCTTTCCTCGTAGCAATACTGATGGCACTAGAACACATTGGAATTTCAGCAGTGTCAGAGAAGAAAGAATACTTGAAGTGCTGACATCTGGAGCTTTACTAAAAAAAAAAACCCCAAACAGACAGGGCCTTTTTTGAACTGCTTGGCAAGCAGCACATTTAAAACAACCAAATTACCACTTCTTGGCTGCTATGAGAAATTCAGATGCCAAAATTTGCATTTGGTTTCCATTTTCTAGTTCAAGTATTGCATGTGATTGCAATGTAAGCAAACATGAACAACATGACAAACTGGCAGCTCTGGTAATTTCACAGCTTACTGACATAAGGCTGGACTCAGGCCAACTTAAGTGTCACTGATTGCAATAGATCTACTCTAAACATGAGTCAGTCCGGATCCAACTCTTCATTTAAAAAGTGTAATAATCCCATACTATTACTATAAGAAATGCTAAAATGTATGTTTCTTACAAACTCAAGATAAGCTTGATCAGATATTATAAATTCAAACAAGCAAGACAAGCACTGTTCTAGAGAACTATGCCATCACACACTATGAAATCATCACTGGACATATTCAGGAATTCAAACCTCCCTGTAAGAAAGGCAAAAACAGTTTATGTCAATGTATCCTTGCTCTTTTGTTGATGTTAACTGGAGATCCCAAAAACTGGGAGAAAAGTATCCCCTCTGTAAAATGCCCCCAGCAGCTTTCCTACCAAGGAGAATGTTTAAAAAAACATGATTTAAGCTGTTTTCCTAATTGGTTGGTGAACACTGAGATATGTTACAAAAGAAAAATCCAAATCCATACTTTTGCTAAATGTTCAGCACCTTATAGCCACTGGAGTTTTTAAAAAGAGATAAGGTTTTTGTGCATTTGTGACTCCAGCTGCTTTTTTTTTTTTGGCTTCCCCTTTTTTCTTGAAGTTTCCAGATGAAGCTTTCATGCATCTGCCTTTGCTGCTGTACTGGCTTCAGCACCTGCATCATCTTCAGAAGGTATGGAGGGAACACTGTCGTGGGAAACAGTGTCAATGCTTTGTGCTTCTGACTGAAGGTGGATGGATACCTCAACAGCTATTTCTTTACCATGGTCATTTACAGAACCATCATCCGAGTCTGCTGTCGGTGAATTACTGCGCTTAATTTCTGGGTTTAAGGGATAGAGTCCATCTTGGACACCAAGGGCTTGTTTGACTCCATCTCCAACTTCATCAGGGTCATCGACTCTCACTGCTTCAAATATCTCTTCCATAAAGGCTCTACAGTTAAGGATGAGCGGCGGAAGAGGGATACTTCTGGCTAACTCTTCAATGTATCGAGCAAATTCCATAGTCTTAAACTGGGTGACTTTGGCCAGTTCCAGCGTTTTGGCAGAGGTAATGATTGGAATGCGTTTGGCAATTTCAAAGGCCTTCTGTAGTTTCTCAGCCCCTTCAGTCCTGAAGAATTCATTGATGGCCTTCTCTGTCTTGCGGAGATGGCTGCTCATCATGCACAGACGTGTTATATTTAAGATCAGGGTGATAGTAAAGGCAACCAGGCAGACAATCATGTAGTAAATGCCCATGTCCCCAGATGTGGAGACCACCCTGAGGGTGACTGAGTAATGGAAAGAGCCATTTTGGGTAGTGACAACACAACTGTATCGCCCCCGGTCACCAAAGGTTACACTTGTGATATTAAGGGTACTGTTAGAGATCAGCCATCTTCCATCTAAAACACAAATACAAAAAAGATTTCAACATTGGAGTTACAGATCATACTTGCATCTTTCCTGATATATATATATATGCATGCCCTGTGAATTGTATTACGAAACTAGCAACACTGAATTGGGAATATGGATAACAACATATGTCCGGTCATTTGCCAACCTACTAGTCAAGCAGGGTTGAATATCTTTACCTAGCCAAGAAAATATTCATCTCATGTACTTGATCTAGGTCACTGGTCTTCAACTGGTGTGTTGAGACCCACTTCTGGGTCACTGCCTGATCTAAGGTGGGTCACACAACAGCACTCCCAACATACAAATATATGGTAAAAAGGAAGAAATAGATCTACAAATGCTTGGGTTAGAGCTGGGTCCTGGGTCTGATTTGGGCAGTTGTTTACATTATAATGTTGCTATCCATTTGCAAAGGCACTCATCCCTACAGGGTGGCCCTTCCCACCAACCCCAATATTACTTGTGAAAATTATATTGTTAAACTGCAAATGTTTCTATTACCAAATGTAGCAAGATCCACTGGATTGGGACAGCAGGCAAATGTGTACTTAAAAGCATGGTGGGCTGTAAAAGCTGGACACTTGGACAAAATATGTGTACAGTGCTATCTCACTTTTTCATGTAATGTTTTCTGCTTTCCCAATACCCTATTCTGGCAACAACAGCAAAAAGGTAAAAAAAAAAAAGGTAAATGTATTGCTGGATTGGACAGAGCCCAGTGCCATGATGGGGATGCAAACCACTCCCTTCCCCAGTCACCAGACTGATCATTTGATGACTGCATAACAGACAATAACCCCCTCTCCCCAGCTGATCTGCATGGCTCAGCTGAGGTGACTGACTGCCCATATGAGATGGTCACATCTTCTGCTGGCATGCAGCCCCTAGAGCAGCGGTTCTCAACCTGTGGGTTCCCAGATGTTGTTGGACTACAACTCCCATCATCCCTGAGCTCTGGCCTTGCTAGCTAGGGGTGATGGGAGTTGTAGTTCAAGATCATCTGGGGACCCACAGGTTGAGAAAGGCTGCCCTAGAGGGTTGAGTCACCAAAAATTATTGCTGCACTGTCGTCCCCCAATCTAAATGTAAATCTGGGTTTGATGAGGTGAGCATTCTCCCGATAAAAACCATGCGATCAGCACATGGATTAAAATATCAAGTAGCTATACTCCTAAAGCAACTAATTTGGAATGAAAACTACTAACTGCTAGAATATTATGTAACAGTACCTAGATTGCAAGTTGTGTAAATTATAGCCCATTTAGCTTCAGCCAAAATCCAGTACTTTAATTTAAAATAGACTTGGATTGTGTTTTAATGTAGGTATGTTTGGGCAGAGAGGTGACGAACCTAGGAAGAGTGGCTTTCCCTTCAACGTCTTCTTAAAAGTGTGACATACAAGAGAACTTCTGTGATCAATACAGCACACCTGGTACATTGTGTAAAGCAAGTCAAACAGTTGTCTCTTACCCTCTCCATCTTGCTTCAGTAGATGCCCTTTTGAGTTGAACCAAAGGATGCTGTTATGCTGACTGATGTTCAGCTTACATTCAATGAAAGCACCGTTACCTTCTTTCACTATGATATCTTGAGGTACTGCCGATTTTGTGAAGGCTTGTAGGGTGGGAAGAAATGATGCATCGAGAGGAAGAAACCTTGACCCAGTAGCAGCTGTCAGGTTGGAGGCCACATTTTCTAGTGCAGAAACACTAGAACTGAGAATCAAAGTCAATAGGCAGCAGCTGAGCTTCATGAAAGCTTGAAGTATAAAGCACGCTGCAAAAAGTTAAGCAGTCTGTATTGCACCAGTCACCATGGAAGATATTGATGGATTCATCAACTTTGAAAGGGCTTTGGGTTTTTCTTTACAAGTAAAGGAACAAACCAACTGAAATGTAAAAAACAAAACAAAAAAAGATGCAAGTCAGGATTCTTAACAACGCAAAGCTTTTTGGCTTTCAAACTCAAATAATTAACAATACAATTCCAGAATGAAATGGCATATAACAGGGAAGGCGAACCCACAGACCAGATTCAGCTTGCCAAGCCACTTACAGTGGCTTCCTTGTCCTCTGTCAAAATCTGCCTCTTCTTACCTTGGAAAAGCGCCTTTCCCCCCTTAAGCAGAAGAAAAAGGCTTCAGAAATAGAAAGGAACACTTAACCAATATTTTCCTTCCCGTATCAGTGCTGGGTAAGAAAGAGGGGAACTACTCCCAGCCCACTGATGTGATGAGAAGGAAACCACCCGATCCTCTGCTGACTGGCTGTTTGAATATGTCTGCATGTCTGCCTGCCTATCAAAATGTGTGGTAAGTGTGCACATGCAATTGAGTATGCACAGCCATGCCAGCTGTTGGTATGCAGTCCCCAGAGAGCTGTCAACCATCAAAGCAGCCCAAAGGTTAGCCACCCCTAGTATAAAATGTTAGTTGTCTAGAGCTGAAAGGAGCTTAAGGTAAATAGGCACAAATAGCAACTTTCCAGAAAAGGAATGGGACCTAAAAACTAGCCATTCTTTCCTTTGGTAGGCTCAAATTATAAACAGAAACAAAATTAAAAGGTCCACTGCATACAACATTCAAGGTTTTGTTCACCCTTGGATTGAAACTGAAAAAGGCAAACCAACCAAAGGAGCAGCTGCCAAGAAGCACAGCTTCTTTGCCTCCAGAAGGTTGATCACCAAGTAGGGCTGGGAGAGGCCAGAAACCCTGGAAAGCCATTGCCAGTCAGTATAGACAATACTCTCTAAACTTGAACCCTTAATGCATTTCTATTCTTATCCTAGCTGCTTCCTTCCTAACCACCTCTTTCTGCAATGCTATCTAACTTCCCAGTAATTCAGAGTACAAAACAGGGCAGCTCACAGTGCTACTACATGGCAGCGTTCTCGTCAATATCTTCAAAGTGCTCTAAAAATCCAGAGTGAACTAATTCCATCCTGAAATATATGCATCTAAACTACAGCAATATAAATTTAATGAGATTTGGTTCCACTATTCTGCTAGTGCAGAGCTCTCTGTTCTGCACACCAAACAGGTGGGTGGGCAGAAGCGGTATCAGTTCCAAGCAGGGGTGCTACTGAGTTGACTTGGGAGCTGTTGGATCTCAAGTACAGATGTACCTTGGAAGTTGAACGGAATCCGTTCTGGGAGTCAGTTCGACTTCCAAGGCATGGCTTCCGATTGGCTGCAGGAGTGTCCTACAGCCAATCAGAAGCCGCGGAAGCTGTGCTAGACTTTTGGCTTCCGAAAATCATTCGGAAACTGGAACAATCACTTCCGGTTTTCGACTGTTCAAGAGCCAAAACGTTCAAGTTTACAGGTGGTTTTTTTTTTTTTTTGAATAATATTTTATTAAGTTTTACAAAAGAAAAGAGTTAACAAACCAACAAAAAACAACAAATATCACAAAAAAAGGAAAAAACACATAAAAAAGCAAATTTAGCATAAAAGAAAAACTCTCTTTCAAATTTGTAACCTTCTGGACCTTATTTCCCCTACTTCCACCCGCCTCCCTTTCTTGTATTCCACTTAAAAAATTAATTCAGCAAAATCATTCGTTATTCATTTTCATCCCTTATCCCTCCCTTTGTACTCTTATTTATCTTAATCACTAGAACTCCTTCGTTTCATTTTCAATGTCCTCAACATTCATATATTTTACAATGTTTTTGTAGGTAAGCTTTAAACTTACAGTTTACAGGTGTTTGGATTCTGAGGCTCCACTGTAATACCAACTGCCATCATATAACAGCATTGACTCAGATTGGGGTGATGGCTGCAGACTCACAGCTTTGTACCTACCTGCTTTATGCCACAGCTAGGACATGCAGTAGGACTGTGATGGCCCTGCCACTTTGTTATGCCTGACCAGGCACCACCTAGGGCTTGGATAGCATCCTGAGGCTGTTATTTGCAACTGGGAAAAATCCAGTTACATTGTCCTTCAAAGACCTGAGATAACTATCAGCAGTAATTGCATATGCTTTCTACTACATTGTACATTGTTTGCATAATGCACAGCAGCAGTTGTAATGGGTCATTGGATTTTGCCATTAAATCCTTCAGTGTTTGATTTATTAAACTGTTTATCCCATTTTCTTTTATGCAAACCCATTACTGTTAAGCAAAGATCTTCTGCTGCAGGGGTTTTTTTTTTCTTTTGAGGAAAAGAGGTTACATTTTTATGACAGAGCCATCATATTTATATAAAACAGCTTCTGTGGCTGATAAACCACTAGGAAGAAAAGACCATATAATGCCCTAAATTTTTCAAGAAAAGCACAGCCATGCATATCATAAAGTAGCTGTTATGAATGAACATTAACACAGGTTCAACATGCTCCATCTGAGCCACAGATGCACTATACCTGAAGACAGATTCAGTCCAGAGTATACGTACTGAGAAGCAGAACAGATGTCTTTCATTTTATCTGCACACGTAAAAACTAACATATGCTCAATTTTATGCAGTGTACAATCATCAGGACTCTCAGAGAACAGAAGGAAGCCTATGCTCCTGTTTCTGCAGCACTTTAAAAATATCTACAATATTGCTGCCTAAATAGATAGTGGAAAAGCAAAAAGTTTAGACTATGGCCCCAAGAGAACAAAAAACAAATATTTCCTATGTTTACTGGATGGCGACATTTTATCGAATTGCAGTTATCCTTCCAAAGAGTCTCACTTTTATCAACTTCAGCAACTCCAGTACTCACAGAACTATTTCAAGAGCAAGAATTTCACTTAAACACGGAGATCACTGCAAAAGCAAAGGATCTTACAGATATTTGAGTTACCATGTTTCAACCCACCCTGCTTTAAGAGCCCTTAAGAATCACTCGCCACATTTGCTAGTTTACAAGGTTTCTTTTTGCAAACGAAAATGTCAAAACTGATATATCACAGAGAGTCAGGTGCTGCTTCATTTTACTGCAGTGATCCGGAGAGACAATATTTACAAAGGTGAAACTAGGGGAAAGAGCATATCCATACTTTTGGAATTTATATTTCTTTCTTTTTTTAAAGACGCTGGCACACCAAATTTCCAAGGTGTTTTAAAGCTGAGAGTAGATTCTTCAGGAGTAGCTCCTGAAACAGCCAGATGTTATGCAGAACTGTGCTTACATATGTACAGAATCAGGCTTGAACTCCGAGAAACATTTTAGGTATACATATGAAGGACTGAGAGGGACACAGGTGGTGCTATGGTCTAAACCACAGAGCCTAGGGCTTGCCGATCAGAAGGTTGGCGGTTGTTCTTCGGTCCCAGCTCCTGCCCACCTAGTTATTTAGAAGAGGGTAAGGCTCCTCTCTGAGGGATGCGGGTGGGGCTGTGGGTTAAACCACAGAGCCTAGGACTTGCTGATCAGAAGGTTGGCGGTTCGAATCCCCACGATGGGGTGAGCTCCTGTTGCTCGGTCCCAGCTCCTGCCCACCTAGGAGTTCGAAAGCACGTCAAAGTGCAAGTAGATAAATAGGTACCGCTCCAGTGGGAAGGTAAACGGTGTTTCCGTGTGCTGCTCTGGTTCGCCAGAAGCAGCTTAGTCATGCTGGCCACATGACCCGGAAGCTGTACGCCGGCTCCCTCGGCCAGTAAAGTGAGATGAGCGCCACAACCGCAGAGTCGTCCATGACTGGACTTAACAGTCAGGGGTACCTTTACCTTTATGAGGGACTGACAGTGTTCAACTTTAGACTTTGCAGCTTTTTGAGTGTTTCCAAGACTCCAAGTGACAGGGGCAAGCTTTTTATTTAACTTCTAAGACTAATTTAATGAATTTAAGTGATCACCACACTGATATTATTTATTAGATAAAATATATATTTTCTAGTTCTACATAATATGGATAGTCCCTGCAATTAAAGCAAAAAGGGGAATCTTGCTGGACTACAATTCCCACCATTCCAAACTACCGTATTTTTCGCTCTATAACACGCACCCGACCGTAACACGCACATAGTTTTTAGAGGAGGAAAATCCGTAGGCATGCCACCCATAGGCATTCCCTCCATAACACGCACAGACATTTCCCCTTACTTTTTAGGAGGAAAAAAGAGAGTGTTGTGGTGGAAAAAATACGGTACTGGTTATTTGTTACTGATGGGAGTTGGAGTCCAACAACATTTGGAGTAGATTTTCCCACCCCTGCTTTAAAGGCCTAGACAAACAGCCCCAAATACTACTCCCCACCATTGTGCAGAAAACTATCCTAATAAACTCTCTACCTAAAATATGCTGTTGATCCTACATACCTGTAATTTTTTTCAACCATATCAGACATTTTTAAATGCAATGCTTATATCTAAGCACTTCAAATGTGTTTACCCATGCCTGACACAGATGCAGATTACACCACAGGAATATGATGCTGAGAAGATGGAATAACACAAAGAAAAACACTGAAGGTTGATTCCAGTTTTTCTGTTTGTTGAGCATTCATCCTGGTTTGCACACTTTGCAGGAGTGGAGGGTGTGTTATACAACACTGGTTTTTATTGGGCATTCTTTCTGGTTTGTTTCTGGGGAGATTACACAACATCGCATCAAGCAATGGTTACCCCAGACTTTCCATCTTCCTATCAATCAGCTCAAACTGTCTTGTCCTGGTGAGCAACCTGGCTGCTGAAGTTTCCAAACCATCTTCAGAGGCAGCCCTATGTATAACATGTGGCAGTAATCTAACCTAGAGGTTACCAGAGAATAGAAACAGAAGTTAAGCTACCCTTGTCTAGATGCAGTGCAGCTTGGCCACCAGCTGAAGCTGATGGAAGGTAATCCAGGTCAGAAGCCACCTGAGCCAGAAGTAAACTTTAGTTTATGGTTGCCATCAATTTGATTTTAATTAATTTTTATAATGTTTTTAGAATGTTGCACTATTTTAGTGTTGTTAGCCGCCCTGAGCCCGGCTTTGGCTGGGGAGGGCAGGATATAAATAAAATAAAATTTATTATTATTATTATTATTATTACCCCTGAGCTATGTACCTGCTCCTTCAGAGGGAGTGTACTTCCACCAAGAGCAGGCAACCTCCTATGCATATGATCTAGGGAACCACCCTCTAACAATGTCTCACTCTTATTTGGATTGAGCTTCAGTTTGTTGGCTTTCTCCAATCCATTACCAAGGCAAGACAACGGTTCAGCACATCCTGCAAATGGTCATCATGGCAGCAATGAAGTCCTGAGCCATCCCAGAGCCAATCGCCTTGGCATGGATGTTGAAGTCCACCAGAACCAGCAGTCTGGGGGTCCTCAACACTGCCTTCAAAACCAGCTCTATCACCTCAGGCAAGCAGAGTGCTGGGTAGGGAGACAGGCAGCAAACCAGCAGAATTCCTAATCTGTCCCAATTGTCCAGTGCCAGAAACACACACTCTAGATCCCCACACAATTGGACAGAGAACCTGGAGACAGAGTTGGAATCTCTATAGACTGCAACAACTCCCCACCCCTAAGTCTGCTCTGCCCTGATGCTGCCAGAGTACCCAGGTGGGCACAGCTGGGTAAGACCAACTCCACCTTGTTCGCCCACCCAGGTTTCAGTGTTACAGACCAGATAAGCCTCCTCATTTGTAACCAGATCATTTCACGGATTGCATCTAGCTTTCCTTTTAAAAAGGAAGCCCAATACAACTAGCAATACAAACTCTATTTATGGTAGGCACTTGGATTATCAAACAGTCACTTTTTCACTGGTCCAACCAGTAAAATTGTGTTCAGCGGAAAAACCAACACTGGAGCCTGAAAAACTAGTAATGCTTCCTCTCCACCATATATGCCAGGCTATGCTCTTGGACCACAAGTTTCCACTAACTCCACCCCAAACTACCAGATCTGAACCTGCTCCCCCCCCCCAACTTGTCTAACTCTGTCCTAACCCATTAGGGAACCATAAGGGTCTGCCTTAACCTCCCAGGTACTGTTCTGACTTACCCGCTTTCTACTGAGTCCATGTCACCTCCAAGCCTGTGCAGGCTTTATCTGCTAGCCCTGCTAAGGGAGTAAACACATGTGTGCTATTATTAACACGTATAAAGTGCCTGTGGGTTTTTTTTTCCTCCTGAGCAGCAAGGTCTGCAACCTAATAGGAAGAGGGAAAGGGGGGGAAAGGAATAGGGATGGACGATGAAAACAAGCACTGTAGTACCTACATCCTCACTAGCTCACTAGCCGGTATGGTCTCTCTTTTGCCCTGCGAGAGGGGAGGCGCAAGTTCCCAGGAGCTGGTGGCGGCAGTGCACGCTTCCTTTCAACTCTGCATGCATGCATGCATGCATATACATGTATACACACGGTTTATAGGGATGCGCGAATACACCACCCTGTGAGCACTGCACAGCTCCCAGCAGCTCACCCCCGAGGCCAACGCCCGCGACGTTACAAATGCGCCCACTAAAACCCCGGCGCGTCGCTCCGGGTCCTACGACACGGCCTCGAACTCGGAGCGGGAGCGGCGCCCGTGACGAGTTACCTTGGCAACGCCCTGTCATCCCTCGCTCGGCCCGCTCAGTCCGCCTCCCGGTCCCCTCCTCTGACGGGCCCCCGCGCACAGCTCCAACCGGGACTCCGGACCTTCCGCCTTCCCTTCCTCACAGCTGCCTCTTCTGCTCCTGCGCGAGGTCCGCCGAGGGAACGGGAAGAGCGACGCGACTTCCGCCCGTCGGGCGTGTTTTTTCCTGGAATGATTCGCCTCTCCCACCCCCACGCGCCGCCGTTCGTTCCTGCCGCCTCTATGGTTCGGAGGACCGTCCGTCGGTGTTTGTGCTGGGGGAGCGGCGCGTGTGCTTGACTTGCTGCGACGTGGCTGCGGTGGGGACGGGGAAGGCCTCTGGCGGGTGGAAACCGACGAGGCGGAGGACCGCGAGTTGCCTGGTGGTTTGTTTGTGTTGCCTGTAAGTTGCGCGACTCTCCTCTACGTGTCCCTGCAACGCCGCCCTGGGGAGCAGCAGGAATGCTTGGCCAAAACCTTCGCAGGAGATGATTGGGGGCGGAGGGCGCCTGTCACCGTCCCCCAAACGAAAGGGCAGGGTCAGGCTTCCCCTTCAGGGATAGGAAGGTCTCTCTCTTGGGGTCCCTCCCTGTGACGGGGCTTTCCCCGTCCCGACCTCTTGAAGCAGCCGTGGGCCTGCCTGTTGAGCATCCGCGGGAGGGAGGAGCGAGAGCCCCGGTGCGAAATCCCTGACCCACTTACGGGTTTCCAGGGGCGCTGCGGGTTTGGGGGGTCCCTCTTCTCTCCCCCCACTGACCCACCCACACCGTTCTCCATTTGAAAGCAGCTCCATAAAGCAGCTCCATAAAACAAACCTCTTGCTTTGTTTGCCAGCCGTAGCCTCAGGTTGATCTTTTACAGTATCAACAGATGCTGCATTTCCAGTACCTGCTGTCCGCCGCTTTCCGGTAACAATTGTACTTTTTTAATAAAAAAAACTTTTGTTTTGCTTTGTTTTTAATGGTCCTAAGACATAGCTCTTAAAAAGTCCTTTTTTATTCACGTTTAGCCTAGCCTTGCAAATAACGCACGAAAGTTAGCGGCCTGCCAAAAAAAGGAGTTTTTTTTAGGAGTCTGCTGGGTGTTGCCCAAGGAGGGGCAGAGATCTCTAGCCTTCCTGCAGCAGCATCTTGTGTTTCTGTGCTAGACACCAGAGGGGATGAGAAGGCAGCTTCCCTGGTTTCTATACTAGGTGCAGAGTTCCTCCTCCAACAGCTCCCTCACTCACCCATATGGTATTCAATGCACGTGCCTATATGTCGTTTCTTGCCACCTATATAGCTACTACTAGCTACCAGGCTATGAGTTTGACCAAACTGCAGGAGGCAGAGGAAGACAGGAGGGCCTGGCGTGCTCTGGTCCATGGGGTCACGAAGAGTGGGACACGATTAAACGACTAAACAACAACAAAGCTACCAGGCTAGTGTTTAAGCAGAAGGCTATTTTAGCTGCTGCCTAATACCCCCACCCTGAATAAAGCCAGTTTTCCTCCCTTCATTTTTATTATTCACAAATAGAATACATCTTGGAATGCACAACAATCTTAAGAAAAATGTTTTGAGTAGCTACTGTACTAACTGGGCCCTGTAATTTCATTATGTAGAATTTCACAACTGGACATAACCTGGATTTTAGATCCCCTATACGTTGGGACTAGTAGTGAGCAATGGTGGGAAGTTTTCAACTGCTATATTTTTCTATGGAAAACACTTTGTTTTCAAAATGCATTGTCTCATAGAATTAGTATCATAATGAATGGGTACAATGCCAAAAATGAAGGGGAAATGTGTGTGCGTCCTATGGAGCGAAGAAGCCATAGCCCCGCAACCCTCTCCCGGCTGGAGAGGTGACGCGTGGCTATGGCAGGAGCCTCTCCGCTGCGCCTTTCCGCTGCTCCCTGACCTGCTCTTTGGGGCTGGTGGTGGGCTTCCCCCCGCCACCCCCAAAGAGCAGGTCGAAAGGAACCTGAAGCCTGGAGAGCGAGAGGGGTCAGTGCACACCGACCCCTCTCGCTCTCCAGGCTTCCAAGGTAGCCGCCTGAACGCACCTTAAACGGCACCTTGTTTTAGAGCGGGAAAACAAGAGGGGGAAGTTCTCCCCCTCTCCGCGCAGTGCCTCCTGCTGCTTTGCTGAAGGGGCGCTGGGCAGAGAGGGGGAGAATTTTTTTTCTTGTTCTCCCCCCTCTAAAACAAGGTGCGTCCTATTGTCCGGTGCGTCCTATGGTGCGAAAAATACGATAACTCCCACATTCCCACGACTGTCCTTGCTAGGGAAAAACATACTAGGATTATTTTTTTGTAAGGAGTGTAGATTGACACCAAAAGTATATATGATCCAAACATGTTAAATTACTCCGCAACATATGTAGGCCACTGGAAAATATTTCAGTTAAGTTTATTCCCGAAAAAATGCCGTTTATCTTTTTAAACTTTTTGTATGTGTTTTAACAATAATTCTTTATAAATCTAGGCTATGCTGTGGTCATGTCCCAAAAGGATAATGAACCCTTGAATGAAGTTGCTCATGAACTAGAGGAAAATGTTCAGAAGACAGAGGAGTCAGAACCCACTGAGACTAATGGAGAGGAAGCTGAGCTTGTGGCTATGACACGGAAAAGGCCTGAAGCGAAAATCTCTGAGCCCAGTATTGTACAACAGCCACTGGGTCAGAATGTACAGGTATTGGTGCTAAGCCTACTATCAGTAAATTCTCATTTACCCCAACAACATTCACATTTTAATATACATTCCCTAGCAGGATTTGGGGGCCAAGAAGATCCATTTGAATGAAGTGTGGAACTGTGAGATGTGGATATCTGTGTTCTACATTTGTCCTCTGTGCTAAATAGTGAGCTGCATTGTTAACATTCATCTTGTTGGACCTGTTTGAGACATAGGGAAAGCAGGAGTCAGACTTGTGTAACTTATGATGGGCTAAGAAGATGTGGATGGATGTAGCAGTGAACAGCACAGTGGCAAATGCCTGTTGTTGATTTTGCTAGCTTACTCTGTTGGAACTGTGGCAGTCTGCAAAGGCTGAGACAAACTTGAGTGCTTTAAGGAAGACGGAACCTGTCAAAAGGGATACAGTGGTACCTCTGGTTACGTACTTAATTCGTTCCAGAGGTCCGTTCTTAACCTGAAGAGCCACTTTAGCTAATGGGGCCTGAAGCATATGTAACCTGAAGCGTATGTAACCCGAGTTACCACTGTACAAGCAATGACCTGCATCCTTCTTTGCTTAATTTTTGCTTTAATTAATTCATTGTTTTTAAAAATTATTTAATAAAACAATATATGGTGGAATCGTAACATTGCATGAACGGGTTCCTGCTAATGTAATGAGACTTCACCTTTCTCTCCTCCCCATACACACCCACAATCTGCTCTGGATGGTACCCAACCCCCCTAACGTTGCTAACGTGGGGCACATGCCCCACAGGGGGGCAATTTTATTTTTAAGGGGGACATTCCAGGATGTCTTATTAGTAGTTAATGGCCTTTTAGGCTTCCTTCACGTTTTGAAAAATAAGAATTTTATGTCATGGGGGGGGGGGGCAATCAGGATTTAGAGTTGCTTAGGTGGGGCATGGCCAAAAAAAGGTTGGGAACCACTGCCCTAGAGCATATTTTGAGGGCATGTGCCTTTTACCGGCTTTGCCTGGTTTGCCAGCTATGACCGTGTCTGGATTGGGATAACTTGGCCGCTGTAGACCATGCACTGGTATGTAGCTAGTGCAGAATGCAGCAGCTAGACTGCTGATGGGGGCAGATGGCCAACAGCATGTGACACCTCTTTAAAACATATATACTGGATGCCCATATGGCAAGGTTCAAAATTCCTGAATGATAAATAAAAATAAAAGTTCCTGTCTGGAAATGAATTTTGGTTAAACTGGATGTTTAATTTCAATAGTACAGTTGGCAATATGCTTTCGTTTCTTCCCCAGAGTTCCAGTTCCATGGAAGAGTCGCAGACAGGATGGGGTTACTGGGGGAGCTGGGGAAAATCATTGCTCTCGACTGCTTCTGCTACAGTGGCTACCGTAGGTGAGGCTGCCCGAAACCTAAGCTATGCAATCCGAATCAAATAAATTGGGTCTGCTCGAAATTGCTTTTCTTTTTCTTTTTTACCTTTAGAAGTTTTTTACCTTTAGAAGTTAAAAGTGACAAGTGCAAAATGTTCTATATAGAAAACAACAGAAGAAAATTAATTAGTGGCAGATTAAACATGGTAAAAATGTAAGCAGCAGCACAGAAGTTGAAAGGTTGCAGTGTGTGCTGTCTCTTAAACAGAGAGGAAAAAGAGGGAAATATTAAGCTACTGGCTTGATTGGGCAATTCATTGTGCTTTTCAAATGCAGCATACTGCCTGAAGCAATTCATCCTGCTGACTTGGCCTCTGCTTGCTTGGTGAAGTAATTCATTTTTCCTTTGGACTAAAGTAACATCTCTGCTTTCTTTAGGTCACGGAATCTCAAATGTCATTGAAAAAGCAGAGACATCCCTTGGGATCCCCAGCCCTACTGAATTATCTTCTGAGGCTAAAGATGTTGGGGAAGGTTGGTTTCTATTAAAAATATATAAACTATTTGAAGTTTACCACGTGTGGTACTATGATGGATGTTGTTGTTTTAATGCTATTACTTCTTGTACAAGGGAATCTGTTATATATTTCCATAGAAGCTGCTATTTTGCTGTCACTAGTTTACTTACAGGTTGTGAGGCTCTTCATAAGTCTCAGCTTCTCTTGCTTCCTTTTATCCAAGACATACACAAAGGAATGGGAGCTACAGCCCATAGCCTATGTCTTATCTAGCACTGACACCTCCTGTATGGCTGTGGGAGATGCCTTTGCACATGAGGATTCTTTGCTGTATGGTGTAAATGACTACTGGTCCCAATCAAATTAAATGCATATTTCTCAGCTTATTGCATGTGAAACTACTGGCGTAGGTTGGCTGGGATCCAAATAATTTCATTACTATTTCCTGCCAACCTAGCAGTTCAAAAGCACATCAACGTGCAAGTAGATAAATAGGTACCACTCCAGCGGGAAGGTAAACGGCATTTCCGTGCACTGCTCTGGTTTGCCAGAAGCAGCTTAGTCATGCAGGCCACATGACCCGGAAACTGTCTGCGGACAAATGCCCGCTCCCTTGGCCAGTAAAGCGAGATGAATGCCACAACCCCAGAGTCATCCATGACTGGACTTAACGGTCAGGGGTCCCTTTACCTTTACTTTTATTTCCATGCGCTCAAAGGGACTTTGAACTTGTTTGAAAGAGCAGTTCCCCATGGCAAGCTATTGAAAATCAAGGGGACTTTCAAGTTAGCTTGTGATGATGACATATGTGTCTGCTTTTGGTCGGGAAGGGAGTGTCACGCTACACTGGCCTTGCCTGAATATCCCTGCATCAAGCCCTAGATACATTGCAACACTAAGCCAAAGCATGGCTAAGCATTGGTGTGTTGGTGTGCAGGTACTAACAGTAAAAACTGCTACCTGCTTCACTCGTTCTGTGATCTTCATGTTGCTGGAGCTCAGCCATGGTCTGGCTTGCTGGTATGTCCAAATCCAGACTTGTGGTTGGTCTCACTCCAGACAAGCTGTAGCCAAGATTTGTTCTTGCCTTGCCGCTTGTGGTTTGTCTGAAAGACACAAACCATGACTATGGATTTGGATGTAACGCTAAGCCAAACCATCTGGGTGTGTGTGTCAAAGCAGACCTTATTTTTACTGTTGGTACTTGCACACGCATGCATTCACAGTAAGCCATGGTTTGGCTTAGCATTATGTGCAACCTGAGTCCTTGCCTAGGATGGTACTGTTACTATAACACCAGATTCCTTCATTGTAGAATGTCAATTGTAAAAGTAGACATGGAGGCAGAGGGCAGAATCCAATATTTGCATTAGGGGACTTTCACCTCCTCTCATCCCCACTGCAGCTTCCTATGCACACCCCAGTTCTATTCTTGAGGGTCCCCTGACCCTCTGGAACTGATTTGGAACTCATGGCAAGGACTGTGTGACTCATGAACTCAAGCTTTGGATTCAACCCAAAATAAAAATAGGACTACTTAGCCGTATTCAGAAAACGTCATTTGGGAAAAAGAAATAAAGCAAAGACACATGCTTTTCCAAGTCAGTTTTCAAATTATGGGTCACAAAATGTTGAACTGCCTTTTAATCACAAGTGTCGAACACAAGACTACAGCTCACTTCAGAATTCCTAGATTTCTATCAAGTAGCTGTTTTATCACTGACCTGAAGTCAACTATGGATTTTGTCACACGAAGATCAGATTGGCAACAGGTTTGTGATATTAAGCACTACATCTGTGATGCTCTACATCCATGTCGGCACTACATCTATGATATTGCATGAGTTTTATGTGGCATTATCATTAATATATTAAAAAAGATGCTTGGGACCTTATTTGCTGCCTCATTTTCGTAGAAGCATCAATTAATTTTATGCAATTCAGAGAGAGAGAGAGAGATCTTAAATTTGGTATACACCTTTATTTGTTTATTTAATGAATCGCTTCCTATAAAGCATCTTGCAGCAATTTCACAATACCATAGAAACAATTGCATATATTAAAAAGGGTAAAGCAATTGCCCAGCAGACATTTTTACATTTCTCCATACCTCTGTTCTAAACCAGGGTGGAGAACCTTTTTGGCTCTTTGACCAGATCCTTATCAAATTAGACAGGTTGTTGTTGTTGTTTAGTCGTTTAGTCGTGTCCGACTCTTCGTGACCCCATGGACCAGAGAACGCCAGGCACTCCTGTCCTCCACTGCCCCCCGCAGCTTGGTCAGACTCATGCTGGTAACCTCGAAAACACTATCCAACCATCTCGTCCTCTGTCGCCCCCTTCTCCTTGTGCCCTCCATCTTTCCCAACATCAGGGTCTTCTCCAGGGAGTCTTCTCTTCTCATGAGGTGGCCAAAGTACTGGAGCCTCAGCTTCACAATCTGTCCTTCCAGTGAGCACTCAGGGCTGATTTCCTTCAGAATGGAGAGGTTTGATCTTCTTGCAGTCCATGGGACTCTCAAGAGTCTCCTCCAGCACCATAATTGAAAAGCATCAATTCTTCGATCACTTGACCTCACAGTGATCTCAGCTGATTGGGTGCTTTGAAGTAGGGACTTCAAATCACCACGCACAGCCCTAGGAGTAAGGAGTGCAAGGGAACTCGTTCACCTGACTTAGCAGCCTTTGGTTCTACTGCTCATCAGTTGATGGGTGGAAAAATCAAAGCCTGCTTTCATTTGCCAATGGACAATTGGGGAGGGGTCAATTAAGGGGCTTGACTGTGCATTGGCAGCTGCTGCATCTCTGCTTGCCCCACACTTGGCACCACAAATGATGTCAGGTGTGGAGAGGTGTGCACGGTTTGGGGAAAATGGCCTAGTAGGTCAAATTTAAATCCCTCACAGGCTAAGTTTGGCCCACACACCACTTAAATCCTATTCCCTTCCCTTTGTTTCAGAAATCCAAAACTCTGAAGAAGGCAGTGATGGCAAAGAAGAGACTGAAAATCCCTCGCCCATTAGTGGTGCATTTGGAATGTTTTCTACCATCTCTGCTGCTGTTCAGAGCACAGTGAGTGAGACTGCAAGCAATATATCAATTAACACCAGCTTATTTTATTATTATTTATTTATTTATTGAATTTATTTGTTTATTGGAAGCTTGCCTTTCATTTTGAATTCTGAGTAGTGGAAAACTTGATTCAAGTGGTTGGTTGATGCTGCGCAATGGCTCATTAAATCATCAAATGATTCTGTAGTGTTGTGTAATATGCATTATCATAACTTATTGGTTGCTAATTAATTGCTTGTGACCTGTCTAGCAGCTGTATATGTTAAGAAAAAGTTTTTGATTGGCGTCTGAGTAGAAGTGGGCATTCTATCCTTGAGATGTAAAATCTGGAATGTCTTAATGACATTCCTTGATAAAGGAGGATTTCTTGCTGCATGCTTAAGACCTGGGCACCTATCTCAGTGAATTCCTTAGTCTAGAATTGATGTTTAATTGGGGTGGAGTGAAATATCCTGAAACTATACAAGTACATTAGCAAAAGGTACATTGCATGGTGCTTTGTGGTGGTAAGGACCTTTGGCTAAGCAATAAAGATTTGGATTTGTAGTATTCTGTGGACTTTGCTAGCCATTAGTGATGTTGCTGAACTTTGTAACACTTTATTTCATTTAGAGAAGTGATGTATTCCTAACATGCTGGTATTCTGAAGTAGCCTATATTTCCTCCCCTAATAGCCTTTTTCCACTGCAGTCTGAGCCAGAAACTACCCCCCTGCTGGCTCTAGTGATGGCAGGAGGAATGTTGCCTTAGCAGCTTCCAAACACAAAGAAGAAAGGGGAAGAGAAACATCCATGCCTGTCATTTCTGCATCTGGGTAGTGGTTGGGGCGGGGGGGGGGGGGGTGCTTCTCAAGGTTGGCTTGTAATCTAACCTGAGAAAAGACTGTAAGGTGTTAGGTGGCGGCGGCCTGGTTTGGACTAATGCAGCACATAGTAATTTTCTAGTTTAATATCGTCACCTTCCACCTTAATGTACTATATGGAGTTCATGCTATATGGAGTTCAGTGTAAAAATAGCAGGGGGGACCTATACCTGGTCAATGCAACCTAACATAGCTTTTTAATCATCTGGCGGTTTTTTTGGAAAGCATTATTTGGTCACATTCAGATCATACATTTAAAGCACATTCAATGCACATTTAAAGTGCATGGGTTCCCTCAAAACATTATGGGAACTGTAGTTTACCACCCACAGAACTGCAATTCCCAGCACCTTTAACAAGTTACAGCTCCCAGGATTCTTTGGGGAAAGCCACGTGCTTCAGATGTGTGATGAATGTGCTTTAATGTATAATGTGGATGTGACTTTTTATTTTTGATCAATAAGCAGACAAAATGGGTCTCACTGGGTTTGTAAAACAAAATGAGAAATATAGTTTGTGCAAACTTATCCACTTCTTACAGCATATAATTATATGCTTTTGAAAAATTATTTGTCATGTTTATGGTTGTTCCAGCATCAAGATAAAGTAGTGTTAGGCTGTGTTTTTCCTTCTTATTGCCACCTATTATCATTCTTCCCAAAGACTACTAAAAACCCCACCCTGCACTTTGAACACTTGACTCCCAGGGCTCTCATCATGTGATTTATATTTCTGACTTGAGTTTTGATCTCTGTTCCTTCAATTTTTTGAATTTACTGACATGCTCTGTGTTTTGTATATTTGTACTTCCAATGCTCTGTATTTTGATGTTTTGAATATGTGCTCTAAGCCTCTTTGGGTGCAGCTCATTGTGGAAATGCAGCACGTAAGTAAACTCCATCAATCAAATGTTTATTCTCTTTCTCTTGCTTCCAACCTTACCCTGCCCCACTTTTAGGGGAAGACTGTTATTAGTGGAAGTTTGGATGCATTAGAATTCATTGGTAAGAAGACCATGGATGTGATAGCTGAAGGTGACCCTGGTTTTAAGAAAACAAAAGGCCTGATGATCAGAAATTCCACACTTTCTCAGGTATTGGCTTCAACCTTCCACACAGCAACAAAGATTAGCTTCTTCCTGGATTCCCTTAATGGCAAATGCTCAGTCCCTAGAGCTGTTCACAGCAGAACCCCAGATATTTCAGGATGAACCTTTCCTTTGTGTGTGTTTCTATATACATGCAGCAGCATTAATGCTTCAACTTTTCCATTTGTAGATCTTGCGAGAGGCAAAGGAGAGAGAAGAACAGCGGACAGCTACTGAGGTTTCCATGGCTACAGAGAAGAAAGCCCATTATGGGCTACTCTTTGATGAGTTTCAGGGTCTTTCTCATTTGGAAGCTTTAGAGATGCTTTCCAGAGAGAGTGAATCAAAGGTAATGGCCCTGAGCAATTTCCTTTTTTTACAGTTGAGGAGGAATAAAAATGAATATTTCTTTAAACTCTGGCAGATGAGCCCTTTTATAGATTCCACACAAGCATCAGTAAATGAAAGCCAGTAAATGCAGGAAAAAACACCTTTCCCTGCCCTCCCCTGCTGTTTCTTTACCCCTTGTGTAGTGTTTTTTATTAAAATAAGAGCTTTCTCGATCTTTGTTGCTCCGAATGACTGAGCCATTGATGGTAAAAATCAATGGCACTGCGAGGTAGAGCAAGTTTGATATTTTTACACACACACCTTCTCTCTCTGCTGTGAGGGAATATGCCAAACACAGAGCTCCCCTTCTCAAAGTTTGAATTGCTTTCCGTAGTCAGCTTGTCATTAGTGCTGCCACCTTAACTTTTCACACCAAATATCAAGCGTTTCTGGCTGATGGATTTACTGTTCTCTTTGTGGCTTTCTTTCCTTTTAAATCAGGTGAAGTCGGTGATAAGCGCCCTCTCCGGAGATGAGTTAGATACTTTGAAGGCCGAATTGGAACAGCTCAAAGAAGCGTTTTCGTTAGCTGAATTTTATGATGATGAAGAGGAAGAAAAGAAGGGTAATTACAAGAATTCCCACTTGCAAAAGTAACAGTAGACTGAATAGCAAAAGTAAAATGACTGAATGGTGAGTTCAGTCATTCCGTTATGAGTGTGGTGCAATAACACATGAAAGATGGAAAACTAAACATATGAACCAGTCCATTAAGTCCTATCAATGGTCCATCTTGCCATTATTCTGTTTCTGACAGTGGACAGTTCTCTGGAAGCTTTGCAGGAGATGCAGATAACACAGGCTGTTAATTGACTACTCTGTGCACTTCCAACTTCTTCAAGTGAATACCTTTGGCAAGATTATCTATGTCATCAGGCTCTTGGTTAATCACTACTGGTATTCTGACTGACTCACTCTTTGAGTCTGTGATCCAAAGCTTAAATGAAGGATATTGCAGTTGATCAGTGGGATCACGAAAACCGCAGCAGAAGTCTTGTGGACTTGCGCAAGAGAAGCACTGCTAAGCTCCACAGGATAATCTCCTTCATCATTCCTGACATAAAGGGGGAAAAGACCATTATAATACAAATCCTTGAGCAGGAGGCTGTCCGTTTTGGTAGATTTTATGGAGACTAAGATATTAGTAAAGCAAAGCTATTTACACAAAAGGACAGAAATGAGTATAAATGCAAAATTCAAATGCAACTTAGTAAGTTTTAATGTTGATGATTAGATGTAGCATTCAGCACCTGTCATCTCTTGCTTTCAGAGGAGGAAGACTTCACAAAGGAAATAGGAGATCTCTTTTCACAATTACGAGTCTCTACAACGCCAGCCAAACTAACCCAAGTGAGTGAGTGTTTTTTTGTGATCTTTTGGCTGTTAGGCACGCCTCACAAACGCTGTTATATTGTATCTTTGACGAGGAAGTGCGTAGCAGCCACATACATAACAAAAGGCATCAGGCTTGTTTACACATTTTTGTCTACTTGAAGAAGCCATGGTCTGAAAAATACAAATATTTAGGTTATAAAACTGTAAAAATAAAGAAAAACTAGCTTTGCAAAACAATAATTACCATGTGGTTAGGGTAGATCAACGTGTCAGTGTCCACTTACCCCAGTGTAAATCTGACATGGAGGGATGCGGGTGGGGCTGTGGGTTAAACCACAGAGCCTAGGACTTGCCGATCAGAAGGTCGGTGGTTCGAATCCCCGCAACGGGGTGAGCTCCCGTTGCTTGGTCCCTGCTCCTGCCAACCTAGCAGCTCGAAAGCACGTCAAAGTACAAGTAGATAAATAGGTACCTCTCCAGTGGGAAGGTAAACGGCGTTTCCGTGTGCTGCTCTGGTTCACCAGAAGTGGCTTAGTCATGCTGGCCACATGACCAGCTATATGCCGGCTCCCTTGGCCAATAAAGCGAAAAGCCTCAGAGTCTTTACCTAAATATGACATATCGGCAAAAGTCGGAAATTGAAAGATAACTATAGCATGTACACAGAAATAGATTTCAGATTTGAAATCAGCATTGAAAGAACATATAAGAACAGTTGAAAAATCTCATGCAAAAGAAAATGAAGGAAAAAAAAAAATGTTCCCCAGTATCCCAAAGGAATACATTTTTTTCATACCTCCAACTATACATAGATATACATGTCATTTTCAATGCTATACATGTCATGTTCAATGCTATATGTCACTTAGATTTATACTCATATTGTACTGCTTTGGCTATGTGTTTAATAAAATATTGAATTCTTGCATTGTGAAAAACAAAGATTATGGTGAAAAGTAAAAAACATGAATTGCAAAAAAACTAGAGCTTACAGAACAAAACCCACTTCAAATATGAAATCAGCACGTCAAAATTAGGTTAGAACAACAGCAGGTGTCAATGCAACAAAAATTTTGTTCCCCAGTGCATAGTTTCGTTCCAGAGGCAGTTGTACTTCCTCCATGTGCAGCATGATCAGGATGGCTCTGCCTCTCCTTTTGGTGATGTGCTGGTGTGTTTCTGCTTCCTCTTGGACAGGCAAGGAACTCTGCTCATGAATTGACAAAAAGCCTCAGCGCGCGAACTGCAAAACAAGAAACGCCGAACGAAGGAGACCAGCAAGTGGGCTCTGGGGATGCTGAGCAAGAGGATAAAAAATCAGTGGAGGTAATCATTTTAACCGAAGGAATATTGCACTGCTGTCTAGCTGTCAATGCGCTTATATCATCTAAGCTCATAGCTGACAGCATGCTGCTTCATGCTTGCAGTTACAATCTCTGCATGAAGCCTGTGGGATGGAATTGGGTGGGAAAGTAACACAATAATTTATTTATTTTTTTAAAGCCAGGAGGCTGACATCTTTTTCTAACTTCTGCAGGAAGTTCACGCATGTGCGATCAGGAGCCTGGCTGAATTGACAGCTTATTCTATCGAAGCGTTCCACAAAACTGCAGCTCTGGTTCTTCACGGGCAGGAGCAAGAGGCGTTAGCCCTAGATCGGGCCAAAGCCCTTTCACAGTAAGGTTGATCACTCTTGGCCA
Source organism: Podarcis cretensis (assembly GCF_951804945.1). Classification (NCBI taxonomy): domain Eukaryota; kingdom Metazoa; phylum Chordata; class Lepidosauria; order Squamata; family Lacertidae; genus Podarcis; species Podarcis cretensis. The sequence continues at coordinate 65,701,335 of NC_137171.1, read as the reverse complement.
CTCTGCTGTGTATAAGATGATAAGTACAGTGGTACCTCGGGTTAAGTACTTAATTCGTTCCGGAGGTCTGTTCTTAACCTGAAACTGTTCTTAACCTGAAGCACCACTTTAGCTAATGGGGCCTCCTGCTGCTGCTGTGCCGCCAGAGCCCGATTTCTGTTCTCATCCTGAAGCAAAGTTCTTAACCTGAAGCACTATTTCTGGGTTAGCAGAGTGTGTAACCTGAAGCGTGTGTAACCCGAGGTACCACTGTGGAATCCTTGTTGCTGGCTTCGATACTACTGTTCCGTTTCTCTTGATTTTGATATTAGAGAACTATTAGGCCAAACTATACTCAAGAGTTGTATCCAAAGTAGCTCTACACCACTCATTTTGTTGATGCAAAAAATTTTGCTTTTGTAATGGAACTTCTACCCTCTCCTCTTCCCATGCACCCCTTTAATCTGTTCCAGAGCAGATTTGGGGAGCGGAGGAAAGTTTCCTTGTGCGTGCATAAATTTTTATGCCAGCGGAATAAGTCCATTGCATACTGCCCCTGCTTATGTGTTGTTTTCCTCTGCATTTTAAAAAATCAAATGCAGCCATGGATTCTGCAGTCTGGAGCAGAGAACTAGGGGTGGGGAAAACAGGGAGGAGGCAGATTGCTTAATACTTCCATCTATTTCATTTGTAAATCACTTCTCACAAAGCATCTAGAAGCGATTAACAACAAAAACATACACAAAAAAAAATTTCAAATCCAATCAGTAGCAACCTGTGCAATGGTGTAGATGGAGTTGTGTTCCTGCTGCAAAGGTGGCAAAGTTCTGACTTGTCTTCCTTCTTGCTTGTAGTGCCAGGAGATCACACCACTCCTTTGGGGCCATGTGCTTGTTTTCACTCCACAGGGGACTTTATACTTATCTCACCACCCGAAGTGGTGGATTGATGAGACAGAATAGTGATGTCCATATCAGCCCCCCCCCCCCCCCGAGGGGAGGTAAGAGTGTGATGCTGACAGATTATTCGAAATATCCCTGTTCCCTCCACCATCTGTCTTTCGAATACAGGCTTGAATTAAGCTTGAAGGAGGCAGATTCTTTCAAAAGAATCTTAATTCATCAAATCACTTTTGTTTTTGAAGAGCGGTTATTGAAAAGCATTGCATTCAAGGAGGAAATTTTCTTTCAGATTGTGTTTACTGTGTGCTGTTTGTTCTTTCTTAGAATGACGATTGTGTTATGCAAAGAACTATCGGCTGTATCTAAAGGCTTTGTGACGTGCTTAACAGCTGCTGGGGTAAGAAGTCAAGTTTAAAGAGTTGTTGGACAATGGCATGATCTTACTTCAGTTATCTGAAAAGCTGGATTTCCCTTTGTTTTGCTGTTTTAAAAGAGGAGGCACCCTACGGTCTCTTGTGGCTGCAGCAGTCAGTTCTAGACTTTACTCTCTATTAAAAGGTTTTTTTAAAAAAAGAAAAGAAGGGGGGGAAATCCATAGGGTGATAATCTAGTTAGTCATACTCATAGAGTAGACCAACTAAAATCATTGGATTCAAGTCCATTAATTTCATAATATGACTTAGTGAGATAACAGTATTTTGCAAACTGTTGTTTAGCAACGTCTGTGGAAAATGTCCATTTTGCACTGCTTATTTTAGAGATATCTTCTTGATTTCTATGTCCCCCCTCCTTTGGCGGCTGACATTGACTGCATATTATGAACTTCCTATTCATAATTCACAGTACTCTTGGTTCATACTGACCTTTTTCTCTCTCAAGTAGCATGATGCCCCAGTATTACAGCTGTTGTTTTAATTTTTGAAAGCTCATCTGAGAAACTGACTTTACTTTGTATGTAACATGTTGTTGATGTGAAATACATCAGAGCTGCATTTTCAAATAATGTGAGATGGATTATCAACTAATCTAATCAGTGTATCTTTAAATCATTTTTGGACTGGAAATCAGATAATATTCAAGAGATTTTGTGCTGTGTTTGGTAATGCAACCTAAAATATCCAATCTTTCCAGGTGGAAGAGAAGGCAGATGTCCTTAACCCTTTAATCACTGGAGTGTTTTTGGAGGTCAGTTGCAATGTACTTGAAAAATTTAGTTAGTTAAACAATGTATATTTTTACTGGCTATGACTTTGTCTGAGGTGGGCTGGCTGATGACTGGAGTGAAGAAAGAATAAGTTGAGAAATCTTGTGTGTGTGTGAATATTGTCATAAAGTTACAGCATCTGGTTCATATTATGTAACTAGTTTCTGAAGTCTCATTACTGAAAGAGCTAAGTGTGGTGTAATCTTTTTCTTGTGCTGATTGGGTGGCAAGTAGAGGATAAGATGTTGAAAAATATTTCTGACTGCTCATTTAGACTGCGGGAGGTTATGCTGTAAAACTTTAATTTGGATTTTTGGAACAAAAATAATCTTTAACACTCCCCAAACTCTTATGGATTGCAGATGTAGAAAGTATATGAACTATCTGCTCAAATGACAGTGGGTGGAGGGTGGGTATAGCTCTTCAGTGAACATGGTCTGTAGGCTACCAGACGGGACATGGCTATATCTCAGCCCTTTCTCCTAGATGCCTTTTGTTGCATAATGTCCCATTATTCCATTGAAGTGGTTGATTTGGGGAGTGGTGGTTTTGAGTGCTGACCAAATGCTAACCTCTAGAATTAGCAGGCACTCTTTATGGAAAGGGCCCCCCAGCGTGATTGCCCTTTTATGTTCTTCTTTGCAGGCTTCAAACAGTGCCTCTTACATCCAAGATGCCTTCCAGCTACTCCTGCCAGTTCTACAGATTTCTCACATCAAGGCTCGTACGGATTTAACACAGCAATAAATCAAATCTCTGCACCTAGAGCAGTGCCCCAGCCGGCATAAACGGCACCTCCCCAGTTCAGCAAAATAATAGGAGCTTGTAACAAAATACAAAACGTTTTGACTGTGTTTCACTGACCAGTAATAACTTGCTGAATGGCCATCATTTATCTGCCTAGGCTAGCAAGGAATATAAAGTGCAGACAACGTTGCAAGTTCAAAGTATGGGGCGGCTTTGTCACAGTGCCGGTTAATGTTTTTTCCCCAGAGGTTCCTGGAGAAAGAATCATTAAGGTTGCAATACTGGGCACAGTTACACGGGAGTAAGTTCCATAGGACACAGTGTGACTTCCTTCCAAGTGAACAAACATGGGGTTACACTACAAGTATGTGTGTTTTAAAGAGATTTCATTAAAGGCCTGGATCAGCCCCTTATCTTCCTAGCCTTGTCTCTTTTATTAATCAAACCTTAGAGACAATTTGGGAAGTCTAAAAAAATCACTCTTCAAGTGACACTGTTTCTTTGAGCTTACTTGTTTGGATAGAACAGAAACTTAGACCAGATTTGGCCAATATACTTGGAATGTCTAGCTTTCCGGTGATCGATGAAAAGTAGCTCAAAGAGAACTAGCTAATAAAAAGCTAATATAGGCTAAATGAACGTAGTTGGTGGTCGTATTTTGTTCCTCTTGGCCCTATCCCAAGTGGCTGAATGCTATTGCGCCATTGTATTCAGGAGTGTGGGATCCCTGCCTAGATGCCTAGGCAAAGGTTTGTTGCTGATTCATATGGACAGGCCCCAAGACTTTCAGGACAGAATTATTTTTATAGAATTATTACTTTGCATTGTTTATATCTTGCACGGCTATGGGAAAGTTTTCCTCCCCCACTCCCCCTTTGTGCTTGCAATTTGGGAGGAACACCCTGAATATTTTTGTATTAAACAACCAAGCAACTTGCTATGATTTGCCCCACTTAGAGAATAAAACGAGTGCTTGACTAGTAAGGGAAAAGGCTTGGGTTGCATCCAATTAAGTCTTACTCATTGAAATTAATGAACTTAAGTCAACATATCTGTTAACTTCAATGGGTCTACTCTGAGTAGGACTAGCATTGGATACAGCCCTTTGAAATGGTATCATGGAGTTGTAGAGTTGGAAGGGTCATTAGTCCAACCCCCAACTTTTCTGTTATTTTAAGAGTGAATTTTCCACCATCTTTATCAGAATTGGTCTATTGCCAGGGTAGTGAACATGGTGCCCTCTTGATGTTGTTGGGCAACATCCCCAATAGGGATGATAGTAGTTGCACCATCTGGAGGGCACCATGTTGCTTATCCCTGGTTTGTTGTAATATTTTTAGCATCCTTTTCAGCCTTCAAACTGCTCTGATTTCTAAATCCTCTGACTACTGGCATACCCTGTTACTCAGAAAAGCAGCGTTGCAGCAGCACACTCAGAATCGTGGCTACATCAGGGCAAACGTCTTTCAGCTTTCGATAAATGTTCTATTGTTTGGGACAGATTCTTTTTCTACCAAAGAATCTATATTTTAAATATGTATGTTTGTGAAATCTGCACTATATTATATAAAGAGAATAAATGTTGTTGTGTGATTCAATAAAGAGAAGGTTTTCCATTAAAACCAGGCTATCTATCCACTGTCTGTAGGATGCAGGCATGCTTACTCCAGGATGGGTCAGCAAAAGGTGAATCACACTTCTTGGTACTGCTCTAAAGCTTGTTCCCTTACATGTGCTTTATCCTGCAAAGGAGTAGCAGGTAACAGTGTTATGTATCATAGTCTGGCAGTCCTGCATATGGACCTTTATATTTCGAAATATAAAGAGAGATGAGAGTATATATGCTCGATAAACTGACTCTGGAACCTGTGAACAGAGAATTTTGCAGAAATTGACAGCTTCTGCGTAAACCATGACTCACAGCAACTGTGTTTTTCATTGTAAACACAAACAAAGGGGGGTGTATTGTTAAATTGCAGGAAAGGGAAAACAATTCCCAAGAGGCATTAATAATTTTAATGGAAAAATCTTCAAGCAGCATCCAAGATCTGTAGTGTGATGAGGGATCTTCTCAGCCTCTTTGGGATTTCCCAGTCCCAGACTGGGCTACTTCGCTCTTCCAAGTTCAGACTATTTATTAACTAGCTATTCTGTAGCAGTAATACCAATTTATTTCTTTGGTGCACTCTACTGTTTGTTTCCTGCTGTTGTGAAGCATCTAATTATTGCTACCATCTGCTTCCCACATAGTTCTGCATTCCCACCTACTCCTTTTTCATGGTTATCCTTCCGCAGAGAAAAAGTAGAACTGTAAATCTGTGCCAAGAATAGGAGATAGCAGTGGCAGTTGTGAATAAACATCAACAAGATCAAATCATTTTTCTTCTCTTCCTGTGTGGAATTGTATTATGCTCTGGCTTAGCAGGCATCACCCCTCCTGCTGCTGTACTCATAAAGAAAAAAAAGAGAGAGTATTTATTCAAATGGAATAATAGTGTGTTCTCTCCAGCAGTTTTCCTTGTTAAATCTTGTTCAAATAAAATATAGAGCACTAGAAAATGTTTTGCACCCCCAGGGAAGAGTGGTCAGTATCCTGCTGCCTCCAGGAATTAAAAACAAATCCTTGCTTGGACACAGTAGGAGGGAAATTGCACTGCCAAATGTATTCAGATTAAATGAGTGTGGAGTCAAGTTATATAAGTAGCAGGAAGGAAATATGATAGACTAGCTTCATTCTCAGTTTTGGAAGGGCATGAGCAGGGCTAAGTAAGGATGGTGTTGCAAAGGTCTCCTGCTAACTCAGGAGGTGATCCTAAGGGTATCTTTCCCCTAAAGAAAAATGGGCCATTGGCCTGATTCAGACCAATTCTGCTTGTCGCCTCTGTGCATTCGTACACCCATCCTATCCCTGCTGAAGGTCTGGTACCGCCTGAAACAACAATGGCTTCTGACGTGGCCAGCTGTCCACAATCTTTCCCCAAGCCTTGCTTCCTACCTGTACACACTTAGTCACATCAGAATGGGGAGAGGGAAGCAAGCCCATTCCCTTTTGTTTTAACGACTGCTCCAAAATTAAAGGGGCAGCTTGGTATGTTTAGTATGCAACTTACTAAGTACAGCATGTAATACTTAAAGAAAAAAGGACAGGAGTGCTAAGCAGGACCAGATGCATCAGATTTAATAAGCCTGTTAAGTAGATTCCATGGAAATCTATCCACTGTCAACAGCTGAGAAAAAATTGAATTCATGTCATATTACGGAGCTGTCAAAAACATTAAGTGATTTTTCCTAACCTGAAACAGAAATGAAGTGTTGTGAATGATTGGCCCCTCAAACAATATGGCTACTGGCCACATTTTCTACAATGAATGACATGAATGTTGTCAGTTATGAACATCTGCTGACAGCGTGGGCTTCATCAGCCAGGCAAGCAACTGGCAATACTCAGAGTGCCGAGAACAAATGGTAAGACTAGAAGCACTTTCTAAAAGTAAAATGTAGTGAAAGTGAAACACAAAGGCGGATTTAGGGCAGTACGATGAGTTCTGAACTGGGTGTTGAGCCTAGCGGGTGCTGCAGGATATCAAAAATATGACATAGTGAATTGATCAGGATGGAAGGCAAGTCGTGGGAGGGTGCCGAGTTTTGGCCTTGCACAGGGTGCCATTGAAATTTGAAAGACTAAAGTCTGCCCCTGTGAAACACATGTGTTACATGTACTTGTGGTTAGGCTTTCTATGATGGTCAAATTAGAAGAGATGATGGAGATTTGCAAGTGGGTCTCCATTCTCCCTAAACGTATTTCCCTCCCCCCAAAAAAGCACCTTCAGATGGAGGAGGAGGGAATTGAGACCGGCAGCCTGGTGCCCAGGAAGGAGGAGAGGGTAGTTTGCCGATGCAAATGTCATCTAAGCAACTGTCTGCCCCCACAAAGGGAAATATACAGGCGCTTGTGTTTTCCTTAATGTGACAACAGAAGTCGGTGTATAATAAAAAATTTCCTCCATGCTAGCAGTGGACAACACATCACCTATTTATCTGCATGGAAAGGCAGATCGTCAGATAAATAGTGACCCTGGAGGGAAGGTGGTGGGTGTGATATTGAAAAGGAATGGGTGTGTTGACTACAGTTTGTGGTTTTGAATGAGGTCATTCTAGGAATAGTAATACTACTGCATACAAATCCACACCCCAAAGATGCCTTTTGTTAATAATAAAATAGTATACTACATTATTCCTAGTTCTCCATCCTAACGTTTCATAATGAAGTGGTATTTCTGGGCAGAAAGCAACATAACGGCTTCTTCCTCTGGCTTCTACTTTATTACTGCTTTGGACCCTAATAGGCAGGTTGCCCTTGCAAAGCAAAGAAGCTGCAAGTGAAACACAAGAGGAACATGCCATCAAGTCACTTGCACAGATGGGATACCTGTCGCTGGAGCAGCAGCCACCTAGAGCAGACAACAAAGTCCACAGTGAAGTTGCCTAGCTCAGAATATTTGTTTGTTTATGGCCTGCAGGGAACAATCCTTTAAAGATGCTGATAGAGTCATACCTTGGATCTTGAACGCATTGGCTCCTGAACAAATCGGCTCCTGAACAATCGAAACCTGGAAGCGAGTGTTCCGGTTTTCAAATGTTCTTTTGGAAGCTGAACATCCAACGAGGCTTCTGTGGCTTCCAATTGGCTGCAGGAGCTTCCTGCAGCCAATCAGAAGCTGTGCTTTGGTTTCTGAACGTTTTCGAAGTCAAACGGACTTCTGGAACAGATTCCGTTCGACTTCCAAGGTACGACTGTATTTCATGCCCCGGAGATGTGTCTATGCTTAGTTCAGATTTTGGACCAGCCTCTCTCACCCTGACCTACCTTGCAGGATTGTTTTGAGGATCAAAGCGGGAGGGGGATATATCTTATATGCTACCCTGAGTTCTTAGAGGAAGGGTGGGATAAGAATGAAATGAGTGAATAAACTCTACGAGCCAGGAGAGAACTCAGGGACATCCCCCCATCCAAAAAGTTGATAAATAAAAAACAAGTTCTTGAATCAAGAGGAGTTTTCACCCATCACAGCTCTATATTAGGGAGAGTGAGGAAGCCAGTGCTGAGACCTGCAGCTTACACTACACTCCTTCAACCAGCCTGCTGACCTTAGGAGACTGCTATCCCTTAAGGTTAGCAAGATTCAACTATCACTGCGATCAGCTCTTGTATGGGGAGTGGGGAGTGGGGATATGCAAGACTGTCCTTTGACTCAGGTGGCCAATAGTATTGGGCTGCCCTGCAGCTGACCACCATTTGATTCAGTGGCTTAATTCTAATTGTGGAGCAATAAGGGAAAGATATCTCAAATGTGACGCAGAATTGTTCTAACTGCTTTGAACCAGACCTTTCTGGTAGAAGGTATGCCAGGATTACAGAATGAGGTTTGCCTGAGCAAGGACAGCATCTACGAAAAGGACACTCCCTGATTGTGTGCGGTGCCTGGGGTGGGTGGAACAAGTTTTTCTTCTTGTCCATGTTGCAATATGGGAGGAGAGAGCACAAATGACAAGGCGGCAGGGACAGAAGTTCCATAGGTCAAAAGAACATTGGAGAGGCAAGGCTGCTTTTCTTTCTTCCTTACCAGGTAAGCTTGCTTTCCTTTACCTGCTTTCCTTTTCTCCCATTAAGAAAATTTAACTTGATTCTCATTCTGTGCTTATAGAAGACACTATATTTTGCATGTGCATTTTGAAGGAGTCTATTGATTTTAGGCTGTTTGCATTACATATCACCTACTGAACTAAGGTTTGGGACATTTTGCCTTGCGGCATAGGTTCTTCACCTTTTAGGGGGGGAAAGAGGCTGTCTCAGTTGTGGATTAAGACTTCACCCAGAGACAAATCTACAGGAGAAATAAAAGTTAGGGCTTGCCAGATTTGCATAGGAAAATAAGCATATGCAGGAAATTTGCATTGACTTTATGTGCCTGAGTTCCTCTGTAGTGGTTTTGCTGGTTTATTCGGCCTTAGCTGGAGAATCGGGAGGAACTAAACATTTCCTCTTTTGCTACACAAAATTAGTCAATTTGCTTATCCAGTGCTGGCTAAATAACAACAGGCAAAACCAGATTCTTTTGTATGTGCTAGGATGATATATACTCTCTCAAGGCAAGTCTCCTGAAGACAATTTAAATCAGGGTATTTAGAGCAACCCCATGGGAGAAATATTTTGTCTCCCATGTAAAAATCCCCTTGCCTTCAATAACCTTTTCACAGTCTTTTTCTCCTACCCCTTCCAAATCCTTACCAGTCCCCTTGATATACTGGGAATGTGCATTGTGTGGCCTTAGGAAACAGGTTTAAATACTAATACCTGTACATTTCCTCCCGGCAACAGCTGCATCACGACAGAAGAATGTCTTCCATTTTAAAAGGTGGGTCACTTTTGCTTTGTATCTATACTGAGAATACTTCTATTAACAAAGAAGAAATTACATGAGGCTGGGTGAGGCAGTTGCCTTAGGCGGCACCTCTGACGCAACATTACGCTATTCGGTTGCCCAGCTTTGCTGTTGGTCTTCCCGGCCTCTAGGAGCAGAGAGGGACTAGTGGCAAAGCTCTGTGGAATGCCTCCCCTCCTGAGTCAGCGAGAAGGGTTCCGCCACCTGGTAGTGTGGTGGGGCTTTGCACTGGCTTCTCCTGAAAGGATATGCAAAACCCCTTGGCCGGTGGGAGGGAGGGGATCTGGAATTCCCCCACCACCTAGCAGGGGAGACTTCTTATGGCTGCTGCCGCTTTGCTGTGAGTTTGTGGGGAGGGCTCTTCCCCCTGCAAGCCCATTCTCCACCTTGGGCCTGGGGGCGGGCCCCATACTCCACCTCAGCATATAAGGCTCCAAGGAGGCCTCGGGCTTCGCCGTGAGTTTGTGGGGAGGGCTCTTCCCCCTGCAAGCCCACTTCACCAGGCCAGGGGGCGGGGCCCACACTCACCACCGCCACAACTTTAAGGACACTGGTGCTGCAGCAGCAAATGTTTAAAATGTTTTTATATATTTTAAAGTGTTTTAAAAGTGTTTTTACTTTTTACTTTGTTGTACCACCATAAACGGTGGTTTTTATCAAGGGTTAGCCAATAATGATGCCCACCAGACGTTGTGAACTCCAGTTCCCATCAGCCCCAGTCAGAATGGCCCATGGCTGGTGGTGATGGAAGGTGTAGTTCAGAACATCTGGAGGACACCTTAACTATCCACTAAAGCAAGGATGGAAACTAGTTGCTCTCCAAATATTGTTGGACTACAGCTCCCATCATCTCCCATACCGGCTGAAGCATCCAATAGCATCTGGTGAGCTATAGGTTCCCCATCTTTGCAAAAAAGCATGGATGCCCAAGTTGTGGCATACGCAACAGTGGTTTGTGGCATTCCTAGACTGAAGGCTGAAGGGCCTTTGGTAAAGTGCCTATAGAAGAGAAGCAGACCTGCAAAGCCTTGGCATGTGGCCCGCTTGGCAAAAGCAAGGATGGCCACCACTGCAATAGTGTTTGGAAGTTTTCTTGGCTGGGGAATGCAGATGAAGGTGATGGATCTTTGACTGCACTTGGTAAACGTCACAGCATCCTTGTTTCTTTGTTTCTCTGTTTTCTTTCATCTCATAACCATTAGTATTTGGGAGAGACGAGAAGGAAAAGGAAAAAGAAAAGGAAAAAAGCAAGAAAGAGGGTGAGAAGAAAGACAAGAAAAAGAAAAAGGAGAAAAAGGTAAGAAAAAGGATGCTGAATTAGAGGTGGCTTTTCTTACAGTTGGGAGGCGTGTCTCCACCCAATGCACATTTACTTGCTTGGTTCCCTTCAAGTGAAGTCCCTCAAGTGAAGCTGTCACCTGTGAATGTCTCATATGCACACATTTCAGCTTAACTCTGAAGTCTGATGTAAGCTGGTTTCAGGGCAAACACATCAAACTACAGAATAGATACAGACTGTGGTGATTGTCAGGGTGCACATGGCTTCAAACATCAGTGGTGAGAGAGCACTGGAGTCAGAGTAAATGGTTATGCATATGCTAGCTTCAGTCTCTTTCATTTGGTGAGACAGATGATTCCTCAGTACAATGTCCTGAAACCCTTTGAGTAGTTTTCAAGTTTTACTTAGAGTAGACAGTGGCGGAGCTTCATGCTCCAGCACTGGGGGGCGGAGAGCAGGCGTAGGCATGGGCGTGGCTGGCATTCATCCTGGGGGCGTGGTGCACGTTCTGGGAGCATGGTGCGCTGCCTGCGGGAGTGTGGTGCCAAGCATGGGCAGGGGGGGCAGCCGCAATGGCACCCCACCAGGATTGTGCTGCTGGGGACGGTGTGCTCCCCCTGCCCCCATCTTCCTCCGCCAGTGACAGTAGACCCACTGAAAGTAATGGACCTTAGTCATGTTCATTCATTACAGTGTATCTACTGTGAATAAAATTTAGTTTACTACTACTCTTTAAAACCATTCCAAATGCCCCACAGAATGATGGTCATTGGCTAGCTTTGTATATCCTGATGCATGAACTTCCAAAAATCAATACAGTAAACACAATCCAATTTTATGAAGTAGCATGGAAATCTTTAATAGCTCATTCATTGTCTGTGCCATATGAAATCATCACATTGGAGCTACTGCAAGCTCGTTTCTTCTGCTCAGATGGCAGAACTATTTATCACTCTGAGGCAGCAGCTGCTCCTGTAAAGCTGCATTGATCCAATTAATTACATGATGTTGCAGTTTGTGAGAATTTGTCCTACAATGGGAGTTCAAATTATAGGTGATGTCAGTAGCTGCAAAGGACTGACCACATTCTACCAACGTCCTCCACGAGGAATACATTTATGCAGATCAGGAAATTCATTTATTTGTGTAACACTTCAAAAAGATATATCCAGTAGTTGCTTCACTTTTATATTCTCTGTGCCAGTGTGAGTCTCGGTGGCAAGAATATAGATATAGGAATGTGAAGGGTAGTGAAAGTTTGGAATAAAGGCCTATGACTGGAGGCTATGAAAGAAGGCTTTAAACTCAGAATCTTTTACAGACACTGGCTCAGATTGTGCATCTTGGTAAACCACTGCTGAGAAGAACTGTTTATCTAACTGTGAGGCTCCCACACAGTGGGTCTGCAAGACATGACATGCCACAATCACTATTCGGCTATGATTCATCACTTAGTTTTCTTAAGACCTTTGAAAGCAAGGCAGTTCAGTTCACTGTTTCCTCCCTGCTCTGTATGTGAGTCAACCTGGGCCCAGCTTGGATAACTAAAGGGAAATTTTTAATTGGGGAAAATGCCTACAGAACTCAGCATTTAATAGGGAGATAGAAAGACGCTGTTGTGAAATGTAGGGAAAAAACAGCTGGATGGGTGTGTAGCATCTTTCAAAGGGCACATGATGAGTGAGCTTTTAAGCTAGAATGAGAGTGCAGTGATTTTTTTTACCCTTTAGAATCCACTTTCATGTTCCCACATCACAGCACAGAAGTCCATGACTGGCACAAAGTGCATCGACACGCATTGAAGTCAAGATGCTAATTCGGCCCCAGGTGCCTTCTTTCAGTTACCTTCTCATCCTGCAAGATGCAGTAGGCTTTGTTCATTTATGTAAGCTTTGGCAAATGTCAAGGATTCAAAATCTCAAAAGATTCCCACCCATTTATCTGCCACATTAAAAAAAAAAAATTCCCCAAATTTGCCATATGTCTGGTGATGGTGATGGATGGATGGATCTGTCAATTTGGGTTCTCTGGTTTCTCTTTCCCCCCATTTTGACTGCATCCACCCAGTCCGTGGCACTGTACAGCTTTCAGCATAGGCTGACAATTCATCTCCTTACCCTGACAGCTGTGGAATGTTGTTTTTATGACCTACCTGAAAAGTATGGCTGTTTAGGGTTGGTGGTTTTTAAATGGTTGCTTTTGTTTAAATTGATGTTGTTGTTGTGTCCTTATGGGGAAGTATAGGTAAGAAATTGGAAAAAAAAAAAAAACAAATATACTGACTAGCAGCAGCTCCCCATGAGTCTTTCCCAGGCCTTTCTAGAGATATCAGGATTGAATCTGATACCTTCTATATACAAAGCTGGGTCCCCCCCCCCAAGCAAGGGGGATGGTTGTGGCTCAGAGGCAGACCAGATGCTTTGTATGCCAAAGGCTGCAGATCTGATCCCTGGCATGTCCAGGGTAGAAGAAGAAGAAGAAAATTAGAAGTAATACCCAACATAAGTGATTGGCAGGTTAAAATGATAAATTATGCTGAGCTTGATAGAATATCAGGAAGATTAAGGGACCAAGACGAACAGAAATTTCATGATAATTGGAAGAAATACTTAATGTATATGGAATCTAAATCTCAGGTGACACTGGCGGGGTTGAAATAACTCTAACAGTGGGAAAGGCCTATGTAAAAGAGTTAAAAAGTACGCGACTATATAATTTATTCGATACTTACCAAAGGAGTGGAGGGAAGTCCAAGGAGACTAACTCAGTTATGTATTTTATTTATGATTTGTGAAGTGGATATAATTTGTGTAAGGTATGTGGTGGATTTTCTTTTTTTGTTTATGTTTTTTCTGTGTATATGTGCAATATGAATAAAAATTGATATATATAAAAAAAAGAAGAAGAGGAGGAGTTTGGATTTGATATCCCGCTTTATCACTACCCTAAGGACTCTCAAAGTGGCTAACAATCTCCTTTCCCCTCCTCCCCCACAACAAACACTCTGTGTGGTGAGTGAGGCTGAGAGACTTCAGAGAAGTGTGACTAGCCCAAGGTCACTCAGCAGCTGCATGTGGAGGAGCGGGGAAGCAAACCCGGTTCACCAGATTATGAGTCCACCGCTCTTAACCACTACACCATGCTGGGAGAGACCCCTGTCTCAAACTCTAAAGAGCTGCTGTAAGTCAGGGTAGATGATGCAAGCCAGGTGGACCAATGGTATGTTCCTGTGACTGCCAAGTTCTGTGTTCTGTACCACCACTGGTCTAATCGCTTGGTTTTTGCTCCCTAGCATGATGGGAAAGATGATGACAGCAGCAGCAGCTCAGACAGCGATTCTGAAAAGGTAATTGGATGCCTGGTAGACTGAATGGGAAGGGGTTCAACTGCTGGCAGGTAGGTAGGGATGCTGATGCTGATTATTATTTGGTCCCATATTATTTTAGCGGACAACACTTTCCCCTCTACCTTTTATCTAGGTTAAAAAAAGAACCACTTTCTAAATGTTTACCTTTCAGTAGGCCTGCTGGAAAGCTAATTAGCAGCCCTGCCTGTATTTACTGCCAATGTACTAGCAGCAGACACAGTCTAGTCCTTTACAAAGGACATAAACCTTTGCCTGGGCTGTACCACTTCAGACTTCAGTTGGGGACTTTCATGTTGCAAGGCACTCCGTGGTATCAACAACCATCCATCTCCTTGACATGCCAGTTTATGCTGTGGGGATTTCATTGTAGAGTGGTACCTTGGTTTATGAACTTAATCCATTCCTGAAGTCCATTCTTAAACAAAACCTGTTCTTAAACCGAGGCGCGCTTTCCCTAATGAGGCCTCCCACCGCCGGTGCCCTTCCACTGTTCGGCTTCCGTTCGCAAACCAGAACACTACTTCCAGTTTTGTGGACTTCGTAAACTGAATAGTTCGTAAGCAGAGCTGTTCGTAAACTGAGGTACCACTGTATGGAGAATCACACAATCACATAACACCCCCATCCACACCCAATGGCAGTCTGAAGTGGTACAAACCAAATGAAGGTTTTAGTGCCCCTGTGGTTTTAGTACTTCTGTATTGGAATATTTATATCCCACCTTAAGATTGGATGATCGTTAAGGCGGCTTACAGTAGACTGCAATAATGTATGGACATTTATAAGCCTGAAACCCACACCACACTTTTAAGTCCTGTTGCCAATGGATGGTCAATTGGCAGATGATTCCTTTGCAGTCCCAGTGCAACTGGCAGCTGAAGCTGAATGTGTTTTTTCTAGCAAGGAAGGGGGGTAAGCAGTTTCCTATAATTGCTCCTTCTTTGGCTGGTGTATGGGCCAGACTGCCCTCCTTCTTGCTATCATCACCCTGTATTTGCATTCTCTGGGCAGATACAGTGAGAAACTGTGTGGTCTCAGGTGCAAAAGCACTTGTGTCGCTGAAGAAAAGAGAAGTAATGGCAGCGAGGATGAAAACTTTCCCTGATAAAAGATATCCCTGCTTGAACTGACAGAAGCCTCTGCCTTTTGGAATGTGGTTATCATAATGAAAGGCGAAAGAGGGTTGAGGGATTGTGAAATGTTCCTCAGCTCCAAATTACATTCTCTCTTCTTGTATGCCGCAGGCTCGCAGTGGTGACAAGAAGAAAAAGAAGGAAAAGGATTAAATTTGGGGCAGCCAACAACTAGCAGAGGACATGAGCTGAGTTGCCTAAGAATGTCTTCAGGGCATTTGGAAAGGAAGGAAGAAGTGTCTGGGTTCAATGCATGTAAAACAAAGTGTATTTGTTTTGTTTTCCATTAAAACTTAATACTCTGTTTAATGCTCCCTTCATAAGCAATCTGCTTCTAGCCTTAGTGAAAGGTGATAATAACTAAATACCATTGTGGTAAGATTCACATTGTGGAATACCCTGTTGCAGGAAGGATGGCATAATCAGCTCTATAAAAGTAAGGTAGCAGTGCCACCAGCTGGTGCTACAAAACTGCTGCATCTATACTCTAAATCTTATCTAATGGATGCTTTGTCAAGCCTTTTCCAGCATGACTCCACAGTGCCCAACAGAAAACAAAAATGCATTAAGCATGCAGGCTAGGCTTCTGGCACTCGTTAAGTAATTATGGAACATGGTCCAATTGTGCAATGGGACTTTCCCACCTCCCCCTGCCCAGCGTCTCCCACCCCACAGTCCCTAAACCTGCTCTGGAAGGTTGGGGGCAACCCCAGAACAGAAGACAAGAGAGGACACAGATTTTGCATATGCTAACGGTTATCTGCACATGTAGAAACAATTACTAGAACCCAGGCAAGTCAGGATTCTCCCCCGCACATGAAGGAAATGTAATATGCATTCTCATAAGGTCTCATCTCATGCTCATCAAACATTTAGCCAAACACGTTTGAACATTCCTGCTGAGTTTGTTCTTAACTAATGACTACTATGGGTATGTACTTTTTTTATAATAAAAAAATTGCTTCACAAAGTGGGGAGGGGAGGATACTGGAAGAGACCTGTGCAGGAGCTGCAAATTAGAAGCTACTATCTTTAATCCTAAATGTCGAACAAGTGTTCAGATGACGTTGTTTGATCCCTAACAAAGCAGAGAAGATCTTAGGGGTCTCAGAGCTCATCAAAAAGTAATGTGGGAGCGAGAGGGGAAATCATAGAACTGTAGAGTTGGAAAGGGAGCCCGAAAGTAATCTAGTCCAGCCCCTGCAATGCAGGAATCTCAACTAGATCATGCACAACAGGTGGCCATCCAACCTCTGCTTAAAAACCTTCCAGGAAGGAGAGTCTACTATTTTCTAAGGGAGACCGTTCTAGTGTCAAAGTTATTCCTGATGTTTAGTTGGAATCTCTTGCAATTTGAATCCATTTTACATAAATGAAGCACGTCTATAAAGTAGAAGGGGGAAGGTGTTGTGGGTTTCTCTGATTCCGCATGTGGAGACTCATAGACTTGGATCACCTAAGTTCCAGTTCCTACTGAGCTCTGAACTTGCTTTGTGGCAAGTCACACTGGTCTCAGGCAGTCATTTCCCTATGAATCTAATGTTGCAGGGGATAAGTGTGGTTATAGGTTTTCTTTTTTCTTTATATTTGTATTCTTATCTTGAAACCCAATTAGAAAAAATGTTTTTGTTTTTTTAAGTCATGTGGATTGACAAGAGAGAAGAGAGAAGCTCTTTGTGCTTTTAGGCATAGGTTCATTTATCATATTTATATCCTGCCTACCCCCCCCGCCCCGCAATGGGAATGGAATGAGCTAGATGACCTTCAAGTCCCTTGCAACTTAATGGCTCTATGGCTCTGGGGTCTGGACAGCAGAACTATTCAAGTCAGGGGTAGCCAATGATGTTGGATTCTCATCAGCCCCAGCCAGCAAGGTCATGGATGATGGGAGTTTGGAGTCCAGCATCCTCAGGAGGTCACCATACTGGCTAACCCCAGCTTAACCTACCAAAGGAGCCTGTTTTTTTGTTATTTAAATTGGCCAAGTATAGGTGATTGGTTGCTGTATAACCTGGCTGTATAACGTAACACCCTTTCCAGGGTTCTAGCCAACCAGCCAATCGCTTTGCTAGGATTGAAAAACACCCACATGTATTTCATTACCCCCTTTGACACACAACCTTGCATAAAATAATCAGTATATAAACCAAATGCCTGTTATATAAGGCATTGAAGGGTGGAGCAGAGAAAGCAAGAGAGCCAGTAATGATTACTTAAGAGATATCTTGTTTACATGCATCCACTCATATTTATATAACCATGTCATCACACACAGGTTTCCTTTAGGAGTCCCTGAACAACAACCATAGCAGCATCTTACTTAATTATAAGAAATACTCAGGCGAGCTCACGCATACAGGAATAATTACAGGATCTCTGTGCGTCAGGCACTGTCTGAAAAACAAAGTCTGTATTGTTGGTCTGCATCTATGTGTGCATGTCATGAAGATCTAAAACTCTAAAAACCATTTCAAATAACATCTGGGTAGCAATGTTGTGATTGTATTCTAATGGATTTCTGTTCTGAACACTCGGGGGAATGTTACGGTAGGGCACCCTTTTGGAAGGGAAGGTATCTGTGGTTTTGGCATTGGGATAGCTATCATGTGAATGACTACCAGTAGTTGCAGCTTGTTGTGAAATGGGATTAATAGTAGCAGCAACAGAAGCACATGAGCCTATTTAGTTTGTAGCGGTCATAATCAGTGTCTATAAAATTTGTGAGCTGGCCAGAAAGCAAAGTTCTTATGAGGAAGAAGAATCAGGGAGATTCTAGTGGCTGGCATCCTTGGGAATCCTTAAACCCATGGCCCTAGTGAGGCATCTAATCATAGCCTGCATTTTTATTGAGGCTTGATCAGGGCCTGTATTTTAAAATGAGCTTAAAGATTTTCAAATGTTCATGCCAGGCAGAAGACCAGCTGCCTAAGAACCTTGGCAAAATGTTTTTCCTCCTAGACAAGGGGGCCCCCTGATTTATAGCAGAAAACAATTCTCAAAGTCAAAGGGAATTACAGGCTGACAGCCAAGGTTACACTGACCCTACATATTACAGAAGATAAAAAAGCAGAGAAAAACATAATTAAGAGTGGGTAAATAGTAAAATAAAACCATGTGCCTCCCATTAAACTTGAGCCATATTTTCCTAAGGTTCAAAGGTCAAGAGCAATGGAAAAGCATCTAGCTGGCAGAAAGGAAGAGAGTATTTTGGGAAGTCTTTTTCTAAAGTTGTTTCTTTCTTAAACTGAGATCCTTTTAAGATTTCTTTTCCTTTTAAAAGGTTATTTATGTTATGTATTAAATATATTGGCTTAAATGTAATTATGCAAAGGAATTAGAAACTAAGAAATGTTAAATCCTTATGCTAGATTCTTATTTCATATAGTTGGAAGAGATCACAGGGGCCATCAGCCACCAGCCCAGCCCCCCCTGCCAAGCAGGAAACATCATTAGAGCATTTGTCAAGCTTTTGTTTAGAGACCTCCAAAGGAAGGAGATCTTTCAATGATGATCCTTGACATCTGTTTAAGATAAAAATTTAAGATTAACCATCTGTTTTGGAGGGCAATAGGGCGAGGTGAGCTGGTAATTAAGGTTCCTTGTTGAGACACATGTAAGATATATTACTACTTATTTGTCATTTATAGATAGAAGAATATATATCTTTTTGTTTCCCATAAAAGGACAAGAGGAAATGGGTGTATCTTTTGTGATTGGTTCTAGCAAACAGCCAATAGGAATTTCAACCAGGCTGATTGGACAGAGGCAGCCACAGGAGGAGCAAGGGGGCTGGATTAAGGAAATATAAGTGCTGGCCAGAATGGCAAGAGGCCAGGCCAGAGCTTGGTAACCATATACCACTGTGCCTCATATTTATTTGTCTGACAAATAAATTATTATTTTAATTTCTCTATTGCTGCGTTGAATATTTCATTCCAGCTAAGCGTTAACCACAAGCAGGGTGCTACACTAGCAAGAGGGTCCAGCACTGATCCCCAGAAACCTCTTTTCCTGTAACTGGGACACCACCTTGCCAGCTTTCCTCCAGTTCTCAAAGTAATTTTCTGTATGACGTGGAGAGAACCAGACAGATGATATATATATATATTTCAAAATTAAATGTAACTATGCTTTGCTATTTCAAGGGATTGAAAAAGCACATGGTCAGAGGCAAGGGTTTGAACCAAAGGACAGAGAAAGGGAAAAAGAGGTCTTCAAAGAAAGTGCGTGGCTTCCTTCAAAGTAGCTTGGGGAGTACAGTTTGTTATGAGTGCTGAGAATCGCAATATCTGTGAGGGGTGAACTACAATTCCCAGGATTCTTTGGGAGAAGTCATGTGCTTCAAATGGATGGTGTGTGAATGTGACCAAAGTCACTTGGGAAAGCAGGATGAGCCATAAAGAGCTGAACTGCAAGCCAGGTCAACCTGACCGGACTTTCATATCATTGCTGAATCAGTCGTTGCCTGCACTTGCGCGATGCACATAATGATTAGAAACTATGTTGATGGTTTTCATGCCAGAAGCGAGTTCTCACAGCTCTAATGCTAAAAGTACAAAACAATCAAAATCCATTTCTGCTAGCAACATGTTTTTGAGATCTTGATTTTCCCCACCTTTTAATGGGCAACATTACCTGCAAGAGTTCCTTTCCCAAAATTTATCAGATCTGTAGAAACATTTCTGTTTTTGTGAAAAGGCTGCATGGTTTTCCCCATGTTGGTGCATCAATTGCATTCTTTCCCAGAAACGTTTCATTTTTCTACAATTGGAACCTGCTTTTTAAATGCACTTGAAGGTACACCTTGGGAAAAGCCCACAGGGTGGGTTGCAGGTCTCTAGGCTTGACCAAAGTGCTTTGGAAGGATATAGAACTCCATAAATGTTTTGTTCTTCCCTTGCTGAGATGGTAGGCTTTGCTGTGACATAACTTGAAAGCTCCTGTTATGTAGCAACCTCCCGACGTGTGCAAAAGCTGGTGTTCAGACTCCCTGTGATTGCTGAATCATTAAAACAAGTATGATTCACTCAGTGCCTTAAGTACATGACGGTGATGGAGGTGAGGAGAACCCCACAGATTACATATTTGTCCCAATTTAAGAGCTGGTTAGCATTTCTGTCTACAGTGAGTTCTTCTAAATAGCAGTCCACCCACCTGCAGGCTTTGGAAAGATGAGAATTTTGCACAGATGATGGAGTCTCATCAACAATTCCCCACAATTCCCTCATGTTTTGGCTTGATGGAAGCCTGCTTCCACTCCCACAAGTGGCGAAACATCCAGGGCAAGGCTGGATGTGTCACGTAACCCTAAGTATTTTATTCTAAGACAGAACTACACGTGCTTACTTAGAAGTACCTTCTACTGAATTCAATGGGACTTCCTTCCAGGCTGGGTGGATAAAAATCAATGATTTAAAAATAAATAAATAAATAAATAAATAAAATGGATTTTAAAAAATTTAAATCGGATTTTTTTAAAATTTAAATTGGATTTTTAAAATAAAATGCTTTAGGAGGAAAAATCTTTCTAAAGATAGTTTTCTATTTAAGTTACGTTAGAGTCCAAAGGCTATTCATCAGGAAATAAGGATTTGTTTCAAGATTTTCTTGTGTTCTAAAATTCAGTCTACGTTTTCTTTTAAATAAACTTGTTTAACCACATCAGTTAAGAAACATGGATACAGATGCTATAATGTTATTCTTTTAGTTAAATAAATTGTTTAATTGTTATTAAGGAAATTATTATTTTTTTCCTTCCAATAAAGTACAGCAGAAAAATTGTCCAAATATAAACAGTTAACTTATTGAACCTCACAATATTTTCATAATTGTATATGTAATTCTAACAATATAAACAAATCAGTAATTTTTGATATAAACTGTAAATACTACTTATTATTCCAAAAAATGAAACCTTCATCTGGTTGTAAATATTAAGATTATACCAGCAAGAATGAGTCTTTCTTTTTAAAAAAAGATTTAAATCAAGTCTTACCTAATAGTGATTTAAACCGTGATTTAAACCGATTTGATTTAAATCAAATCCACCCTGCTTCCAGGTATGTGTGCCGCTGAGAACTGCAGCTTTAGTTTCATCTTGTTGCAATAACTCTGGGACTTAAGATGTGATTGCAACAAGCAGACCAGAAGCATACAGACTCCTGTAAAGAGACATCAAAGGCGTTGATTTGTTATCTGATTCCAAGAGAGAGCCCTAATGTCCTTTACTTTCAAGCAGACTCTTTCTCTCTCAATCTCTCTCCCTCTTTGCACTGGGCCCGGGAGTAACCCGTGAAACACGGTCCAGGACCAGTCTAGAACCCGAAGGTTCCACTGGGAGTCAGTCCGACAGGGCCAAGGCAGGACACGAGGCAAGGACAGGTGCAGGATCTAGCATACAGCAATGTTGCTCCTGCAATCTGGGGCAGGGTCCGACAGCCTTTTATCTTTGTACCGGGTAGCAGCCGGTACTGATCCCCTGGCGACTCACCTCCCTGTCTCGCCCGAAGGTGAGCACTCCTCCTGCGAGTACTCAGGTCTCTCCTTCTCTCAGACTTTAGTCTCTGCAGCTCGGGAGACGTCGGTGGGTTACTAGACCCAGGGGCCGCCTCAGCCTCCCCTGACCAAACCGGTAGTGGGGCAGCTGTAAGTGATGGCCCAGCTGAAGGCAACGAGGTAATACCCGCATCTGGAACCAGGGCAGGCTCAGGCCCCTGACTCGGCCCAGCTGGTGTTTGTTGCAGGGGAACCTGTGCAGATTAGGACTCTTCAGGATCAGGCCCCAGACTTGGTTCAGATGATGCCTGAGGCAAAGGATCCGGTGCAGACTGAATCTCCTCTGGTTCCAAGTCCGAACCTGAGTCCCAGGCCATCACACTCTTGGAGGTCACTTACACATCACCCCCTCCCCCCCCCAAAGGACAGAAGAGGATACAGACTTGCATAAAATCTGCACATTATAATTAAATAGAAAGATGCCAGCTTTAGAAATAATTATGATAAGTTAGATGGGGTGGGGATCCTCTGGCTCATGGGCCAAATTAAACCTTGCCCCACAAAACCATTTCCACCAAAACATGCCCCCCCACCCCTCACCTGACGTCATCAGGTATGGGGCAGCGAAGGATGTGGCTACAAACTTAACCATGAGTTGAAAGTGAGCTTGAAGAATCCGACTGCTCCTACTGCAGTAGCAATTAGAATGATGGAATATGGTACCGTTGAGAATTATCCACGCGAAATTTTGCTCTGAGCAAACGATTTCAGTCACACAATCAGGGTTGCGACTGTATCTGAACATGAAAGCTTTTGGTCGAACAGTACCATAGGGATTGAGATGGTTGGGCAACAAATCCCCTATCGGTACATAAATGCTCACTTATTTATTTATTCTTTTAAAAACCTTACCAACAGACAGCATCTGAATCAGGAAAGAAGTGGATGAAAAAAAATGGCCCAACATTAAAATTGGTGAGAAACAGAAGTGATTTTAAATCTACTGGGGAGGTGGGGCAACCACATTGACTCTTGGATGAATGCTCCCTTGCATACTGGTGCAATGGAGACAAAACAGTAATAGATTTGTTTCTTAATGGGCATGCCTAATAAACCTGTTTAAAATTCCAACGTTGCATGAAGGAAGCATCTACAGTATAGAGATCCTTTTGCATTTCATTAAAAGGTATCATATTCTGTATTCTGTTGTTCAGTCAAGCACCAGTTATGGCCAAATCACACTCTGCAATACTAGAATATATTCCCTAATGAGCACCAGTTCATATTAACTCATACTGTTGCAAGCTTTGGCAGTGTTGCTTGATTTGAAATAGGATTGCCAACTTTTGAATCAGCTGCTGCTGTCCCTTTATAATAGTGTTTTGATCTTACTCTCAAACCAGGGTTTAAACAAACCAGAGTTCCCAAAGTTCAAACATCATAACACCATGGCTTGTTTGAAACCAGTCAGTGAAGCTTATAATATCCATCTTGGGATGTGAAACAGGAAATAAGGGGAGATGGAGCATGTCAGGCTCCCTCATGTTGTGGGAAACCATGCCTTCCAATCACAACTGAAAATAAACTTTGTGTGCGGCAGAAAAACAAAGCAATGGCAGTTTGAATTTGGACAATGGCAGACTGAGAGCTGGAGCTGTCTGAAGGAGGGATGCAACTATTGCTAATGGGGAATCCAAAACAGGATTAGCATTTATTCTGTCTGATGTAAGTTTCCTTGCTCAATATGCTATGCTGGCATATTCGAAAATAACTAGAAATTAAAAATACACCATAATTCTTCACTGTTGTTTTTTTTTAATTGCAAGGAAACAGAGCAATAAGTGGCACACCTCTCAAATTTCTTACTAGCAAGGGAAGTGGGGCATGCCACTCCCTTAAAAAAATACTTTTTTAAAAAAGATGTTGAGTATTGTTAAAATAATTAGATAAGTTTTAGATACGTATTAGATAAATATGTAAGAGTGCTTACGTATACTTTGTGGGTTAATAACGTTGTTATTAATTAGTTATATAACACAACCATCAATATGCCTGGCCCTCTACAGAACAAGCAAAATCAACCAACCAACCAAAAAAAGAGAGGCTGTTAACCTCACAATATCAGGCATGGATGCGGAAACCTTTGGCTGGACTCCAAATCCCATCAGCCCCAGTCAGCATGGCCAATGGAGAGGGTTGTTGGGAGCTGCAGTTCTGCAACATCCCGAGGGCACCAAGTTCCCCTCCCTGAGATATCTGCTTATTTTACTGCATAAGCACACCACCCCCCTCGGTAGCATTTCACATCTTAAAATGCATTTATTCCACGATCTGCATGACGAAGTAATGCGTAGAGAGTTTGTTTCCATGGCAATCAGCTATTCTAATTTTCTTCTTTGAAATTACCCCCGATAACTTCTTTGTGAGGGGGGTGGGAAGTCATGTGTAACTTTGAATGCTAAGGGGAAGGATACATAAGATGGTGTACGATTAGCAAACTTTGCATCAAGACATTGGTAAACTGTGGGAAATTCGTGTTATGCCCAAGAGAATGAAGACAGCTCTTGATTTCCTACACTGAAGACCATTTTGAAAGTCTTGGTTTGGAATGGAGTCCATGGTCTGAGAAAACATTTCCTGTGATGGCTTCTGTGTGGTTGTGGTAACATGCAAACTGGCTCTAAGCTCAGCGATGAATGTGTGTGAACTGTTTTTCTGAGACTCCCTGATATTGTGCCCATCCCAGTAGCCATCTGCCTCTGCCCTCTTTCGCCAGTGCTGACTACAATGGTGTTATGAAAGGTGGCCAAGCCCCGCCCGTCACTCAGCTCATATGCTTTGTCAGGAAAAAGAATGGTGAGGCTCCTTGAGACCTTCTGAGTATTTCCTGAGGCCCCTCGACTTAATTGACTGAAGGTGGGTGTGTCTGTGAAAAGGAACAAAAGAGAAATTGCGACTTGAGACTCAAGCTTGGAGTTGTAAGCAAAAAGCACCTGGAGATCTGGCGTGGGGCAGTGAAAATGCTGTTTTGGGCATGTTTAGTTTGTCTCCGTCCATGTTCTACATGCATATTTGTAAAGAAACTCAAATATTCAAAAATATCATGTTTCCAGTGTTCTCTGCTCCAAAGGAAACCAAACCCAGGTAAGCAGTACCACCACTCTTGCTCACACAGATTCCTCCTTTTCCATCTCATCCATCCATTGCTTGTACTTACAAGTCCCTTGACACTAGTTGATTCTATCCACACATGGCATTCAGCAACCGCAGACCAACACAAATTGCACCCCAAATGGAAAGCAGGAAAGTGCACTATGTGCAGAGCAAATAATTCAATGAAGTTCGTGAAACCTGACATTATATCATCAAGTAATTAAGAAAGTAGAAGACTTTCCCAAAAAACACGTGCCCATTTTAGAGATGGAAATGTAATATTTAAACTTGATAGATGTAAACAAAGGTTCTTATTTAAAAAAACAAAAAAACTTCTAAGAGACTATTAGTTTTATTGCATTCTGAATTCAAGATGGTAGATTCTCCTCACCCTCTCAACTTTGGCAAGAGAGTGGGACCACCTACCTGCCAATCACCTTATGTTCTAATCACATTGGATGATTGAACTTTAACAGCTGACAAAGGAGGTCCCCATAACTACAGCAACTTCCTTTTAATGCTCCTTTAACTGGAGCATTTTTTCTTTCTTTCCAAAGCAGAACTCTCTAGTGCCACTCATCTTCAAGCACTGACAATCAGCTGATCATTGGTGCTTGCAATTTGCACTTTAAAGCTCAATCTGCTGACTGTTTGGAGCTTCAAAGTATCTTCCAATCCCCACCCCCTGTGTTTACGTGTCCCACACCTGATCTCAGGGTTGTGCCTTGGCCCAAATGGTCTGGTGGGCCACATGGAGAAGCCTGGGGGACCTAAAGGGGCCTATGGATTGGCCATTCCATTCCTGTGATGGGGGACAAACAGCAGGGGAACTGAATTATCCTGATGGCTCACAAGTTACCAGATACATGTTATTTAGTGCATTTCTAGTCTGGCCATTTGCGCAAACATTCCAGGCAGTGTTCTTTCCTCCATGTCCATTTTAGCCTCCTCAGAACAACCCTATGAAATTGTTTGGGTCGCAAGGGGAAGGCTGTTCCATGGCCACCCAAGTAAGCCTGACAGCCACCCAGTAAATTATGCCCCCGTTGTCCCCTACTGCTGCGTTGCCCACGCCACACCCAAAGGGCCACTTCCACCAGGTTCTTCCATGGGTCCTGCTCCCTATAAGGGAACAGCTCACCTACCAGCTACGCCTTTCCCTGGCACTTTGGTTCTTCCGAGCAAACTTGCCTGGGATTGCTCATTTCATGAGCAGTCATTTCAGATCCGGAACATTTTGTACTCTGCATGCAAATACTTTCCGGGAGCGTCATTTCACCGGGGGAAGCATAACGACGAAGAGGCAACGCCGAGCTAAAGGGCCATAGGTTGACTAAGGGCTGCCTGCGAGTACACGCAGAGCTGACCCAGGAGACTTGGCCTCTTGCAATGCATCAACTGCGCTTCGCAAGCAATCGCCACTCCCTCCTCCAGGTTGGGGACTTAAAAACAGATCGCAGCCCCCAGAAAAAGTAGGGTCTTCTCTCTCTTTTCCGTCTTCCCTTCCCGCCCCCACCTCCAAACTCCGAGCTGCCCATTTCAGAGGTTATGAAACGCGCTCCGCAATGGCTGTTTCACAACAGGGGCGGGCCGAAGCCGGCAGCCAATGGAGCAGCTCTCCGGCTCCATCACATGGGGCTACTCCACATTTTATGTAATATTCGGGCCTTTTTTGTTGTTGTTTCATGTTTGTGCGCGCGCCTGTGTTCAGAAGGTAACCAAAGGGGTCGGGGGTGGGGTGGGGGAAGCAATCTGCCGAGTGAGCAGGAAAGGAAAAGTGACCGATTGTGCTTTTTCTGTTTGCAAATCCTGCCGCCACGCTTCTCCCCTCCTGCTAACTCGCCCCAAGTTGACGCGCGCGGAGAGGCGGCCGGTGCGCCCTGCATGAATCCAGAGGCGAGGGAGGAAATCGGATGTTCTTCGCTTCTCTCCCAGCCTCTTGGAAAGGGGAGCGGATGGGCAGCGCGTCGGCGAAGTGGCACGATCGCAGCAGGACCCGTCAGAAGAGTTTGAGGAGAAGGGGGCGGGTGGAGCTCGCACTTACACAAGCAACCTCCACTCCGCCCCGGCCGGCACCACTCCAAAAAGTAACCTGCTCGCTTAGTTTCCGCGCAGACGCGGCAAAGGAGCGGCGGGTGGCGCGCTGCGAGCGAGCTTGACTTTTCCCCGGTCGTGGTGGGGACAAAGGGTCATCCTCCCCTGCGCCGCCGCCTCCCTCTGTTTTTGTTTTGGTGTCTGTCTGGATGCATTTGAAAGCTTCTATGTCTCGGGCGACGAGGCTGAGCAGGCACCTCTTGGGTGAAAAGGGATGAAACAGGGGCAATAAAAAAGGGTGGGACGACGACCCGCAATAAACAAAGGAAAGTGAAAGCGGAAAGCTGCTCGCATTGCACCAGCTGCTGCTTCTCGATCCGTTGCAAAGTTCTCCGGAGTGCGCTCTGCGTGGGGAACCTCCGGGGAAGAGCGCTGCGCCTTTAAGAGCGAGCGAGCCACTCGGCTCGTGGTCTTGCCCCCCCCCCCAAAAAAAAAGCAGGAAGGTGAACCTCCCGGCCTTTTTGGGAAAGTGTCCCCGGTCGCTGCAGGAGGCTACTTCCCCACGCCAAGTTGCTCCCACGGGAGACTCGGTTTTCCAGGGAAATCCTCTTCCCACCCCCCGCCCCCGATTCCATCCCCGCACCTTTTCGATGCCGTTCTTCTTCAGAGGCGATCGCCCTTCGGCCGTTGCCCTGCGAGGCACCCTTTAGCCAGCCCCGCTGCCTGCCTGCCCGCCTGTCCTCTCTCTCCGTGGCAGGAGCCATGGAGATTTTCCTGTGCGCCTCTTGCCAGCGGGCTCTGTGGGACCCAGTGACCGTGTCGTGCGGCCATACCTTCTGCAGAAGATGCCTCGGAGGAGACTTGCCCTCCAAGTGCCGGCTCTGTGGGGGGAAGTCCGTCCTGCTGGGATCGCGGACGGTGGCCTGCAACGTCCTGCTGTGTGACTTGTTGGAGAAATGCTTGGACAAAGGCACTCAAGTGGCCAGGCTGAAGACCGACTTGCAGGAGCTGCTGAGAAGCAGAGACTACCGGGCAGCGCTGAGGAGCGTGCAGAAAGGGGTCGCGCTGGGTAAGCGTTGCATGCCCCAGAGATGCCTTATTGGGGACTGGGGACACTGACGGGTCTGGTGGGGGTGGAGGGGCAAGGCAGGTTAATAGGGGGGCTTTGACGGATTTCTTTCGGGAGTCTTGAATTTGAAGACACACACACCCCGCCGTCGCCGGTTATGCAACTTGTCACCGTATCGCATTGTGTAAGCAGCGAGGGACAATCCTCGATAACAGTTTGTCGCCGAGTTCCTCGTTTCCTGCTCGTTACAGGCAAGAGACTTTGCGGACACGGAGCCGCCTTCCGCGTATGCCACATATGCATGTCGCATTCTGCCAAAACGGCTCTTTGCATTAATTTTTTTTTTAAAAAAATATTATTAAAAGTAAACTTTTGGGAAGTTTGCTTCTCTTGCAACTTTTTATGCTGCGCGTGTGTCAAGGAGAAGAACGCGTCCAGTGGCGATGGTGACATCAGAAAATTACTTATACAACGAGGGTTTGTTGGTTTGTCTTTTTATAGAAAAAAGCATGGCTTTGCCTTATATGGCAGGCACAGGCCTTTTATAGGGCACCTCGTGGGACCTTTGAAAAGCTGACCTATGCGAATTGTGCTGCCGGATTTGCTGGATCTGTTCAGGGGTGTGGGGAACATGTGGTTGCCTTTGGCTCCTCTTTGTGGCTACAGAACACAAAAATAAGGGTAGGACATGGAAGCAGCCAGGATTTTTGTTAGGGGGGCAGGCCTTTTGTTGAGGGGTGGAGAACCTCAGTTTCCTATGTACTTTTATGGAATTTTATTGATGGGGGCAGCTCCCCCCCCCCCGCCGGCTAAGTCCATGAGGTAGGACGTAGTCATAGTTCAGGATTACTGGTCATTTCTGTAGCTTTCCTTTCTGAACTTACTAGGCAGTATGACTTGCCCAAGACAGTGTGGGGATTTGAACCCAGTACACGCTTTGCTGCACAAAATAAAAGTGTAGTGGGCAATGCTATTTCTTCCCTGATCATAGAGCTGGAAGGGACCACAAGGGTCATCTAGTCCAACCCCCTGCCACGCAGGAATCTTTTGCCTAAGGTGGGGCTTGAACCCACAACCCTGAGATTAAGAGTCTTATGTTCTACGACTGTGCTGTCCTTCCCTAGAGAAGACATACATCCTCTTTCACCTCATCATTCACATGCCCACTCCCCAAACTAGGGAGTGTTGTGATTTCCACCCCCAAGCTTTCTTTAAATAGTTGGCTGATAGGCAGACATTCAACAGGCTCCTGGTATAGAGAGGCAGTGAAAGAGAAAGCTGCACCTAATGAATTAGCATGACATTGTGTTGGGGGGTAAACATCAAACTGAAGAGGGAGAAACTGTCAAGTGGAGGCTGGATGAGCTTATTCCACTGTGCTAGGCTCACCTGTTTTATGAAACACCTGTGCTCTGCGTTTGAGTCATTGCAGACTCTGAGCTGGTGTTTTATAACAGGCTCTTAACAAATGAAGAATGATGTGAGGGCCTCAGCAATTCTGTAAAGAGATGAAGGTCTGAATCATTGAAGCCTTATATGATCCAGCTGCTCTTGAATCCCACAAGCTCTAGGTCACCTCAACTTTACCAACCTCAAAGGCAGTCCTCCTAGATTCCTCTTTAGGCTTATTCAGGAGGGAACATGTTGCAGGGTGCAAATAACTCTCTGGATAATATAGATTAAAGCTGTAAGTCTATGCATGCTTACCTGGGAGTAAGCCCCACTGAACACAATGTGACTTGCTTCTGAGTAAACCTGCTTAGGACCTCACTGTTAAATCCTTTAATTTAGCACTTGGTTTTGGGGCGTGTGTGTGTGTTTATGTAACACAGCACAAAGATTTCCGTTTCTGTGACAGTAATCAGCGGTTAGCATAAAAGCTAGCCCTCACTTTGGGTCATGAATTTCTTGTCAGGACTTGCCTGTAAACAGCATGTTACATTATTTATGTTTTGTAAATTCAGCAAAATATGCATGACCAGCAGTAGTCACAAGGATTCATTTAGGAATTAGTTGAACATTTATTCAGTTTATTATGGAGAGATTTATATTTCTTGTGTAGAAGTCCAACTATATTCCTGGTTTTACAACAAGAAACTGATTTGAAATTAACCTTTAATTCCACCATGAGCTATAGTACTGGATTCACTTTTGTGTCTGTAACCATTTAAACCACTCTCCCAAACTGCTTAACAGCTTGTTTGTCACAAAATACCTTTATTCTTCTATGGTATTTGCATATAGATAGACAGTGTGTGTGTGTGTGTGAGAGAGAGAGAGAGACTTTCCTGAAAAGGCTGGTCCAGATCAGTGATTTTTTTATTCAGTTGTAAAATCCTTACCCTTTCTGCCAAACTTCTAGCATGAAAAGCTGACTGCGTAGTTTGTTGGAGTCAGTTTGGGTTATCACATTTTTCTTCTGGAGACTCTGTGCCTTTGACAGCCAAGCAGCAGGCAGATATTCAAGAGGTGCAGCTCTCCCAACCACTGTCTTTGTGCTAGGAGGGTTTTTGCATGTTCCATTTCTGCCTGTTGCTTTGCTAGTAACGGTTTAGAGACTTGGTTAGGAAAATAAGGCAGCCCTATGTATTTAGTTAATACGTATTGCCTGTTTGAATGAAAGTGCTCTTTCTTCAGCTCACCTCTTAATGCATTTCACAACAGACAATAACTTCCTTATGGAAACTCACCAAACTGGCATTCTGTTGTTTTCAGAGCCACATTTATTGCTCTATTCATCTTCACGTCATAATTTCTTTCTATTATTGCTTTGGTTTGTGAAAGAAACAGCATGCAATAAAATCCAGGGAAATTGAAACCTTTTCTTTTTAGGCTAGTTTAATGTTTCTTCTCTTCAAAATTATGATTGCTAGGACTCCCACCTCAGTCAAATATTTTCCAGGAGACTCAACTTAAAACAAACCTTTGGGATCTTCTCTGCCTTTAGCAGCAATCCTTTACACAATTACCTGTGAGTAAGCTGCACCAAATTTAAGTGGGTTAGAAATCGGTTCCTACCAATCCCATGTTTTTGTGTAATCCTAAACCTGATTTCTGAAGTCTGAAATGGATTGTGAACAATATTATTTTGATTCGTTAAATTTCCATCTTGCCCTTCTTTGAAAAGGAGCCCAAGGTGGCAAATAGCAATGTAGTAAAACAATAGAATTTAAAAAATGAAATAAAACCTGTTTAAAACATTAAGGACGAGAGCATATGCAAACATCAGGAAGAGTTTTGCATACAATAGTTAAAGGGCAAGTATTGCTGCTGTTTCAGAAATGATTGGGTTTAATGCAGGGGAAATTCTTAAGCTATACCTTTCCCTTTCATCCTGCAAGGCTACAAGGTGGTTCATTTGGCCAACATGCACTTGTGTGCACACCCCATACAGCACATCTGTGTACATACAGACCACACATGAATGCACATAAGCAGGTGCACACACACACCTGCACTGAGCAGAGGTGGTACAAACAGGTAGACAAGTGAACACACAACTTTTACAGATTCAGCTAGGCTCACTCGCCAAAGGGAGGACACAAAGGCAGCCAGGCAGCAGTGTCTCTCACACATCCCCTCAGCAGTGAGGGGCACACACAGACAGACAAACACATTCACACAGGCAGGCAGACCAGTCAAATAAGGGGGGGAATTTCTAGCTCTTTTCCTCCCCATTATACTGCTCTGGGAACTAGAGGTTTCCTTCCACTACACTGTGATAGGGAGGAAAAGCGAGTCTATTCAAAGATCTCTTTCCTTTGCAAAGGAATCTCTTCTTCTGGAGTTGGTGCCATTGGAAGAAGGTCCTGGGGCTCAGGAAATAGGAAGAAGCGTTTTTGGTCCCTGTTTCCTTAAAACCACCTTGACATGGCTGCCACACAAGAGGAAGAAGAGGTGGCTTAGCAAGTCAAGGCAGACGCTGATGGACCCTCCACAGCGGAAACACCATGGAGCTACAATAGGGAGCCCCTTCAACAGAACAGTCACTTTAAAACAAATAAGTAATTATATCCACCTTTTTTTTTTTTTAAAAAAATGGAATGTTACTTGTTTCCTCACCAAATGTTTAGGAGTGATGGAGATGCATAAGCTATAATTATGTGGGAACACAGGGTAACTGGAGAGAAATGGTATTGGTCTGGGATGTGCTCAATGCAGCCCCCTTGTGTTCTTCATAATTCTCTTAGACACAGACTGTTTAAGCAATTAAATCTTGGTCTACATTTTGAACAGTGCGTCAGCCACCTATCCAGCAACCAGTCTTCAATCATATCAAATGATTTAAGACCCTCAACCCTTTATTTACACACACAGGAAGACCTGGATACAAAACAGAACAGTTGAACATCAGGTGTAGATGTTGGGTGGGAGGCAGGTGAAGAAACAGCAATTGATTGATATGACATGTGGCAAGACCCTAAACTCAGGCTGTTTTTTTTCTTCATATTGCAACCTTCATACAAGCAGAAGGTTGTGATGTCACGCGTGTGACAAAACAGGTGAGCAAGCAGGTGAAAGAGTGCAGCTCCACTTACAAGTTAGATCTATATAATCTTCTCGCCTACAGTAGCTTTAGGATAGGGATGAGGTACC
The DNA here is from genome assembly GCF_951804945.1 of Podarcis cretensis. NCBI lineage: Eukaryota > Metazoa > Chordata > Lepidosauria > Squamata > Lacertidae > Podarcis > Podarcis cretensis. The sequence goes on along the minus strand of NC_137171.1, from coordinate 65,668,934 downwards.
TGTGATCTTCCAGCTGCAGGTGATGTTGGGCTCATCAGCCTCAGCCAGCATAGCTGATGGCCAGGGACCATGGGAGTTGTAGTACAGCAACATCTGGAGAGCAAGGTATCCCATCCCTTCTTTAGGTGGCTGTCACGAGCTGCCCCCCCATATAATGCCCCTGTAGGAAGGCCTTGGCTTGAAGCTGTACTTTAGAAACAGGATGCTCTAGCAAAGTGACCTGAGAAATGGCAGAATGTAGTCACTAGAAATGGGAAGGAATCTTATTCTTCACCTCAAGCAGCAAAATGTCTTGGAACTGTCACCCAAGTTGTACAACTGCTGCTTGCGCCTCCGAGTCTCTTGCCACTAAGCAATACCATCCACACAAGATACCAAGCCACCTCAGATTGTTCTAACACAATCCAGACTTCGCTGTGTCACAGGCAGAAAGCAAGAACTGAAGGTACACGCAGTACAGATAACAAGTTGAGCTTGACTATAAACTCACTTCAAATCACCTCTCTCTTATGCTCATGTTGTCAGCATTCTGCTGAGCATTTAGAAGACACCAACCCATTTTACAGATGGATAGTGCAGAGATAGAGATGACTTCCCCAGCACAGCGGGTGAATTAATGGTGGAATACTCAAGCACAACAAACACTAGATCTTGCTGAGCCTGGCTATGGCATAACTTTTTAGTAGAGCATGTTGTGGATCAGGTCTGTAGGGCTATGTAAGAATAGCCCATAAACTGTTAATGGGCCTGAAGAAGTCTGGCAGTAATCTGGCAAACTGACACAATCCTAAATTCTGTGCATCCACTCTTGGTATGCGGCTGGTCATCCCCAAGGCCCCAGACAGGAGACAATGTGGCAATCTTAAGTAAAAGAGTTGGATTCTACAAAGCATGGTGCTGCTTGCAGAAGTAAGGCGCAGAGTTGTTTGGGTGGTGATCCCGATTATACTTGACACAAAGCAAGAGTGGTGCTCAGATTGAATTGCTTATTATATACTCTTATTATATAATGTGCCATTTCCCCTGATGAGACTCAAGGCCGCTTGCAGAATCTGTACCTGGCTACCAGGTTGCCTTTAGACTGCTTTTTCATATATATACTCTTATTATATAATGTGCCTTTTCCCCTGACGAGACTCAAGGCCACTTGCAGAATCTGTACCTTGCTGCCGGGTTGCCTTTAGACTGCTTTTTCAGTCAACCAAGTGGGACAAAATAAACAGTCTCTTCACTACTTCCTCTTCCATCTTATCACCTAGGTTCAAAAACCCAACTGAAAGAAGACATACTTGGGTGCTGTGAAGATGCAACAATGTACCCACCACCTTAGCCCAGTCCATACAACCCCTTACAATGTTGCTTGGCTAGGAAATGGCAAAGGCACTTAAATATTTTGTGCAAGGCAAAGGCTTGGCGAAGGCCTTAAAGATACAGGAAAGCCGCAGGTTAGCCTTCCCTGCTATTATCCAAAAGGGATTTAAGGCAAGGATAAGGATATTATTGTCTGCGGAGTCCAGGGAAAACTTTCTCTTGCTCCCACTAAAAAGTATTTTATGCAACAACATGCCCTCAGGGAACCTATATTTGGCATCTGAAGGGGGAACCTGTGAGCCATGGAAGCTGGGAAAGTGCTGCATTTGTTTGTTATGCTTGTTTTTTATCAATTCTTTATAAGAACAGAATGTACAATCATTGGATAATGCAGACATAAGTGGTAAGCATTAACAAAATAACTAGGGCATATGCCACTAAAAGGTATTTTGATCGGTCCGAAGCTGTAGATTGTTAAAATATTCACGAATGATAGATGTCTTGAAACACCAAGCAAAACAGTATTGAGGCAAAGCTTACTGCATTTTCCAAATGACTTCCTCCTCCCTCCTTTTTTTTCTTAGCCTTGAAGACTGTGCCTGCCTCCTCCTCTAGTCATTTTCACTTGTTCAGTGAACAAGGTCTGAAGGTCTGAAGACATTTTTGTGAGGGGGCAGGACTAGCTGACATAACTCAGAACCACTGGCAGTCATCTTTGAGAATTCCTGGAGAACAGGCGAAGTCCTGGCAGACTGAAGGAGGGCAAATGTCCCTATTTTCAAAAAGGGGGAAAGAGAGGACCCAAATAATTACCGCCCAGTCAGTCTGACATCAATACCAGGGAAGATTCTGGAGCAGATCATTAAACAAACAGTCTGTGAGCACCTAGAAAGGAATACTGTGATCACCAATAGTCAGCATGGATTTCTGAAAAATAAGTCATGTCAGACTAACCTGATCTCGTTTTTTGACAGAATTATAAGCCTGGTAGATGAAGGGAACGCAGTGGATGTAGCCTACCTTGATTTCAGCAAGGCATTTGACAAGGTGCCCCATGATATTCTTGTAAAGAAGCTGGTAAAATGCGGTCTTGACTATGCTACCACTCAGTGGATTTGTAATTGGCTGACTGACCGAACCCAAAGGGTGCTCATCAATGGTTCCTCTTCATCCTGGAGAAGAGTGACTAGTGGGGTGCCACAGGGTTTTGTCTTGGGCCCGGTCTTATTCAACATCTTTATCAACGACTTGGATGATGGACTCAAGGGCATCCTGATCAAATTTGCAGATGACACCAAACTGGGAGGGGTGGCTAACACCCCAGAGGACAGGATCACACTTCAAAACGACCTTGACAGATTAGAGAACTGGGCCAAAACAAACAAGATGAATTTTAACAGGGAGAAATGTAAAGTATTGCACTTGGGCAAAAAAAATGAGAGGCACAAGTACAAGATGAGTGACACCTGGCTTGAGAGCAGTACATGTGAAAAGGATCTAGGAGTCTTAGTTGACCACAAACTTGACATGAGCCAACAGTGTGACGCGGCAGCTAAAAAAGCCAATGCAATTCTGGGCTGCATCAATAGGAGTATAGCATCTAGATCAAGGGAAGTAATAGTGCCACTGTATTCTGCTCTGGTCAGACCTCACCTGGAGTACTGTGTCCACTTCTGGGCACCACAGTTCAAGAAGGACACTGACAAACTGGAACGTGTCCAGAGGAGGGCAACCAAAATGGTCAAAGGCCTGGAAACGATGCCTTATGAGGAATGGCTAAGGGAGCTGGGCATGTTTAGCCTGGAGAAGAGGAGGTTAAGGGGTGATATGATAGCCATGTTCAAATATATAAAAGGATGTCACATAGAGGAGGGAGAAAGGTTGTTTTCTGCTGCTCCAGAGAAGTGGACACAGAGCAATGGATCCAAACTACAAGAAAGAGGATTCCACCTAAACATTAGGAAGAACTTCCTGACAGTAAGAGCTGTTTGACAGTGGAATTTGCTGCCAAGGAGTGTGGTGGAGTCTCCTTCTTTGGAGGTCTTTAAGCAGAGGCTTGACAACCATGTCAGGAGTGCTCTGGTGGTGTTTCCTGCTTGGCAGGGGGTTGGACTCGATGGCCCTTGTGGTCTCTTCCAACTCTATGATTCTATGATAACTATTACCTACTGTTAGTCTTATCCTTCATGAGTTCATCTAAACCCCTTTTAAAGGCATCCAAGATGGCAGCTATCACCATGTCTACACATAATGTATATTTGCAGAGATCCTGCCTCTTGTAGAATTCCTGATTTTGTTTGAGGAACTATGCACTATACATTCAAAGTGGAATCATTCTGCTTTAAACCATTGTCACTTCCCCATATGAATGCTAGTTTAAGGGGGCCGAGAGTTGTTAGGCAATCCCTCTTTCTCTCATAGAGCTGCAATTCCCTCAATTAAGATTGTTGAACCATTCTTGAGAATCGTAGCTCTGTGAGGAGAATAGGGGTCTCCTAACCACCCTCAGCAGGGACGCAGGTGGCGCTGTGGGTTAAAGCCTCAGCGCCTAGGACTTGCCGATCGAAAGGTCGGCGGTTCGAATCCCTGCGGCGGGGTGCGCTCCCGCTGCTCGGTCCCAGCGCCTGCCAACCTAGCAGTTCGAAAGCACCTCCGGGTGCAAGTAGATAAATAGGGACCGCTTACCAGCGGGAAGGTAAACGGCGTTTCCGTGTGCGACTCTGGCTCGCCAGAGCAGCGATGTCACGCTGGCCACGTGACCCGGAAGTGTCTCCGGACAGCGCTGGCCCCTGGCCTCTTAAGTGAGATGGGCGCACAACCCCAGAGTCTGTCAAGACTGGCCCGTACGGGCAGGGGTACCTTTACCTTTACCTTTACCTTAACCACCCTCAGCACCCTTAACAAACTACACTTCCCAGAACTCTTTGGGGGAAGCAATGGCTGTTTTAAAGTGCCATGATACTGCTTTAAATATTTAGTGCAGGTGGGATTTAACTATGCATGCAGCCTTCAGATGCGTAAGGGAGAGGCCAGGAGCTGGGACAGTAGCTGTGATCCTGATTCCCCCTTTCTCCATATGTTCACTAAACACGTGAAGGGAACTTCTCTTCAACCTATGACCACAAATAGTGGCAGTTTGTACTCTGTTCCCTACTGTTTGCATTTTTGGCTGGCCTAGGATTGATTGCTTCTTCTACATGGTATGAGAATGAGGTGTGGGCTCTCAGTCCCCATCTCCATGCATCATACATTTGTATGAAAGTAGGTGCTCTCCCGGATCATCTGTCCATCACATGCTTACGATGTACACGACTTCTTTGTGTAACTATTATTTCTGCATTTGCTGCATAATCAAAGCTTGTCCCCCCAACTCTAAAATATACATTAGGAGCCCATGGCAACACTTGATAAGATCTGTGGGTTCTACAGTGGGATAGTGGGATAAGTTCTTAGAAGCACTGGCAGCTCATGGCTTACTCTAAGGATCTTTGTCATCTTGCGATTGTTGGGTTCCGAAGGGAAAAGGGTTGATTGTGATGAATTTCAACCTTCCAGCTCTAAAAGCATTCCATTGCGCTTTGTTTAGCAACTGACTCTGGGATGATTTCATTGCAGGTTTCCAGATTTAAAGTTAGACACGAGGGTCAGAGTTTAGCTAATTTATGTAAGGGGAGAATGTGACCCGCAGCTCACGGCAAGCAGGCTCCCTGTGCTCCGTGGTTCTCATTCTTTCAACATCTCTGCAATGGAAACTGTTGTTGTGTAATCACTTTTCTGCAGCACTGATAGATGAATCACTGCTGCAGTACTGATAGGTGAATCACTACAGCAAAGGCAGCCCTGTGGTGTTTTTTCTTTTTTTAATTGTGGAAATGTACTGGCTGGGGATGGAGGGGTGGGCTGTTGACAGTCCAAGAACCATGTAGGCTACCAGTTTTAATTCCTCCCCTCTGAGGTAAAATAAGCACAGCTGCATCACTCTAACTCAAAAGCCAGTAGGTCCTGTCATTAAACAAACTGAATTGAGTGACCGTGTTGGTTTCTGCTGAACTGCACAAGAGCATGCTTTTCAAATGAGGGTTTTGGGGCATGAATCTGCACAAAGAGAAGATTATCTGAGACACAGTTCAGATGTTTTATTCTAAATAAGGCTTAAACATGGAATCTTAGCGTTGGAAGAGACCCAAGGGAAATCTAGTCCAACCCTCTGGAATGCAGGAATCTCAACTAAAGCAAGAAAGGGGCAAGAAAGGTGCTGCTATAAACTGAGGGATGTAGACTATATGAGCTTTCTCCCAACCTTGGTAGAATCCTATGCTCATTAATCATAATAATCAATGTTATTTCTATATCATTATCTTTTTTTTGGAAATCATTTTTATTTGATTTTACAAATGTAAATTAATTACAATACCAAATACATATCCATAAAATGAGATTTCTCTGAATCTCGAGACTTCCCCCCCCATCCCCTCCATGGGTTCTATTGTTAGCCTTTCCAACTGCATATTATTTCATAGTCTATGTCTTGTATCTATCCATATTGTCCATAGTATTTGTTACATTACAAACGGGATTAAAATCCTGCTAATGTTTTCATCTGCTTACAGTGGTCTCCTAAATAAATTACAAACTTTTCCAATTCTTTCTTGAATTTCATGTCTGCTTGTCCTCTGAGTTTCCCTGTCAGCTTTGCCATCTCAGCATAGTCTAACAGCTTAGTTTGCTGTTCCTCTCTGGTAGGGAATTTCTATCGCATTATCAATACACATAGCACCTCTTTAAAACTTGTGGATTTTCATCTCTCTCTAAATAAATGCTGATTTCCATCCCGCACCTCTGGTGTAGATTTGTTTTTTATTTATTTACCTTAAGGCATTTGTAGCCAGCTTTTCCCTCCAAGGAGATCGAACCAGCATCAGCAGCAGATGGCATGGTGGGGCAAAGGTGCTTATCTGACCTCCTGGCAGGTGAGTCGGTGCTGCTTACCAGGGTTTTGGGGAAGGCAGTGCAAACACAGCAGCAGGAGACTGGAGTGCTGTATAGGCTCTGCTGGCTCATTTGCCCCACACTGACCTTATAGTGCCTGTGCCTCACCTCTTCCTGTAAGCAACAATGACTCATCTGCTAGGAGGTCAGGGAAGCCACTCTGCTCCACCACGCCATTTGCTACTGAAAGCAAAGCATTAAAACCTGGGAGCAAAAAATAAAATAATATGAGTAAAAAGGTAAAGGGACCCCTGACCATTAGGTCCAGTAGCAACCATATTAAATAGAGACCTCAAACAATACAGAGTGTTGCATCTGTGAGGATAACCACAGAAAGAATCCTGCATTGCAGAAGGATGGACTAGATGATTCTCAGAAATTGGGGATGTATATTCCTGTCTTGCATTCGTAGTCCTATACATATGTACTCATAAATAAGTCCCGTTGAGTTCATAGAGGCTTTCCCCACGTAAGTGTGTCCCGGATTGCAGCCTTAATCTGTGATGGGAATTATTTTGGGCTGTGTCACACAGAACCTTTATCTCCAGTTCCTCATTTCCAACTTCCCCTCCTACTGCAACTTCAGATCTGGAAAACGTGTGTGCGTGGGTGTGTACTGGAAGGAAACATCACTTATAGGTTTTATAGATAGCTGGATTGTATATGTGGTGAATGGGTTTTGGAGATGATGGGATTTGTGACTAGGTTAGGAGCAAACTGAAGTCACCCAAGAAGCCTATCATCTCAACCCTTTTGATGTCCGCTTGTACAGTGGTTTCTCATCCCCAAACCTTGCCCAGATGAACGATAACGCAATGGAAGTTAACACAGTCTAGCTAGTATTTATTATTATTATTACTACTACTGTTTATTAATTAAATTTCTGTACCACCCTTTAACCAAGAACTACAGGGTGGTTTACAATATAAATACACAAAAATGAATGCCATAGTAATAAACAAAAGCAACACACACAGTTTAAAAAGTTTATGTCACCTTACATTAACTTGGGAGCAGGGTGGATAAAAATCAATGATTTTTAAAAAATAAATAAAAAAAATCAGATTTTTAAAAATTTAAATCAGATTTTTTTGATTTAAATTGGATTTTTGAAATAAAATGCTTTTGGAGGAAAAGTCTTTCTAAAGATAGTTTTCTACTTAAGTTACATTATAGTCCAAAGGCTATTCATCAGGAAATAAGGATTTGTTTTAAGTTTTTCATATGTGCTAAAACTCAGTCTAAATTTTCTTTAAAAAAATTGTTTAACCACATCAGTTAACAAACATGGATACAGTTGCTATAATGTTATTCTTTTAGTTCAATTGTTTAAATTGTTATTAAGGAAATGATTATTTTTCTCCTTCCAATAAAGTACAGCAGAAAAGTTGTTCAAATATAAACAGTTAATTTATTAAACCTCACAATAAATTCATAATTATGTGTCTATGTATTCTAATAGTATAACCAAATCAGTAATTTTTGATATAACTGTAAAAACTACTCTGAAAATTTATTATTCCAAAAGCGAAACCTTCATCTGGTTGTTAATATTAAGATTATGCTAGCAAGAATGAGTCTTTCTGTAAAAAAGAAGATTTAAATCAAGTCTTACTGACTAGTGATTTAAATCAAATCCACCCTGCTTGGGAGTGCAAGAATTTGTGGAGCAGGTGAATAACCTGTGGCTCCCCAGATATTTCTGGACTATAGCTCCCATTGGCAAGGGCTGATGTCACTTGGGAGTCCAAATAGATCCCAGGTCCCCCACTTCTGGCACAGAGATTTACCTTGACTACTGCTTCACTAGCAACAGTTCTGAAGTGTCCTGCTTCTGCCTGTAGCTCCCGATGATCTTATGCTGAGACTATGCCGATCGGAGGTGTATGTGGCTTTGCAGCAATACCAAGATGCCCTGGAGGATTTGGAGGTGTTGTGCAGGCAAAAGCCAGAAGAGAGTGAGGTGAGTTGAATGTGCAGTTTGATGTTGTTGTCCCGGACAAGCATCTGTATTTGCCCACAGGCAAGCCATGAATGTGATGGAACTGTGTTCTGTAATAGGCTGAGTGTGCAAGTGAGATACTGTAGCCCTGCAATCAGGTGAAAAGGGAGCAGTTAATTAATGGGCAACCCTTTGCCAAGTTTCCAGGCTTAATGATGTTGAATCTACTAAGCTTATTAGAATGCTTCAAATGATCCTCATCCTCCTCTCTCCCTTTCTCCCTGGCTACCGAAAGCCAAAAAAGATGAATTCCTCACTACTTCTGGAATATTCACAGACTCTGGCGAGGTTTTGGAAGGAAGATATTCTGTACTTGAGGAACAGCTGCCAAGATTGCCTCCCAGTTCACTGTTACTGTCAAAATTTGGTAGACAGACAGTAAACTTAAGAAAGTGTTACCAGAATATTTTATGGTGCTTGAATTATTGGGTGGCAGAGAAGAGGAGTGGCATTTCAGTCTATAACAAAAAACAACAACAAGCACCCAAACACAAAACCCCTCTTGAGCATCTAAGCTCCATGAAATGGCATCCTTAAAAGATCCGTTGTACTGTTTGATGCTTGTATATGTAAGTTTGCTTTGACAACATCTCTGGTAATTTCTCTTTCCCCGGAAGTGTACATGGTCATATGTTAGATGGCTGAAAATCTCATCAACTGGAGCACTGATTTTTGAGAATGGGTATTTGACTATCGTTCTATAAAGTATTATTACTATTAGTATACATCCCATCTATAGCTCTCAGGGTGGTTCACAACATAAAATACATGATAGAAACAAGAACATATACAGTCGTACCTTGGAAGTTGAATGGAATCTGTTCTGGAAATCCGTTCGACTTCCAAAATGTTCGGAAACCAAAGTGCAGCTTCTGTTTGGCTGCAGAAGCCCCATCAGACATTCTGTTTCCAAAAATAGTTCGAAAACCAGAACGGTCACTTCGGGTTTATGGCGTTTGGGAGCCAAAACTTTCAAGAACTAGGCTTTTCAAAAACCAAGGTAAGACTGTATATGCAAACCAATAACCGCCCCCTCTCCTGCAGAATAGGCTTGTGCCAGAGTAGGTAGCAGACATGCATCCCATGATGGAGAGCTTCTCTTGTGTCTTTTGTAACGAAACTTTTGGATCCATGATTGTGACATGGCATCTGTGTAATTGCTGTAAGGTACCTCTGTACCTTAATGGATCACTGCCTTGCCGTGGCGAAGCAGAATAACTCAGAGAAGCTATGAGCTATGCCGTGCAGGGCCACCCAAGATGGACAGGTCATAGTGGAGAGTTTTGACCAAACGTGATCCACCTGGAGCAGGAACCAGCAAGCCACTCCAGTATCCCTGCCAAGAAAACTCCATGGACAAAGACAACAGGCATATAAAACAACAACAACAACAACAACAACAACAACAACCTCTGTACTCTGTATATGCTACAGAGTTTCCCCTTTGCAGCCCAACTTGAACTGAAGCTACAGCGAATAATTTGGAGCACGCAGTGTGCAATGCTAATTCTTCCTTTGAATCACCTGATATCATGTGACTTCATGCGATCTGACAGATGGGTGGAGCTGTTTGTTTGTCAAAGTAGCCCACAGGGGATGAGGAAGTTTTGGATCTGGCCCATTAGCCAGATCCTGCTCCCCCATCTTTGTGCTAAACCCACAGTATCAAGAAGGGTTAGATAGATCATCCAGGAAATTCTTATTGTATTCAAATTGCCAGGAGAAAACAGATAGCACAGGTCTAGCATCGGAGAGCAGAAACAAATGTGTTCACTTGCTGCACTGTGAATCTAACTTCTGAATTGCCAGCACATCGCCTGTAGCCATGGTACAGCTGTTCACTGGTAATCCTAAACGTAGACATTCCTGGCGGCTTTGTTGGGTAGATCTTCTTCGGAAACACACTAACCAAATCTGTCAATGAAGCATTAGGTTTCAAGGATAGAATGTAAACACTGCATTATGCTAATTGGTTCATCTGTCAATCCTCGTTAAACTCGGTGTGCCTAGACAACTCTATTGGGTTAAAAGAAAAACAGCACCCCACCCCAAGAACTTGTCTGGCTTCCTGTCATACACAATCTTCATTCATTCAGTCAGTCTCATAGCTTGTCTGCTAGCAAATTAATAAGGCAGAAGCTATGAAAGAAGATGGAATTCCTGCAGTGAGCACAAGTTGCAGTGGTGAACTGAACTGATGAAGCTGGCAAGGTAAAGGTGTTCGGTTTCTTTAATTGAAACAATACACAGATCAGAAGCATCAGGACAACTTTCAGAGAGAGAAGAAACGATTAGCATGAAATCGCATTAGAGTACAATAATTCATCCGTTGGTTGGGGGTAGTTGAGATTTTCCATGGTCTCAGAATGGGTGACAAGGCTTGTAAAAGTTGATAAGAATTAAAATGGTCTGGAAGTAGAATTGCCTTCTCCCATATGAGTCTGCCCTGCTGGCTTCAGAAACCCTACCAAGTGTACTATGGCTGACCACACAGCCTTTTCAGTGGTGGCATCCTGTCTTTGAACTATCCTTCCTAGATAGATTTATGTGGCACCAATACTACCGTCATTTAAACATAAGCCTGAGAGATCCAGCGTTACATTTACAAACTGCACTTTTAAAAATCACTAAGACTTTAAATAGATTTACACTCCTGCTGTTCTGTTGGGTTTCCTGACTGCTATTCTGTTTATTTTGTTTGCCGTTCATCTCTGTTTTATTTGTCTACCACATTAATTCCAGCTTTTCATTTGACTGTCCATTGATTTGGAGACATTTCTTGGAATAGTGACTCACAAACACTTAAAACAAATTTATAATATGCAGAATATGTATATGTTTGGACTAAGCAAAAATCTAAGTCCAAACCGGAAAAGGAAATGCTTTGCTTCGATAAGATTATTTGGCTTTTGCTTTGAGGAGGTGGGGGTGTACAGCAGCCACAAGATTAGGTTCAGACTAAAATTTTATGCTTGATTCAGGCTGCACCAATCTGAAGACCGCCTAATTCAACTTGGGGCCTTGAGCCTACTTTGTTTTCCCCAATCACTATTGGGAAATAATAACAACAAAGCTACAAATTTTGTTCCATTTTGACAGAAGTGGATGAAGTTTGCAAGCATAATAGCCACTCTGTAGTGGATAAATCCTACCAAATTACAGCCAAATAAGTCCAGCAATCTTCATGCCGGATGTTATACTCCAAAGGGCTAAAAGTAGTTTTGTGATTGACAGCTTGTTCAATATTGCTGCTTTGGGAGGAAGGGCGGCATAAAAATATAATAAATGAAGAAACAAATAAATTCCAGGTTTCCCTTACTGTATTCAACAGGCTTCAACAGCATCACAAGTATGATTTTTGTACTGATGTATCTTGGTTAGCATGTGAATCATAAATAATTCCAAGTCACTGTTGGGAACATAGCATACTGTCTTATTTTAGACCATTGTTCCATCACATGCAGTGCTGTCTGCACTGTCTGACAGAAGGTCTCCAGTTCCCAGGCCTGACTTGGAGATGCTGGGGATTGGACTGGGGCCTTCTGAATTATGCCAAAAGCAGCACACTAAGAGAAGAATATGGAAGTTCGGGAAGTCTGAAGGCTTCAAATTAAAATTCTATGTTGTCTGCTTCTTTGCAGGTCTTCTTTAGGAAGGGAAAGGTCCTCCTGGAAATGGGGAAGCAATCTGAGGCCCTGCTGCAGTTCCAACATTGCCTCACGCTGAATCCCAATTTTCATGCTGCTCAATACGAAACAGAAAAGGTATTTGTTTATTTTAAATAATTTTATGTTCCTTTAAGGTAAAACTTTCTCAATGTGGCTTGTAAAACATAAAATGTGTGTGTGTAATACACAGACACACATATATGTATATAACAGTTTACCTAGACAACACTGCTAAAATGCACAATGGCCATTTGAATTAGCTTCAGCTTAAATTTTGGGTATAAAGAATTGTTAGTGTTGCCATGTCTGACACTTTATTGCCGCCCAGCAAAATAACATGAGATTCTTCATCTGTTTGATCATGCAGCATTGCAGCCTCATGGTTGTGCCTACACGGACTGCTCAAAAACAAAAGATGGAGTATTCATTTTGCTTGGCCGCAAAACCAAAACTAAACTGGCGCTTCCATGTTTACACTGCAAACTTCCCTCCCTTTGATGGCTTGAGCATGAAATAATGCTACAGGACCTTTTAATATAATCCCAGCTTTGAACGGAAATATTTCAATAACGGCAGGCTCAAATGAACCAGACATTAGTATTGCTAGGTGTTAAGAGTGTACAGTAATCTAGGCAATAGGTGCTGTGAGCATCTGTCATAGTGTTTAAAACAGTTTAGCTCCTGCCATTATTATGGGTTAGGAGTAAAACACTCTGGTGAGGTAGTGTGACTGTTTGCATTTCAGAACAGTACACCATTTATGCTGACAGGGGACTTTAGTTTCTGGAGTGGAAATCCTCCAATAATTTGATTTCAGGTGGGTTCTTTAACTATAGTACTACAGTCAAATATATTAGTTAATGCATTGTGATATAAGTATAAGCTTCTGCCTTTACATCTAGTCTCATTGCATGCATATTTTTTAAGGCATGTTGTTATTTATTTTTTTGGAGCTGCAGGGAACAGTTTTTCTGTCCAGTGAAAGGGAAAGACTAAAAGAAAAACGGTAAAGAAACTGGCTTGAAGTCTTGTTTTAGTTGTGGCATCAAAGACTATTTTAATTTGCATTTAGCTAGCTTAGCAATTTCTGACTTAAGAAACTCTTAGTAAGAGAGATAATGGTATTAAAAACCAAGTTCTGCCTTGAAGTTTCTTTTCCTTTCAGAAATAATAGTAACCTGTTTTCTTCTTCTTGCCAGATTCTCGCGAATGACGCCTCCCCTCTTCCAGGCACTGTTATGGAGCTGAAGAGTGATGCCAGTCAGAACTTGAAAGGGTCTAATTCAGGGAAAGAGCTAACTGCCCTTGTGTCTTTTGAAGGAGAACCCCTACAGGTAAGCAGCATGGAGTGGCAGTACCAATTACAAGGCTAGCAGCAGCATGAAAGGGAGGCATGCATTTGAATATCACTTTGGATGGGTGTGCACATCATATAGACCACCTAACCAGCATACATACTGTGTTTTAGTAATTTGCTCTTGGAAATTTTATTCCTGCGTTCTAAATCTGCCTCTTGAATAAGATTCTACCTTTTTGGAGATTTGAGGGTCTTAATAATAGTGGAAAGAAGTAGGGTAACTGTTGTTGCAGACAACATCTTTAGATTTCAATAAAGCAAAACGTTAGACAAAAAATGTGGGGTTTGCATGTATGTGCTTTGCAGACTACAACTGTCTTTTCATGTCTTTCTTCAGCCGTAGTCTTTTTTCTTGGTCTGCTCTGGAAAGGAGGTGTTTAAGAGGATGCTTTTCTTTATGAAATAGGATTTGAAGGGAAGAAAGGAAGTTTGGCTGGGAGAAGATGCTTCTGATCACAGCCAAGCAGCACTTTCCATACCAGAATGGTTGAGGAAGAAGTCCAATTCAGGTTTTCCAGCAGAGAAGGAAAGGGGTAAGGATATATAAAAAAACAATGTTTAGAAGTCAGTATTACCTGGGGAAAACAAAAGGTGGCTACTTAAATCTTCATGGGAGTATGGTATCTTAACCACTATTCTCTAAACTGCACCAGTCAATTTTTATAGCTTATATTAGGGTGCAAGGTCTTAATGGAGGAGCAGAGGTCCTGTCTACACAACGTATGGCAGTGTTTGGATTGTTAACCCTAGCCTTGCCTGGGGCTCACACACTCCCACTGGTTTGCTTGAAAAAGAGCCAGATTGCAGCAACTACTGGGTTCAGGGGTGGCTGGTGTGGTGATGCTATGGAGCTGGCCAGGCAGCGATGGTGCTACTTGGAGCAGGGCAGGATGGCAGTGAGCTGAGGGTAATTGTGCACATTGGTGGGAAGGCCAGATTGGCTCTGCCCTTGCCACCCTGCCCTTTTTGCCACTGTGCCCTGCCCCACCACGGCAGATGTCAGTGATGCTGCTTCCAGGAGGCTGTCTCCATAGTCCACAGTGCTCCTCTTGACTGGGTCTGGTGACACAGCATCCTATTTGGTGTTGTTGCAGGGAAGGGGGCATCAAGTTAACTCAGGCTTCCTCAACCTCGGCCCTACAGATGTTTTGAGACTACAATTCCCATCATCCTTGATCACTGGTCCTGCTAGCTGGGGATCATGGGAGTTGTAGGCCAAAAATATCTGGAGGGCCAATGTTGAGGAAGCCTGAGTTAAGTGTTGTAATTATGAGATGTCAGACACTACGCAGGGCAAGTTTGCAAAATGCTGTCAGGTGGCAGGTTGCCTCTGCAAATCCCAAAAGGCCATTTCACACATTATACCGAGGCATTCATTCATTCCTTTTATTTGTAGGCAGCTTTTCCACACGCTCAAAGTAGGTTGTAACAAATAAATAGGAATGCATTTGAAACAAACAATCCAAAACCAATTTCGTAACGACATAATAAAACAATATCAAATATAACACACCAAAAACTACATTCCAATACTATAAATATAACAACATGCAGCTTCACAGTTTCAGCTTAGTCCTAGAAACACTCCTTCCATGATTTTACTCACAGTCCCTCTCCTGCAGAAGCTTCTTATAAGTCTACAAAGGCGAATGGTAGTGGTGAAGAGCGGCAGTCTTGTAATCTGGGTAACCGGGTTCGCGTCTCCGCTCCTCCACATGCAGCTGCTGGGTGACCTTGGGCCAGTCACATTTCTTTGAAGTCTCTCAGCCCCACTCACCTCACAGAGTGTTTGTTGTGGGGGAGGAAGGGAAAGGAGAATGTTAGCCGCTTTGAGACTCCTTAAAGGGAGTGAAAGGCGGGATATCAAATCCAAACTCTCTTCTTCTTCTTCAAAACCACTCCCATGATGTTACTAGGTTTGCCACTAAGTTACTAGGTTTGCTACTAACTCCCATGATGTTACTAGGTTTGCCACTAAGTTCACATTCAGCAGGGATTCACTTTAACCCTCAGGTTTCTACCTAAAAATGTACAGTGTGAAGGCACCATTTATTGATGCAGTTTCCCTTGTCGCTCCGGTGTAGCTTGAGACCACTGGTCTGTGGAGGTACAAAGGCATGGGTTGTTCCAGTATGACTGTGATCATCATGTGCAAAGCAAAGTTGATGAAGCTGCCCTGTGGACTTGAGGTGGGGTAATGTGTGGCATTCAACATTTCTCTCTTGCTTTTTCTTTCACTAACAAAGATTTTGAAGAAGGGGCATCGGCAACAGGAGCCAAGTCAACCCAGGAGCATAAACCAGACTTTGCAGATCTCTTGAGTCCATCAGACTTGGAATGTTCTCTTTGCATACGGTCAGTTTCTAGAGTTGCTGGATAAAGGATCACCTGTGCACTTTGACGTGAGAACTTTGTGATCAGTCATCTGCTTCACATTCTAGCCAAAGCTTGAAAGGCGGAGAGTGGAATGCAATATATATAATGGGAGGTGTGAAAATGACTTTATAATAGCATTTGAGAATTCAGCGCTTTTCGTCATCACGGATGAAAGTGTTGATAGTCATTTATTTAACAATTTATTAAAATACTTACCATGGCCTCCGTATACATAAGGCAATGCTCAAATAGATTTTATTCAGAATAGACCCATTAAATGGACCTACCTTTAGCATGTTCATTAATCTCAGGGGGTCTGCTATGAGTAAAACTTAGTTGAATTATCACCCATGATTTTGAGTCGGGATACATACTTCACATAAAACAACACAGACACAAAAATAATATAAAATTAGCAACCCTTATTTATTTATTTCTAGATTTATATCTTGTTTTCTCTCAGTAGATAGTGTTTTAGACTGAAAACTGCCCTGTGATCATTAGATGAAGGGTGATATAGAAATTTAATAATAAAAATACAGAGAAACTGAGCAAAGCTGATCCCCTGCATCTCTGCCTACTTCTGCTGAGTTGCATGAGGTTGGGCTCTGTGCTGGAGCTTTGTGAGATTGTGAGATTTGGGTTCATTTGGATGTCCAATTAAACACACACCTTGTCTGCCCTTTTTTATGAACCTTTTCCAGCCTTTCCTTTCCTCGTTCATCACGGAAATGACAGAGAGAAACCGATGTGAATGATGCCCCTGTGCTGATCTCTTTCTCTCTCAGGATTTAAAAGCTTAATTCTCCCAAGCCTTGCCAAAAGGCTCATGGCCTGGGGGATTTATGCCTGTAATTAGGCAATATCCTTATTAGCAACTTTGTCACCCAGGCTTATCCACCTAAACTTTAGTTAAGGGAAATGAGATGACTGCATGCCAGTGCAGTCGAGGTGAGGCTTGGTGATGCTTCCTTCAAAATGGAAGAAGGACCAATGGGAAATGCCACATGCTGTCGAAGAAAATTCAGTGGCTCCTTGTGATGGCCTACAGTGCCTATTTCTCCTTGTTTCGTAGCAAAGCAATTTCTTCTCATGAATGAGGGTGATGTTGTGCCTTATGAACTTCTGAAAAATTGACATTGAAAACATGGTTGGCTCGATACCAGGCCATGGACAGACAGACAGCAAGCCTTTCTCAGTTAGCTACCCCATGCCACCTTGGAACATTCTTGGATTGCCATTTTACCACATAAATGAGGAGGTGCATGATCTGTTGGGTGCACCAGTGGCTGGAACAGTCTGTGTCACAGTTAAAGTGTGTGATATTTATTTTATTTTTACTTACAGTGGTACCTC
Source organism: Podarcis cretensis (assembly GCF_951804945.1). Classification (NCBI taxonomy): domain Eukaryota; kingdom Metazoa; phylum Chordata; class Lepidosauria; order Squamata; family Lacertidae; genus Podarcis; species Podarcis cretensis. Next base: position 65,651,875 of record NC_137171.1, on the reverse strand, counting down.
GGGTTAAGAACTTAATTCATTCTGGAGGTCCGTTTTTAACCTGAAACTGTTTTTAACCTGAGGTACCACTTTAGCAGGTGGCACTGTGGGTTAAACCACAGAGCCTAGGGCTTGCCGATCAAATTCCCGCGATGGGGTGCGCTCCTGTTGCTCAGTCCCTGCTCCTGCCCACCTAGCAGTTCGAAAGCATGTCAAAGTGCAAGTAGATAAATAGGTACCGCTCCAGCGGGAAGGTAAACAGTGTTTTCGTGCGCTGCTCTGGTTCACTAGAAGTGGCTTAGTCATGCTGGCCACATGACCCGGAAGCTGTACGCCGGCTCCCTCGGCCAGTAACATGAGATGAGCGCCACAACACCAGAGTCGGTCACGACCGGACCTAATGGTCTGGAGTCCCTTTACCTTTACCTTTACCTTTACCACTTTAGCTAATGGGGCCTCCCTCTGCTGCTGCATGATTTCTGTTCTCATCCTGAAGCAAAGTTCTTAACCCAAGGTACTATTTCTGGATTAGCGGAGTCTGTAACCTGAAGCGTCTGTAACCCGAGGTACCACTGTATTTATTAAATTAGTAGACCGCCCTTCATCTGCAGATCTCAAGGCAGTTCACAACATAAAAAATACAATAGGAAAACACCAAATACCATATCAGCCTGAATATAAGCTGCGCTTTATTCCCAAATGAATTGCTTGATGTTATCAGTCAAAAAGAAAAAGCAAGTTTTATATAAATGCTTGGGATTTTCAGCACAGCGGATTTGTGCACATACACACACAACGTGCAGACATGACTCTTGGAAGACAGTGAAGCATGACACACAGTACTCCTTTTCCCATAACAATGTAATGATCTGTACTAGAGATTTTTCATTGTTAAGAAATAACAGTCATCAAAAATTAGCAATGTGGCTTCAACTACCAAACTTTCTGCAAATGGACATATTTTTTGGTACATTAAAAAAACAAAACACAACTTAGCCTTGTCTGTGATGCTGATTGGGAATTCTCTTGCCACCTGAATTTTTCACGTTCCCTTTCTTCCCCTGGTTTTTCTGCAGAATGTTCTTTGAGCCTGTGACCACACCTTGTGGCCATACTTTCTGCAAAGAATGCCTGGAGCGTTGCCTAGATCATAGACCCAACTGTCCACTTTGCAAACAGAGCCTCAGAGAGGTAAGAGAAATCTTGCAGGATGTGTGCATAATGGAGGAAAAGGAAGGTCTGGATTTGTGTTTAATGTAACCTGAATTAGAGCTTTTCTTTGTGCTTGAGGGGAAAAGATAATTGTAGATTCTATCACTGTGAGTAGGTGATGGCATTTATTCAATTCCATTGTTGACCTGGATAATTGTTAGAAAAAGCAGCATGTTACTTAAGTGAAATTATGACAGGCGCAGTGCTATGGTAGAAATCGCTGCACCTGCTTTCTTGCTAGGATCATCAGACCAAAAGGTACTTGGCTCTTCTCCAAGTGCTAAATCAATGCGGGTTTGTTCAATATTGCCAGGTATGACTTGCATAGATAATTGTTGATTAAATGCAAACATTATATTTGCATTAGATGTGGAAATGATTAAATAATGCTTTCAGCCTCCAATTAAGAGGGTCCTCTGAGCCATAGGTTTATTGCTGAGCAGATGACATTATTGAAATGGGAAATCACATAACACATCCCATAATGGAGAAGGGTCAATAGCAGACACAAGCAAACTGGCCTCCTGTGAACAGGTAGCAAAGTAATGGAATAGGAAAGCTAATCTACAGACACGAGGCAAATACAGCCCCCCCCCCACCTTGGAAACATCAGCTTAAGTTATTATATGGATGCTATAGATATGGTTTCTGTGGGCCATATCCTGCATAGGTAGAGGTCCCTCCCCCCATGCAACAGGATTCACATGAAGAAAAGAAGCAGTTGAGATGATGAGTGAACAATAGCTGTAATTTCCTGCTTCAGAAGTAGGCTGCCTTATACTGGTGAGACCATTTGCCTACCTTGATCATAGAAGAGTAGAGTAGAGTTGGAAGGGACCCCCATTATCATCTAGTCCAACCCCCTGCAATGCAGAACTATTCCGCTATCTCATACAGGTATTGAACCTGCAACCTTGGCATTATTAGCACAACGCTCTAACCAACTGAGCTATCCAGGACCAGTATTGTCTACAGTGACTGGCAATGGTTTTCTAGGTTGTCAGGCAGTAGTCTCTCCTACCTGGAGATTCTGGGGATTGCAGATGCTTTGGCCCTGAGCTACAGCCTTGCCCTGATTTAATTCCACAGAGTAAATGCTCCCACACCTCAGTTTCCATATTCTCTCCTTCCTCTACCTGAGTTTTGTGCTTTCTAGACTTACACATAGACAGGAGCAGCTCACCCTGTGGGCTGGAACCACAGCACTAGCCTCTTGGCAGCAGCGCCACAGGAGGGGTGGGTTGATATCCATGTCAGATTTGCTCTGCTGCTGTAGTCATGCAGCCCTGAACTTTCCACCACTTTGCCCCTCCCATTAAGTGGCAGTGCCAGGAGGTTATTGCTGCAACTCTGCCTCACTTGGGCGAGGCTCTCCTGAGAGTAGATACTGGTTTGTTCATCATGAAAACAAGAAGAAAGAAGGCTGTGATGTGTGTTGACTCTAAGTTTTTTTTTTTTTAAATTCTAGGTAGCACAACATAGACTCTTATAATAAGAGGGAACTGATCTCAAATAGCGGCAATATCAAACATAAAAAAGGCACATGCCTTTCTCCTTCAAACTGTGTTTGGAAGCCCTGTAGATCTTTGTTTGAAAACATGCTAACCTGGAATTCGGTTTCTGGTGTTGAGATGTATCTGATTTGTGGTCTTGGCTGTCAAAACTAGATAATTACATTCTGTTAAAAAAAAGAAAAGAAAAACCATTCTGTCGTCTAGAAAAATGCGCAAGGACCTATACCTCTCAAAAAAAGAAGCCTTCCCCAATCTTGTTTCACCCATCATCCCCAGCCAGTATGGCCAGTGGGCAGGGATGATGGTAGTTCCTGTCCATGGACATCTAGGGACCCAAGGTTGGGAAAGGCTACTTGAAATGGTGAATCCTTAATACATGCCATAATGATTTTTCTTCCTCATAAAATGAAAGTGATGCCTTTGGGAATCAGATGTGGGGAGAGTGGGATTAAAGCCAGGTCCTCTTCCTGGGCTTGCCATAGGCAACTGGTTAGCCCCTGTGAGAGCTGGATGCTGGACTAAATGGGCCTTTGCCATGATCCAGCAGGACTCTTCTTACGATGTTATGGTTTCTTCCAGTACCTGAGAGCTGGAAAATACAACACCACTCTTCTGCTGGAGGAGCTCATGATGGCTGTCTTCCCTTTACAACTTGCAGACAGGAAACGCGTCCACCAGGCTGAAATGGCAGAACTTTCAAAGTAAACAGAGACTTTTGCTTTCTGTTTTGTAGTGTCAGGGCTCAGGTCAGGCGTAGGTGAGCAATAAAACAACAGATCTCCAGAAGTCAGTAAAGTTAAGTCTTCATTCAAAGTGAAACAGAAGCACTCCGGCCTAGTACTCCCAGCCACCCTTCTCTGCAGGTCTTTCCCAATTGAGGCAGGGATGAGGACTGAAGGACTCCACTTTCCCAGTGTCCACTAATGCTCCTCTCTCCCAGGGTCTTTCCTAAGCAGTCTCATAATTCACCTGCACACGACTGATTTCTGATCAGCCTGCTTCATTTCCCCGCATGTCCTAGGAGATCAAGGGGAGTTGTGTGGAGCTGGAGTCTCCTGGGCTTCTTCAGTGTCCTGTCTCTCTGCCTCCTGGCCCCACACCTCTCCAGCCCGCTCTTCTGTATCAGAGTCTGAACTGTCCTCTGCCCCCAACTCTTCTGCTGCTGGATAGGCCCATTTAGCAGGAGGAGGATATGGGAGAGCAGTGGCTCCATGGCTGTAGAAGTGCTTGGGGCCTCAAGCAGTGTTGGGCTCTGGCAGCAATGCTTCATGAGGGCCTAGTGTCTCAGGAATCAGATAAGATATGTAGCAGTTCCAGTGGGCCCTGCCAGGGCAACTAGACCCCAGAAAATGTGAAAGGTGTGAAAAGGACAAAGTGAAGAGTAAGGGAGAGGATCAGTCTTCCCCATTCCTTTGGCAATGACTGCCTTTCACAGCTGCCTAGATTCATTTTGTGTGAGAGAGCTTGTGCCGCATCTCTAAGTTGTATAACTTTACATGTGGAACATACACCAATTTGGCACTCTCCAGATGTTTTGGACTACAACTCCCATCATTCCTGATGAGAATTGTTGCCTGAAACATCTGGAGAGCTCCAATTTAGCGAATTATTCACATGTGCACACGCACAAGTAGAATTTATTTTAGCCACACTGAGAGCATGTAATTATGCTTCTTTCTCCTTCCTTCTGCAGCTTGACTAAGAATATCCCAATCTTTGTGTGCACAATGTCCTTTCCAGGCATTGTGTGTCCCCTTCATGTGTTTGAGCCTCGCTACCGCCTCATGATGCGAAGGTGTCAGGAAACTGGCACAAAGATGTTTGGCATGTGTATGTATGAGAATGGGAAGAGGTAAGTGGCAGAGAGATCCTGGCAGAGTGGGGCTGATCTCTCTAATCCCTTTCTTCCTCTATTGAACTTTAGTTGAGATTCCTGTATTGCAAGGGGTTGGACTAGATGACCCTAAGGTCCCTTCCGACTCTACAATTCTACAATTCTTTTATTCTATGAAACCATCTCAATATTGGTTTCCTTCTCTTCAGTTTTGCTGATTATGGCTGCATGCTGGAGATTCAGAAGATAGCATTTCTACCTGACGGACGCTCTTTAGTGGATACCATAGGCAGACGGAGGTTCCATGTTTTGAGACGTGGGCATAGAGATGGCTACCACACTGCAGATATCGAGTATCTGGATGATGAGAAGGTGAGTAAGGTGCCCCATGTAGCTTATGGCTACAGTAATCATAACACGGAATAAGACAGAGGCAATAAAGTGGCATCTCCTCCATTGGCCGTATAACTTATGCGCCAGCTTTGGTGATGGGGTGTATGTGGCAGGCATTCATCTTACTGAGTTACTAAATCATTGCAATGACAGGTGCACTTTGTTGATTGAAAGTTCTGTGCAGGAGAAATGCAAAACTAGTAGGTTCCAATTAAGGAACTTGAGCTGATGTGTTAATCTGCCTTTCAACTGATTAATCAAATTAAAATTTCAGACACACAAACGTGCCCTTTTAGGATACTGATGGATGTGGGAGAGCCAATTTATTGTTAGAAGGAAAGGCCACCATTCAGTGCGGATAATAGGAGACATCTTTGAAAACCAAAATAACCTCAAAAAGGAGAGAAGAAAGCATGGCATTAACTCTCAGCTTCACCAGCTAAAATTTGCCCACTGCCAATTAGTTACCTAAAGCTTTAGTTGGTAAAGGTAAAAGGTAAAGGTACCCCTGCCCATACGGGCCAGTCTTGACAGACTCTGGGGTTGTGCGCCCATCTCACTTAAGAGGCCAGGGGCCAGCGCTGTCCGGAGACACTTCCGGGTCACGTGGCCAGCGTGACATTGCTGCTCTGGCGAGCCAGAGTCGCACACGGAAACGCCGTTTACCTTCCCGCTGGTAAGCGGTCCCTATTTATCTACTTGCACCCGGAGGTGCTTTCGAACTGCTAGGTTGGCAGGCGCTGGGACCGAGCAGCGGGAGCGCACCCCGCCGCAGGGATTCGAACCGCCGACCTTTCGATCGGCAAGTCCTAGGCGCTGAGGCTTTAACCCACAGCGCCACCTGCGTCCCTAAAAAATCAAGTTGACATCCCTTTAAATCAAGGCCTTGTTGTTCGTACAGAGCTTTTCTCCCTCTTTCCGCTCTTCTTATCCTTCCCCTTCCCCTTCTCCATCACCTCCACTTCTTTTGTTCTTCCATCTGCTGCTCTCTCTGCAAAGGTGGAAGGAGAAGAACTGGCTGAGCTTCAAATTCTTCATGACTGCACATACCAGCTAACTCAGAGATTTTATGAACATGGAGACACCACCTTCAGACAGCTTTTGATGCACCATGGACCTCTTCCTGAGAAAGAGGAAGATATACAGGTATTGGCGCTTTCTCTCTCCAGGCTCCTAGAAATGGGAGCTGTCCAGATTCAAAAGCACAGTGTACTAGTGAAACAGAGGGAAGGGTCAGAAAAGGAGATAAGTACCTAATGATACAGACACTCTCGCATCCCATTCTGTTTCTCATTTTGCTGAAAAATCATGGGAGATCCAGTCTTGTTAGATCTGGATGGCTGCAACAATGTGCAGAGTGACTTGCACTGGCATGCATCCTATTTCCTGCAAGCCCATTCTAAGAGCCTAATAGAGCATATACACTGTAGGTTTGCACTGGCCTAGCTGCCTTCCCAGTGGGCAAAATGCTCACAGGATTCTACATACAAGATGCGTCGACCATTTATTAGATAACATAATAAGGTAAGGAACCAGTAGATGCACGGCACTCGTGGATAAAAGCAGCATTGACTTGCATTACTAGAAGGCTAGTTTTAAAAGCATTGAAAAAAAATTGCCGCAGTTCATGGAGTTGTGTTGGTTTTGGCCCCTCATCTCAAACTCCCCTTTAGTGAAGTGACAGCTTGTTGACTCAGCCTAACGGGGATACTTGGCCATTGTTAATGTTATGCTTTTCACACGTTGAACTGGCTGTGCCTATGGCGATGCAAATGGCCTGCTGCCAAGTTTAGCAACAGCCTTGTTTTGAAAGAGCTCAGGAACAGTGCGATCATTTGCATCCTGTGATTAATCTGTTCCATCTTCTTGCTGGCTTGCAGAGATGCAGGAAGTTAAGAATAGCCTTACTGAGATCAGTGGACTGTCTCAAAGACCAGTAGCCAATCTCTACAGGTGCCTGCCAATCTTGGCTAAATTGTGTGGGAAAGAACACAATAATACTGAAGGAATGAGGTGAAGATAAGACTTGATCCAGTGTGATCCAGTGTTGAATTTCTCTTTGTATACCAAATGAGACTTGGCTATATATTAAAGCGCCAAACAGCTCCTCCAGTTCCTTTACATCAGCCTTTCCCACTGTGGTCCTCCAGGTGTTCTTGAACCACAACTTCCATCAGTCCCAGCTTTACATCATAAGATTTTCAGAGCAGCCTGCCATTATGGATAAACTGATTCTTTGCTGTATGTACAGTGGTGCCCCGCAAGACGAATGCCTCGCAAGACAGAAAACTCGCTAGACGAAAGAGTTTTCCGTTTTGGAGGTGCTTTACAAAACGAATTTCCTATGGGCTTGCTTCGCAAGACGAAAATGTCTTGCAAGTTCCTGCGGGTTTTTTCCCCTCCCCCCCCTTTTCTAAGCTGCTAAGCCGCTTATCCGCTTATCCGCTTATCCGCTAAGCCGATAAGCCGCTAAAAGCCGCTAATAACGCTAATCTGCTAAGCCGTCAATGGGCGCTTGCTTCGCAAGACGAAAAAACCGCTAGACGAAGAGACTCGCGGAACGGATTCTTTTTGTCTTGCGAGGCACCACTGTACCTTAACTGTGGGAATGTAAAATTTGGTCCACTTGTTAACTTGCTACCCAAGACCACTAAAGTAACTTTTGACGCCAACCTTGAACTTTAGACCACACTATGTAATCTTCAGGCATATTTGATCAGCCAAGAACAATTTTACAGAAAACTAAGCTCTTGCATTGGTCTCTCAAGGGACATGGGATGAATCGAAATATTTGTTTTCTTTCCCAAATTTATTTCTAGAGCATATGTTTAAAATATGTGCACACTGCTAAATAGATAAATGGATCTATTTACAAGCTTTTCTTTTGGCTTCCCAAGAGACATTGCCTAAATTTATTGCCTGGGAACTAAGCAGGTTTTTTAAATTACAAAAAAGGAAAAGGAAAAAGGAACTATTATGGTATTTTCTTTTTCGAGTGTGTGGTTCATTGTTTTGTTACTAGGTTTTTTTTTTAGTATGTCAAGTAAATTGGATGCTAAGCAGTTTAAGATTGTTCACTGTTTAAATTCATGCAAAGTTTTAAAAAGTAAACTTTTTAAATGCAATACATCCATTAAATATGAACTTTTAATGCATATTTCCCATGAAAGTAAACTTTAATTCTTTTGATGGGAAATGCAGATTGCAGTATTGGTTGTGTGATTTCCTAGAGAAAGGCTACTTAATATTTGGTCAAAGGACAGTCGTTGGAGGGCTTCTGTTTCCATATCCATGGAACCAATACACTGTCATCCCTATTCATGCATTTTCCACAAGATGCTTCATCTTGGGCTGTGCAGCAGAGGCAAGAAGAGAAGTCTGCAGAAGGATTTTCTACCTGATGTATTTTTAAAAATCCTGGAAGTGAAGGACTTTCCAAATCAGTCCTGCAGCTATTTTCTAATTCATAGTAGTAGTGGGTGGGCTTCTTTGCACTGCTAGTTCTTCTTATTAAATGAGTGTACAATCTATGTACCTGTTACACAAATAGTTGAGCTGTACCAATCAATTTGCATATTTTTTCATACAAACACTTGTACATATGTAGAGACAGTTTGTTCCTGCATTCAGTATAGCATGTGAAGAAGCCTGTTTATTTGGGTAGATTCTTTTGTCCTATTCTACCCAGTTGGTTGGTTGGTTAATTAATTAAAGTACAGGGATAATTATCTTGTTGAACAGCACAAAACCTGCATATCTTTATTCTGAAGCAATATGGAAGTAGGAATTACAGCTCTGAAAGAAGGAACTCTTTCCTATCCTCAGGAGTTCTCAGCCCTTATCCTGATCTTAAGTGGGGAAGGGGCACATTTCCCAGTGGAGTTTGGTTCCTGTTGTTATTTTCCCCCTTACTGTTCTTATTTAGATAATTTCTAGGCAACCTTTCAATATTGCACTCCAGAGCAGCATACAACCTGTGAGATGCTTACATTGAAAAGGCATAAGAACGAAACAAAGATAAAAAGCACAGAAACAACAGCCGTATGTTCCTGAAGGATTCTATTTATTTAAGAAATCTATGTCAGAAGCTCACAGGGTGGGCTTCCAACTTAGTAACATAATAAACAAGACAAGATGCCTACATCAGACATCACTGTTGCAGGTGGGGAATGCAGACTAATTAGCCGAAGAAGGAACAATCCCTCAGTTATTGCAACTGAACAGGCCATAACTGATTCCTCCATGAAGTGATATAGAACCCCTAGCACAAGGAGTTAATGTATTTTCCCTTGTTTTCTCACAAGGCATCTCCAGATGGACCAGTTTGGTGTTGGTGGCTTATCTCCATCTTGCCCCTTGACTTGACCCGCAAATTGACGATCTTTTCTGAGACCTCCCTGAAGGCTCGTCTCACTCAACTGAAGCATATTCTGAATGTCATTCTGGAAAGTCGTGACTACAACAGCTAATTCTCAAGCCTCATTCCTTAGAGAAGTTGTGTGCATATGCATATATATATATATATATATGCAGAAACAAAGTGGGTTTTTGCTGTATTCACCTACCAGTTTTCTTTCTGGGGTTGGGGTAAAGCCTTAACCTGTTCTTCTATTTCTTTATTTCTTCTGTGTGTTTCAGTTACTTCTTTTCATTGTAGAACTGATCAGCAATAGGCCATGAACCAGATAACTGAAACTGTTGTGCAATAGTATCAAGATTCAATAGCAAAGATGTACCGTCCACAGGAAATATCCCTTGAAAGACTTTTAGTTGGCCTTGTTGGGTCTAAAAGAATGCAGTGATCTAGATGTGAAATCTGTCCAAGAAACCTGACTACCATTGTGCTAAGTGAAGAAAGTTCTGAGCAACCACATCCCTTGAAAGCAAAAACCAAAACCCCACCACGAATGCTAGGACTTCCTGGGCTTTGTCCTCCTATGTCATTTAATGATGCTTGTGTACAATTATTCAAAGCTCTACAAAATGTATATCGTGTATATTGTGCCATTTCTTCAACTTCAACTTAAGCAATCTGCTTGAGGTTACAGAGTAGGATAGAGAAAGACAGGATCAATACAGGTATCTGTATTTTCTTTTCTTTTCTTCGGTTGTTACCTCAGAAGGGAGCGACTTTCCTCAAGGCCACTATGCAGGAGCAAAGGGTTAAAGCCTCTCCCTTGCACCTCAGCCTCAATTCAAATTGCACCCCTTAACCCTGCTAGCTGCATTTTAACTAAAGAAAAATTCTGTGGGAGAATACACCACAGGAGTCATGTGTGGCTTGGCCCTTAAGACATTGTAAAGAGAAGAAAACTGTGGAGAACAAGGGTATAGACAGGGATAGAGAAATTGTGGACCTCCCAATGTTGTTGGACTAGAACTCCCATTAACTGTAGCTAGTGTGGTCAATGGTCAGGGAATATTAGCAACAATAGCCAAAGATTCCCCACCCCTGCTGTAGTCATGTGATAACCCCCCCCAACTACTTCTACATAATGTGGAAGTAACACTCCAAAGCGGTATAATTAGGGAAAGGCTGTTCATGAATAAAACAATGTAACTTCTAAAAGATGACTGCAGAGAGATTTGAAGAAGAAAATTTAAATTCTGGAAATCACTTCTACGGAATGGAGCAAAGAGCTAAAACAGTTGCTGTGGTCTAACATGTATTGGCCAAGAATCACCCTACATTTGAGAGCATCAACCAACAAGGCTAAGGCTTCAGCTCTGTTGCACTGCCTAGTTATTGTGTGCCTGGCTAGGCAATTACGTGAAATACAAAAACACCTTGAAATGCCAGCTGATTATGAGTTTTTGTAACCAAGGCACTACTTCATCTGATATTGTAGGAGATGGTCACATAAATGTATCCAGTATAGGAATCTGCTTTGCAAGCTATGAGTGGTCATGCATTTTGTTGGTCTTTTAAGGTGCTACAGACCTCTTACTTACATAGAAGATGGGAATGTTGTGGTGCTGATAATATCAAGGTTGCAGGCTGGACATCTGTAAGGGACAGCTGCATATGCCTTCATTGCAGGGGGTTAGACTAGATGATTCTCATGGTCCCTTCAAATGCTACCATTCTATGATTAACAATTATTAGGCCAAATCAGTGCTTTTCTTCTAGAAAAAAAGGTGCTGATGGTGCGTACCCTTCAGTACCCTCAGATAAAAAGCACTTGGCAGAATGACCTCAACTGCCACCCAACTGAAGGACATAGATGTGAGGAATGAGCAACAAAGCTTGATTACAACTGTCCTGTTATTAACGTCTTCAGATTTCTAGCTCTGTTGCTTTTTGGTTGACCTTAAATTTTCCCCCAATGACATTGAATAATAGTGTTGCAGGTCCTCTTATTTAGAAAGAAGAATTAAGACTTTATTGTAGGCAGGTGAACCTTCTGTTCAGAAAACCAAATTATTTTGACAGATTGTCCAATAATTGCCACATTACAATTAGCAAAGCACATGTTCACCATCTCCTGGGCAACCACAATCCTTTCTACTAGGTTCATCTGCCTAACCACCTGGTAATAGGATAGGAATGGTTCAAAGAGAAAGGAGAGAACTTGCTGAAAATCACCCAAGCAAATCAGTATTATGACAACATGTCTGGAAATGGTTGCTGTCTTGAGTCAAGTTGAGGACACTGTTATGCCAGTAAAAAGGGTGGTGTAAGTCAAATTTTATTTTATTAGCTCGTTTCCTTTCTGCCAGGCTTATCCTGGCTCAACGGGCAGTAGCCCTGCTCCTAAATGGAATTTGGAACGGGGCTATAGTTCCACTAGCTTCCTAAACTTAGGATTGCTCTGCTTATCAGATAACTTAGGGAGTGCCAAGCTACCAAAATGCCTATGGGTGTGAGTTTTGGGCCATGTCTAGCGTTTCTCCATATTTGTAACCTCTGCTTTCTCACAGGATGCAAGTGTCTTACAGTCTGAAAGCTTCTGAATCTGGAATCTGCACTGTGTTTGGAAGGTTTAGTATACAGACTTGAAAGGTCATCATGTTAGCTCCTAGAAAGCACAGGTCCAAGCAGTTCTCTGCTTATCCTGGACTTTGTATGAACGAGTCAAAGTGGTTTTGCCTTTGCCTGGCTGCTTTCCCCTGGAAAACCTGCTCTTTAGTACTAAATTGGAGCAAATGGCAATCTGCCGAAAACCCAATTGCTGCTTGTTCCAATCCATTGCTAATCCGTAGGTTTTCCCAGGGGAAAGGAGCAGGGTAAACATAAGTGTGAATGAGTCCTCTGTTCTTAAAAACACAAGGAGAAAAAAACCAGTACTTTAAGTTACCATTGTAATTATTTATTTTTCATTGCCTGCTTAAACTTCGCTGCAAATATTGTTTTCTTTAATGGATTACAAAGGAACAGAGAACATCAACATCGTCTAGTGTCCTGAATTTTTCTGTGGTGGGTGGCTAGGCTGGTTCTTTTTTTCATCTTGAATTTCATTCTGTATTTATTTGGAAGCGTCTGGAGAGATATTATTTACATTATAAGCCGTGCAGCATTTTGACATGGTTCTCCAGCCAATCACAGTATCTGTCCCATTAGCTAAAACTCCTAAGTCAGGATAAGTGATATTTATTTATAGAGTATAATTGAGATTCTGCAACCTCGCTGCCTATTTTGTCATGCTGGCATCAGCTGTTTATTTCTTTCAAATGTCTTGTTCTAAAGCATTTGAGTCGAGCCCATTCTTCTGTACAATGTGCCTCATTAAGGGGAATAATAAGCTTCTGCAACCAAAGATGTTAAATGATGCTTAAAAGGGATGGGGCAAAGTTGGGTTCTTGAAATCAGTACTAGTTTCTTTTCAACATGTAAAAAGAAAATAAAATCCTCTGGTTCATTTCGAGTATCTAGGAAGTTTGTATGATAGACACTTTAACGCTGACTTCCCAGAGGCATTTTCATACACGGAGGTGTCAGTGTAACAGCTTGGTAGCCTCAACCTTCAGTCTTTTTGTACATGGCAAGCCAGTCTGTGTGGGGAACTGCTGTCCGTCCTGCACCGTGTGGAGCAGTCTCTTGTTCAAAGCTGGCTGCTTGGCCTTGTGTCTCCACAAGGAGGGTAAAAAAGGGAGCCAATTAGCATTGGAGTCTTATGGGTGCTAGGCCTGTTCACGTGGCCTTGGAATTATGGGTAAGGAGAAGTGAGGCTATCCCAGCAATGGAGTGGGAACAGGGTGAATGCCTCTTTTGTATATATATATCTCTGTTATGGAAGGGATTTGCTGCTGCTGCTTGCTTCACATGCTATAGGAAATGGAAATATGAAGGGAGTGTTTAAAGCCACTGACAAACGCACAAGTTTTTTCTTAACTGGAAAGTGCCTTTTTTCAGGGTGGAGCTACTTCAGAGCCAGGCCAGGTTGAAGAAAGAGAGGGTGGCAGCGGTTGTTTTACTGACCCTCTGGCAGTTAGGATTTCTCAAACTGCATAGTCAACCAGCAGATATACTCATCCTGCTTGTGTGTGTGTGTTTTAACCCCACATGGACTTCCTTGCTTCCCTCTTTCCCCCCAAGTCTGTAAATGTGGGTATGGATAGTATTTAAAATGTGTTTGTGTGCTCTCTCTTCATTGCAAAGTTATTACTTAGAGAAACCGAGGCTGTGGTCCTATATACAGTTACCCAGGAGTAAGTCTCATTTAATTTAGTGAGACTCACTGCTGGGAAAGTGCGTTTCAGATTCCACTGTAAGTGAGCTGTTTATTTTACCTGGTAGAAAATGTGTTAGGGAATTATTCCACTCCAAATTCATTTGAATTTGTATCTTTTTATTTCCTGCTGGTCTAATTATTATTATTATTTTCTTATCAAACTAATAAACTTTTGTGTTTTTGAGCACAGCGTTTGTGTCTACTTGGATTTATCCGAGGTTCATATATTTCACAGGAATTGCCTTAAGGATTCTCTAGCTTTCAGCTGTAAAGAGATCCAAAAAGACCCCTCCTCCTTGCAGTTCCAATCACTTGGGTATTTATGCTCTCATAATTGGGGAGGCAGTACACAGATACATGAAAAAGTTGTATCTTGGCCTGAAGTATTTTCAAGTGAAGCATGGTGGAAGCTAACAGAGTAATGTGGTATACAGGAAAGCCGTGGGCAGGATTCATCTATCCAGCTCAGAGCAAGGACTTCAACTTGTGCAATGGGGCTCCCCCCTCTTCTCTCCCCTGCAGCCTCTGATACTGGCTTGGGGGATATTGACTCTCTCCCCCCTCCCCCCTCCCCCCTGCATATTCCCTCTTGGCCAAAGTCTCTAGGGCAAGGGTAGTTAATGTGATGCACATGTGATGCACAGCTTCTATGTCTCTGATTTTTGGCCACACTAATAGGGGCTGATGAGTGTTGCAGTCCATCAAAATCTGGAAGGCATTATGATGTCCACCCTTGCTCTCTAGGGGGTTGCATATCAGTGGTTGGTAGGCTTGCCACACGTCAGGAAAATTTCTGACATGTCCTGTTTTTCGGGTGTAAAAATGGCTTCAGGGGAATTTTGCCGAATCGGCAAAATGTCAGGGACAACCTGGATGTATGGCAACGTGATGGAAAAAGCAGAGGAAACGGCTTAAAATCACCCTGGGGGGGGGGGGCATGCAGGTGATAGAAGGCCTTTTCCAAGACTAATTGTAGCTTAATATGTGCTTTCAGCAAAGGGTTGCCACACACAGGGAGAGGAGGGTTCCTTTCCTCAGTTGTGACTTCTCTGAAAATGCACCTTCCTATTGCAATTGGGCTTGCAAAAAGCATTATATTGGGTACAATAAAGGGGTTCTCCCCCAAGTCTGATTTGGGGGGAGGGGGTTACTGTATACCATATGGCACAAAGAGGCCAGCAGTTCACCCCTTTGCCATATGGGTTGTGTATTACTTCTTGGGTTACATGTGTCTCTTGATGGCGCAGTGTATTGAGTGCATTGGGATGTACTTTTGCAATGAAGCCTCTTTCCACTAGGTGTCATTATAGATCAGAGGACTTCACAGACAAAGGAAGAAAAATTAAGGACTCTGGTGGTTATCAACAGAAAGAGACTATTTCCTCCAGCATCCAAGCTTTTCAACTCCAAAATCAAGTGTCCCGTTTCTGAATGCACCAAAGCACTCTGTTTTTGTGCAAGTATTTGTGGGGGGTGGTACATAAAGCACAGAGTGAACCGTTAATTTTGCTGTTTCTGTTCAGGTTCAGTTGCAAGTTTCTGTGCCTGGTTCCAGTTTGGGCCAGCAAAGCTTCAGTAGCTGGTCTGGGACATATAACCAACTAGCTCAGGCTGCATAGACACTCATTGATAGCACAAAAATGTAGTTTTTCTTGATCTGGAATTGTTCATGCTCATCCTCAATATGCTGCTTTCAATGTAGATTGATTCCAGATCCTGCCACCTGCAAGGCTGGGTGTCCTTACCTGATTCACATTTGAAACCTTCCCCAGATTAGGTTATTTGCACCTTTTCCCCAGCTGAATGAAGAAGGAAGCCTGCAATTGCCAAGACTGCCCACATCTGTGTTCGAACAGACACAATGCAGGTTAACGCAGAATTAATCAACAGTGAGCTTTTGCTTTCTAAATGAAAGCAGTTTCTCTACCATTGCTTTTCAGGAGCAAAACAAATATGCAATAGATCTACATGTGTGTGGACTATGTAGAAAAAAAGTACCCAGTCTCCACTGATTCTAGGATAAAATGTCAGACAGTAGTTTGAAGATTGTTGTTGTTGTTAATTGAATTTATATACCACCCTATACCCGGAGGTCTCAGGGCGGTTCACAGAATAAAACCAAAATATAAAACCACAAAATACATAATCAAAATAAAAACAACTACCCAATACCCCCCCCAAAAAACCCCACATTTAAAAAAAGGCATTGGATGTCAATGAAATCAACTGAAGGCCTGGTTAAAAAGGAATGTTTTGTCTGACGCCTAAAGGTGTATAATGCAGGTGCTAGCCGAACCTCCCTGGGGAGAACATTCCACAGATGGGGAGCCACTGCAGAGAAGGCCCATTCTCGTGTTGCCACCCTCCTGACACCTTGAGGAGGAGGCACATGAAGAAGGGCCTCAGAAGATGATCTCAGGGTTCAGGTAGGTTCATATGGGAAGAGGCGGTCCCTGAGGTACTGCGGTCCTGTGCCATTTAAGGCTTTATAGGTCAACACCAGCTCTGGGTCTGGAAACTAGCGGGTAGCCAGTACTACCAGGATCGATGTCATATGCTCAAACCGTCTTGCTCCGGTGAGCAACCTGGCCGCTGAATTCTGCACTAGCTGAAGTTTCCAAACCATCTTCAGAGTCAGGCCTATATATAACACATTGCAGTAATCTAACTTTGAGGTTACCAGAGCATAGACAACAGTAGTTGGGCTATCTCTGTCCAGAAAGGGGTGTAGCTGGGCCACAAGCCAAAGCTGATGGAAAGCACTCCGGGCCACTGAGGCCACCTGAGCCTTGAGCGACAGCAAAGGATCCAGGATCCAAGCTATGAAGCTGCTTCTCCAGAGGAAGTGTAACCCCATCAAGAGCAGGTGATCTCCCACCTATCTGGTCTAGAGAACCACCCACTAACAGCTTTATCTGGATTGAGGGTCAGTTTGTTGGCTCTCATCCAGTCCATTACTGACGCAAGACACTAGTCCAGCACTTCCACTGCCTCACCTGCAGATGTAACAGAGAAATAGAGCCGAGTGTCATAAGCATACTGCTGAAAATGTACTCTAAATCTCTGAATAACCCCACTCAGTGGTTTCATGTAGATATTAAATAACGTAGGGGATAGGATTGAGCCCTGCAGAAACCCACATTGAAGGTCCCATGGGGCTGAAAATCATTCCCCAAGCAGCACCCTCTGGGAATGACCATCCAAGTATAATTGGAACCACCACAAAGTGGTGCCACCCACCCATAGTTTGGGCTGTCGCTTCAGAAGGATACTATGGTTGATAGTACTGAAAGCTGCTGAGAGGTCGAGGAAAATTAACGGACATACAGCGGTACCTTGGGTTAAGAACTTAATTCGTTCTGGAGGTCTGTTCTTAACCTGAAACTGTTCTTAACCTGAGGTACCACTTTAGCTAATGGGGCCTCCCGCTGCCGCCGCGCGATTTCTGTTCTCATCCTGAAGCAAAGTTCTTAACCTGAGGTACTATTTCTGGGTTAGCGGAGTCTGTAACCTGAAGACATGAAGCGTCTGTAACCCGAAGCGTCTGTAACCCGAGGTACCACTGTATTTCCCTTGTCTCTCTCTTGACAGAGGTCATCGTACGAGGCAACCAAAGCAGTTTCTATGCCCAAACTGGGCCTAAACCCCGATTGAAATGGATCCAGAAAATCAGTTTCTTCCAAAAGTGCCTGGATCTGGTCTGCAATCACTTGCTCCAAAACCTTGCTCAGGAAAGGGAGATTAGCAACTAGCTGGTAGTTAGTTATGTTTTCCCAATCCAGGGAAGGTTTCTTAAGGAGTTGTTTTACCACTGCCTCCTTCAAACAGGCAGGGACCACCCGCTCTCACAGCTAGTCCCTCCCTGCTGGTTATTATCAGCCAAGAGGGACAAGGGTCTAGTTCACAAGTGGTCACCCTGACCAATCCGA
Organism: Podarcis cretensis; assembly: GCF_951804945.1. NCBI lineage: Eukaryota > Metazoa > Chordata > Lepidosauria > Squamata > Lacertidae > Podarcis > Podarcis cretensis. The sequence continues at coordinate 65,634,342 of NC_137171.1, read as the reverse complement.
GCACCTTGTCCACCTTGTCCACGTCCTCAAGCCTTACCAAGTGAAACTCATCCAACACAACAGGACTAGACTGTGCTTTGGATACCCCATGAGATTCATTTGCTATAATAGCAGACTCAAGGTCTTGGTGGGTGCAAGTGATTTTATCCTCAAAATGCTTTGCAAACAAGTCACAGTGAGCTACTGTTGGTTCTACCACCTCCTTTGGGCCAGCCTGTAAAAGGCCCCGTACAACCCAGAAAAGCTCTGCCAGATGACATAATGGGGATGCAATGGAGGCAGAAAAGTATACCTCCTTTGCTGCTTTAACTGCCTTTAGGTAGGCTCAGTAATGAGATAAAGATGCTCTTTTAGTGCAGAATGTCATCAATATATTCCTGGAGGTCAAAACCACAACTCTGGATGATCTCACCCAGAGCCTTGGCATCAATATGACAGATAACTTATTGTAACTAAGCCAAAGTATGTGTAATTGAAACAATCACCTTTTCTTCCTCTGTCTAGTCAGGGCTCCATTCCCCCCTTCCTTTTTGTTTCCTTGTGTCTATATTAGATTATAAGCTACCAGTTCTTTGTAAAGTGTCATGTACATAGATGGCATTATACAAGTAAAAACAGCAGAAAACTCAACAAAAAGCTCGCTCCCTAATTCGCACACAGGGTCAGAGTAAAAAGAAGGGAACCTCTGAAGAATCATCACTGGTACCTCCAACCAGATGTTCAACAGTGATTTGTGTGTGCTTCAGCAAACACGTGAAATGCTTCTTATATGTGGATCTCTCCATTAGGGGATATATTGAATTAGAAGGCACCTAAAATATCCTATTGGTTTGAGGAGGGCCCTTAAGATTTTTGCGCTATATTGTCAAACAAATTTACTTACTATTAACCATTCCAAATCTAAAGTCTTAATTTTTTCCAGGAGTCGTAAACTGTATAGGTGGGAACTCGAGGGGAAGCCAATTGAACAAGTCTACAAATTTCAATATCTAGGAATTTACTTCTAGTATAATATGGGATGGAAAGCGCATATCACATATTTACAAAATAAGGTTAAATCCCTTATTTACGCTCTATTACGCTTCTTCTTTACTGAGGGCGCTATGCATGTTCCATCCGCCTTAAAAGTTTATAGTGCAAAAGTGGTTGCAACTATGGCCTATGCGGTCCCTTTATGGGGCGCCTTTGTAAACCTCATGCCTCTGGTGACATTGCAAAATCTTTTTCTCAGACGCCTTTTGAAATTACCCTCCTGTGTAAGCAACTCTGCCATTCGCTTAGAACTTAAGACCCCCTCCTTAGAGATTCTGATGTGGAGACATGCCTTTAATTATTGGCTGTCCCTTTGGCATAAATTGCCAAATTACCGTCTTATTCAGTGCCTTTGGAGAGATGAATTCACCAGCCCATGGGCAACAAAAATCCATTCCAAACTGTTGTCTTATGGAATCTCTCCTTCCGATATACTAAAGTTAGATCTAATTACAGCTAAAAAGGTCATTAAACAAAGATTGGAGGAGGTTGATTTGCAACAAAATCTTACTACAGGTGGAGGTACATGTTCTCCGATAAATCAGGGCATTACATCTATGTCCCAGATACCTCGATATCTGTCTACCTTATCGGTTGCGTCGCATAGATTCGCATTTGTTAGAGCCAGATTTAATATGTTCCCCTCAAATGTGCTGAGCAATAGATTTTCTAACGGTAAAAGCTCTGTTTTATGCGCATGTGACAACAAATCAATAGAATCCCTTTATCATATCTTGTTTAATTGCCCTTTATACACTGTTCCCCGATCAAGGATTCTGAGTTCAACCATTCTGGAAATTGTTGCTAAACCACCTGAATTATATCTAGCTTATCTACTCCAGGACATTGACTCTTATAGAACATTGCAGGTTGCCAGATTCCTGTTTGCAGTTCTTTCATATAAAAGACTTCATGGAATGCTGCATGACTATTAAAAATCTAGTAAACTTTATGCACCATCTTTATCTTCAAGGCCATAATACGGTACCTCTAGAGATTGTAAGTAATGTGAAGGAGATTATGCGTTGAAATATTTTAGTTGATATTTTAGAATGTAAAATGCTATTTTATTTATTGCTTTGTTTTACCTTGTGGGCTTATAGCCGAATAAAGTATCTATCTATCTATCTATCTATCTATCTATCTATCTATCTATCTATCTATCTATCTATCTATCCTATTGTCCAACCCCTCCAGCAAGACCCCTGGTAAATGGCTGCCCAGCCTTAAAAACATCTAACAAAGGAAAGCCTATTCTTTTTCATAGCAACCTGTTCCATTCCCCAGCCTGTTATACTGCCAGGACATTATTCTTAGTGACTAGTGAAATCCCCTTTTCTTGTAATTTGAACCTTTCTGGGGCAGCGAGGGGGGGGGGAGAGGTGCTCTATCGTATTTGTGACAGCCTTTCCCAAAGCCGTTGCAGTTAAAGTGAGCAAAATAACATAGGAAACTATGTTATACTTGTTTAGTTAATCCAGTATTGCCCACACTGACTGGCAGCCACTCCCCAGGCCTTCATAAAGGAGCTCTATTTGGAGATGCCAGTGGATTCTCTGCCACTGAATTATGGCCTTTCCCCTTGTACAGATGGAACGGCAATGGAGGAGATCATAGCCCTTGTTACCTTCTCTTTTCTGAGACATGCATCGAGCAGGATAGGTGCAATGTGTTTGCTTTGCCCCCACTGCCATGGTTGTAGCACATGTTTCTAGTTATGGTGGTTGAATGCAAATGTCTACCTGATCCCACAATGACTAGCATCACTCCACTGTGTTTCTGACACTTTCTTTTTAGGATTTGGGTGGCTGTGCCTCTCCAAAGACCTTGAAACCATCACAAGTGCCTTTCATATATGAAAGGGCCAATAGCCACTGCTTCAAAGCCATGGGCGAAAGGAACATGAAAAGGTAGAATCCACAGGCTGCCCAGGGGCTGTTGCTTTGTTCTTCCATTTTTACTTGACTCTCAGCTCCATTCTACTGAGGTCAAGAGAAACTAGAGCTATGGTGGCTTTTTTTTTTTAATGCCACAGGCTTGAAAAGTGCCTGTTAAAAGAATTAAAATGGGGGAGGGGAAATGCAGATTCCTATTCTTTCTCTATATTAGAACCAAGCAGACATTAATAGCATGGCACGCTTGGTTGCTTATCTATAATTACTGTGAGGCCTCTTCTCCTTCCCTCTTCTCACACTCCAAATAAATTACTTATGCTCCCCCCTTCATTTCAGGTAGAACAAAACAACCAGATTTTCTGTGGGCTAAGCTGCAGAGACAGGCAAGGGTTTTTCTTGCCTTTTATGGACTTGGTGATGTTAAAGCAGGAGGGGGGATCCTGCGGCCTTCTGAGTGTGGCTGGACCAGAACTCCCATCATACCTGGAATACTGTGTCCAATTCTGGGCACCACAATTTAAGAAGGATGTTGACAAGTTGGAACGTGTGCAGAGGAGGGCGACCAAGATGATCAAGGGTCTGGAAACCAAGCCTTATGAGGAGTATTTGAAGGAGCTGGGTATGTTTAGCCTGGAGAAGAGGAGGCTGAGAGGAGACATGATAGCCATCTTCAAATATCTTAAAGGCTGTCACATGGAAGAGGGAGCATGCTTGTTTTCTCCTGCTTTCGAGTGTAGGACTCAAACGAATGGCTTCAAGCTGCAGGAAATGAGAATAATGCTGGATTGTCTGTAAGGATTTCTGAAGCCCTCACTACCCCACACCCCACGCCACAGTGGCAGCTAAATTTCTAAAATTTAGTTAGAAATTAGTTAGAAGTTAACAGCAGTCATGCTTCAAAACTGTGCCAGGAAACAAACTGTCTGGGAGCTGCGCTGCTTCATTTGTCATGTAAGATGGGAAAGGGCCGGCAGTGATGACACACAGTGGTGAAGAAAGAAAGCCATCTGGTACCATGCCAAGCTTATTTGTCCATCTAGCCTAGACCTGTTTACTCTGACTGGCTGGGACTCCCCAAAGTCTAAGGCAGATGCATCTTTCACATCTCCTGCTCCTTGAGCCTTTTAACTGGAAGGGCTGCTGGGAATAATTTGCACACAAAGCCTATTCACTAGCACTGAGCAATTGTCAAGGTCAATGGTTCTTCCCTTTGAGCGATGCCCGCTCCCTCGATGAGAAGTGTACTACTTTACATATTGCAGGGCTTATCGGTGGCATTGAAAGCAGCCAGATAAGGCCTAAGCCCCAATGCAAGTGAAGTTCTGGAGGAGATTGGGCTGAACAGCCTTCTTGTCAGCATTCCACAGAATGTCATGGAGACCCAACACCCATATTTCATATATCAGATCCCCAGGGTGTTGCTTCATTTTGAAATGTTAATCTAGTAACACACACAGCCAAAGTCCTAGAGAGGAGGATGGCAGGAAGAAGATTTGTTATTATTATTCTTGGCATGCCTTATTTGTCTATATTTTTGATTCTGCTCCGTTACAGGAATTTGAAATACAAATATTAGGAAGATAGTTCTGTCTCACAGAGGCTCGCCCTTTTACATAGACAAAGGCGAGGCAACAAAAGAAAGAAATGGAACAGCATTAAAAGCCTAATTTTATGAATGGTTTTGCTAAGCAACTGGGTTGCTAGGAGCGCAAAAGAGCTGGTGCTGGGGTTGACTGTGGGAAGTGAAATATGGCTCTGTGTGCAAGTCTTTCTATGTCTAAATGCACACTAGGTGCACTGGAAATTCTATGACTGTGTCTTCTTTGACTCAACAGAGGCCTAAAGGGCTCTCCAGCCACCATTCTTCAGGCTGACCACCTCCAAAGTATGTGATCATGCTATTCTTGGGGCAAGAGGTGTGCCACCCTTATATACCCATGGAATCATAGAACTGTAGAGTTCAACCCCCTACAATGCAGGAATCCCACCTAAAGCATCCCAGACAGTTGGCCACTCAGCCTCACTGCATTGCAGGAATGGCTAATGTTTAACCCACATGGTTAACCCTGGAGAGTAAGCTAGTGTGACAAGAACCACAGTTTCCAAGGCTGTTTCCAAAATAATTTCTCACCAGCTATTCTACACTGTTTAAAAAACTTTTTTAAATCATTCACTACTCAGTAAAAAGAACAGAAAAAACCGTGCCCCCTTTTTTAATTGACTGATTGAATGAAAGATTAATGAGAAGACTTATGAATCAAATAAATCGTGGTGAATTTAAGAGGAATTCTCATTGCAGTATAACCTTACTGCACACAAATCAGCATGAATGTTCAATAGAGATGGAACTGGGCTTTTGCTCCTTTTCTTGGACAGCTCCCTTGACTTTTGAAAAGCATGCTGAATTCATCCTGTGCTGGCTCACGCAGAAATAAGTCCTAGCTCTCCAGTGAAAGCAGTGCTTACAAGATTGAGAAAAATGACAAAAAAAGGTTTCCTTTTTTTTAAAAAAAGTAGAATTGATATAAACAGAACACTATTATGTGACACCCCCCAATAAATTAATAAACAAATACAGTGGACGCTCGGGTTGCGAACGTGATCTGTGTGGAAGGCAAGTTTGCAACCTGCACTGTTCACAACCCGCAGCGTCATGTCTGCGCACGTGCGGGTCGCGATTCGGCACTTCTGTGCGTGCATGAGCGCTGAAACCCAGAAGTAACCCGTTCTGGTACTTCTGTTTTCGGTGCAGTGCGCAACCTGAAATCGCGTAACCTGAAGCGTCTGTAACCTGAGGTACCACTGTAAAGCAATGACAGTGCTTCGTTGTTTACCTTAACTTTTTTCTCTTCATTCATTATCATTTGAGAAGAAATTTTGTGCAAATTGAAATAAATTAATCAAATTTGTTTAAATCTTTGTGTTGATAGTGGTGTCTGAGGGTCTCGATTAAGTGAGTTCATTTGGATGATGAGATTATGTTTCCTAGATTGCTGTTCTCTCTTTCAGAGAGAGAGAGAGAGAGAATGAGAGAGTGTGCTGGGAGCACAGTCCTGCAGGAATGAATGAGAATCAGCTGTCAGAAAAGCATTTTGATCAATGATGTTTTTGTTCCTTTGTTTGTCACTATAAATCAGCATTGCAGGGGACAAGAAACAGCATCCATTCGCTGTGAAACTCAGCCAAAGGATACATGCTGAAAGAGTTTGAAAGTAGCAGCAGTCCTAGCTGTGGTGAAATGTGATGCTGAATAGACAGACGATGCCTTATTATGGTATGGCATATACCCTGGAACTAGAACTAGGACTGAAGTGCTTCAGCCCAAGCAAGGTCAGTGTTAGTGAGTTTGTTAGGGCTGTCATACCATCACTTTTAGAAAATAAAATATATACTGTTAATATACAGCAGTTTCTGGCATTCATTAAACACTAGTGGCCAAAATGTGGATTGATTGATTATTTGATTTCTATACTGCTTAATATATTTAACATATTTCTAAGCAGTGTACTGAAGCAACGACAGACAACCTATCATTTTACAAAAACACACAGTTACATTAACAAAGTTACTAATATATTTATATAAAATGCCCCCCAAATGTGCAATTTGGGGTGCCGCGTGAGATCACAGCTCCCCAAAAGTGCTTTTTTCGAGGCAAATTGTGTGAGATCATTATGCCTAAAATGGCCGCTATGCTCTCACAGAAAAATCCAGGGTGTCCTAATTTACCCCGGACACTTGTGGGGTATGCCCTTATTTGGCTGCATGCCACATCTTCATAGAAAGGAGAGCAACAGGCCAGAGGGTTTGGGCTGCTGCTGGAAGCTGGAGAGACAGAGACTTGTCTTGCTCTGTGCTGGGCCCTGAGCTATAGCAAGATTTGTTGAAGTGTTAATGCTGTAAACCCTTCCATTCTAGGGCTAGGTTGTATATAAGTGTGAATAAACATGTATGTACCCTAAAGACACCACAGTCTCTATTCACCTTCACTCCAAGGCAACTGAACTCTGGATAGCCGTAGGCACCCTTGAAGTTTCTCATTGCTTGGAGAGTGGGGTGCACACAAAAATATTCTTCTAGCAAAACAGTGAGCATTTTTTAAAAAATGTGTGTATTCACTGGGTTGAAGGAAGACAACCTGCCCACACTGGAGAATAGAGAGCTCCCACCTGGCTAGATAATGGAGACTGAGCAGAGAATTTGTGCTGCTTGCTGGATATATAGGTTTCAAGGAGAATATATTGGTTGTAGAATTAGTGAAGAAATAGTTATGCTTAAGCAGGAAAGGGGTTGCTAGCTGGTAAGAAAGAGAGAATGAAAAATAGGCAGGCCTTAACCTAACAAAATGCAGACTTAAGGAAAACACAGCCAGCTATCAGCTGACCCAGCAAAACATAATAAGGTGTGTATTTAGTTCCCTGCTGTCTCTCTCATTCCTTAAATGAAATGTCAGCAGAATGCATGTAGGTGCGAATGTGTGTCTTAAGCTGCATCACAACACTGAGAAAACAAAAATGTCTGTATTTCCACACACCTTCACTTGCTCCCATTTTGTGGCATCCATATTTCGTTGTGGGTGCCTTGTGTGAAATACACCCCAGTAAGGTGTGCAATACTACAGGTAAATGTACTGCTTCAACTTTACTTCAACATAGTATGCAAAAGAAATGTAGATGGATGCGAGGCACACATAAATCAAAGCGACTACAAGTGCCAACTCACATTGCTCTGCTAACAGCGGCATTTATGGATGGCAAGGATGGAGAAGTTGAATTCAGTTCATGTTCAAAGGTGAACCTATCTAATCCACACTTTCTCTAAAACAAAACATGAACTGAAACACAGCCAGCCTTCGAAATTCGCACTTCTATGAATTTTGCAAAGCACTTCTCCTATTGTATCTTTTGTGGACAAAATTGCATCTGCTACCGTGAAATGTGTGTTTATAAAAACATATGTATGCAATAATAACATTGGATTGTATTAGGAAACATTGCTTTACAAATGTATATTGTAAGCTGAGCTGCATACAAAAATGTGAGTATTAAGAGAAATCTGCACTACAATGCTAATGAACTTTTATGGGTTTTTCATATATATATATATATATATATATATATATATATATATATATAATTGTGAGCTGTAAAGGAGGAAAACTGAAAAGTCAGAAACCAGAGCCTTGTGCAGAAGATATATAAAGAAATCTGAACCGAGGAATTTGTCCCATGCTCACAATACTTCCATGCTATATCAGTGATATATATATATCAGTGATATATCAGTGATAGTTGTTTCTCTCTGCCTCTCTTGAAATATATAGTTGGAGATGTGTTTTAGAAATAATTGATTTTTAGAAATTGGGGTGGGGCACATAAATTGCAACTTCCACTAGGGTTATAGGGAATGTGCATTTGAATGGCTCAATCCACAGCAACTCTGGTGTGGGTGGAATATTAGATTGATGCATTTTGCATATGCAGTTTTAGGTCTTTGGTATCAACCACTGCTAATGGTATAATTTTAAGTGCATAATGTTTGGGCTTGGGTTTACTTCAGGGCAAACTGATGCAATTAGAGACACATTTCTCTGCATCTGAAGCCAGGTGAGACTTTTCAGGGTCCAAGACTTTGTCTGCTTAAAGTTGGAGGTAGAAAATTAGAGCTGCCCTAGGCATTCCTAGGCATTCCCCTGAAACTGCAGTTGACTGGGCTGATTGATTATTCTGCACTGAATTTCCCTTTGAGAAAGCTGAGCGGAAACTGGCAGTGCATTAAAAGCTGCCTGAGCTCCTTTTAAAAAAGAACCTTGGCAGGCAAAAGCTACCCTCGAGGAACCCATTTTTCAAATTTGCGACACTGACGCCTTCTGTCGTGAGGACCCTGTTATCCAACAATTCTGACTTTCAGTCTGACCGCATTGTAATATAAGTGACAGGCCCAACCTGGAAAGAGCAATAAAAGTTTGCACATTGAAGGAAAACAGAGCTCGCTTCTGTCAGAGTGGCGTGGAGGTGGTAATTAATTTAGTCTTGTATAACAGAGCAACAGAGTTTTCCGGTGCAGTTTCCACGTCTCCTTCTGCCATACAACCTTCTGGTTGATGCTTTTCGTTTCAGTAAAATATAATTAGGCCTACCAAGTTTCCCCATTTGGCCAGTGAGGGTATTTCAGCCAAGCCGCACCCATTTGCTCAACATCTCATGCAGGGCCGGATTTAGGTTTGATGAGGCCCTAAGCTACTGAGGGTAATGGGGCCCTTTATATGTCCAGCTGTCATTTCTCAACAACAAATTGTCGCTGTTTCTTGTGTTGAATATATGCTATATGGTGATTTATGGACCTAATAGGTATCTAAAGCCATTTGCACATAACAAAATATGTATTTTATCAAAGTAATTGTTGAACTGAAATACAATTAAGAAGAAGTATTTTAATAGTGAAATAATTATTAAGCTCTAACTGTATGTAGAGGGACGCGGGTGGCGCTGTGGGTTAAACCACAGAGCCTAGGACTTCCCGATCAGAAGGTTGGCAGTTCGAATCCCCGCAACGGGGTGAGCTCCCATTGCTCGGTCCCTGCTCCTGCCAGCCTAGCAGTTCGAAAGCACGTCCAAATGCAAGTAGATAAATAGGTATCGCTCCAGCGGGAAGGTAAATGACGTTTCCATGCGCTGCTCTGATTTGCCAGAAGCGGCTTAGTCATGCTGGCCACATGACCTGGAAGCTGTATGCCGGCTCCCTCGGCCAGTAAAGCGAGATGAGCGCTGCAACCCCAGAGTCAGCCACTACTGGACCTAACGGTCGGGGTCCCTTTACCTTTACCTTTAACTGTATGTAGGTTTTATTGTATTTGTTTTTTATCTTATATTTTGGAAATGTACATCCAGTTTTCCCCCTTTAAATTTTCCTGGGGCTCCCAAGAGAGTGGGGCCCTAAGCTATAGCTTGTTTAGCTTATATGTAAATCTGGCACTGATCTCATGTCTTCTTATAAAATGCAGTTGAGCTGAAATGGGCTTTGCAGGCCCTACTAAAGCATTATGAACAGAGCTTTGCAAGCCCCGATGACCGGCTGATCACCAAGTGTTGCAAAGCCCAGTGATTAGCACTTTGCAGAGTGCCAACAAGTGAGGCACTGTGCACAGGGTACCACATCCACTGACAGCCACTGTGCATGATCAGTGACTCTGTAAGTCTCATTGGTAGCTTCTCTGCCTATCTGGAAAAGAAGCTAGACCTACACAGGTTCAGTGCTTTACCTGCCCTGGAACAAAAGATCCGGCAGGCAGTGGCACAACAGCAGAGAACCTGAGGACAGGAGAGGAAGAGGGAAGCCGGAGTCAAGATGTCAAAATGTTGCCCAGTGATGACCCCTTTTCACAGGCGACGAGCATCTGACCGGCTTGGGTTGCGAGTCCTTTCATCCCATTCCAGTCTCTGCAGGCATCGTGGAAAACTGATTTGCAGCCCAAACCGTTACTGCTGCCTCTGCTTAGAATAAAATAAAATAAAAAGGGCATTTAAGAAAACTGCCGTGAACTCACTTCAAGCAGCAGAATAGCTTTCCTTTCTTTGGAATGCATTGCTACGAAGATTACAGAGCAAGGTCATGCTTTTCAATTCATGTACAAAATCTATAGGCCCTTGGCAGCTCCTCTCCTCCCACGCCTGCAGAGGTGGAGGAAATCCAAAGACCAAATATAGAGGATCTCTCCCCCCCCCCCGAATATATGTGTTTGATGGAAATCTGAATATTTACCTAGTATGAGCTTTGGATTTGTACATTTAAATAGGACACAGTGCCAGGTGCTCTGGAATAGATAAGGGAGTTAGGAGGTGCATTTCCACATTAAAATATAGCCAGATTAATCTAAAGCAGTTCTTTAACAGCTCAATGCTTAACACATTATTGCATTGCTCTGATGATGATGCCTGTCCATCACTCTCTATGAAAAGAAAAAAAAAAACACTCGTTTTGCTTAAAACAAAAGACTTTCTGATTTCTGGTGTTCCCTGCTGTGCCATTATATATGTTCTTCTTTAATAAAGAAAGAAAGATACTGTAACCTTGCAGGCTGAAGGTCAGTTTTAATGAATACCATATTAAAGAAAACGGAGATGGAAATGTGGGAGGGAAGGCAGATGCAAGAAGCTTGGTTAAACGTGTAACAGAGACTTGAGACATCTTGGCTCTTCAGAAAGAAGTGTGTCATGGAGGAATAAGGATCTGATCTATTTAAGATAATTAAAATGCTTTCCAAAAAGTATGTTTTAGAGGTGGGGTTGATAGTCTAGAAACATTCAGAAATGCTCACCGCTTCCCCCTCCTGTTAAAGACAGATCTGCAGCTAAGCTTAAACGTGACATCCCCTTTCTATTAAATGGAAAGGCATGGCATTAAAATTTACATTCCGCTTCCAAGATCAAGAAGCTGGAACACCTTTCCTATGAAGAAAGACTTAAACCGCTTGAAGATTTTTATGAAAAAAACTTTAAAAAGAGGGTGGCTAAGTGGAGGGTGTCAGAGGTTTTTGAAATTATGAATTATGTGGGGAAGAGTTGTGATTTCCTCTCCCATCTCTCCTAAGACTAGAACCCAGGGGGGTCACACAGTGAAATAGATTGGCAGTGGATTCAACATATAATCATAGAATTATGGAGTCAAAGGGGCTTTTTTGCAGAGGGTGATGAACAAGGATAGTCGTAATGGCAGCAATTTGACAATGTTTCAAGTACTGAGCTGTTAGGGGATTCTAGTTCAACCTTGTGCTCAAAGCAGGATCTGCAGTGCAGGATGCAGTTCTAGCATCTCTGACAGATGGCCTTACAGTTTCTGCTTAAATGTCTCTGGCAAAGGAGAGACCGCCATCTCCCAAGACAGTCTGTTCCACTCTTGCAGAGCTCTCCCACATTTCCCCTAATGTCATGCCAAAATCAGTTCCTCACCCATCACTTCTAGTCCTGCCTTCGAGTCTGGTCCTCTAGACAAACCAAGGTACTGAGCTTCTTGGACTTACCGATCGGAAGTAGGTGGTTCAAATCCACACAACGGGGGTGAGCTCCCGTTGTTGTGTCCCAGCTTCTGCCAGCCTAGCAGTTTGAAAGCATACGAATGCAAGTAGATAAATAGGTACTGCTGCAGTGGGAAGATAAACGGTGTTTCCATGTGCTCTGGTACTTGTCACGGTCATCTGTGTGCCAGTAGAGATTTAGTCATGCTGGCCACATGACCCAGAAAGCTGTCTGTGGACAAACACTGCCCCCCTCAGCCTGAAAAGCAAGATTATCACCACTTCCCATAGTCGCCTTTGACTGGATGTAACCGTCCAGGGGTCCTTTACCTACCTTTTACCTTTACTTTTTCTCAGAATACGTAATCAACTTGCAAAATTTGCTGCTATGAATTGTGCTCATGGCCACTGGTTTAGTTGGTTTGAAAATGAGATTAGACAATTCTTGTGGGGGCAAGCTCCATAGAATTGATGGTATCAAATTCTTCAGGGTGGTGAAAGCAAACAGGGGTTGAAATATCTCTCCAAATTGGATGAATGGCCACAAAAACTGATTCAATGTAAACAACTCTGAAGTGATACACATTGGTGAGCTTGCCCACATTTGAGCATTATTCAGCTGTTGGTCTATGTTTCCTTATTTGAATTAGACTGGAGGAGTCCACACCCACACATATTTTAATTTGTACAAGAAGAGCAACTTTGGTCTTTCCCATTTATACCAGCAGGTGGTTCCCTTTGTGTTTGTCCCTGCCTTCTCATTTGTTGATTCTGTTATACTGCTTAAGTACCAAAAGGGTTGGTGTGCAGAAAGCTGCATGCACACCCGATTTGTTTTTGGTTTTTTAATTTCCTGCCAGGAAGTATGCAAAAGCACACTGTCAGGCAATTGTACATTCTAAACACACACTTTGGTGGCTTTCTGGTTTTGTGCAAATCTGATGGATCAAAACTCTGAGAAGCCAAGATACAGCCTGTGGATGCAAGATCCAAGGGGTGTGTTTGTCTGCGTGTATATAGGCTGGCATCCTTCTTCTTGGATGCAGGTGGGGGGCGGTCAAGGCTTTTGGCTGTTGTGAAGCTCTTTATTAGGAAAGATTAGAAGACAAAGCAAACAAAAAGGCAATGAGAATTAGAAGATGCCCCCCTTTTTGCTATCCATCTGCTCCTGACATGGCTGTTGGCTAGCTTGACTGGCAGAATGAAGACAGCTGCTTGTCTTGTCAAAGACAAAATCGACAGGAACATAATGGGGATTGCAGTGTGTCACAGAGCATGGGAAATCAAGCTGCTAAGCATAGAACGTGATGACAAATTGAAGAGGTGTCAATTTTTGAAACGAAAGAATTGGCTGTGCAGCCTCTCTTTCTGGAAGTAGTTTGCAAGGGCTGATTGGGAAATGAAGAAATCGGTATATAGACTCTGTGGCTTAGCCAACAGGAGAAGGAAGGCAATAATTCCACCCATCAAACTACCAGCAGCTGTGTTCATAGTGTTTTCACAAGTTTCTCTTTATGGAGCATTCATGTCGAATCAACAAATGTTGTCTTTTTTTATTCAATGAAGAAGTTTGAGGGCAGCTGTGGGGAGAAATGTATGCTGCAGTTCTAAGCTCACTGAGACCAAGTCCCACAGAACTCATTGTGGCTCACTTCTGTATAGACAAGTATAGGTTTGCACTGTCAGACGCATAAACCACACCCCCTTGGAGTTCATTTTATTTTATTGTAAAACCCCACCCATCAAGAATATTTTCTCCCAGAACTTCATGACTTGTACCTCTGTAGACTGGTGCTCATAGGTATGAAAGCTCTCCAACACACATAAAACATCCCTTCACATAGGAAAGTAGATGATGGGGAAAGGAGTTGTAGGAGAAGAGAACCGCTGAATTGCTCAACTCAGTCTCTTTGTTAACATAATGGATGTACAATGGTACCTTGGGTTAAGAATTTAATCCGTTCTTAACCTGAAACTATTCTTAACCTGAAGCACCACTTTAGCTAATGGGGCCTCCCACCGCTGTGTGGCCGCTGCCGCGTGATTTCTGTTCTCATCCTGAAGCAAAGTTCTTAACCCGAGGTACTATTTCTGCATTAGCGGAGTCTGTAACCTGAAGCATCTGTAACCTGAGGTAAACCACTGTAGTGGGTCCTGTAAGCATTCTGCATGTTCAGGATTAAAGAGTTGCCATGTTGCCAGAGACAAATTGGTCGGCCTTCATCCCCATTTTACCTGGTTAAATGCTATGTCATCTTAGAGGTAGAAGAACAAGCATTTTGAGAGAGAAAGAGAAAGAGAAAGAGAAAGAGAAAGAGAAAGAGAAAGAGAAAGAGAAAGAGAAAGAGAAAGAGAAAGAAAAAGAAAGAGATTGTCCCTGGAAACCTAATGGAGTGTTAATGCTGTGACCTCATCTATCTTGTGCTCCAGTTGTGTATAAGTGTAAATAAAACCATATATCCCGAAGATATCACAGTGCCCAGTGACCTTCATTCCAAGAAAACCAAACCCTTAGTACATGTTGGCACACCTGGGAGACTGGAGCATGTGCAACCATGGTTTGCAGGTGGTAGCAAGCAGTAGTCTAACGCGGTGTGTATGTAAAACACTTTCCTGCACACACATACAACAAAATGCGCAGCAAATTGCTCACAAAACAATGGGGCAGGAGGGAATCCTTTTTAAAAGCAGCCCATATCTGGTATTATATAGTGTGCACAGTATACATTTCCATATATATTCTCTGTAATGTGTCATCAATCAGCTAAAGGAAGGATAAAGCATTTTCTGTGACTTTAGTGCCAACTGAGGGGGAAAAAATGAATGAACAAAGCCTGAAATCATTTTTCATTCATAGCATCTCCCTAGGCCCTAGATCAATCCTCCTGAATTCTTTGGGGTATTTGCAAAAATAAACCTCTACATTGTGTGATGTAACCATCCAAACAGCCCACAAAACTTCAGATAAGGTAGGGCATCCCACCTTTTAAAATGCAAACTTTAAAGGTCTGTCCATTTCCCCTTGTAATTTGTAATAGCACATTGTCAGCATTGAAGGCACAGTTGTCGAGAAACCTAAACTGTTGAAAGCTTCATACAAGACTAAACTCTGAGTAGGAAGATGGGTGCTAAATCCATTACTGCACAGTTCAGAGTTTGAAAAATGACCCATGGGTTCCGCTTTCACACCCCTTGCGCCACTGCTGCCATTCTTACTTCAGTGCCAGTCTTACAATAGCTGATGTGTTTTGGCAAGCTAAGCATGCAGAGACAAATAAGACCGAAATTGTTGCGACAGAGTGTGACTCTTTCATTAGCTGCGCAGTACATGGGCTTGCAGCCTTTAGGGGTAAATCCAAGTGGCAGCTTTATGGAGAAACCATATGTCAGCTGGTCGATTGGGCTAGGGTAATAAATAATGGGCTGTTTTAAAAGGCCCCCTCCTTCTGTTACAAATCTGGTTGCTTTGGTTTGAGGTCCTAGGCTGTGTATACACCAGAGTGTTAATGCGTACATGAGCCCATGCCTATTTTTGAGCATGTTAAGTGTTTTCAACTAAACTCTATCTCAGTGTTTCCTGCCCACACCAGTGCCTGGGGCCTGATGAGGTGCAGCCATACTGTATGCTGTTGTTCTTTCCGCTCAATTAGTCCTTTCCCACCTACCCTGATTTCTGGAAACCTGAGCTCCATTGTGGAATGCATGCAGGAATTTGCAGAGGTGGAGCTAGGTGCTCTGGTACCAGGAGTGGCACACATGCTGTGCACCTGGGGGCGGGGCTAGCCATGCTCATCCCAGGGGAGCTAGCTGCCTACCCACGATTCTCCCCCGACTCCCGAGCTGTCAAAACGACAGCTCCCCCTTCCCCTGACAGGGTAGAGTCCCGAGCCATCGGGTGAAGGGGGGAGCTGCGCCACTTTGCCAGCAGCCTTCCCCCTTCATTTTGACAGCTCGGGAGTCAGAGGAGGCTTGGGAGTTTGTGGGCGCACGTGCACCGTGCCGAATGTCACCCCCCCCTCAGTATGACCCCTGGGACAGACCGCCCCCACCGCCCCCCTTTCTCCACTACTGGGAATTTGTTTACCTCTGCATGCAGCCATTTTTAAAAATTTCAAGTTCATGAGTTTATTGTTCTACCAAAGGCCATGACAAACTTGTATTGGGCAATTTTTGTTAGCATCTGTCTGTCTCAAGAGACAATGGAGTGCATCTCCAGGGGTGAAGTCAAAGCACTATATCTGTAGCAGCGAAGCGATTCTATCCAGAGCAGCCAATTCCTTAGTTGATATTATTCAAGGTCAAAGCAGAGCTCAGTTTATTTACTTTTGAGATACAAGTTTTCCTATACACAGACTTACACAAAACCCTGGCAAAAAAAAAATATGTGTGTGTTGCGCCTCTCAGCACCACCAACCCACCAAAGAGTACCTTGCCCATGGAAGTAGGGGTAGAAGTGATAAATGCACTAGAGATGGTGAGGAAATTTAATTCAGTTTTCATTTAAAGGTGAACTTGCCTGATTTGTACTTTCCAAAACAAGATGTGAACTGAAATGCAGCCGCCCTTTGAAGTTTGCATTTTTCTAAATTTTGCAGTGCAGTTCTCCAGCCGAGTAATATATGCAAAAAATATAAATATATGTAGGGGCATACAGAATATAACATACAGAAACACATTACGTTAGGGAAATGGCTTTGCAAAAATGTTTATATTATAAATTATTAAAATTGCCTACAAAGATGCACATATTGGGAGGAATTCACTCTAAAATGCTGATGAATTTTCATGAGTTTTTAAATATATATATATATGTGTGTGTGTGTGTGTGTGTGTGTGTGTGTGTGTGTGTGTATATTTATATATATATATATTGCCAGTAGTAGTTCTGCCTCCCTGAACTTTTAGCATGAGAAGGCACTCTTTTAGGCTGGGTCAAGGGAGAGCTCTTCCCCTTCTGACTTTCTGACTGCAACACCTGTAGCACAGCAGATCAGGGGTTTGGATTGCAGTCTTTATTTCCATTCTAGCCATGAAAATTACTTTAAACACCTCCTATTCAACACTTACTGATAACTTCTAAAAAGAGAAGCATTCTCTTAACATTGCCAAGATACCAAATGGCAGAGCTTGTTGGCATGAGAACATGAAAAAGCATGGACGCTTTGGAGAGCATTGCAACAAATGATAGGAGTCTTGTGTTCCAATTATTATTCACACTTAACTGACAAAAGCTGCTCCCTTGTGAGTTGCTTGACAAGCAATTTGCTGTTGGCAGGGATGAAAATCACCAAGTGTTTTGTTCCATCAGAAACTCAGAAAGTTCTTTCCTTCCCCCTCTCAGCCTCTCACTCCCACGCCCTCATCTTCTCTGTTCCTGTTGCTTCTTTGTGAAGTTCAACTGAAATGAGCATATAATGGGGAAATCTGAAAGCCAGTATGACCCATCAAATAAATATTGTACAAAACCAGAAACAAAAAATGGACATATCTCTTCCCACCATCTGGCAATATATTGGAGAACTCTCTCTTGTGAAAATACTTTATGCATTTGAGGCTGTCCTTATAGTTCTCCACGCAGAATGCATAGTTTTTTTGAAGTGGACCTTTGGAAGCAGTCTAAGGCCTTTTAATTTGGCCTGGTTTTTGGTGGCAAAGATTTAACAAGCTGATGCTGGGATTTGGATATATTTTAAACTGTTGGCATTTTGATGAACGGATATCTGCCCAACTGGCAGTCTACAGAGAACCACTGACTCCAATCTGATTTTGTCTATCAAACAGGAGTGTTTGGGTTGAAAACTGCAGTAAACCCAACTTCTAGTCTGGAAGTGCTGCCAGTGCAGTGACATAGTTTGGTCTGCGTGGAGGGTTGTATGGGAAGGAGGGAATGGATGGAGTACATATGCACATTCAACTGTCTAACTGTGTCACCCATGATATCACAACCACAGAGATAAGAAAAGAAGAGTCCTTCCGTTATCTGGAGAGGTTACTTCCTGGTTCGCATGGAAAAGCCATTTTCAATGGAGCCCAGCGATGGAAGCATGCAGCTGTATTGAGGCAGCAGTAGATGTTGAAATTTTGTGCCCCTAACCATTTTGCAGTTGGCACAACCACCCCATGGCTCTCCCATGCTACACCACTGAGTGCTGATGACCATATCAAGCTTCATTGTGTTTTGATATTAATGCTTGATCGATAAGTTTTCTTTATTATAATTGCACCAAGCATTATATGCACATGTGATATCTGCATTCTTGCACTATTTGATCCTTGCAAGCCTGATTTCAGGTTTCAAATCAATTTCAATAGCCAGTTACAGAGGTACAAGCCATTTTGTTTAGGTACTTCTATGGCTAGAAATGAGTACTGATAACATGTTTGTCAAAATTAGGGTTAAAACAAGATGGGTCATTTTAAATTCATTTTGCGTCACTAGAATAAATTTGCTTCCGAACCAGAAATAATTTTTCAATGACAAGTCATGCCACCAAAATTAGCAAATTTTAATGGGTGCAACATTTGCTGCAAATATTCAGTTCTGCTGGAAGCTGGTCAATGCAGCCAAGTTTCTGAGTGCTAATGTCCATAGCAATAGCAGTGGGAGCTGCGCAGTGTTCCAGCACAAAAGTTAATTGACCTGCAGACCACTTTTAGAACAAAAGAGTATATAATTTAATCTT
This sequence comes from Podarcis cretensis, assembly GCF_951804945.1. Taxonomy (NCBI): domain Eukaryota; kingdom Metazoa; phylum Chordata; class Lepidosauria; order Squamata; family Lacertidae; genus Podarcis; species Podarcis cretensis. The sequence goes on along the minus strand of NC_137171.1, from coordinate 65,615,719 downwards.
CTGAGCCTTTCAATACAACTGCTGTGCACTTATAATGCCTCTGTGTTCTTACATGACTACCATTTACCACAATCACTACTTACAGTGAATGCTAATTTTAAATATAGGAAAATAATAAAGAGATGTTTCTGAGTGGGGACTGTGGTTAAATCCCTGGAGAGGAGGAACAGAAGGGTCAGGTGGCTTTCTCCCATTGAACACATATCACAAAAAAGAAAACCTACCTGTTGCTGCTTCAAGAGCAGTGGACCAAGGGCTACGTGTGGCCTCCAGCTTTATTTCATGTGGATAGGGGGAGCTTGGAAGAAGATGAGGGGGATGAAGGAGAAAACCCAGGGGAAAATGGAAAATGGAAGAAGTGATGGAAAGGGGGGGGGGACACTCTGTTACAGTTGAGACCTTTGGCATGAGCAATCTTTTCCCATACTACCAGGCAGGCAGCTGCGGAATCAGGGAGTGAGACAAGAGAGGAAGAGAGAGAATGGTTCCTGTTGAAAACCCTGGTGAGCCACAGCCAGTAGAGGTACCGACTTGGGCCCCAGAATGTGCTGTCAAGACGTCGTGTGCACACGCTACTTCCACTCTCCAGACCACTTCCTTGCTTCTGTGGTGGTGGGGTGGTGGAATGTGGGTTCATGTCTGTGGCCACAGCGGGCCCCAGCAGAGTCCCAGAGGTGGAGGCCCCAGCCCAGTCACCACCACGGCATTTGAGGGCTGGAGGGAAGGCAGTGGGCAGTGGTGGTGGTGGTGGGCAGAGGCCGGACATCCACAGTGAAAATTTTATGGGTGCCCAGGCCCCCAGGGCCCCCTGGAGTTGGCGCCAGTAACTGCCAATCAGTGTAGATAATTCTGAGCTAGAGGAGCCAATAGTTTGACTTTGTATAAGGCACCATCCTATGTTTCTACATTTTTTCTCTCCTTCTGTTGCTCTTACTAGGTTGGAGTTGCGTGAGAGTTTCAGCTGTGCCTGCTGAGTTTTTAATATTGATTGCTTTTCTGATGATGTGGTTGTTTATGAGTATTGTATAAGTTGCCTTGAGGCCTATGGTCAAAAGGTGGGATCGGAATATTTTAAGTCACTCAAACAAGTAAAGTTAGTGAAGGGAAGAAAATGTGTTTGGAATAAGAAGGTATCTAGGTATAGGACAGTGTATAAATTCAATTAAAAAACAAATAAAAAATAAATAAAATAAAAAATAGGTGATTCATTATGGTCCAGATAAGCCATGTTTTCAGAGTGTTGAATACCTGCTATCATATGTGCATTGCTTATCCAAACTTCTGAACAACCCCAACTCCCAGACAATGCAGCCCTATTAATTCACATTTCATTCCCCACCCACCCACCTTCTCTCTCACAGTCCCCAGCTGCCCCTGTCTTCACCTGGAGGGGGGATAATTCACCTCTTTCATATTTTGGTTATTTCACATTCCCAGACATCATCTAACAAACACCACAAAAAACTTATACCATAATTAAGGTACCATAAAACAATGCACCCCTATCCCCCTGCAGCAGATTAACATGTCCACCCCACTGGAAATGATCATGTTAGGGTGAATGCTGATGGAGAGGTATCTTTCACCGGACTTTTATGCAGGAAAACATAATGTGCAATGCCAACACTGGCAGCCATTCCATCAGGCTGTGACAGAGGGATGGCAGGACCAGCTCTGCTGAAAGACCTGCGCCGTTATGCCATCCCTCCCTCAACTATCCCCTGGAGGAATATATATTTTACTGGGCTACAACAGAAGGAAATATAGTAAGCAAGGACACTCACTTGTCTCTGCTGAGAGGCGGGTTCCATTCAGTTTTCCTTGAAAGGTTCCTATTCCAGCTGGCCCTTGTAAGAACTTTGTAACTAAGAAGTCATCTCTGAGTTTGCTTGTTTCATCTGCCCCCCCTTCCCCTCCTTCTTTTTGTGTTTTGCCTCTTAGGTTATAAGCCTGAGGGTAGAGACTGTCTTATTACTGATCTTTGTTACAGATCTTTCTTGTGGATCTTTGGGAGCTACACTGGGAGCCTTTTTTTTAGCTGAAGAGCAGAGTAAAAAATAAAATGCTTCAAATAAATAAATAAGTTTCCTCAGGTGAATTGCCTGGTAATGACTGAGGAAGTTCAAGGGATGTGTCTTCATAGGAATTCATTAGGAGAGGAGGATGGCTTGGAATGTGAAAACACCAAAACTAGGGGCAGTAGGTAAGGGGGGGGGAAGAGAGAGAGAGAGTGAGAGAGAGAGAGAGAGAGAGAGAGAGAGAGAGAGAGAGAGAGGAAGAACAACAGAATTAGTTTGGGGACAGAGAAAAGGAGCAGGTTCTGTGAAACTGAAAAAGGAGCTGCAGTATTTGGCTGATTGTGAGCTGAAGACTCAAAGGCATATTAGAGTGTGGATATGAGATCCTTGATTTGCTGCTTTTTTGCCCCATATTTATTTACTGTAAATATAGCCTGCCCTTCACCAAATGGTCCCAGGGCAAGTTACACAAAAAGGAGAAAGAAAAAGTAAATCATGAAATAAAATAAAAAACCCTACAAAAACAACCAATATCAGAGCCACAAAAGAGCAGCACAGAGCTGCAGCACCCAGCAACACGTCATCCTGGAGGAGGAGGAGGCAGTAAGAGATACACTCAACCAAAGGCCATCAAAAATTGCCATTGAAAAGCATACAGTGATGGTGAAAGGCACACTTAAAAGAGAAGGTCATTCTACAACCTCAGTGCCCAATTTTCTATATATGTAAATAAATAAAATATTATAATATGATGCAAGTTTCCTGAGGTAACCCAATTCAGGTACTCATACTGGCTCTGGAATGCCTAAGGGATATGGGAAGCAATGCAATAATATTATGCCCTGAGAAATGGCAGGGGCAGAAAATACCTCTGAAGCCACAATTATTTCTGCTGATTCTAAACAGGCATGCAATACTAGGTATGCTTATTATTTATTTTTATCTATTCATAGATAAGTTCACAACCAGAACCTACAGAAGCAGCATACAGTGAGATAAAAGATGTCTGTTTACTCAGAAATAACCCCCACTGAGTTTCATGGGGCTTCCTCCCAAGGAAGTGTGCTGAGGACTGCGGCCTTCACATCATTTTCCAGAGGAATTGTGAGCCAGTGCAAAGGCAAAATGGAGAGAAAATGCTGTCCGTTTGTCATTGATGTGGATGCAACTCGTCCCCAGGTCTGCATAACAACAGCTCTCCCTGCTTACTGAGTCAGTGAGATATCTCTGCAAAGCACAATAAGTTTGGTAAAATGTCACTTCATTTTCTAGGAAGTGATCCTAATCTCTCTGAATTCTCTTGCCGGCAGGTGGTGCCCCCTCCTGAGCTCTGCCCTGCCTGCCTTCTCCAAGCCCAGTGGATTGATCACAAGCGCCAGAAGAGCAATCTGTTGGAAACAGGTTTGTTCCTCCTGCAGCTCCCCCCCCCACTGCCGCCTCTGGTCTGAAGAGGTTTGTTTTCAAAACATCTGTGATTACTGCTGTGCGTTGAGCAAGATTGCTCTGTCCCGTACTTCATCTATTTTCCTTCCTCTTTTGCATGGTGCCAACTCCACACACAGCCTGGGGCATGGATGGAGAAGAAAGCCACTTCTGACCTGAAGTGAAGCATTGCCAGGAAAGTTAAAGTAATGGACGGGAGAACAGACTTTAGGCAACCCTGAAGTCATTTCTAGTATTTGCCTGACATGCACCCCTGCAACACTGAGGTGAGCCCAAGTGTTGTATGCCACCCTCGGCTGAGTTTTATGTGGGAGGAAATAAAAATGGGGGCAGGGATGGGGAAAGGGTGGTAGAAAGAGAGAAAACGAGGTGGCAGAAAGAGAGAGACAGATAAAAGGGATGCCCCACCCACTTTTGACTCTGGCTCCACCCACTGACGCCATGCAGGCCCCAGGATATTATGCCTCAGGGGATGTGGCCTTGACAGAAAGAGAAAGGGTTTCCAACTTCTGGCAGCATCTTAAAACCAATGAGTTGGGATGGCAGTGGCGGCATTTATTTACAGTGGTAACTCAGGTTACATACACTTCAGGTTACATTTGCTTCAGGTTACAGACTCCACTACCTCGGGTTAAGAACTTTGCTTCAGGATGAGAACAGAAATTGCATGGTGGCGGCGCAGCAGCAGCGGGAGGCCCCATTAGCTAAAGTGGTGCTTCAGGTTAAGAACAGTTTCAGGTTGAGAACGGACCTCCAAAACAAATTAAGTAAGTAACCAGAGGTACCACTGTAATGACATCACTGTTCCCCCCACTTATAGAGTGGAGCAGGAGTCAGCAAACTTTTTCAGGAGGGGGCCGTTCCCATGCCCCACAAATAACCCAGAGATGCATTTTAAATAAAAGCACACATTCTACTCATGTAAAAACACCAGGCAGGCCCCCAAATAACCCAGAGATGTATTTTAAATAAAAGGACACATTCTACTCATGTAAAAACACACTGATTCCCGGACCGTCCGTGGGCCAGATTTAAAAGGCGATTGGGCTGGGTCCGGCCCCCAGGCCTTAGTTTGCCTACCTATGGAGTAGAGGGAACTGGCTTTCATATCAAATCTAAGAGGAGCCCGAGTGGATCTCAGACTAAAGGCCCATCTAATTAAGTGTTTCCTACAACGAGCCAACCCGGGGCCGGCCCAAGGTATTTTGGCATCTGAGGCGAATCACAAAATGGTGCTCCCCCATGCCAGGGAAGGTGGGGTGAGTGAAGATCTATATCAGGAACAAGGGGGAGGGAATAAAGAGCTGCATGGGGAACAAGGGTGGGGGGAGACCAGCAGTGCCTACTATTCACCAAGCGGCTGCTGTAGAGGCAGCAGATTTGGCCTCCAAGGAGTGTGTCACAGCCATCGCTGCTGTGAAGGCAGCAGTGGCAGCAATGGGCAATACATTCCTTGGAGGCTGGATCTGCTGCTCCTGTGGATCTGCTGCCTGAGGCAGTTGCCTCACCTTGCCTCATAGGTGGGCTGCCCTGAGCCAACCAGATGCTTCTAGGAAGACCACTGGTCATACATGAAGCTTATTTTCATCCCCTGCTGTTGCTCTCCAGAAACTGGTACCCTGAGGTAACCTGGAACGTGTATAGAGCTGTTATGACCAGCTGAATGCTCATCTTGTTGGTCACACAAATATTCCCCTTTCCCCTCAGCCTGATTCTGATACCAGAGGTGATCCAGGCTGGGACAAAAGTAGACGGGGCAGCTGTCTACAGAGCTCTCCTCACCCAGACACCCTGTTTTGTTGCTAAAATCACACACACAAACCACCACCACCCACCTTTCACTTGAACAAGACAGACCTGTGATGACACATCTTGTGGTTGGGAATCTAAAGGCCCTAATTCACTAAAGCGGCATCAAAATCTCCCTGTAGAAGACTGCCCCGTTCACCTTTCTCTCATACTGGATCACTTCTTGTATCAGAATCAGGTGGGGGAGAGGAATGAAATTAAAAGGAAAACTTGTTGGCCAGGTGATGAAATATAATGCTCATTAGCATGAAATCCTTTTTTAAGGGGAAGTTCTGCAACATTTGTCTTCCTTGCAAATTATGATAAATGTTGAGAAACAAATAATTATGGAGTTGCCACAGCTAAGTGTAAACTCCACTGATGATTATAACTTCCCACATGGACTTGATGCTGACCTGCAACTTATGTTTAGAAGCTTTCACATTTTGCATTGGTCACTACAGAATTATCCCTCAGTCTTCATGTTACTGATGAGAGAAAATGTGTGTGTGTGTGCACACACACATTCACAATAAAATAAAATTGCACTCTAAAAATAATGCAACAAAAACAGTGGTTTTGAAAAGGAACGTATCATTTTCTACACACCACCAATTGCTGAAAGCTCTCCAACTCCTTTCCTCACAAAGTGCTAGGGAACAAAATAATTGCATAATTAGTAATGAATCTCACACGTCATGGAACATGGAGCAAGTACAAAATGTTTCACTTCAGTCTTCTAAAGTGGCAATATACTTTCCCCCCCTTTTTTAAAACACACACACACACACACACACACACACACAATCTGGTTTGAATATATCCATAGCCACACTAAGAAATCCTTGAAACACACAAAGAGAATCTCTGTGTATATAGCTGACAAGGAGGCGTTGTCTTCTTTTTCTAACAAACATAGGCCAGGATCCAAAGAACCATGAAGCTGGTTCCCTGCAGGCAAGGATGCTCTTCCTTTCTGTTTCTCCAGTGGCACATGTCTGTGCCAGATTGCCCCTTAAACCAAGGGGATATTAATAAGCACACTTTGAGATATGGCAGGTGGGGTTTGCTAGACAAAGAAAGTGGGTCAAAACCTTCACTAGACTTGCCCAGTCTCTGCTTCTCTGAATCTCTACCAACAAGAAGAAAACTAGATTCTGGGTTGGCTAGTATGTATGAAACCATAAGTCAATGCATCAGGTGCAGAAATAGCAGGTGCCCTTATAACCAGTTTGGTTCGTTCACTCACCAGCACCACCAATATCATATTGTTCTGTACACAAAGCAACTAGGGACAGATGTGTTTCTCAACATTTTAAGAGACCCCTGTTTGCCAGAGGATGCTGTCAAATGGCCCTTGTCCATGGCAGAGGGATCGGAGACTTAGATAGAAAGAGGGTGTTTATGAAAAGAGATGTTCCCTGTTGGGGCATGTGCAGAGTGCCAATAGCACAGAAAAATGCCAGGCAATTCTAGGTAGGGTCAGCCCCTTTACTGACAGTATAATGCAGTTCTACAGTTTGTAGGTTACAGACAGTTGTAATATACAGTCTTTCCAGCAGCATACAATCTCCTTGCAGTGTTCCAACACAGACTAGGCTCTGGGCAATGGCCAAGAACAAACTTCCTCCAAATACAAGTACAGTGGTACCTTGGGCTAAGAACTTAATTCGTTCTGGAGGTCCATTCTTAACCTGAAACTGTTCTTAACCTGAGGTACCTGAGGTAACCTGAGGTTAGCGGAGTCTGTAACCTGCGGAGTCTGTAACCTGAGGTACCACTGTATATTTATACCTTATATTGTGCTGAGTTCATTGACTATGCAAAAGCCTTTGACTGTGTCGACCATGGCAAACTATGGCAAGTTCTTAAAGAAATGGGAGTGCCTGATCACCTCATCTGTCTCCTGAGAAATCTCTATGTGGGACAAGAAGCTACAGTTAGAACTGGATATGGAACAACTGACTGGTTCAAAATTGGGAAAGGAGTACGACAAGGCTGCATTTTGTCTCCCTGCTTATTTAACTTATATGCAGAATTCATCATGCGAAAGGCTGGGCTGGATGAATCCCTAGCCGGAATTAAGATTGCCGGAAGAAATATCAACAACCTCAGATATGCAGATGACACAACCTTGATGGCAGAAAGTGAGGAGGAATTAAAGAACCTTTTATTGAGGGTGAAAGAGGAGAGTGCAAAATATGGTCTGAAGCTCAACATCAAAAAAACGAAGATCATGGCTACTGGTCCCATCACCTCCTGGCAAATAGAAGGGGAAGAAATGGAGGCAGTGAGAGATTTTACTTTCTTGGGCTCCATGATCACTGCAGATGGTGCCAGCAGCCACGAAATTAAAAGACGCCTGCTTCTTGGGAGAAGGGCAATGACAGGCCTAGACAGCATCTTGAGAAGTAGAGACATCACCTTGCCAACAAAGGTCCGTATAGTTAAAGCTATGGTTTTCCCAGTAGTGATGTATGGAAGTGAGAGCTGGACCATAAAGAAGGCTGATCGCCGAAGAATTGATGCTTTTGAATTATGGTGCTGGAGGAGACTCTTGAGAGTCCCATGGACTGCAAGAAGATCAAACCTCTCCATTCTGAAGGAAATCAGCCCTGAGTGCTCACTGGAAGGACAGATTGTGAAGCTGAGGCTCCAGTACTTTGGCCACCTCATGAGAAGAGAAGACTCCCTGGAGAAGACCCTGATGTTGGGAAAGATGGAGGGCACAAGGAGAAGGGGGTGACAGAGGACGAGATGGTTGGATAGTGTTTTCGAGGTTACCAGCATGAGTCTGACCAAGCTGCGGGGGGCAGTGGAGGACAGGAGTGCCTGGCGTTCTCTAGTCCATGGGGTCACGAAGAGTCGGACACGACTAAACGACTAAACAACAACATTGTGCTGAGTCACTCTCACATGTTTGCTGACTCACTCTCACATGCTTAACTAGTTGCAGATGCAAGACAAACACACCCAAAATTAACCAGCACACCTAACTTAACCCTCTCTTGTCCCTTTTCTTTGCATGGATTAACATTAACCTCTTCTAGGGTTGCCATATTTCAAAAAGTGAAAATCTGGACAGAAAGGTGGTTAAATCGTTGGGGATTTTTTGGCCAAAGTTGTTGAGTTTCCCTCCCTGAAATTCATGAGCTATTTTTAATGAAATTCATCAAAATTGACTCTACCAACATGGGCTGCCATACGACTGGATTTTCTCGGACATTAAAGCAATTTCTGTTTACAAGGGTTGAATACTGGCTATGTCCGGGAAATTCCAGACATATGGCAACCCTACCACTTCACCTCAATCTGTTAAACCTGCCAGAACTAGGTCTGGAGTAGCACTGGCGGAATATGGACTCCCAGTAGAAGAAAAGTAACATGTATTTGTTCATCTGTTATTATAGACATCAAAGCAGAGCATTTTCTCGGGTTCTAAGGTAGGTGGGAGCCTCCATGAGGTGGAATGGCAACAGGGAAAGAGGACAGAATTAATGTGCTCTTTTTTTTGTCAGTGTCACCCCACATGTTAAGCTGGACACTTGACGAGGACTTGAGAATGGGACCAATGCAGGCTGCACAACAGGTTCACTATTTTCGGCATGAAAATGGCAACCATGCTACACCACTGAACTAAGAGCCATGCGGATATGTGAGGATATTGTGCTCTTATTCTGTTGCTTGTCTGTGGCCCAGATGGGTGCCCTTAAGCAGAATAATCTGGCAGCTTAACTCTGCTAATGGAGCTGAAGAATCACCATCTTGTAAGAAGCGCATCCTGAATGGTGTGGATGGTATATAGGTAAAGGTAAAGGACCCCTGACAGTTAAGTCCAGTCGCGAACAACTCTGGGGTTGCAGCGCTCATCCTGCTTTTCTGGCTGAGGGAGCCAGTGTTTCACCACAGACAGTTTTTCCGGGTCATGTGGCCAGCATGACTAAGCTGCTTCTGCCAAACCAGAGCAGTGCATGGAAATGCCGTTTACCTTCCCGCCAGAGCGGTACCTATTTATCTACTTGCACTTTGACGTGCAAGTCGAAAGCACGTTTTTCGAACTGCTAGGTTGGCAGGAACTGGGACCGAGCAATGGGAGCTCACCCCATCACAGGGATTCGAACCGCCAACCTTCTGATTGGCAAGCCCAAGAGGCTCAGTGGTTTAAACCACAGTGCCACCCACATCCCTGCAGGGTATTTATTGGGTGCCAAAGAAAGCTTTGATCTGATGCACAAATGACCAAACATTTATTAACAAGCTCGACACATGGATCAGTGCAACTGCATGAAATGTTTTCCTGCCAGTGCTGGATACTGGGGGACACACCTCTGCAGGAGTAATGATCTGCCAGGGAATGGCTTCAGGAGACATGGATGTGGTCCAGTGGCATCTGCGCAATGCAGACTGCAAGCTGCTCAGAGAGATGGTGTAATGCAGAAAATGTCTGTATGGGCAACATGAAGGACACACTTTCAGAATGAAAGGGTCTTGGAGTAGGACCCTTCTGTATCTGGCATGCATTTGCATGGATTATGGTTCTTGGTTCATAGAAAACCTGAACAATGGAAGGGAAAAATGTGAGGAGTCTAAAAAGTTCATTAAAAAAAATCACAACCTGTAGGCAGTAAAGGATCCAGGCAACAATTATGCTGATTTTGTATAGTATTCCTCTCACTGAGGCACCAGATGATGTTGATGAAATCTGTTGCAGTTGATGGAGCATGGTCTCAGGAGTTCTGGCAATGAAATTATAATTTCTCTTTGTCTCCTCTGTGTCTCCTCTGCTACATATATATGGTTGTTTAACTCTTGTTTACCAGGAGGGGGAGTGGGAGGACTACAGAGTAACGGGGAAGTCTTCAGACACCGTTTATTCTCTTTTATTGAAACCCTAAGTGCTTGTACTGTCATCACCAAGCTGAGAACACAAAGCAGGCATGATTGAGTTGAAAGGTAAATGGCTTGGGGGGCGGGGGGGGGCGGCGTTGAGCAGGGAAGAAAGACATTCTGCTACTCATTCGGGAGGGTATGCTAGGCCTTGTATACAATGTATTTATAAAGGGCTCCACATTCCTGAAACGACACACCTGATCCATAAGAAACACAAGGAAATACATACTATTATTATTTTTGCTTCAGGTACTTTTAGGACATTCTATGGTACAGCTGAGAGGTGTTCAGGAAAAGACTTTGAATTGTTACTGGTACAGCCAGGGCTTTTTTCAGCCTCTCAGGTGGGCTCCATTGTCATTATAAGAGAACAAGGGAGGTGTTCATGGCAAGTTCCGGAACCTCATTTTCTAGAAAAATAGCACTGAGTACAGCTGGTGCTCACGCCTCCTCCTTCCCCTCCTTTTTAGGAACTAGAAGTTGCACCCCTGCTCCCTCTGCTCACCAACTCTGCTGCCATTCCCCCCACATTAACTCCCTTCCCCTTCCCACTCCATGCAACTGTTAAGCTTGCTTTCCACCTTCCCAACTCCATTTCCGATACCACTGCTCTCTTCTATCCTGCAGTTTCAGTTTCTGCCCATTTACACCCTCACCCCATGCCCAGGCCTCCTCTGTTCCATTACTGATTAAATTCCAATAACTACCCTTCATCTGAGAATCACAGGGCGGTTTACAATATAAAATCACAAAAATACATAAAAGCAAAAACAATACCCCCCCATTAACTAGCCAAAGGCGTGGGAGAAGAGGAATGTTTTTTCCTGGTGCCTAAACAATGGCGCCAGACGAGTCTCCCTGGGAAGAGTAGCCCACAAGCAAGGAGCCACCACAGAAAAAGCCTGTTACTGTGTTGCCACCCTCTGGACCTCTCGTGGAAGCACACAAAGGCTTGCCTGACAGTGAGAGGCTCAGCAGGTGGAAGGCTAACAGGAGGGACAGGGGAGCTGTAGATGGCAAGAAGATTAAAATCTCTCTTCTTACCCCACCCCCCTTGTTCATATCCTTACCACAAATAGCAGTCTCATGGTTCTTGGACCACACTGCATTGGTGTATAACCCCCTTGCATGCAAACCACCCCCACAGGAGCCTCCTGCATCTTCCTCCTCCCACACATTGCAATGACTAAGCAAGGGGAGCTGCACAAACAGGGGAGGAAGACAGGGGCACAGCATACAGTGGTACCTTGGTTCTCAAACGCCTTGGTACTCAAACACCTTGGTTCCCAAATGCCAAAACCCCGGAAGTAAGTGTTCTTGTTTTCAAATGGTTTTCAGAAGCCGAACGCCCAATGCAGCTGTCGGCTATTGTTTCCAGGGCGCCTGCACCAATCAGAAGCCGTGCCTTGGTTTTCGAACATTTTGGAAGCCAAATGGACTTCCAGAATGCATCAAGCTAGAGAACCAAGGTACCACTGTATTTGGTGCTTTTGTTTTTGCTATTTATTTTGCCTTTTTGAGGCTTTTTTGGTTAATTTGTTTTTGTGTCTGTGTGAAACCCTGTTCAGCTACTGATTGATTGATTGATTGATTGAGTGACTATCATCAGTACAGGTAAGATTTTTTTAAATTTTTATCATCTACAATACTGTCTTATTTATTTTAGAGTACAGCACATTGATTATTGCTTTCATTTTATGGATCAGTGGTCTCGTTAGATAGTAAAATTCACGTTTAACTGCTGTTTTAGGGGTTGTTTTTAAAAGTCTGGAACGGATTAATTTGCATTACCAAGCATGCCTTGGTTTTAGAATGCTTTGGTTTTGGAACAGACTTCCGGAACGGATTAAGTTTGAGAACCAAGGTACCACTGTATAGAGAGAAAACTGTGTTTCCCTACTTCCTATTGCTCCTGCTGTGTCTGATTCTTGTTAGAGAAAGACACTGTAACACTGCAACAGATGAACAAGAACATTCTTCCATTCCCTATGTCTCTTGTCACTCCGAGCTTTGAAAGGGTTTTGGCTCTTTTAAAGAGATTAGCAATTGCCTCAGCTAGAGACAGGGATGTGTGAATATGGAATTAGGCAAGGGAGATGCAGCATCAAATAATGGCTGGCATTTGCAGATACATAGCACTGTAATTGGCAGGGTCACTGTGATGAGGTCTACATCTGCACTGTTTCCCAGACCCCAAATCTGTTTTTAGTACCAATGCAGACAAAGTGAGGTGTGAATTTTAAAAAGGTGCCTCTGAGCATAGGAGTAGTACCTTTCTCTCATCGGGGAGCAATCACACAGCCTGTTTGCTGAGAGATTGCTGATTGCTTAGAGAGCTTAGTTTTAAGAAAGTTATGTCACCATTAGAAAGTCAAAATAGCAGGGATGGGGAGCTTGCAGTTCTGCTGATATTATTGGACTACACCTCTTATAAGCGCAGCCAGCATGGTCAGTGGTCACAGATGATGGAAGTTGTAGTCTGATGACATCTGAAGAGCTTCAGGTTCCCCATCCATCATCCATAGGGGCCAGCTTTTGTTGACATAGGACTGTGGAAGCTTTTGAGTTATGCACCAAGCAGCTTTGCCACTCACAATACCTAAGATAAGAATACAATTCTGCCTAAATAAATGACTCGCTATACACACCAACAGAAAATCTCCCAGAATCATTTCATCTTCAGCAGTCATGGAACTCAGTTTAGGGGAAAAAACAAAACCTTTCTTGATGCTGATGAACTAAATAAATGGAAACTCCCAGGGTCAGAGGCAGTAAGCTACTGAATAATACTTGCTGACAGCAACAGCAGGTCCGAGCCATTGCCTTTGTGTTCCACTTGGGCCCCAGTTCAGCAAAGGACTTTTATGAAACATCCTCTTCTTCAGAGAATCACCGCTCCCTGCTTAAAACTGGGGGCGCCCTTTGCGTGGACGCGTGCAGCCCCTAGATCTGGAGTGGCTCCAACAGCATAGGCTTGGCTTTGCCTTCCCTCAGGTGGGATACCTGAAGGTCTCTGCCTACCTCAGTCAGTTGTCCAATCCCACCTGGGGGAAGCGTTGCCAAGGAGACCAGGCCAGGTAGGGGAGGGATTACCTGCCCACACAATAGAGGGAGGATCTTACCTGGGAATCCTCACTTGGCTCCAGAGCTTCTCTCACCCCACCCACCCTCAGGTAATGTCTTATTTTGCAGGTTAACTTTTCTTCAAAGTTTTTGCAGGTTAACTTTTCTTCACAGGTATGCGGGCGCTGCTACGTTAAGGTCGCTGTTAAAGGGCCGGAAAGGAATTTCCCTGCATTGGCAGGTTTCGCCTTTCCCGTAGCAAAACGTCACAACTTTGGCGGTATCAGGCCTTGGGCGGAATCCTTTAGTCCATCTTCCTCTTTGCGGCGGCGATACCAGGGTTCCCCATTAAAGGGGTTTTCTGAAGGGAGGCTTTGACCATACGCCGAAAGGTCGTCATTGCTCTCCCCTGCGGCGGCGGCGTAATGGGGGCGGCTATCTCTGCTTGAACATATGTTCTCCAGAGCCGGCCCATCCCCCCCCCCACACTGGATAACCCTGATGCTCCCTAGGTCCCCGGCTGGGGACTTGGGAGGGAGAACGCCCAATGCCTGAGCCAAGGTCTACCCACATTTGAAATTTAATAAAGTTGTGGCCAATTTAATCCCATAGCACATTGTCTTGAGTCATTATTCCACATGACGGGGGGACCGCGTGGGATCTGGGGACTCCGCCTGTCCACGCAATATGGTGCAACTGGGCTTGATTGACACAAGCAAATTTTCCCTGTTTGCAGTTACCTTTTTTGAGTGTCACTCTCCCGTGTATAGGGATTGCTGGCATCATTAACAGTTTAAAAGCATGTTAGAACAATATTGTTGTAAGCATGCCTTTAGTTATATAAAATGCTTCGAAGTCCCCAGGTTTTTGTACACTTGTTAGGGAACCCTACCTAGTGGGCTTTGATGGCTGGCAGCTTCACCAGGCAATTAGAATTTGTGTCAATCTCTTCCTTTGGGGAGAGGGAAATAAATAAGTGAGCAGGTTGAACTGCCCAATGTTGCCAGATCTGCTCATGACTAAAATTGTTTTGCAGCTTGCAGAACCAGAACAGAAAGATAAAACAGCATGATGATTAGTTGTTACAAATTAGACAGGCTACCCAAACCATGTTGCCTGAACCATAAGCTTAAACGGAGACAGGTGGATAAATGCCTTATCTTTGTTGGGTACTCGAGAACCATGAAGAAAACAGGCAGGAATTGAGCACAAATTCTTAAGCAGCTCGTACTCTCTGAGATCTGTGGCAGTGTGCCTATAAGTTGTTAACACACACTTAGAAAACCAGGTTCTATGCTCAAGTGATGATGGAGTGGCCAGAGGCCTTTGTAGTTTGCTCTTGAGCCAAGCCCTATCACCACAAGAACATAAGAAGAGGCTGCTGAATCAGGCCATTGGTCCATCTAGTGCAGCATCCTGTTCTCCCAGTGGCTGACCAGATGTCAACCATAAAGTAAAGGTAAAGGTACCCCTGCCCGTACGGGCCAGTCTTGACAGACTCTGGGGTTGTGCGCCCATCTCACTTAAGAGGCCAGGGGCCAGCGCTGTCCGGAGACACTTCCGGGTCACGTGGCCAGCGTGACATCGCTGCTCTGGCCAGAGCCAGAGCCAGAGCCGCACACGGAAACGCCATTTACCTTCCCGCTGGTAAGCGGTCCCTATTTATCTACTTGCACCCGGAGGTGCTTTCGAACTGCTAGGTTGGCAGGCGCTGGGACCGAGCAGCGGGAGCGCACCCCGCCGCAGGGATTCGAACCGCCGACCTTTCGATCGGCAAGCCCTAGGCGCTGAGGCTTTAACCCACAGCGCCACCTGCGTCCCGATGTCAACCATACAGGATTCTAAAAACTAATCCAATGAAGTTTAAAGATAGAGGAATAGTTTACTTTAGAGATAACTCTGGTTTCTGCTCTGTAGAGATCAGCACGGCCCCTCTGCCCAGTGTGTTGCCCTGCTCTGCTTGCATATTTTTAGACAAATAGCTATATGAGAGTGACACTGTAAAACTCTTGTTCATTCGTTTTGTAGGAAAGGTTCTTTCCTTATTTTCTTCCACAGCTTTCTCTTGTATAAAATGCTGCCCTTGAAATTTCCCCACCACGCAGTGAAGCAGGGAGCATGAGAAAGCAAAATCTCAGACAGCTGGTTTATTTGAGTACAAAGTTGTGTATTCTATAGCCATAAAACCATGGCTGTCTTCTTTTTTAAAAATACGAATGCCTCAATTCCCTGGGGCCTAGCCCTTTGTGGCCTTCATGAAACAACCAAATATATTTAACTTTCTTGTGTTCTTTAGGTTGTCAGCAAAGGTGACCATCCAGCAATTTTTTGGTGATATAGCCAAGGCTGACACAAATGGTAGTGTTAGAACTTCATCATGTTTGTGAGGTTTTAAGAAAGTGAGAGAGAGAGAGCTGTAGCTCGGTGGCAGAGTAACTGACTTTCATGTGAACAGTCCTAGGTTTAATTCCTTGTAACTCTGGATAGGACTGGGAATGTCTGTTGTTGAAAATCCTGGTGAGCCACTGTCAGTCAGAGCAGATGATGCTGAGCTGGATAGACCAGTGGCCCTGACTCAGTATAAGAAGAAGAAGAGAAGAAGAGTTTGGATTTGATATCCCGCCTTTCACTCCCTTTAAGGAGTCTCAAAGCAGCTAACATTCTCCTTTCCCTTCCTCCCCCACAACAAACACTCTGTGAGGTGAGTGGGGCTGAGAGACTTCAGAGAAGTGTGACTAGCCCAAGGTCACCCAGCAGCTGCATGTGGAGGAGCGGAGATGCGAACCCAGTTCCCCAGATTACAAGACTACCGTTCTTAACCACTACACCACACTGGCTCTCCTCTGGCAGCTTCCTCTGTTCCAAAGTCTGATCCCAGGACAGCAAATCCTTTCTGGCCAACCATACCTGGAATCATTGGCTCCAAGACACTCATCCCTTTAGCTGAGTTTAGGTTTCGGAGAGTGTGAAAGGTGCCTTCTTAATGTATGCAGTCAACATGCTAATGACGTGAGCCCAGAAGAAACTAGACTGACAAAAGCCAGCAGGGGTGGGATTGAGTAAAGAGAGAGACTGCTTATCAGCGTGAAGCAGGAAAAGACTCTGTGGAGAAAGAAGCCGCTGAATAAATAAAACAAAACATATCCAGCAAACAACCTTCTCCCACCCGCTTTCATTTTAGCCTTCCTGCTCCGAGCACTGAATAGCATTTTATGCAGATCAGCCAAGCCACTGGTGCCAGAGATACCATCACACTGGGCAGCAATTGCTGAAATCTGTATTTGCCTAAGGCCAAATTGCCCTGGAAATGAAATGCTATTTTTCCACAGAGGCACTTGAATTCTCTGGGCTAGAGCACAGGATAAAGCCGGGCCTTACTGACAACAGAAATGTACCTGTAGGGGAAGAGCTTTGTTTTCCCCTCTCCACCCCTCACCATCAAAAGCCAAACTGGCCCTACATTTAGTGAAAGTGGAACATTAAGCAATCCAGTGGCTTTGAATGTTCATTTCAGGAAACTACTTAGCAAGGAAGAACGGAAACATATGGATTCAGTGGAATGGGACAAGCCTGCAAGGTCTGAATCCAAAGTTTTGGGTATGTTATTTGGCTATATCAATTGCTATCTTTGGGACATCTGAGACTCTTGTACTGCTAATGCTTTTGAGAGAAATTTGCAGACTAGTTGAGAGACAGCAGAGCTAAGCCTTTCTTGGATGGTCCATCCCTCCTGCTCTCTTCAAATGGAAGGACTGTAACACTAAAGACCAGAACCCATTTTACAGGCAGATGTTCTGGATGACAGTTTATGTTAGCCCTTCCTGAGGCCACAGGACCACTCTGAGGATATTGGCCACATTTGGTTTAGCTATGTCTTGGCTAGCCAAATTACTGCCCAACCATTAGGCATGCTGACTGGAGTGGAGAGTACTATGTTGATTACCGGGAATCTGTATTGTACCATGTTTTCCTGTTAGCCTGTAGCCAATTCTATTTCATTTAATACCTCAGGGTCTTCTTTTTTTTTTTTTGCACATTGTAGCAGCCAGCATTTATTATGAATCCATGCCTTTATGACATTCTAAATGTACAAACAAGCACAATGTGTCCAGGAATAGAGCTAAGAGCAGCACTGCAACCAGTTCTTCAGCATTCATTGCATATCTTTCATATAAGACTTATCAACTGGTTCCTATATTGGACGGACAAATGAACTGAAGTACCTTGAGCTGAAAGAAATGAGACTAGCTTCTGTTTCACAAGCTATACACACAGCTATTGGGACCATATAAAAACCCATATATATATATATATATATATATATATCTCCATCTTAAAATCTTGGCTGGTCACTTCTCATCTGGAAAAGCCAACGTCATTTCTCCTATCACCGAATGACTCTTATCAGCTTCCCTAGTCATTGCTCATAGCTCATAGGTTCCAGCACACACATTATTTATCATTGCTGATGCCTCACACACATGCAACAACAACAAAAATATTATATCTATATTTCTACAATATCAACTAATTCATCCATGGCTGGGCTGAGCCACTAAAGTAGAACAGAATGGATATATATATATATATATATATATATATATATGTTTAAGTTGTAAGATTCATTACAGTCAAAGTGTTTTCAGCAGATAACATCACGACATCCATCAGCAATTCCTTTTGTCTGGAAGCCTCAGTGCTGAATGTACTCTACAATTTCAGATTATCAGGCGAAACGAGGCATAGTGAAATGAAGCAACCTTCCCAAGATGGCACAATGTGATGCCTCCAGAACTACTGGCTTCCTTTGTTGTTCTTGCCACAACAGACTAACGTGGCTCCTTCAAAAAGTAGAACGCTAGTGCACCGTACAATTCCAATAAAATGTGTATTTAATTTAATTTAAACATACTGCTTAAATACAATAGTCTCTAAATGGTTTACAAAGGTGAGCAACAAATGGTAAAAATCAGTAAAAACTATAAAACTTCAATAAAATGCCTGCTGGAATAAAAAAGTATCCAGTAGGTGTTGGAAAAACACCCTGGGGTGCCTGCAAGCCCCTGAATCTCAGAGCGTCCTTCAGTATGCGCAGCCCTGGAGAAGGCATTTCCCCTCTTCTCCAGTGCGCTCAGTGACATATACCAGCTGGTATATGCACACTAATCTTCTGGCAAAACACAGCAAGAAGAGTGAGACATCTTAGATCTAACCTACTATTTATTTACACACTATGTACAGACAAAGGCATAATGGCGTCCGTTCTCTCCAGCGCCGAGAGAACAAACAGAACACATAAAAGTGAAAGTACATTATAGTGGAAGAAATAAGACTGTCTTCCGTTTCTCATGTTCTTCTCAGACAGGCATGTGATTTACAACAATTTCATCTGCAGCATCAGAAGCATGAAATACTAACAGTAGGTCCCAGAAGATCAGTAGGGTGGGCTGACCTCAACTGGAAGGGAGTTCCATAAAACTGGGTCCACAACATGGCTGCTGGTGGATATGATCTGTGCATCTGAGCTGTGAGGAGCCACTAACAATGACTCCCCCAAAGGTCTTGGTGACCAGGAAGGGAGATACAGGATTAGGCGGTCCTGAGGTATCCTGGGCCTAAATTGCCAAGGCCCTTGTAAATTAATGTAATAAACTTAAACCTGGCCCAGTGGCATATGGGTGGCCATTGCAAACTTTTGAGCACCAGAGTTATGTGTTGGCAATAGTCTCTCTCCCCACTGACCATCTAGCGATGTTGTTTGGCACCAGCTAAATCTTCCCTTTGTTTTTGATTATAGGATTGTCACTGGCTCCTTCAAGAGAGGCCATAATGTGCAAACAGGCCACGGAGGGATCACAAAAGGTTTGTTAGTGATCGGTTGTTGTTGTTGTACTTGTTAAAGCCATATTAAATGAAGGGGGGGATGAAAGATAGCATTTTGATGCCAGCAGTGTTCTTTGGACAAAAAAACTTGCATGCGTGGCATTCACTGATCCCACAACCAACACCCATCTGGAAGCAGTCATGGAGAGGTCAGGTAACAGACCTCAGGATTCACAAAAATCCCCTCACATGCTGAAAGAACACATGGGGGATTGTGTGTGTTCCCAGGGCTCTGTGACTGAGGGAAGGAGCAGCAGCTCTTAACCTCTGGGCAACCCAAGCATTGGCCATTCTCACTGGCCTCTTCAGTGGTTCGATACCCACAGATAACACATGCCTAAATAGAATTTTTGGCTCTAATTTTAGATGCTAAAGAAACAAACACCATTCCGCTAGGTAGTTGCAGGAGGGGTGTAGGTTGCATTTTAATCTGAAGATGCTTTATTCATTGCTCAAAGGCTATTTTAAAATTTCTGCTTAAAGTTTTCATACTTTCTTCAAAAATTGATTTACATTTTTTTTGTGAGCCACTACAAGATTTTTTTGGTGACTTATACATCTCAAAATAAATAACATAAAAACAATTTATTTCTCTAGCCGTGAACAAAATCACAGCTCCGTGGTGTTTTCTTTTCTAAGTGCTTGGATGGCAAGGTGGGGGAGAGTGATGCTATCTCTACCACATTTGAAAACGGAGACTTCAAATGCTTTGCCATATCCTCTCACTGTGTAGGCCTGCAAAATCCAGCGGGGTGAGTCCTTCATCTTAGCTGGAACCTCTGGCAATGATGCGCCCCCCTCAACTAAGAACAAATGTCAATAGTCAGTAAAAAATTAAAACCGCAGGAAGCTGCTGCTCTTCAAAGAGCCAGCAACTAGGAGTACTGAACTGAAGTTCATCGATATGAACCAACTTTAGATCAGCAGCTGCAATAAAAGCAGGAAGGGCAGGGAGTGCATGTGAGAGAGAAAGTGTGTGTGTGTGTGTATGAGTGAGTAAGAATCACTACTTCATGTCAATAACAGAGATGAAAAACCTTTGAGCCTACAGATGTTGTTGGACTCCAACTCCCATCAGCTCCAGTATGGTCATTGAACTAGGATGATGGGACCTGTAGTCCAACAACATCCAACAACAGATTGTCTTCGTATATTAACTTCATATATTAACTTGCTCTAAGGCAATCCTATAGCATCCTATAGACTTTCTTTCTTTCTTTCTTTCTTTCTTTCTTTCTTTCTTTCTTTCTTTCTTTCTTTCTTCACTGCCTTTCACCCTAAGGTCCCAGGGCAGGTTACATCATCATCATCATCAACAACAACTTTTCTTGCATCAGCCATGACACCGGACAGGTTACAGCATTAAAGCATTTAAAACAACATGCAATGGTAAAAATTGCAAGTACAGAATTACAATTTCCAGGGTACCATGCCAGTAAAACAGGTTAAAAAACCAATTTAAGGTTCCAGTTCAAAGCACATTCATTAGGTACTAAGAGCCATCAATTGAGGTTTGTTTGCTTAGGAGTCAAGCTTCTAGACCAGAGATTGGAGCCTGTGCCCCACCAGATGTGGCAGAGCCCGTTCATCTGGAGTCACAGTATTGCAGATATTAATATTGCACAGTTTCAAGTGACTGGAAGCATAATAACTGACTCTTTTTGGAAATAATGCATTGTCCAGACCCATAAAAATATTATTCAAAGTTTTACTTGCAGAACTTTCTTTATAAGAGGATTAAAACATCAAATGTACATCAAAAATATCCATACAGTATATTGTGCTATCCAGCACAGGCTCAGTATCTTAGAAATAAAAGATAATCCCAAAAATTCAAGCTGTGTCCCTCTCCCACATTCCAGCCTGCCTTAGTCTGCCTACGGTTATGGAGCTCCCGGAGAACCATTTACCACATCCTTTTGTCCTCTGCCACATTCAGAGAAAGATTAAAGCCACTGTCCTTTCTAGATGGTGAATTTACAATGCAACAGCCTTTTCACATGAGCAAAGGTTACATTCAGTTTAGAGTAACAGAAAACAATCAACAGGTAATCATTAATCCATTTAGGAGCTTAGAGAGCCTCAGAAAACTACTGTGGAAAAACCCCATGTTAGCAATACACATTTAGCCATTTCCCCATTTCAAACCTTCATTAATACACAGGCATTTTCCCATTTCTGTGTGAATTAAATTAATCATACCTAACACATAGGTCATGCTGGCTGAGGCTGATGAAGGGTTGGAGACCAGCAATACTTGGTGGGTCACAGGTTCCCCATCTTTGCTCTAGGCTATTCATACCTTGATTTGAATAAGTCCCATTCAGATCAATGAGACCTAATTACAGGTGTAGGAGTGTGTAGTACGGTAACTTTGTGTTGTTAAAAAACCACAACCCTTTTTATTTTAAATATAAATATAAATGACCAAATAAACCATTTTCTTCACCTCAAAATCAATGGCAACTAAGTTTGTTCTGGATATAAGCTTTCATGTGCATGCACACTTCTTCAGATACACACTTTTGTGTGCATGCACATGAAAGCCTATACCCAGAAAAACTTAGTTGGTCTCTAAGGTGCTACTGGACAATTTTTTTATTTATTTTGACTGTGTCAGACCAACACCGCTACCACCTGAATCTTTTTCACAGGGAAAAAGAATAGCTACCTATAACTGTTATTATCGCAACCACATAACAGTGCTCTAATAATAATAATAATAATAATAATAATAATAATAATAATAATTTATTATTTATACCCCACCCATCTAGCTGGGTTTCCCCAGCCACTCTGGGCGGCTCCCAACAGATTATTATTATTATTATTATTATTATTATTATTATTAAGTATCAGACATTAAAAACTTCCCTAAACTGCCTTCAGGTGTCTTCTAAAAGTCAGATAGTTGTTTATTTCCTTGACATCTGATGGGAGGGCATTCCACAGGGTGGGTGCCACTACTGAGAAGGCCGTCTGCCTGGTTCCCTGCTGCTTCACTTCTTGCAGGAAGGGAACCGTCAGAAAGCCCTTGGAGCTGAACCTCAGTGTCTGGGCTGAACGATGGGGCGGGGACGCTCCTTCAGGTATAACACGTGAACGTGTGTGATATATATGGTGAATAATACAATGAATCCCTGGTTTATTTAAAAAGGCAACAAAACTCCATGTAGCTATTCCATTTCATATATAAAAATATAACCATATTGTTATGACCTACTGTAGATGTTACTTATTTATATATTGCCATCTATGTACATGGCTCTGCACACAATTAAAATAAGAAATTCTACACTGAAGGGCGTACAATCTAAAACAACAATAAAAATCAATAGTATATAAAAAAAATCATTTTGCTGCCAGTCTTTCTGAGCCATTGGTGACATTTTCCAATGAATTTGTTTAGTCTATCCAGGTCAGACGCGCTCTGAGCTTTCTCCCCACCATTGAGGTAATACCTCAAACTCTGCTGTGCCCCTGTAAAATTGTCCGAGATGCAGTTGAGCCCGCAGTATCTGACAACTGTCATCCTAGATGCTGTGAATAGACAACTAAGCAGCTGCTTATGAACACAAAGATTGATCTCAGGAGTTCAGAACCCAGGAGATTTGTGTTGTACATTTGCATGTATGAGAAATCACAAGAAGAAATGTCAGCTGCAAGGAGTTTTCTTTGAAGGCTTTTTGCCTTTTTTTGTTCTGAGAAATCAAGGTGACTGAGGCTATGCTGAGAGCTTGAGAGCGGAGAGAGAGGAGAGGTGTGTGAGTTTGGGAGGGGGAGAATCATTCATTTTGACTGACAGATCTAGCTGTTAATCACAGTCACTTGTTTTTCCCAGTGCACTCCAATCACAGTGATTTGTGGGAAGGATGTTGAAGTAAACAAACAGACCTGTTCTTCACATGGGTCACTGTTCTCTCCTGAGTTTTGGCTGTGAGACCAGGGTGTAACTGGTGGAGTTCGGCTATTGAGTGGCCTGCTTCTTTCCCAATCCTTATTTTCCCCCCTAATAATGACAGATTGTAGCTCTCCCTCTGTTTCCTTTTCACTTCTAGCAGGAGCAGCGGTGAGGGGGGAAATAGAGACTTTTTTATTTTTTAAAAAATAACAATGGCAAAATACCTAGCATGGTAAGCCCTGGGTCTATTTCTCTGAACTTTGTTTTTTTTTTTTTTTTTTTTTAAAAAAGATTTTTATTAAAATTTTAAAGGTTACATAAGTAACAACAAAAAAACACCCAATTAAACAAACAAAAAAAGCAATGCATAAAAACAAGTCACATCAAAAGAAAAAGATAAAAAATGGAAAACAAACAAAAAACAAGCAAAAAAAATACATAGAATCAAGAGAAAAAGAAAAAAAGAAAAGAAAAGAACAAATCAAACCTTTACATAACTTTCCTTCTTTAATTTATTTCCTTGACCTCCTCCTCTTTGTATTCTGATTCAGTTAGATATTCCAGCAAATCCTTCATCCTTGTTTTTATCCTAATAATTTATCTTAATATACTGTAGTTTAACATTCTCTTCTTTCACCAATTAATCATCCATTTTTACTTTATTTAATCTTATTTCTCATTAAAACTAATATATTGAACTTAATCTCTCAAGACATTTCCCCTAGGGTCATAAAAGTTTCATTCCACGATTTTTCCATTTCTCTCTTTTTTTTTTTTAAGAAAAAATTCCTTATATACACTTTAAATTCCCAATTTCTTTCCTCCGTCTCCCCTCCCCGGTCCC
Source organism: Podarcis cretensis (assembly GCF_951804945.1). Lineage (NCBI taxonomy): Eukaryota > Metazoa > Chordata > Lepidosauria > Squamata > Lacertidae > Podarcis > Podarcis cretensis. The sequence continues at coordinate 65,591,889 of NC_137171.1, read as the reverse complement.
GGCCCCCCCTCAGTTCCATCAACCTCCCAGCGTCCATCAACCTGGAGATCTGATATCCGAGGCTTTTAACTCTTCTTCATTTCCCTTCTACCGATCTTCTTGATAAACTTTGATGCTAAAAAGCAGATCTCGGGGGAGCTCCAACCCAACGATGCTTATATTCCTTCTTGACAAGTCTGCCAGGTTTCCATAATTAGAGCTAGGGCCCATAAAGTATTCCAAACCTTGTTTCACAGTTCTTTCAAGTCCAAAGGCCGCCGAAGCTCCAATCTCCTCCTGGCTCAAATTCATATTCCAAAAGTCATTTGATCCCTGCATAAAGGGATCTCTCCACTTTTCCTTATCCAGATCAGGCCAGGCACCCATCTTCAAAAACTGGCTTCTCCTAATTACAGTTATATAAGGCCTCAAGTTGTAATCCTCCATTTGCCTCTTTAGGGTTAAAGCTCCCCCATATTTTGCTTTATGTTCAACAACAGCAACAACAGCAACTTTCTCCTTCTCTAATTCATCAATTTGTTCAGTTAAGAAAGATTCTTGTGCCGGGTTCTTGTCAACTTCTATGCTGATGCCCACTTTTGTTCCCAAGATATCAATATTAGTAGCCATGACATCTATCTGTTTATGCAGCTTTCCCAGCAGATAAATCGTCCTATTCAGAGCAAATGCTACTTCTTCCTTTACCGGCATTCTTAAGAAATTCAAGTCAAAACTAGTTTCTCAGAGTCCTTATCTTCAGAGTAATTTCACAGCTGCACATTTGTAACAATGTCCCAATATTTCTCTGAACTTTGGCAGCTTTAATACCCAGGAGCACCTCACCCCTTTCCCCCAGTTTTCACATTGATTGTTTAACACACAACTATGGGAGGGAATTCCCTGCTCCTGCCAACCTAGCAGTTCGAAAGCACATCAAAGTGCAAGTAGATACCTCCGGCAGGAAGGTAAACAGCATTTCTGGCTGCTGCTCTGGTTCGCCAGAAGCGGCTTAGTCATGCTGGCCACATAAAGCGAGATGAGAGCCACAACCCCAGAGTCGGTCACGACTGGACCTAATGGTCAGGGGTCCCTTTACCTTTACGGGAGGGAATATAGGGTGTGGGTGGTGCTGTGGGTTAAACCTGTGACGATCTGTGATAAGATCTTAATTGGCACTGGCTGGCTAATTACTTTATGGCCCCAATTAGCCCCAGTATAATGCGGTCCGGCACGCTTCCCAGCCAAGCTGCGCAGACCTTCTTCTCTCCGGTTTCGCCTTGCAGAGTAAAAACACAGCGGATCAAAACTGTTGCAGGCTGCTTCAGATCCAGACAAACACACCAAGCACCTGTATGTCCAAATTCATCAGTTCTTTATTGCAGCAAATATTTACAGCTCAGCATTTCTCAGATTCTCCTGGACTGCTAGCATTCATGGCGTCCGTCTCTCTCAGAGACAAAAAGAGAACAACAAGTAGAGCTCCTCCCTCCTTCCACACGTCAGAATGGGAGGCACAACTCAGAACAAAATTAACCCAGTAAGTTCTGAATCCCAACACCCCCTCTTGCCGAGTATTCTGACAAGACCTGTGGATGTACCTTTGCAGACCTCTGTGAGATCAATCCCTTCCCCAATGCCTTGCGCTCTCTCCTGGCGTTCCTGTCAGGCATCTGTGGAACATCCTCACAACTCTCAGATTCGCACTGTGCGAAACTTGCCCACGCACCTGTGGCCTGATACCTCTCAGGTGGAATTCCCTTCGTTGTGCGACTGGACCGCCTGGGCACAAACTCAGGCACTTCCTCTGACTCACTGTGGTCAGCAGGTGTGTCCTCTGCATCCTGGGATTCCCCCTCTGACTTAACGCGTCTTCGAACCCTTGGAATTACCCTCACAGGAGAACTAGGCTCACTCTTGGGCTCTCTTTTTACAACTCGTGGAGATGCCCCATCCTGCTCCTGACTTTGGTCAGCGAGCTGATCGTCATCAGCAGACTCAGCCCCTGGCTCTCCTTCCTCCTCATCAGAACCTTCCTGCTCTGAATCAGAAAGACATTCTGAAAGAATATCGCGTCTGGCAGGGGTCTTTGACCTTTCCTCCTGCTTACAGAACTCAGCGTGTTTACTGATCAGCAGCTTACTCTGATCACCTGACGGGTACGCAAACCTCCATGCACGAGCCGCTGGCTCATACCCACAGAAGATCATTTTCTGGAACTTGGGTTCACCTGGCCCTCGCAAAGCTTCAGGTACTGGCACCGAGGCCGTTAATCCGAACGCACGGAGGAAGTGAACCTGTGGTTTCCTCCCGTGAAGCATGAAAAACGGTGTGTCTCCTACCACTGAATTGTAGGACCGATTCCAGGTGAAGCTCACATATTTAACTGCCTCCATCCAAAACTTTGGAGATAACCCAGAATCTGATAGCATCACCTGTGCAGCCTTAACCAGAGCCTCACTTCTGAGCTCTGCCACCCCCCTCTGTTGAGGAGAAGTCACTGTGTGACTTATCCCTTTCTTGTGAAAGAACTTCTGCAAAGCAGACCCAGTAAACTGTGAACCTCTGTCACTAGCAATTTCCCTGACTCTGGTGGAGAACCTTAGTTCCACCTCCTCAATCCAACGTCTAATCAGCTGTGCTGCATCTTCCTTGGATTTGAGACCATGTGTCCAGGTGTTCTGCGAAAAATCATCCTGCAGCGTCAGCAGAAACCTGGCCCCTCCCAAACTTGGTTCCTTCATGGGACCCAACAGATCTATGTGCACAAGATCAAAAGGTTTTGTGGTTACCCTCTCCACCCTGGGGTAACTGCACCCTCTTACCTTTGCCTGTCTGCAAGCCTGACAATCTAGGACTCTTGCACATTCCGCAATTCTACAGCCTTTGGTAACCTCAGGTAGCACCTGTAGTTCTTCAAGACAAGCATGAGCTGTCTTCTTATGCCACGCACAAGAACATGAAACATGAGTGGGACCTGTAGCACGCAGGGCTTGTGCTTTCTCAACCTTCCCCTCACCCTCCAGAGACGTTTTAAGAATGAAGAGATCATTCTGCCCCTTTGCAACTCTGACCAGTTGCTTCCCTCCTTTGGAGATTGTACAAAAATCATGTTCAAAGCAAACCTTAAACCCCTTTTTCAACAAATAAGGCACAGATAAAATACAGTGTTGCACTCCTGGCACAATGCAAACTTCCATCTGCTCCTGCAAAACAGAAAACAATACATTTGCAATGTTAGTCACATTTTTCTTTTCCCCACTTGCAAACTGAACAGTTTTTCCAGCCGGAATTGCCTTGCAATTCCACATCTCGACTGCAGGGGTCTCTTGAATCAGGTTGCAGTTAGCTGCTGAGTCGATTAGAAAGCGAAAGTCAGTGTGTCTCTCAGAGCTGTTCTCAAACAAAGCCATACTGGCAACAAACGTCCCGCTGCCCCCTCTCTTTGGGCTTCTGCAGCAGTTCTCTCTGGTCGTCTTGGCAACCAACTCCCCCTTGCTCAGGACCTTGGCAGCTTCCGTAGAAGTAGCCTCCTCCGTTGCCTTGGAGACCGGCCTGGCCTCTGTGTTCCCACGCGACTCTTTAGGCCTTATCTTCACTTTGTCCAGGTGGCCGACCTTGAAGCGTCTAGCTCTCCGCAGCCTTCCAGACTTTGGCTGACGACAACAATCCCCAGTGGAAAAATACTGCCCAGGGCTCCTTTCAGCTGGCCTGGCCCCCCTTCTTCCGGAAGAGCACTCTGTGCCAGCACTGCCCTCGCTGAAACTGCGTTTCACTTCAGCACTCACAGTGGAAAACTTTTGAAACTTGCCTTTGGAATTCTCAGCCCCCCCGACTTGCACCTCAGGGACTGGGGCTACAGCCATTTCCAGGCTCTTCATGACTTCTCCAGGGCCCTGGCCTCCTGCTGAAGTTTCACACAAACTTCTCAGCACCTCCCAGGCAGCCCTTGCTGACTTTACGCCCTCCAAACTGGGCAAGAGTGATGCGTGTACGCATGCCTTTAGCATAGCAAGCTCTCTTTGCATTCTCTGCTGGCTATCTTCAGGCAACGCAGCCTCAAAGCCTGTAATGTCTGTACCTTCAGGACCTGGATTCAGGGGTAATGGCTCTTTCTGGCTTACATCCCAAAGCCCAGTAACCAGAAACCAACCCCTTACTCTTCTGGACCAGGTTGCCCAACTTCTTAAAGTGAGCTTTTCAAGCGGAACGTCCTCAAGGACCTGGCTGTCTGCCATTCTCTCCTCTTCCCCGGGGCCCCAGCTGTACTCACGTATCACCAGCTCTCCGGCACCCGATTTCTCAGCTGCTTTCCCAGCTCTCTGCCTCTCAGCAACTCTTGCCTCTCTGCAGCAGGCAAAACACAGAACGCAGATCTCCGCTCCGTCTAGCGTCCTCCCAGCTCTTCAAAGCTGACTTCAAAGCTCACCGGCAGACTCTCAGCAACAGTTTTATTAGCGGTAATTAGGTCCTCCATAACCTGTGACGATCTGTGATAAGATCTTAATTGGCACTGGCTGGCTAATTACTTTATGGCCCCAATTAGCCCCAGTATAATGCGGTCCGGCACGCTTCCCAGCTCAAGCTGCGCAGACCTTCTTCTCTCCGGTTTCGCCTTGCAGAGTAAAAACACAGCGGATCAAAACTGTTGCAGGCTGCTTCAGATCCAGACAAACACACCAAGCACCTGTATGTCCAAATTCATCAGTTCTTTATTGCAGCAAATATTTACAGCTCAGCATTTCTCAGATTCTCCTGGACTGCTAGCATTCATGGCGTCCGTCTCTCTCAGAGACAAAAAGAGAACAACAAGTAGAGCTCCTCCCTCCTTCCACACGTCAGAATGGGAGGCACAACTCAGAACAAAATTAACCCAGTAAGTTCTGAATCCCAACAAAACCAGAGAGCCTAGGACTTGACAATCAGAAGGTCAGCAGTTCGAGTCCCGGCAACCGGGTGAGTTCCCGTTGCTAGGTCCCTGCTCCTGCCAACCCACCAGTTCAAAAGCACGTCAAAGTGCAAGTAGATAAATAGGTACCGCTCCGGCGGGAAGGTAAACGGCATTTCTGTGTGCTGCTCTGGTTTGCCAGAAGCGGCTTAGTCATGTTGGCCACATGACCTGGAAGCTGTACGCCGGCTCCCTCGGCCAATAAAGTGATATGAGCGCTGCAACCCCAGAGTTGGCCACGGGGGTCCCTTTACCTAACATGATTTCTGTTCCTGTGCTCAACAAAACCTGATAAAATCTGCTCCTGTGAGAGAATTGCTGCACTTACATTAACTGAAATTTGGCAGGCTTTGTTCTGTAAGAAGGGGTGGCAGTGCCTGCATCCTATTTCGGCAGAAAATAAAAAGAAAATTGGGTGGAATTCAAAGTTGCATCAAGGAATTGCTCCAACAGTGCAAGTTTTTCTGTGTACCTGATGGAATCTCCCATCTCTTCCCCCCTGTACTGCTCTGGGGGTCCTCCTAACCACTTCCCCCAGAGCCAGTTTCTGAAACCATGGGGGGGGGGGAATGAGATGGGAGAAGGAGAATAAATCCCATTGCACTAGCAAGGCTCATTGTACTGGCTTCTGCTAGCACAACTGTTCAGTTGGCTCCCGTCCAGAGACTTTTTCTTACTTGCTTTTTTCTCTTTAAAAATTAACTTGTAATGCTCCATGCATGAAGACCCCTGGATAGACCTGCTTGAAATCTGGCGGGCTTAATTCACCTCGGAGAGACTCCCTCTCTGGAAATTTCATCCCCTTTTGTTAAAGGGGTTGGGATGGGTATAGCCATTTTTAGACTCCTCATTGTAGTCAATGGGGGTAAACCAAGTTATGGAATTAACAGATCAGACTGAGACCCGAATAATGAATCAAATTGGAACGAAACAGAAAGGATTCAAAGCAGATTGGGTTGCTTCCAAACCCGGCACTTAGGCATCTGTGCTCACTACAAACACCTAATATGTGCAACTCCACAACTGTAATAAACCACACCTCTTCATCACTTGATTAAGCCTGGCATGAGATCTGAAAATACAATGAAAGCGAATCTCAAATTCATTGCCATTTTGTTTTCCATACAAAGCTTTTCTTGAGATTATTGTAAAAATAAAGTTAGAGCGAAAAAACAAATATTTACAGTCCGAGATGGTAAGATCAGTCAACCCATTTGCAGTTTGCTCCTGTATATAATTAACTATATAATTTCTTGCTGCATTGGCTTATCGCTCACATTCCAATGATGCCTGTCTGTTCTCTCTGTCAATATACAGGGTGAAAATCAGAGAGGTCACCCACTGCCTCATTCTTTAAAGTATCTTTGTTCTTCCTTCCCTTCCCTTTGCCCAATCCGTAGCCCCACATGCTCCCTGTTCTTTGATGAGCCAAATTATTATTACCAGTGATGGGGATTTGTTCTGTGTCATTTTGAAAGGTCCAGGGGCAGAAGCTTTAATTGCTGGATTTTTCACAGAGGGTGTTATCATTTATTAAAGTCAGTTTCTCTGATTTCCTTTTAATGAAATGACTACTGTGCGTATGAGATAACATTAGGATCAGTTGGTGGGGGACTCACAGAGGGCTTAAAATAATCAGGCTAAGAAAGTGGGGGGGCGGGGAGAGGAAATCACACACAGTACCTCTTAAGGAATTACTCCACAGCTTCACTTGGCAGTGAGGAACCACAGTAATTTCCAAGGAAGGCCAGGCATGGCTGGAGCTGTGCATTTTATTTTTAAATGCACGTCTTGAAGAAAGTAGCTCGGCAAGTTATTGAAAAGACAGCTAAGCTCAATAAAAATAGTAATGTGTGGGGTGGTTCCTTTTTTAAAAGGAGGACAACATTTTTGCCTACCTTATATTCTTTTGCCCACTTACGAACATAAGACAAGTTTGCTGGATCAGGCCAATGGCCTATTTAGTCCTGCATCTTGTTTCTAGAATGGGCCAGATGTCTGTGGGAAGCCCTTAAGCCCTAAAGTGAGTGCAAGAGCACTCTGCTCACCTGCCATTCCCAGCAACTGGTATATGGGGTATTAGGAGAGGGGTATTACCTCTGGTTGGGGACATGTTGTGCTCCTTCAGGGGGGTTGTTTGTCTACTTTTAGTCCCCTCCCTGCACTCAGGTCTCACCTGTGGCTCCTAGAAGCTGTCAGCATTCGAGAGCAACTACATCCTGAGAAACAGCTCCAACTGGCTGGCTAAAGCAGGTGAGGGTAGCTGATAGGTCTTGAACCCTCAAGCTGCCCTGCAAGCAAAGACAGGGTCTGGTGGATTGAGCAGATGAGACCAATGGTGGGCCCAACAGCCAAGAAGGTGGTTTCTGCATCTGCTGTAGAGGGAAGGGCAAATCAACCTGGGAAGGTAGCCCAACTAGGAGAAGGAAAACTCTGATCCTAAACCTCTGCTGCCTTGTGGAATATCTTTGGGAGAAGAAAAGGCTAAGGAGTAAACCCTTAGCTGTATGCCTGCTTCTGGCAACTCCTGCAGCCAAGCTAGTGTCGAATGTATTTCTCTTCTTTCCTTTGGACCACAGCAGTGAGACCGAGAGAGGGGTCTTGTTGCTTGGCCAGTCCAGGACTTCCATACACACTGCCCAGGCTTGTACCATGGGGAGGTCACTTTGGTGCTGCTAATGCAGCAGTTTGACTTCACTCCCAAAGGCACACTCCATTGCCTCTCAAGACAGACAGATGCCAACGACAACAAGGACTTAAGAGGCATACTGCCTAGCTCTTGGTTGGCGAAAGCTTGTACCTGTTCACTACTCTCTAATCTTTGAAGGAAACACGAAAGCCGTGTGCTTGTCCAGCCCTTAGCCCCAGCTGGTTTTGTATGGAAAGGTAACCTCCCCACCTGCTGAGACCCGCTTCTGCCCTGTTCTTCGATCCATTTACAGATCTTTTTATTATCAGAATGTCTTGATCTATGCCAGCTTTCTGTCTTGAGATGCAAGCAGGCACTCAAATCAGGCATAGGCAAACTCCGGGCCTCCAGATGTTTGGAACTACAATTCCCATCATCCCTAGCTAACAGGACCAGTGGTCAGGGATGATGGGAATTGCAGTCCCAAACATCTGGAGGGCCGGAGTTTGCCTATGCCTGACTCACTCAGTGGGTGAGAGGCACACTTTCCATACATGTGCTCCACCCTTGCCCTTTCTTTCTCGCACCTGCCTGCCCTTTACTATCCCACGTGCCCATAGCTGCATACTGCAGTACATGCCTCTACTTTTGTCCATTCCTCTTCAAGCAGATAAAGCAAATGTTTTCAATTAACGAGGTTTTTATGGCTGAAGGCGATAGGAGCTAGTTCATTTAACACAGGGAAATTAATTGAAATCTGAATGTACATAGTCAATTTATTGCCGCCAGAGCAATTATTGCAAGTGCTTGGCCACTGCCGTATAAGGAAAGCGAGATATCTTTAGCTGATTTTTATTTTTTACTTAAGCTGGCAAAACCTATAAGCTTGAAGTGATTAATGCACACAGCATCCTCCAGCAATAGCTAAGAGGGGAGCATCATGTCCACAGCTACTATATCCTAGGTTTGCCATATTTTGAAGAGCAAAAAAGAAGAGGACACATTTGCCGACTTCTACTTTTAACTTCCAAGAGGAGAAAGTGCTGATGCAGGCTTCTCACAGGCATCTGGTTGGCTGCTGTGAGAACAGGGTGCTAGTCAACGCAGGAGTTGAGTCTGATCCAGCAGGGCTCTTCTTACATTAACATTATTTTCACACTGCTGATAGCATGGAAAAAACCCATTTCAAACGTCCAGGACAAAGCCAAACCAGATTTTCAAATACAATTACAAGGCCTAAGACTGAGCCCTCTTATTTATTCAATTTTGCTGTCAAATGCTACTGTGAAAGAAATTGAATTATCCACTCATCTTGTTCCATGTAGGACATGATTCTTTGCTTTACCAAAATATACCGGTAATTCTGCCACTGTGGTACCTGGGAAATGGCTCAAGGGAATTCACCTGAGAAAAGTGTATTCTCACTAAGGGCCCAATCTGTTCTTCCATGGCTGGCCCTACCACTGAAGGGAGAGTGAGGCACTGCCTCAGATGGACAGGCAGAGAGGTGTTGGAGGAAGGAGCTGCCTGCGCCACATAGTCTGCCCTGCACTCTGTAAAGTAGCCTGCCCTGCCTTCAGGTGTGGTGTGCAAGACCAGTGTGGAAAGGAAGACTGCCAATTCAGTCAGCTTCTTTACTTGGAGTGGGGGACGACGACACCCTCTTGTCCATGTCATGCAGCAAATATATATTGGGCCAGCCCTATGTTCTTCCCATCACCTCTCTTTCCAAGTCTGTGCAATGTGCAGACTGTCTGACCCATGGGCTATTCAAACCAACTTCAAATCACAAAGATTTATTTAAGTTCAAAATAAGGGAATGGGGGGGGGGGAGATAACTAGCAAAGAAAGAAAACAAAACAGTCCTAAATAATTCAGCAACGTACTTGTGTGAAGCAAATGTTCCACCAGATATTCCACGCCAAGCTAAGTTCACAGACAAAACCATTCCTATTTATCGGCGGTGGGGGTAGGGTGGGGGGAAGAAGAGATGAACACAGGGTTGTTGTTGTTTAGCCATTTAGTTGTGTCCAACTCTTCGTGACCCCATGGACCAGAGCATGTCAGGCACTCCTGTTTTCCACTGCCTCCTGCAGTTTGGTCAAACTCATGCTGGTAGCTTCGAGAACACTGTCCAACCATCTCGTCCTCTGTTGTCCCCTTCTCCTTGTGCCCTCCATCTTTCCCAATATCAGGGTCTTTTCCAGGGAGTCTTCTCTTCTCATGAGGTGGCCAAAGTATCGGAGCCTCAGCTTCACGAACACAGGGAGAGGCTACCAATTGGATTGGAACTAGGTGGGCTTCTATGTCAACCAGGTAAGGAGGAGATCTTTGACTAACGTATCTTCACACATGGAAGAAAAGTGATGGTAGTGAAGGGGGTGCTCTATCATCTCTTCTTCCGAGGCAGAATGTGCTATGTGCATTTGGGGTGTGTGGAAGTGACAAGCCTGCCTCTGGAAATGAAGCTGATAGTTTACTGGGGCTGGATTCTTAAAATGACACGCCCAGTGTGTTCAATGCATTTTCTCAACTATTCTGAAGATATGGTATACCTCAAGTGTCCTGATTTAACCAGGACATCCCAGATTGACAGAAGCCGCCCCTGCTTCTGATCCAAATCCCAAATGTCCCACTTTGGTGTTTGTTGGTTCTGTGCTGTGTCCACGAGTCAGTTGGCTCACAGCAGAGCGTGGGACCAAAAAACAGAAGGAAAATTTGCCTTGATCCAGTGCATCACCACTTCTTTCCCGCCTTTTGCCTCAGCACTTCTGGAAGAAAGTACCGTATTTTTACATGTATAACATGGCTCCATGTATAAGACGACCGCTGATTTTTGGGACCGTGACAAATTTTTTTGGGGGGGGATTGCCCACAGTTGTTCAGCTTTTTTTGGGGGGGGGGCACCACCACAAATCGCTCTACAGTCTCCCCACCGCTGCAAATAGCACGCATCGCCACAGCCACCAATCGTCTGCACACATGCCGCCAAAAGCCCACCTGCTCACTTGGCGCAACCACAGACGATTGCACGCACGCCTCACCGCAGCCATAAACCAACCGCCCAATTGCCACAGCTGCAGAAAATCATCAGCAGGCCTTGCCGCAGCAACCGATCACACACCCGATCGCCACTTACAGTCTCCTGCTGGATGCTGCCACCAATTGCCGCTCCCCTGCTATCCGTGTATAAGACAACCAGCATTTTTTGCCTATTATTTCTAAGGAACAAATATCGTCTTATACACAGAAAAATATGGTATGTCTGTGGTGGAGGAGGAGGTGGAGCCTGGTCTAGTCCCAGTGGCATCTCCCAATGCTACACAGGCCGGGGTGACCTTCCCAGTGAAAGTAGTAAATTTGTATTATGTGGTAAATTTTGAGTATGTGTGGGGTGGGGTCCTCCCCACAAAACATTCCTGTTTTTTTTTTTTTTTTAAAGTTACTGTCAGGCTTGCCAACTCTTCCCTTTTAGGGCTATTATTTATTTGCTTATTTAAGGCATTTTTGCATTGCCCTTCATAAAATATATCCCTGGGCGGCTCACCACAATTAAATCGCTAAAATCAACAACGCTATTAAGACAAATCAATAAAAGCTACTGAATAGCTACTGAACAGACAAATAGATGCAGTGTTAAAATACCAGCTCCTACAGAATGTTAAAGGGTCTGAATGACCCCAGGTTCTGGCATTTAATTTTTTATATGTTTCAATTGTTTCTAAGTATATTTTCATGGTACTTTTAATTGTGTTGTTTTAACTTTATTGGGTGTTTTCTGTCCTGGGCTCCATCGGAAGGAAGGGCAGGATATAAATTAAATAAAAATAGCTTTCTGAGTAACTAAATAGGAGTTCAAGGTGGCAAACACAGTTCTTCCCTGTCTCCATTTTATGCTCACAACAACCTTGTGAGGTAGGCTAGGCTGAGAGTGGGTTACTGGCCCAATGTCACTCAGTGAGCTCTCTGGCTGAGTGGGGATTTGAAACTGGGTCTCCCCAGCCCTGGTCCAACACTTTAACCACTGTGCAACTCTGTCTCTCTTATTAAGAGAGAGGGAGAGAAAACCTTTTTCTCTATCCGTTTTCTCCACACCATGCATAATGGCTTGCTTACCCTGTGATCGGGATGGGTGGCGGTTGCGGCCCCTTGTCATATGCCCTCCATTCTCAGGGCAGTGAGGAGTCACGTCCCAGCAGTGAGCCATTTTAAGTGCCCCCCACCAGCTGCATTGCATGCCTGAAAGAATGCCCAGCCAAAATGTTTAAACTGTGCATTTAGCACTTGCAAAACAAGCAGTTTCAACAGGCGATGCTTCCCCCCATCACTGCATATGCATGCCAGGAGAGCCTTATGAATTTCAGCTTGCCATGCTGTTATTAAAGGCACAAGAACCTAGCTTTGGTGTGTGTGTGGGGGGGGAGGTTTAGCAACAGTTAATGGGATATTTGGGAGTGTGCCTATTTTATATTCATGGATGGAAGCAGAGCGGAGGAGAGAATCAATGTGGTTCTAGAGTTGCCTTTGCCACCTGGTACTTCTAGTTCCAAATCAGAGGCAGAGGGATTAATGGAATTCCACCCACACATGCAGGCATCGGTGGGGTTGATGTTTGGCTTCTCTGACTACGATAGCACTGATCATTGTCATCGCTGTGAAGTCTTTCCTTTAAAAAACCAATAATACCCTACTTGTCATTACAGGGGAAGTGCCAAACCATTTGAACAACAAGCTGTAATATCTGTCCGTTCTCCCCCCTCTCCCTGCCCAGGTCCCAATTTAATTGCTTCAAAGCTGACTGACAGAACATCTGCAGGTGTCATCATCCTGATTTCCATACAAATGAAGCTTACAAGTCTCAATCTCTGCATCTCCACCAGGGGAACAATGAAGTAAGTCGTGAGTCACTGTGCACAGCTAGAGGAAAACAACAACAACATTGTGGTACAATGGAGCCTTTTCAAGCCAGGAGACCTGGAATTGTGGATGTCTTGAAAGCCACCACCTGTATTCAACCCTTTCTTACAATGGAAGGCCCAGAATGGCTTCACAGCAGGATGTGATGCTTGGAGCATCCAAAGGGAACCTACTCATTAAGCCTCCACAGATCATGATAGTCAGGACAAATCATACCCCATTCATTTGTTTTGCAACATACCCTTTTGGAAACCTTTCAGATCAGCTCCATCCAGGACTTCTCTTTCAGCCACTGGAGCTCAGCTCTGGCATCTCTCAGACAGGTGCCATTGCCATTCTAAGAGAACAAGGGAGAAGTTCATGGTGAGCTCCACACCTCTTTTTCTAGAAAAATAGCACTGGCTCCATCCATCCATATCATTCAAGCAATTTACAAGAGAATACAATTCTCCTCTATTTTTTTGAAACCCTCTCCATCTGTTTCTTGCTTTCACTCAAACCCTTGTTTTCCTATTGTCCCATTAATCTGATTGTGTTCTTCTTTTGCCAATATCCTTACATTTTCTCTTCTGTTTGTGTCCTGTTCACTGGACAGGTGGCATTTGTCATCCTTTTGGAAAGCTAAGCACATGAAAGGCAAGGCACAAACTAAAACATTTCTACCCATCAAAGAATCCAGAGTGAGGAAAATGCACTTCATACTTGTAAACTGATCACAGAACTTCTGTTATTGGCTGGTATATAAACCCTGACATAAATAAATAAGAACAAAACAAAAGCAAGTTAATGCAAATGTGTAGAACAGCTGAATGTTACATAGAACCCTTTCTTTGTAACTTGAGCAAAGCATTGATTTGGAGCATAATAACGGTGTGTTTAAAGTACTGCAGTGAACCATGGATCCAGCAGTGATGTGGACATAGAGTTGGAGGCTGCAGGGGCACCAGATGAGGAGCTGGGTCTGGATCAGGGCTCAAAGCTGACTGCAGAAGATAGGCAGACTATGGTGACTGAGGCGGATGGACAAGAGCTTTCAAAGGAACCTCCCAGACCACCAGGGCCCATAGGGTCAAAGCCAGGACCCTCACAAACACCTTCCTTGGGCCTGAAGAACCAAATGTTTCCCACTGCTCATCACCAGGCAGGAAGTGCCAAGAGTGCACCAGCATTCAGGAGAGTTGGTGTCTCCAATACCCAACAGAAACCCACCTTGATCTGGAGAATTGTCTGACTGCAGGCATGAACTCCTCAAGAGTATGATCCACATATCGAGGAGACCTCTGAAGAAAGACAGCTGATAGGAGTCAGTTGAGGTTAGGCGGTGTTTGCAGTAGCTCCAGCTCAAAACGCCCAGAATGATTGGAATGATACATGTGTACCAGCTTTGTGCCTTGACTTCACTTGGACCTACTGAATGTGATCTTGGACTGGTTTCACCTTGTCTCCTGCCTGAGCCATTGTTTCATATCCTGATTGCTTGGACCCTGGCCCCAGACTGCCTTTGGACACTGCTTTTGCCCACGTTGACAGAAAGCACCATGATTGTTTTGGCTCCTACAGCTAGGCAACTCACTTCTCTCCTCTGTCCAGTATTCCAAAGTGTGAAGAGTAATTCCACACAATTAAAGATCAATGGAAGCCCTTTTTTCAAGCACACTCATAACAATATGACCCCATCGTTGCTAATCAAGAGATCGAAACTATTATTTGTTTCCTTTTATGTATAAACTCTGCACAAAATGTGTCTTGGGTTGTGCTGTAAATGAAGCAAAGCAGGAGGGCTGAAAAAGCAAGACAGCTAGAAACAGTTTTAGAGGACCCCCCCCCCTTTTATCCCTATGCTCTGGTGGAACAGCACTCCAAAAACCATGACAGCCAACCATTTTACAGGCGCATAGTGTACTACTAAAAGTACTATTACCTTTGAGAGTCCCCATATGCCATTAAAGCTCTCGCTCATTCTTGGTCAAACATGCTTGTTAAATTTCTGGACAGCCTGTTCCCAGTATGATCACAGGTCTCAAGGAAGATGTACCATATAAGAAACAAAACAAAATGTGAGCAAATCTTCGATCAGAGGCATTCGGTCCAGGAGCTACTTCACAAGGTTAACATTTCCATTTTGAGCTCTTAATAACTGCTATCTTGCCTAATCATCATCACTATTTCATTCTGGAAAGTACAATTAACAGAATCACAGGATGCCCCTTTACTGTGCTTTATGAATTGCCACACTAAAACGGAATTATTTATAAGAATCTAAAGGTCCTGGCATTTATTTTATTTTGGTTCTCTCTCTCTCTCTCTCTCTCTCTCTCTCTCTCTCTCTCTCACACACACACACACACACACACACACACACACACACGAGAGAGATCATTTTCAGGCACTCACATACTTTCTTTCTTAAATTCAAAGCTATTTTTAATTTTTAATTCGGATTTCTGGTTCACTGCAACCTGGGGCTGGGAACAATCCTGAAATCAGTGTTCAGTAGCATTGCAATCTTATGCATCTCAACTCTGAAATAAGTCCCAATGAGTTCATTGGGATTTACTCCCAGGTAAGTGTGTATAAGACTTCAGCTCCAAATCCACAGGTAATATACCAATTAAAGCACACTATCAGCACGAACCCATGCCTGTTTAAGACCAGCCATTAGTAGCTAGCAGAAATAAAAATGTCACGGCACACTTCTGGAAAATGTCCAAGGCTGAGCTAAGTGTTTCTCCAGAGACAGGAGGCTGTGGGACAGCAAGTGAGAATGCCTGCTGTAAACTTGGCAATTTGTGCACAGATGGTAGAGTATTAGAGATTACAATTAACATATCGCCCCGAAGAAGGCAGCCTCTAAGGTATATAAGGTCGAGTCAGATAGAGCTTTATAGGTCAAAACTAGCATCCTGAATTGTGTAATGAAAACAAAAGGGAACCGGTTGTAACTTGCCCTTAGTGCCCCATCCCCATCTGTAGATGCAAACGTTGGCAGTAGAATCCTCAGGGTCTAACTACAAGTTCAGCTAATCATATGATTATGATCCTATTGCAAAAGCCATTGTGGGCCTTTGCAAAACGAAATACCAGGGACGTGGGTGATTGTCATTGGCACTGCAGCACATGGGGAGGATTGGTTTAAGTCCGACTTCCACAGCTGTGAGCTCAGGAAAAATCCCACCCCTGCTTCCAGTACAGTGGTACCTGTTAGGATCGTCCTACTCAAGTGTAGGACCCTGGCAGAGACACATGCCCGACTGTTGTCTCCCTCCTGGTCGGGAGCTTCAAAAGCTTTCTCCGGCCTGAACATCACAACAACTGATATCAAAAGGCATTAGCACACTTAGGGATCATGCAGAGTATTAGCAGTGTGTGTAACATAGCATTTTGGCTAATCTACGTTTATTTACATATAATACACTCAGAGCATTCTGACTTAGCTCCTTCCTCTTTCTCATCAGACAGCAAAGAGAGAAAGAACAAATGACAATAGTCCCACAGTAGTCCCACAGTAATACCAAAACATCCTGTCTCCGTCACTTCCCACACTGTGGAATGAAAACATACATCGTCATGTGATAGAAAACAATCTCACGACTGCAAACACAGAGCAAGAATCCTAACAGTACCTTGGGTTACAAACGCTTTGGGTTACAAACTCCGCTAACCTGGAAGAAGTTACCTCGGGCTGTGAGCTTTGCCCCAGGATGAGAACGAAAATCGTGCGGTGGCGGGGCAGCAGCAGCAGGAGGACCCATTAGCGAAAGCGCACCTCAAGTTAAGAACAGTTTTGGGTTAAGAACAGACCTCCAGAATGAATTAAGTTTGTAACCCGAGATACCACTGTACAGCAGTTAGCATTAGAAAAAGCCCCCCAATGACACCAATGGGAGATTTGTTTCTAAAGCTAATTGACCTAATCGGAGGCATTTTTTTAAAAAAATAACAGCTATTATGCATGGTGTGGGAAAGGTTTAAAACTCTCCTCTCCACTCATTGTGGTGTCAATGACAATGGTCTTTCCTTTACACCAGTTTAGTTTTTTAGAAGCCTGGAACATGCTTCCTAATCACTCCATTGCTCCATTAGGCCCTCAGCCTAGGTTTAGGATTACCTGATAAGAGTTCTGTTGAGGGGTCAGATTACTGGTTGAAATTGAGACGCTGGTGACCTACAATACTGGTTTCCCTGTGGTAGGATCACTAATGCATATTTAGACCTTGTGCCTCCTGACTATTGTATTTTAATATTTTGTTGGAAGCTGCCCAGAGTGGCTGGGGAAACCCAGCCAGATGGGCGGGGTATAAATAATAAATTATTATTATTATTATTATTATTATTATTATTATTATTATTATTATCAACAGACAGGAAAATATTAGTTTCCAAGTAAAGGAATATTTTGTTGTTTGTTATCTTTGCGGTCCTTCCTTCATTTTCTCCCCCGTTATCAAAATTTAGACCAACTGTCACTCAATAGTAGTGCATAAGCTCTACTACAGTGGTACCTCGGGTTACATACGCTTCAGATTACATACGCTTCAGGTTACAGACTCCGCTAACCCAGAAATAGTGCTTCAGGTTAAGAACTTTGCTTCAGGTTGAGAACAGAAATTGTGCTCCGGCAGCGCGGCACAGCAGGAGGCCCCATTAGCTAAAGTGGTGCTTTAGGTTAAGAACAGTTTCAGGTTAAGTACAGACCTCTGGAACGAATTAAGTACTTAACCTGAGGTACCACTGTATATGGTCAATCCCCAGCATCTCCAAGTAGGGCTGTGATAGAAAGCTGTTTGTAATCTCTAATTCTGCCAATCAATGTAGAGCATACGGAATGAGGTGGACCAATAATCTGACTTGGTATAAAGCAGCTTCCAATGTTACTGTCTTGGTTCCCACCCCCAAAGCAACAACAAGTACACGTCCTTATATGTAAAGACGTTCATTGCTGCAGTTTCAAATTCTGGCTTGGGGAAAGAGCAGAATATAGTCCAGGTGTTCTTATGAGGCAAAGCGATAGCAACAATAAGTCTGGTTCAGAATCAAGGCCAAAGTTCATATGTCCATGATCAGTAGCAAAGGTTTCAAGATGGCAGGGCTCTGTGAAGTTGTTTCAATGAGTTCCCCTGCCTACCTGCCAAGCTTTTAGGCAGAACCAGAGAGTAGCAAGCTACTTGTAGCAATCCCTGTTAGAATTCCTGGCCTGAATCTGGACATTCTGCATTGGGAGATGAGTCCTTGCTTTTCTCTCAATGCACTGCTTCTCTCTGGAAGGCTCTGCTGAACCTGCCTCCTCATCCTCTGGCAGGGGAAACAGCCTCCACCATCTCTAACACCTCCATCTCCACAGGCAAGGGGAATCCTCTTCTTCGTGCCTCTCACTCCTGGTCTGAATCAGAATATCCAGAGGTGATCACAAAGGTTCCTATGTTCTTAATGAGCTATTTCAAAGGAAAGGCGGTAGCTCAGTGGGTAGAGCATCTGGAAATGTCCCTGGCCAGAAACCAAGAAGAGTCACTGTCACTTAGTGCAGACTGAATGTGGATGGACCAGTAATCTAACTCAGCATATGGCAGCTTCCTATATAGCTATGTTTGTTCCTTGTGAGTTCTTTTAGGGCTGGGTTTACCAACCTTGGGTCTCCAGTTGGTTTTGGACTACAGTTCCCATCATCCCTGACCACTGGTCCTGCTAGCTAGGGACGATGGGATTTGTAGTCCAAAACAGCTGGAGACCTAACTCTGGGAAACCTTTTTTTAGGGGAAGGGATGTAGCTCAGTGGTACAGCATCTGGGATGCCTGAAACCCTGGACAGCTGCTGCCAATCTGGAGCTGGAGGGACCAGCTGTCTGACTTGGTATAAGACATCTTTTCCCCTGCATGTTTTCTGTATGTTATTCAGCAAAGCCCTGTTATTCATGATGTTGTAGAAATAATGAATAAAGTTGGTGCAGGGAGAAGAACCACCATGTAAAGAAGTCCTGTGTGGGCTTCTGTGTGCATAATTGTGTCCTGTTGTCTAAGACAGACTGGAAAGGAGCCAATGTTTCCTGCACCTTTGTCTCTACACCCAGTAATTCTCTGCCTGCATGAATATTTTGCCATGCAGCTGGTTGGATGAGGCTATTTGGTCAGCCCTGATTTACTACTTTGTACAACCCTGCCTCCCCTCTTTATAAAGCATCCCAGTTTCCTTCTAGGAGCTTAAGGCATTACCACACTAAACATGATAAATAACAGCAGAATAACAAGCTTGCATAATTAAATGAGTCTGAGCAATACATCTGTCTTGTTGCATTCTTGTTGGAAGAGAAAGAAAAATCAAAGCAGTTAAATGCTTTGTTTAGTAGGATTTTTAAAAAAATCAAAAAATCACAGAATGAGCAAAAAAAGGGGGGCAGGATCTGCCTGAAAAATGGTTATACTCCTGCCGATTGCTATGGATTGCTTTGCACTGACACTTATATATGAGGCACATTTTCTTAACAAATAAGAATCTAATGGATTAGGTCTTATCTAATTATGGATTCTGCATTAAGCTTCTGCTCATACTGTCTGTGGCTGCTGCTGGCATAATTAAACTTAATGTACTTTTAATGATGTCTTCTTAACTCATATATGATTAGAATCAAATGAGGACGGGCTGTCACCAGTCCAGGAGAGCCTCTTTCTGTCACTCCTGTTGGGACCAGTGTTGAAATATTAATAATGCAGATTTCAAGGTTAACAACATTGATTTTGATGTGGGGAATGCTTGTCACACTATTTGAGTTAATCTGAGGCAACAAAACGGCAATCCTTTTAAGCCGCACGGGCCCCTCCATCCTGAAGCCACGCCACTGCTGGAAGTAGAGCAATTCCAATTCAGAAGGAACATCCTGTTTGTGGAATGACAAATGCTTGGGGGGCGGGGGCGGGGAGGAATTAACAACGCTGGCAGCTAGAGGCAGCAGCTTCTAAGGAGGAAGTAATATTAGCACCTCCAGCACTCTTCTGATATTTGTATGCCTTGCTGTTATCCCTTATCTTTGAGAGCTTGATCTTTGCTTATCAGCACCGCTTTGATTTCTGCATCTTTGGCCCTGGTGATAGTGAAATTATGATTCAGAACCCTGAACTGGGAGTCAGGAAGTTTGGAACCAGTTTGGAGGCTTATGAGATTCTGCACCTCAACACGACTGGTAGCTGTTTAATCTAGGCCAACAAAATGGCTAATGGGAAAGCAAAACAGAATCTATATTAGAAGCCTAGAGAATAATCTTATTTTAAAATGGCCTAATCAGGGAGATGGGACGCGGGTGGCACTGTGGGTAAAACCTCAGCGCCTAGGACTTGCCGATCGCATGGTCGGCGGTTCGAATCCCCGCGGCGGGGTGCGCTCCCGTCGTTCGGTCCCAGCGCCTGCCAACCTAGCAGTTCGAAAGCACCCCCGGGTGCAAGTAGATAAATAGGGACCGCTTACCAGCGGGAAGGTAAACGGTGTTCTGTGTGCTGCACTGGCTCACCAGATGCAGCTTGTTATGCTGGCCACGTGACCTGGAAGTGTCTGTGGACAGCGCTGGCTCCCGGCCTATAGAGTGAGATGAGTGCACAACCCTAGAGTCTGGCAAGACTGGCCCGTACGGGCAGGGGTACCTTTACCTTTACCTTTAATCAGGGAGAAGTTGTTGCTTCAGAGGTTTAGAGTGGTTATAAACTAACACAATTCAGTGAGAGAGCTACACTTTTGCAGCCAGGAACTTGATGGGGGCAAGGCATAAAACCACTAGCTACACCACAAGGAAAAATTGAATACCTAGATCATATTCTGTTGAGATTGAAAATTGAATATTTAATAGAAACTTGACAACATCTTCTTCCTATTTATGAAGATGTACAATTGCCAAACGCACAAGTAGTACCTGAAAACCCATCTAAAGAAACTCTACGTGAGCCATCTAATAAGACTGACATAATATTGCTACTTAGATTATCACTTGTTGAAGTCAAGTTATTTGGATTCCTTTGAGAGTTAAAGATATTTAAAGATATGAGATGTTGCAGCTGAACTCATTAATGTAATTGCTATTTAAACAAAAGTGTCATTATATAGTAGTCACCAGCTGACACTGGATCAAGTTGTATCTAGGTAGAGGTGAGTTTCCTAAGTTTTTTCTGTTCTTGCTGAGAGAAACCATAACATTATTGGATAACCTTCCCAACTAGTGAGTCCTTGAAACCTTCCATGACACTATACACAGAAGAAAGAGGGGTTTTTTTTTATTTAAGAGGCAGACTTCTGTATGTTAATGAAAGTGGATAATAACAATAGTGGAAAAACCCACATTGAACCTTTTCTACAATCTAAATGTCAAACAGGAAAAAAAATACATCAGCCATCCCTTAGTTACTTGTAGGAAAGATGTGTGGGCAGTGGAAAAGATGCAAGTATTTTATAGATGGCTTCCTTGGTTACCATGATTCTGTCTTAGTCCACTGTAGAACAGAAATAGCAAAATTCTGTGAATTCTCTGAAACAACAACAACAACAATTTTTATTTATACCCTGCCCTCCCCAGCCAAGGCCAGGCTCAGAGCGGCTTACAAGCAATAATAAAAACAAGTTGAATGATTACAACTTAAAAACAAAATTAAAATACAACATTAAAATATTGAAACATTAAAATATTAAAATGTAGCCTCATCGCAGGAGGAGAAGGAAAGGAAAAAAGAAAGAGAGGGAGGGAATCAAATTGGCTCTAAGCCAAAGGCCAGGCGGAACAACTCTGTCTTACAGGCCCTGCGGACAGATCCTGCAGGGCCCTGGTCTCATGAGGCAGAGCGTTCCACCAGGCCGGAGCCAGAGTTGAAAAGGCCCTGGCTCTGGATGAAGCCAATCTAACTTCCTTAGGGCCCGGGACCACTAGGGTGTTGCTATTTATGGACCTTGAGGCTCCCCGTGGGGCATACCGGGAGAGGCGGTCCCGTAGGTACGAGGGTCCTAGGCCGTGAAGGGCTTTAAAGGTCAAAAGCAGCATCTTAAATCTGACCCTATACTCTACCGGGAGCCAGTGCAATTTGAAAAGCACTGGGTGAATATGCTCCCATGGCAGAGACCCTATGAGGAGCCTTGCTGCAGCATTCTGCACCCTCTGGAGTTTCTAGGTCAGCTTCAAGGGCAGCCCAACGTAGAGCGAATTACAGTAGTCAAGCCTGGAGATGACCGTCACATGGATCACTGTGGCCAGGTTGGGACGGGAAAGGTAAGGGACCAACTGCTTGAGGCGGCGAAGGTGCAAAAATGTCGCCTTGGCTGTTGCTGTAACTTGCGCCTCCATGGAAAGGGAGGCGTCAAGGATTACACCCAAACTCTTAACGGAAGGCAATGGCACTAATTGGGCCCCCACAAGAGAAGGCTTTACAACTTCCCTCATCCCCATGCCATCCCGACCCAGCCATAGGACCTCTGTCTTCGAAGGATTTAGTTTCAATCGGCTCCCACGAAACCATCCAGCCACAGCTTCCAAGCATCTGGTCAGTGTGTTCGGGGCTGAGTCGGTGTGGCCATCCATCAGCAGATAGAGATGAGTGTCATCAGCATATTGGTGACAGCCCAGCCCAAAGCTCCGGATAATCTGGGCAAGGGGGCGCATAAAGACGTTAAAAAGCATCGGGGAGAGAATAGCACCCTGCGGCACTCCACACACCAAGGAATGGTGCGACGACATTTCCCTCCCTAGTGCCACCCTCTGTCCCCGACCAGAGATAAAAGAGCACAGCCAGTTATGGGCTATGCCCTGTATCCCCATGTCTGCGAGGCGGTGGTCCAGAAGATCATGATCGACCATGTCAAAGGCTGCTGACAAATCTAAAAGGATCAGCAGTCCTGACCCACCTCGATCCAGTTGTCTACGGAGATCATCTGTTAGGGCAACCAGAGCCGTCTCGGTCCCAAAACCAGGACAGAAACCAGACTGAAATGGATCTAAAGCCGATGTTTCTTTTTTCTTTTTATTAAGATATTTATTAAAATTTTCCAGAAAAGACAAAAAAGAAAAAAAAGAGGGGGGGAAAACGGAATTAAAAACACTCAACGTTTACAATCCTTGTTTTCAATAACCTTTTTCCGCGACTTCCCCTCGCCTCCCCTTCTTGTATTCCATTTCCAAATATTAGTTCAACAAGTTCTTATCCCCAATTTTTAACCTTATTTCGTTATTATATTTAATTCAATTTGTATATGAAATTTTAACTTATATACATCAGTCTTTATACTTAAAAACTTTTTTCTAAGGTCGACCCAATTTCCCTTCCATGAATTCCCCATTTTTATACTGATAACAAAACAAAAATAAAAAGAATCAGAGTATATTTATACACCCTTTGGATTCCCAAACCCCACCCTCCCTTTCCCGGTTTCGATCCCCAAACCAATGTCCATCAGTCCATCTGCTATCAGCCTGGAGACCTCACGTCCGAGGCTCTTAAATCTCTCTCAATTCCTCTCTGCCGGTTTTTTTGATAGTCCTTTGTATTAAACGCCAAATCTCGGAGGAGCTCTGTCCCAATAATGTCCATATTTCTTCCAGCCAGACCTCCATATTTAAAAGTGGAGCTCAGATCTTGTTTCTTAATCCTTTTAAGTCCAAATGTCCCAAAAGCTCCAACTTCCACCTTGATCAAATTTATAATCCATAGATCTTCAGATCTCCACAAAAGGAGGTCTTTCCATTCCTCATTCTTCAATTCAAACCAAATTTTCGTCATCCAGTCCTTATTTTCCTTTGTATCCATCTTGACAGGCCTCTGGCTCTCCTTTGCCATCTGCAGCATTACAGCCCCTCCTTCCTGCTCCTCCTGATCAGCATATATCTCTTTCTCCACTTCCTCAAATTTCTCAGATTTCTTTTCTTGTTCAGCTGCCTGGACTTTTTGAATCAAGTCCTTATCCAACTCAGTAAGTTTATTTACTGTTGACTTCAAAGTTGTGACACTTGTAGCCAAAACATCACTTTGCTCTTGCAACTTTCCCAAGAGAAAAAAAGCCTTGTCCAGTTCAGCTTGTATTTTTCCACCTGTAGCCATTCTTGTAATGTCCCTGAACCCCCTCTAGAGGGATTCTGGTTATTTAGTATTCCTTCCACTTCCAGCCCAAAAGTCAAGTTAACTTGTTTCAGTTCTTCTTTATTTTCAACAATTTATAACTATATTGTAATGCATATAACCAGCAAAGACAACAGAAACAAAGTTCTCTATTTTTTCCAACTGTGACAGCTAGTTTGACAGCTGTCAAAATCTTCTATGTCTCCTCAACAGGCTCCTCTCGCGGATCACTCCCGGGTCCCGGGGGGGGGGGGTGGCACTTCAGCTCTCAAAATTAACTCTTATCCTCCAGCAAGATTACTTATACTATCAATTCGTGCAATTAATCACTTTATCCAATAAAAAGGAGATGTTCTCTCGACCTTAGTTATTTAGTCCTTGCTTCAAATTGTTTACAAGGCGGGGAGACGGACTTCCTCTTTGCGCCTTCCCCGATCGTGCTGAATTCAAACAAAAATTTTTCTTTTATAAATCCAATTTCCGTATTACTCACGGGCTTTTACTTTTGGTCCAAATGTTCAAAGGAAGAAGTCAGCACTCTCCGACCATGGCATGTGACTTCACTCAGTAGGAGGAGCAGTCGACTCTCAGCACCACGCCTCTCCCCGTCCCCTGTTCCGAAGCCTTTAAAAAGGCTCCTTCTCGGGTCGGGGAGGGCGCAAATGGTGCCCGCCGAGTCACCAGGTCCACAGGCTTCAGTGCCTGTGGTTTCTGAGGGTTCCCGCGTCGCCGCCGCGGTAGGACCCGTCTCCTATTGAGCCGATTCCCTCCGGAGCTTGGAGGGAATCCGCCATTAGATGATGGCGCTAACCCAGAAGTTGTAAAGCCGATGTTTCCTCCAGAAACCTACCAAGCTGTTCAGCAACCACTCTCTCAATTACCTTACCCAGATATGGAAGATTTGAAACTGGGCGGTAATTGGATAGGTCTAAGGGATCTAATAAAGTTTTCTTTAAGAGTGGACACACTACTGCTTCCTTCAGTTCCCCTGGGAATGTCCCCGTGTCAAGGGACAAATTGATAATTTCAACCAGGGGTGTCCGCGCAACATCTGGACACTCCCTAATCAGCCAAGATGGGCACGGATCAAGGAGGCAGATGGTGGGCCTACCAACTTGGAGGAATCTATCCACATCAGCAGGGAGTATTCGATCGAAATGGTCCAACACTGGACCTAAAGTCAGTCGAGGGGCCTCCAGTTCAGTCACTGTATCTAAATTGTCAGGGAGGTCATGGCGGAGCAACAGGACTTTCTCCACAAAAAAGCTTGTGAATGCCTCACAGCTATGGGTCGAATTTGTGCTTAAATTTGGTTGTCCTCCTAAGGACGTTATTGACCTAATTATTCTAAAAGGTTGTGCCAGGCGAGAGCTAGCGGATGCAATGGAAGCTGCAAAGTAAGATTTCTTAGCAGCTTTCATAGCCATCTCATAAGCTTTCATAAGCGTCCTATAAGATGTTCTTGAGGCTTCATCATGAGTCCGTCGCCATACTCGCTCTAGCCGTCTGAGATCCCGGTTTCGACGGGGTCGCAGAGGGCCCTTAGGCGCGATCTCATCAATGGCTGCCAAGAGCCGGTTATTCCAGTTCTCAACGAGGTCATCTAATGAGTCGCCAGGAGGAGCAGGGTCCTGCAAGGCTTGTCGGAATCTATCAGGATCCATCTGTTTTTGCGGACGACCCAAATAGGTTCGCCACCTGAGCAGGGGAGGAGCGGGAAGTCAACCTTGGCTTTCAGAGCATAGTGATCAGACCATGGCACTTCCACAGGGGGGAGCATGATCACATCTATGCCAGCCCCAAATATCAGATCCAGCGTGTGGCCTGCTTGATGAGTGGGGCCCAAAACAAACTGGGAGAGTCCTAGTGTTGCCATGGAAGTCACTAGGTCCAGAGCCTGTGAGGAGGGAGTGGCATCGGCATGGACATTGAAGTCTCCCAAAACCAGTAGGTTTGGGAACTCCAAGGCCCAGCCTGCCACCACCTCCAGCAGGTCTGACAGGGTGGCTGCCGGTGTGCTGGGTGGTCGGTACACCAGCCAGACAGCCAAGCTCTCCTTGGTGCCCCACACGAGACCAACACATTCAATGCCGGAGATCGCCGGTGATGGCAGAGCTCTGAAAGAGCAATCCTCCCGGATTAACAATGCTACTCCTCCCCCCCCGACCCACAGTCCGTGATTGATGGAGGACAGAGAAACCTGGGGGTGTTATCTCATGTAGGGAGACTACTTCACCTTCCTGTACCCAGGTCTCTGTCACGCAAGCCAGGTCAATCCCCTGCGAGACAAAAAAGTCATGCATGGTGGCGGATTTGTAGCCTATGGACCTGGCATTGCACAGCACCAATGACAGAGGTGGGTAATCCTTGCTCTCCCTACCCTCATCCTTTGGGATGGGGCGAATATTGGAAGGGGTTTGAGGATCACTGCATCTCGAAACCCTTCTCCGATAGAGATGTCTAGCCCCACCGCCATTCTTCCCTAGCCCTTCAATAGTGGAAATCCCAGAACCCATACTAGCCTCCCCAATAGAGGGGTAACATCCCCTCAATAACAAGTCATCCTTGGGCCAGGACTCCTGGGTCAAAATGGTATGGGGAAGAGGTGGAGGATTGATAAGGGTTAGTATCTCTAGAAGATAAAACCCAACCAACCGCACCCCAAGCGGGGAGGACAGTCTCATGGTGTTTCGTTAACTGTCACTCCCCCTCTCCCTCCTGGGTTGATTGGAGGATTGTTGGTTCTATCTGTGGCTGTGGGAGTATTAATGAGGTATGCACTATAAAATGTGGATCACTGGCCAACAAAGAGCCAGCTTCAGAAGATCTGTCCACCCTGTCTCGCCAGGAGTACAGTAGAGAAGGTTGATCATTCTGATAAGTTTTTGGAACATTAGGCAAAGGTCCAGATGTAGATTTGGTGCTGGATATCTCCAGATTTTCAGCAACATAGAGTTCCTTAGGTGTTGTTGCCATAGAAATGTCGGAGGAGCCAAATTCCTCATCTAATTCGGTGTCATTTGAAAAGGGAACAGGGAGTTGCACTGATGTCTTTCTACGGGATAAAGAGCTGTTGGACGTCTTTAAATATTGTACTCTAGGCTCTACTGTCCTTATATTTTGGGTAGAAATCTCAGTCTTTATACTCATTAGCCTCTTCTTCAGGTCTTGTAATTCTAGGCTTACAGAGTTCTTTTTATCCTTCGAGCAATTAGTGTTTCTAGTGTTGAGCTTGGTTTCCCTTATCTGCTTTAGCTTTGACTCTCTGCAAGGGACCAATTGCCTCCTTGTTTCATCCTTAAATACCCTCACTGGGCAGAGAGAATGGAACCACCATAGGGTATCCTTTATCTCCATGAGTCGAGATGGGAGGGCTGATGATCTAAAGGTCATAAATAGGTGCGTTGTGTTTCTCACGGTAGGCAGGAAGTGGAAATTTTCTAGATCTACATTTCGGTAATGGTAATTCAGGAGCTGAGACAAGGCCATAGTAATTTGTCTGCGGTTCATCCACCTATGAGTGTATCGGTGAATCTCAAGCATTATCTGGTTCGTTTGCAAGACTTGACAGGACATCACTTCAGCCATAGATTGAGTTGGTGAGTTGTTAACAAAGTCATTTCTTATCATCCTTTTAAGCCCTTGGGCATTTAAAGGGGAGGAGCTAGTATCCAATTGTTTCTCAATGTTAACTATTTTGGTGAGGATTTCATTCAGTCTTTGGAGAACCAGAACCATAGTTTCTGCAGACAACATGCAAATCTCTTGGTAGGGGTGGGTATCCGGAATCGGTTGAAATCAGGCTCCTCTGATATCTTGTTCTAGAGGCATGGGTGGGTCAGCGTTAGGAGTGGGAGGAATCCCTCCTGCTCCTGCTCTTGCCCTCTTGGACAGATTAGCTTTTTCTGGGAGGAGGGGGGTCGGGTCATTGCTATCCTCCTTAAGGGGGGGTAAGGTTCCCCCAACGTTGTTACTCACTGTTTGTAACAAGAAAGACAAAGGCAGGGTCAGTGAAGCTAGTGTTGGTAACCACTTGGAATCCTGTTGGTAATGAACAAATAAGCTTCAATTCAGAAGAATTAGTGTTGTCCAAAAATAATTAAACTTTATGCCATGGTCCATGCATAACTGATGAGCATAAAGCATTAAGGACCAGATTTAGTCTTTATTTTGAAATCTGTTACCCTTAAACAGGCCCTATTCCGGCTCATTTTGCCTAGGTATCATCATTTTTTCATCTGATCCAGAATCATTAATGATGCTTTGTTAACATCTCAGCCAACAGAATTAACTGAACAGCATGGAAATGCATTGAAATGCATTGTCAAGTTATTTCTTTAACTGTCAGGGGATGGAGCTGTTGTTTTGTTCAACTCTGCTGTAAAGACTGCTCTGGTTACATGACTGGTGACTTTTCAGGGAAGGATTCAAATGGCAGACAAATGTAGTTTATAGGCTGCTCTGCATAGAAAAATGAGTTTTGTGGGTACTAAGAATTTTCTGCTGAAGTTCCATAACCATCACAGAATGGCATTTCCCATAATTTTAGAAGATAATTTCCCAGGATCTAGAGATGTAGTTCTGCAGTCTAGGAGACAAAATTGCCATCATATCCTGGCATGAGGGTAAAGGTAAAGGTAAAGGTACCCCTGCCCGTACGGGCCAGTCTTGACAGACTCTGGGGTTGTGCGCCCATCTCACTCAAGAGGCCGGGGGCCAGCGCTGTCCGGAGACACTTCCGGGTCACGTGGCCAGCGTGACATCGCTGCTCTGGCGAGCCAGAGCCGCACACGGAAACGCCGTTTACCTTCCCGCTGGTAAGCGGTCCCTATTTATCTACTTGCACCCGGAGGTGCTTTCGAACTACTAGGTTGGCAGGCGCTGGGACCGAGCAGCGGGAGCGCACCCCGCTGCAGGGATTCGAACCGCCGACCTTTCGATCGGCAAGTCCTAGGCGCTGAGGCTTTAACCCACAGCGCCACCTGCGTCCCTGGCATGAGGGTACAATGGTGTAAATTCACACAAGTCATAAACAAATCGTGAGAGAAGGTAAAAGTTAAGGGGACTTGCTTCCTTCCTTCTGCAACAATTCTACAAAACCAGTTTTACAAAATCCTTACACTTTTGTAAAATGAGATGCTAGGTTTTGGGTGGGAAAGTCAGAGAGCAGAACAGCGACAGGATGTAATTCAGACCTTACAGCTCCTCTGCCGAAATCACACAGTCTTAGAAAGGAAGAACTCGAGCTTAGTGCAGCTGCTTTGGTAGCACATCTGAAACCCAGAGACCATCCATTTGAGATCTGCCAGTAATTCAGCAGTGACTTTTAAAAATAATTGGTGCAAAACTTCTCATGCAAAATTTACAGGCTATCCGGAAATGTCAGTAGGGCACGTTGCATAAGAGCCATTTGTGCCATTAAGCTTCCATCTTGACAATTCCCTGTTTGCAGCCTAAACTATTCCAGAATTATGCATGCTTGAACACTTCATTGCATATGATGAATGGGCAATTAATCATTATTAATGATGCAGTGTTGATGCCCAATCTATTATTATGTAAACTGTAGGAAATAGGAAAAGCTATGTTGCTTTGGCCTGAAGGGGAAAGCAGTTTTGAGGTTGGCTAACTCTCCAGACTGTAGCAGCTGGTGGGGTGGGGTGGCTCTGGAGAGCTGCCCTCCTGACACCACTGCCACTTAACAGAGCAGTGTGGGGAGAGCAGGAGCAAGGGCAGAGGAACATGGGTGCATTGGGAGAATCAGTGCTAGTGCTGATGTGGCTGCAGAGTCCTGACCTCACTCCTGCTTTGCCCTGCCCCATCCCAGTGATGCTCGAGTGGGAGACCCCACTATGCTGTCCCCTCCTGTTTCTGGACCATAAAAGGTGTCTGTTCCCCACAGAGCAAACTTAGCTCATTTGCAAAAACTTAGTCACTGTGTACCACTTATGCTTCCATTGGACTACCATTTAAAGGACAAACACAACCATTTAGAAATGATGGTCATGGATATGGCTACTGCAAGGAGCATCTGTTTTTGTCAGGCAAAATTCACTTCCATGCATGTTGATGAGAGGCTTCATGCTGATTTAACTGGAGGGATTTCATTCATATTTTGGCCCTTTGAGATGAATTGTGATATATAAATAAAGTGTAATAATAATAAGCTAATATAAATGGAAAAAGATTGCCCACTATACCATAAATTCCAAAAAAATAATTTCTGGTGAGATTGTTTTACTGAAAAAAGTTCATGTTTTTGATACAGCAGTAGAGCTGAAGCGTCTGATTTGAGATTATGTTTCTAGGTTTGTTTGGTTTTTTTTACAACAAAATTCAGAGATGCCCAAGTGTGGTTACATAGTTTGGGTCTGTGCCTAAAAGAATTTTTATCTGCCCCTGTCAACCTTACCAAGTTTATGTAAAATGGGTTGTTGTTGTTGTTGTTTAGTCATTTAGTCGTGTCCGACTCTTCGTGACCCCATGGACCAGAGCACGCCAGGCACTTCTGTCTTCCACTGCCTCCTGCAGTTTGGTCAGACTCATGTTGGTCGCTTCAAGAACACTGTCCAACCATCTCGTCCTCTGTCGTCCCCTCCTCCTTGTGCCCTCCATCTTTCCCAACATCAGGGTCTTTTCCAGGGAGTCTTCTCTTCTCATGAGGTGGCCAAAGTATTGGAGCCTCAGCTTCACGATCTGTCCTTCCAGTGAGCATTCAGGCCTGATTTCCTTAAGAATGGATAGGTTTGATCTTCTTGCAGTCCATGGGACTCTCAAGAGTCTCCTCCAGCACCATAATTCAAAAGCATCAATTCTTCGGCGATCAGCCTTCTTTATGGTCCAGCTCTCACTTCCAAAATGGGTTACATGCTATGTTAAATAATTTTGGATCAATGCACCCAATAAACATGAAAACCTTCATGTTTGGTGACGCTGGTTTTTATTATGGATCCTTCCCTCCAGAAAGGCAAATTTATGTGGAAAAGAATGCTTTTTGCCACTGTACAAGTGTCTGCCCCCCCCCCAATATAATAGGTTGTTCAAGACCAACATTTTACTTTCCTTGCTTCAGTGTTTCATAATATTCTTGGTGCTGAATTAGCTAAAGGTAGAGTAAATGCCCAGGCGGACATATTCACTGGCCCACAACAGCAGTGAAAGAAATGAGACAGAACACAAGGTGTTGGTTGAAAATCAGGCCAAACCTTTATTGACTATCAGCAGGTAAGTGGGGTTGGCATGGCAGCAGGGCAAGGACCAGTTCCTCATTGCACTAAGCCCTTGCTGACAGAATGGCACTCCATTGGGGGTTGGGAAACACCCAAACCTACTTCATGGGCATAACCCAGTGCTGAACCCTGTTGTGGTGCAAGCCAAGCATCCAGAGTCATACTAGGTGACCAGGGTGAGAGGTTTCAGCCAAGCATAGGACCTAACCCAAGCTCAAGGCATGGTGTCGCTAATTCTCCCCTCAGATCCCGTATGGGCCCCACTTTTACTATGCTGATCCTGCCCAATGCCATTTCCACCCAGTGTTGTAACAAAATACTACCAAACACCTCCCATCAGTAAGCCATAATTCAATGAAGGAAAGGTGGTGGTGGGGGACCCACTCAGCCAAAGGCAAATTGAGGTTAGGAGGCAAAAGCATCATACCAGATGGGTGGGGTATTATTATTATTATTATTATTATTATTATTATTATTATTATTTCTGGCCCTGTCAGTTACCAGCAACCCAAGCACCTCTAAACCAAGGATACGTGCATGAGAAGCTCAAGGGGGAAAATGGCCCTTAACCTGCATAGTGAAACCTTTTAAAGGCCTGGGTGCCTCCTCCCTCTTATCCTGCAAGATCTCACAAGAGCCCAGCAGGGAGATGACACTCTGTGTGTCTCCCTCTCTCCCCCCCCCCCCGGCTTTCTAGGCCACGCACCACCAGGCAAAGTCACCTCATGTACAGTCATACCTGGAAGAAGTTCTACAAGACTGAAAGTTAGCTAAGCAAAACAAGCTGACGTTCTCCTCAAAAGATATCACTTCGTGTGTTTGTCAGCATAACAAAGAGAAAGTTGCGTCTGCTTTGTGAATCTGGAAAGCTCTGTTAATTTCTGCTGTCTGAGAGCCCTTGGCTGTGAAGAAAAGAGACGTTTTGCAATGTCGTTGACTAATCAACCCATCAGCCTGCAGGAAAAGTGGCTTTGAGGCTTTCCAAGATCAAGCCAAGTCATCTCCAGAAATCCTTCAGTCAGGAATGCATTGATTTATCATGCTGCTGTATGCGAACAACACCGTGTACCTTTCATCTAAAAAGTCGGGACTTATAGAACACGACAAGCCATTAATTCTGATGCCAGCCTGAATGAAGAAGGAATTACTGGCAAAGGGATCTGGGGAGCATGTTAAACCATCCCTGCAGAGTAATGAACATACTCTGTGACTGTTGCTTTATCCCATATTGATCCTCGGGAACGAAAAGGTGCCCTGACAGTTAGACTGAGCCATCAAAGACTTGCTAATAAAAGGGATGTGCATCTTGTATATAATTATCCCATGGAGAGTGCTGGGCAAATATTAGCTTATTAAGTCTTACAAATAACTCCCACAGTGGGGATTAACCCTATTTTAAAGTGGCTGAAAGAGCACAGTGTTATGAATTCATGCATTGCTTAGGGAATGGCAGTCAAGACCTCGGTTTTATGTGTCACAGCAATTTATGAGGCCCATGAACTATATGTGGGTGCCTTCAACATGGTGCCTTCAAGATGTTGCTAGAGAGTCTCTTCTACCTCCTGGGGCTGGGACTACTAGTGGGAATAGATGTTCCATTGAGGTATGTGAAATGGCCTCTGTCACCTACTTCTCATTGCCATAAGATACATTTCAGAGTCATGGCTGGAAAGGAGGAGAAGGAGACTTATTGCATCAAGGCAAAATGGAGTTTGTGAGGAGGAGGCATTTGACAAGGGACACTTGCATGATTTATTGATGGTTGCCAACTTGGATGGTTTTAAAATAGGATTAGATATTGGAGGATGGGGCTACCAATTGCTGCTAGCCAATATTATTCCACCTCCACTGTCAGAGGTACAACTTTTGAATATCAACTGTTGAGAATTGAAGGTGTCTTGCTCCCTGCCCAGGTTCTGCTTCTGGACTTCCCATGAGCACCTGGTTGGTCACTGTGAGAACAGTGCTGGACAAATGGGCCTTTGGCCTGATGCCTCAGGCTCTTATAAGAAAGTACTTTTATCAGCATCCTTATTTGAAAGCTTATGACATCCCTATGCTGAAAAACATAGGGTGAGGGATTTGACTGCCACCTAGGCTCTTATGAAATGATGTCCTTGTTTTTTTTTAAAAAAAAATGTTTAAAGAAGATTGAGGAACATGATCACAAACTCTTCCTTATTATATGGCATCCCTGAAAAAGCTGATCCGCTCCACCCCCTGTCAACATGCATTATCCCATGTGGTCATAGTTCACCTGTGAAACTATGAGTGGCCTATGGTCTCCTTGAATATTTGTTAGAAATTCGGAGCACAGATAGTGTAAATAAATAAAACCATATATCAGACTCAGTACTCCAACTGCAAAATGGGAATCCAAAATGACCCCCAGAGTTGTTGCAGATTAGCTAATGATAACATACAGATCATATACACATCAAAAACCCTAGGGTTTATAGATCCACAAAGGCTGTGGTCAAAACATACATACCATTAACATGTAAACAAGCAAGCAGTGATGAAGCTAGTTGAAGACCTGATTGGCAGGTATGGGAGTGTGATGGAGGCAAAAAGGGGTAGGGGTGAAAATGAAGGTCTGCTTCTCTCTTGTTCTTGCCCCCTCTATGAATATTTGTGGGTTTCCACTTATGCTTAATACTGATAAAGCAATCTTCATTGTTGACAATATCTTCCTTATACCATTTATAAATGCACAGAAGCTCCATTTTGTACTGAATCCGCATTGTATTGAAACTTTCCCACTGCCCGGTGAGGCTAATTGGAGCAAGCGGGGCTTGCCTGGAAAGTGTTCAGTTGCTGGCCCCAGGTTCATTCTTATGCCACAAAAGAGGTGCAGATTTGCTGCCCTCTGAAGCTGCGTCTCGCCAGCTTCCCACTATCAGCTGGCCTATGCAGTTCTGTGTTCCACAGAGGAGGAATGTCTGACTTAGATTGGATTTGCCATGTTTGAAAGAATCCTTGGCTTCATGACAAAGTAGTTTGCCAACTGCAATCTGTGAAGCTCTTGCTCACAGAAATAGCATCTTTTAAAACAGCAGCAGGACGGGGTGGAGAGAGAACAACAATCCTTGGTGTCTTCAGTGAATGAATAAATCTGGAAGGACTTTCCTGTTTCCGAAGGTGGTTGTGGAAAACAACAGCAGCTCAGGAGCTATGGTTTCCATGGTTTGTGGTCAGGCGCTCTGGAGACTGGGTATAAGGGACATGTGGCTGTCTAGATTCTGTCTAGATCTGACAGTGTGTATTACACACGAAAACTCATACATTGAAAGTTTATATTTAGTTGATCTTTAAGGTGCCACTGGAATTATTAAAAAAGATTTTTTCATCTTTCATCTTGTTATTTATTATGACTATGACAGAGCAACACAGCTGTCCACCTGAATCTGTCTAGATTCTGTTAGACTACCATTACCATCATTCCTGACCTTTGCCCAGGCTGGCTGTGGCTGAAGAGAACTGATGTTTAAGAAAATCTGGAGGACCACAGCTTCCCCATTTTTGACAGAGGATGTCTTTTTTGTATATGGCAGATTTTCTCCTTAGTGCTATTGACCAGCAACTGCCTTCAATATCAAGAGCTAAAGGCAAAACTTAGATGTGGTCGCACACACACAAACACTTTTTGTCAGGACCCAGCATGTGATAAAGGAAAGTTTGCCTTTTTCTTCCCTTGACGTGGCTATGACAAAAATCACCTCCTGCACCTCCCATTGGCACTAAATTCCCTGTGCTAGTTTATATAATTTTTCATCTAAGAGCAAAGAGCTGTTTTATGGTGCAGTAGAAATATTCCTGGCTGTGTGCAGAAAAGGTGAAGCACCCCCACATATCACAGTCTGGATCCTCCCTCCCACTGCTAATTTTAATATATTTTAAAATAAAGTACGGAAAAATGCAACCACACATTTTCATTCAGTTCAGAAGGTCCTGCTGGCGGGCTTCTCACAGACATCTGGTTGGCCACTGTGAACACAGGAAACTGAATTAAATAGGCCTTTGGCCTGATCCTGCAGAGCTCTTCTCATGCTCCTATGTGTTCCACTGAAACCAATTAGATTTACTTCTAAATAAATACTTACACATAACAGGGCTTCTGGCACCTTTGTTGCAATGAAATTGTAATTGCTATAATCCAATACAGATTTAAGTGACTAAGTCCATTGATTTCGCTGGGTTTATGTTTGCCTATCGTAACTCTTTACTGTACTGCAGCCAATTGGTTTTAAAACCAGGGATGAAAGGCCTGAAAATATTACTTTGTTTCCCTTCTTTGGAAATAAGATTTTCTGGGATTTTGAGCACATAGTAAAGTACCCTCAGTTATTGTGGATCTGCATTCCAATCTACCTTGGTGAAAATCTTTTGAAAATGCCTCTAATTTGGGAAGCCATATTCCCAGATCCCTGGACAAACTTTCCAGGCTCATCTTCACTGAAGTGGGAGTGGGGGAACCATTAAAAAAATGGTGAATATATTGCCAACAACAGCTGTGTTACGGCATTTCGGCAGGAGTCATGCACTTGCCACATGGGAATTTTAAAATGGTGTCATGAGTGGAAGATTATCAACATGAATTATGGAGGACAACACTAAATGAGAACGGGACACTAGGCAATCTGAGCACTAGTAAAGGAGCTGAAATTTCCACAGGAAAATTAACAATGTAATTCTATGGCTGTCTACTCAGAAGAAAGACCCACTAAGTTCACTGGGGCAAAAGCAGCCACTGTGATGGCATAGATGTGCACTTCTGACACAGGAGTTGCTGCAGGTGGGGCAAGCAGCAGAGAGGCTGGGGTGGTGTAAATGTACCCACTGGAGCCCTGGCTAGGCTCCAGCAGTATGTCTGCACAGCTTGACTTTGGCACCATCCTTTCTCAGTCCTGTCCAGGTAAGGTGCAACAAAGTCAGTGTGCAAGAAGAATGGCACTGCCCCACAATATCAGCGACTACTACAACAGGGCGCACTCTTCAGTAAGTGGATCTGATGTCAGGAACATGCCTCCCCCCCCCCCCGAGCACAGGGGATGAGTTAGACTCAGAGATTGAACTAAATGAATGAGTCCAACTCTGCAGATGAGAACTGGCTGTCAGAATTGAGAAAGGGCAGTTCGACCCCCCCCTTTCCAGAGAAGACTCTATTAGCTCTCAAGGAGAGGAAGAGTTGGAAGGCAGCCAGAGCATTGCTAGGCAATCA
This sequence comes from Podarcis cretensis, assembly GCF_951804945.1. Lineage (NCBI taxonomy): Eukaryota > Metazoa > Chordata > Lepidosauria > Squamata > Lacertidae > Podarcis > Podarcis cretensis. The sequence continues at coordinate 65,555,896 of NC_137171.1, read as the reverse complement.
GCAGATAAGCAGAGGTCTGAGTCTCGGTCTGTGTCGAGTGAGAGTGGGAAGGAGAGGGGAGGTCAGCCTCTCAGTCCCCGATCCAGGCGTTTGGATAAAATCAGAAGGCAACAGAAGGGCAAGAGGGAAAAGGCGGGAGTCTGGCATCCTTCCTGCTGTGGGAGGGGCGAAATTTCAGACTGACCAACAAACGAAATGTGAGCAGGCAAGATGCCGGGCTCTGGATGTGTCTTTTTGTAAAATAAACGTACATTAAACTGCCAAAGAGTCATTACTTCTTATCGGGGCTTGATTGCCTGCCAGAGATCATTACATCTGATCTATGAATACCTGAGAATACATCCCACTGACATTGATAAAACTTACTTTCAAGTGATCGTGTAGAAGATTGCACTATGCAACTTTGTATTTCTGAAGAACTATATCTGTTTCATTTGAAATAATTCCTAACTGCCTTTCACCGACAGGTTATAGAGTGCTACACAAATGTGTGACAAAAAACCCATTTACTAGAATGCCTCAGAGGAAAGGAAGTCAATATAACTAGAGTTACCCAGTAGCTGAGAGGCAGGGGAAGCAACATCATATCAGTATAGACAAGGCTTGTCAGCAATGAAGTTGTCTAGAACTTGAGGCAGTTTCGTGAGACTACAAGCACTCTCTTTCTGTGATTTTAGGAAAGTCTGAAAACCTGATTACCCATGTGTTTTGGAGATGTTTCCTCCTCCTACATATTTTGGGCCAAACTACACATGATATTAAATAAACGTGACAGGATCTAACATGCAGCTCTTGAAAAATGCAAATAGCATTTGCTCAGCTGAGAACTGATAAATATTGGAATCACAGCAGGCAGGGAAGGAGAATTTCACTCTTCCCTCCCCTGATGCAGTCCTGAGAGGTATCCATTTCTGAAGCTGTTAGCTGCTTTGTGGGGCAATCCTTGTTTGTTGGCAATGGAGGATTTCCTCACAGGCCAATTACTAGCTTGGGAAGAAGGCTTAACTTCTGGCTGCAGCGAGAGAGGAAGGAGTTAAATTTCACCTCCATGGCTGTTCTGATTCCATTAATCATCATCCTCATGGATGGAAAATTTAATAAATATCATTTAAGAAAATCATCCTCATGATGTTTTTGTACCTGGAAAAAACAACAGTCTTGCACATTATAAATGTGGAGGTGCAAAGACATGTTTATCTCTAAATTATTGCCTCCCTGGTTTCCCAAGAAAATGTCCAGGACTTGAATTTCTCCTCCAGGAACTCTTAAGACTAGATTTGTTTTCTCATACTCTTCATTTATGCATATCTATCTTGTATTTTACTTAAAACTATAGAGGAATGAATTTTTGAAGTTTTCTCTCCCAATCCCAGTTAGGGCACAATGGGTGGAATTCAGTGTTGCCCTAAGGTGATTGTTCCATCAGGGCAAGCATTTCTGCTTCCCAGATGGAATTCTCTCTTCTCTCATTCCCTTGTGTTCTTCCAACTCTCCACAGCAGATTTGAGAGAGGCACAGTGGGAGGGAAGAAAGCCCCATTGTACTAGTACGACCCCTTGTGCTGGTTTCCACTAGCAGATTGGGTTAGTTGAATCTGCCCATGGTGTTCTGTCAGAAACCACCAGTTTCTCATTCCTGAGGTCAGCATCAGTGACCTGGTGGACAACTTGCTATAGAAAAAAGGACTAGGAAGAAATGGAGGCAGTGAGAGATTTTACTTTCTTGGGCTCCATGATCACTGCAGATGGTGACAGCAGCCACGAAATTAAAAGATGCCTGCTTCTTGGGAGAAGGGCAATGACAGGCCTAGACAGCATCTTGAGAAGTAGAGACATCACCTTGCCAACAAAGGTCCGTATAGTTAAAGCTATGGTTTTCCCAGTAGTGATGTATGGAAGTGAGAGCTGGACCATAAAGAAGGCTGATCGCCGAAGAATTGATGCTTTTGAATTATGGTGCTGGAGGAGACTCTTGAGAGTCCCATGGACTGCAAGAAGATCAAACCTCTCCATTCTGAAGTAAAATAAGCCCTGAGTGCTCACTGGAAGGACAGATTGTGAAGCTGAGGCTCCAGTACTTTGGCCACCTCATGAGAAGAGAAGACTCCCTGGAGAAGACCCTGATGTTGGGAAAGATGGAGGGCACAAGGAGAAGGGGGCGACAGAGGACGAGATGGTTGGATAGTGTTTTCGAGGTTACCAGCATGAGTCTGACCAAGCTGCGGGGGGCAGTGGAGGACAGGAGTGCCTGGCGTTCTCTGGTCCATGGGGTCACGAAGAGTCGGACACGACTAAACGACTAAACAACAACAACAATAGTGATCTTTATTTGATTTTCAAAGTTAATCTCTTGCTGTATGTTGATAAATGAAAGAAAAAGTGTCCTGCTGGGCGCTTTGTAGAGGTAGAAAAATTGTGGCTGTGTGTGTGTGTGTGGGGGGGGGGAATGGTTAGGAAAGGAGTCATTTAATGTGAAGAGGAGGAGGAGGAGGAAAAAGAAGCTTCCTTTATTAGTACATGTTTTAAGAATCAGCTTAATCAAGCCCTCTAGCTACTGTGCATTGTCCAAGGTCTCCTTTATAAACAAAATTAGCCACCCACACATGAGACCCCATCAGGCTCCGTTGCCTGGTGAATAAGCTGGGTAATTCAACTGGCTTTCTGCAGACCAAATAATATTTGGCATGACTTCATAGACTTGTGTTTTTGATGAAGCAGTAGAAGGATATGTTATTAATATTTAGAAGCACTTTACAAAGTTAAATAAGGGGGAAAGACAGGACCCTGCCGTAAATCTAAATTTTGACAGTGGAGGAGAGACAACAAAAGGAAGACACAAGTGTTAACATAAATTAAAAAGGGGATAATGCAAGCAAATATACTCATACATGCTAAAAGTTGTCTTTGAATATGGGTGCTATACAAATGATGGAGGGAAAATGCGCATTTTGAAGAGGGAAAAGAAGGAAGAAAGAGAGCTGACATCATGTAAGGGTTCTCAAAAGGAATTAAAGGCATCAGTCTTCAAGGGAAGATGGGAAGAATTATTTCAGAGAGTGAAAGTCTTTGTTACAGCTGAAGGGGCAGAGTACCTATTGCACATAGGAGTAAATCTCCTTGATCATCTCAGGGCTTACTTCTGAGGGCATATGCAAAAGCTCAGATTGGAAGCTTTCCCATGCAAGGAAAAATCTTCAGTTGTTCAATATCTGCATGTCAGGCTGTTGTTAAAGACAAAAGAACACAACCAGTAGTAGTAGTATATAGAAGAAGAAGAGGAGGAGGAGGAGGAGGAGGAGGAGGAGGAGTTTGGACTTCATAGCCCACCTTTCACTCCTCTCAAGGAGTCTCAAAGCGGCTAACAATCTCCTTTCCCTTCCTCCCTCACAACAAACACTCTGTGAGGTGAGTGGGGCTGAGAGAGTTCAGAGAAGTATGACTAGCCCAAGGTCACCCAGCATCTGCATGTGGAAGAGCAGGGACGTGAACCCAGTTCACCAGATTACAAGTCCACTGCTCTTAACCACTACACCATGCTGGCTCTCACACCATGCTGGCTCTAGAACAAATAGGAAACCCTAAGACTGCAATCCAATGTACACTTATTTAGGATCCCACTATTACCTGCCCTCTGTCCTACCAGCCTGAAAGGTCCCCAACAGCCAACAGGGCTTGAAGAGGGAGACGAGCAGTTCACCCTTGAATGCGCTGAGCTTGGGATAGCAATGATATAGTCTTGGTAGATATATCAGACAGGCAATAATTCTAGGTATAAGACTGGATGGTGGGAGAATGGTCTGGGATATAGAGGTATAGGTATACAATTACTGCTGAAAGCCATGGGATTTGATATCCGCACACTCCACACCCAGAACAGAATGCAGAGCAGGTAACCAAGAATCCTGAGGAACTGTGATCTCATTAAAGGTGGCATTCGTCCAGCAAAAATATAAGGTATTACAATGCTCTGGATCACAGGCTTGCTTCTCATATGGTTTTCAACTCTTCCCTCCCAGTTGCTGCTCATGTTATTGAGGACATTTTCCTTCAATTTGGCACCTGCATGCAGAAATTGGTCCCTGAAAATCTGCTAACCCAATTTTGAATTTGTTATGTATTCCCATCTCTGGCATTGCTATCCAGCCCTCCCTGCAGTTAACCATCTGGAAAAATGGGGTAGAAGTTTTGAAAATGTCCGTGTTCATCCACTGACAAAGTTTGCCCTAGGCATGTGCACATAGAACCCCTTCTGGGCAAACAGCTGCCTGTATCTGAGTGGCCTTATGCAGACTAAGGAACTGGGAAATGGTCCAACCTGAAATTGAAGGACACCGATTTCAGAAGGAGAAGATAGTCATAGTCAGAGAGTTTCGATGTATGTCTCAGGAGAAGGAATAGCCTTTTCACAAGCCATAGTCAAATTGACAATTATATATGACAATTTTATTTTGAAGGTTTTGCCAACAAATAATGGGATTGAGGATTAAAAACTGATCCTGTGTTGACAGTTTAAGGTTGACTCTGAATTCTTTTTCCTAAACCTGCCCTATGGAAAGGTATTTTTGAAGGAAGGGGCACAGATGGTATACTTTAATAAATAGGAAAGTAAGTAAATTTCTCTGGATTCTGACTTTTTTCTTTATCTTCATTTGGTGTGGGAAATCTTTGGCCCTCCAGATGTTGCTGAACTACAACTCCCATAATCCTCAGCTTGCATGATAAATGGCTAGGGATGGTGGGAGATGTAGTTCAGTAGCATCTGGAGGGGCAAAGGTTCCCAACACCAGTTCTACTTGAATGCATTAACAAAAGTCAACGACTGAGCTGCCTTTCTCAACCTAGATACAAAACTGAGGGCCAGTTACAAATTTTAGAAAGAACACATGAGGCAAGAACTGTGGCTGCATAAGGAACTTTTTGAAATCAGTCGGGAATGCATGAGTTAATGCCTCTTCATACAAAACATAATCTACAAAGCCACAACACTGTGGAAAGCTAGCTATGGAAGGAGTTATAGGTCAAAACGCAGAGAATGCGTGTAGAAATGTCACTTAAGCAGGAAGTAAGAACTCTGCTCAAGTGTTAAGCCAAACATGTGACAATATAAAGAGTGCTAGTCAACAAAGTTTTACACATACTAGATCTATTGAAATTAATACCTCTAAGTTCATATTCAGTCATTCCAGTGGGTTTACGCTGAGTAAAACTTAGTTGACTACTACCCCAGTAGTATTGTATGTGCTAACCATGCCTCTAATGTCCCTGTCTGCACTGGCTCCATCCTGACCTTCTTGCACTGAGCAGAAAGGTTTGAAAATATGTTCAGCAAAACTTGCAGAGAAGCCTCCAAACAATTGTGGCGAGGCTTTTAAGCTCATTTTAAGCTGAACGTGCTTAGGGGCCTCTTTCCTACCAGTGCAGGATGTGAAGGGTGAAACAGGCCGGTCACACAAGTGGGGATGTTGAGGGCAGAGGCAGCTCATGACCAGAGAAGTCATCGCGGTCCCACGTTTTGTTATATTCCAGTTGGATGACCAGACTCCTAACAACCTTCTGAACATTTGCATGAGTTATGGAATGATTAGGATCAGATCATGAGACTGCCCTATATATAAGCATGTTTGCAAGCGGTTGTAGCACCACTTTTATTTAATCTGGACCATGAACAGCTTTTCTGACTATACTTCTGGTAGGTACCGTTTATTACTTTGTAGCGGTCTTATTGAAAGTGCAGCACATTCCAACAGAGCATCCTAATAAAGAGGGGTGGGTATAGAATGTCACAATTCTTCTTTTAGTTGATATAGGATAGTAGGATCCAGTTGGCATCACCAATGTTGTGTCCGTGGGTGAACCTGTACCTGTGATGATGTTCCCTGGCATCCACATCTATGGGGTAGGGATGGATAAGTGTGGCGGCCTGCTCAGGGTTGCATAGACATGCCACTGGACTCAACCTGGTCATCCTGCCCTGCCCTATCTAGTGATGTGCTGCTACTGCTAGGTCTGAGTCTCCCCCACCCCCCGTGTGTGTCTGTGGATCCTGTGACTGACGATTCCCATTTTGGAAGCCATTTTGTGACAGCCATTTTGTGACAGAGACCATGGTTTGCTCTCAAGTTTCTGCTGGCTGTTTTCTGTAATAATAAACATTGCCATTGGCCCTCAAGTTTCCAAATATGCCCCTGGCCTCCCCAAAGACTGGACCTCAGGGATACACAGTTGTATACACAGCCATATTTATATGAACTGTTTACAGGGCTAGAACTTTGGGCTGCTTGTCACCACAGCTAATTGGCACCAATCAAGTCATCATAGTTATTTCCATGGTAGGAAGCCAGGAAATGCAAACGAGCACATAAGCGACGTCAAGAGAATCCACAAGTGAAGCATATGATTGTGAATATGTCAACTTAGGACAGATGGTGATGCTTTGGCCATAGTTCTGTCATCTCTCCTGCATGCCCGATGGTTATTAATCCTTGTCAAGATCAGAAATGGTTCAAAATAGCCATATTTCGTGGAAGATGTTTCCCTAAAACAGCAGTTATAAGGGAATTGTATGTATCATAAGGCTTTCTAGTCGTTATACAATTGAAAGGTTTTAATATCATCAGTTGCATAACACCAATAGCAATTACCTTCTGTAAATCCAGAATAATTTCCCCCTCTGGAAACAGAAATGATTTATTCTGTAAGTAGTCAGACAGCCATCAAAATCAAACAGCCATGGATGCTATTTCCATCCCTCCAAAGATACTTGGCTCTAATACACACTTCCTCTGTCTGGGGAAAAGCTATGCTTGAAGTCTTATGAAAGGGCTGGTTTTGGATGACTTTTGAACCCTGATTCACTTTCATTAAAAGTTGGAGATCTTACGTATTCATGGAATTAAGTAAGCTCCATTTGATTTCAATGGAACCAGCTCACTTGTAAATGTGATTAGGGTTGTGGTCCTAGAGTAAATGACGGCCCTGATGCAGATTAAGAATGTAGGAATATTTTCAATTAGATCAGGTAGTGGCATTCAAAGCCCCATTTATGCATGATATAATTACTTTGTAGATCAACCACACATTTAATAAGATCATATGAAGCTGGTAATCATGGCTCAACCATGAACATGCGCAATTCAATAGTGTATAATATGCCACATTCAAGTGAATTCCTGGGCAGGAATTTGATATGAAATTGGAACCTGGGTGGAACTGCATAAGTTGAAAAGGAATTGCTTTGCTACTTTCAGCAACCTGTACCATGAGCACACTTTCCCCTTTCTGAACCGTTTTTTAAAGTGTCATTACACTAACCATGCATTCGGTGAAAATAGTTTGAGTCTAGAAGAAACTTGCCAACTTCCAAAACACAGTATTGTACACAAGGACAGTCAAGAATCAATCTAGTTTTCTACATTTCAAGTACCAGATTGTACCAGGCCATTTCTAGTGTGGCGCACTAAAGTAAAATAAGATCAAATAATCAAGGTTCATATATCCTGAACATTTTCATAAATATCTGGTGGATTCACCTTAAAGTATAACAGGTAACATGTCAGAGAATCTGACTGACAAAAAACATTCTGCTTCTCTGGCATTTCCCATTTCCCACTTCCCTGTCTAAGCTGGTAGGGCAGCTGAGCTCTGGTAAACTTTAGACATGGCTGGGAAGTTGGGATTGCATCCAGCTCCCAATGACATCCAATTCCCGGCTGAGAGAATTGTGTCTTGCTAGAGCTATCACAGGTGGACTCTGGCTCAGACTGAGGTTTGCTTGGCATGATTATAGATAAGCCAGCAAATTCTGCAAAACTTGGACTCTTAAAATGTATTTTGGATGTTCTGCCAGTCCATTTCAGGCCAGATCCCAGTGTTTTGGATTTGAGCTCAGTTTGAAATGAATATAGACCAGGACCTTGGATGGTCTAAAGATCCTGGTAGCATCACCTAAAGCCAATGCTTGGAGTCTGAAACAATTTTCCAAAAGCTAAACAAACATGTGGGAAATCAGTTAACTCTGTGTCATTTTTGGTAAGATTTAGGGGGATTTACTTTACCATACATAGATGGCTACTGTATTTTTCTTCCACTCATCTGGTCTTAGTACAAAGGAATACGGCCAGGGAAGAAAAATGGAGAAAGCATCCATATTATATATGGCAATATTTCTTAATTTTTAACATCAATCTGCAAAACATTTGTAGTGGCCCAAAGATGATGAATGAAAACAAACATAACTCTTAAATAAAAAATCCAGGTACCAAAGAGCAAAATTTAATGAAAGCCAAAACTGTTAAATATGGTTTCTTGTTGAGAAAAATGTCAATGTCTTTAAGGGTTCCCCCCTCCCCACCACATTATTCTATATTTAAGAAAAGTGTAGTAAAAATACATATTACAAGTTAACATTTCCCCTCTTCTTCTGAATCATTCTTCTTTTTCTGCTCCCACCCTTCCACTGATCAAAAACATTTCAAAGATGAGTCTCATGTCCTAGTGTTACAGGCATTTGTCCTATCATAGAAGGCTTCTTCCCACAAACCCATCTAACTGGCTGGCTCAATTGTCAGATAGGTCTCTTTGATTCCTTTGCCACAAAGGCAACTGAGGTTTCTCTCTCTCCCTCTCTCTATATCTCTTTCAAAGTTTTATGGGCTATATTTTTTATTCCACACAGAAGAAAATCCTTGCACTCTGCTCCCATTGTATTTTACGGTGTAAGACAGTTGTGGGAGCTCTGGAAAACTCTTGTGTTTGAAAGAAAGATCGGGTCTCTTCTTGGACATCCAAAAGATCTCTTCATCAAAAACAGGCTTAGTTTTGTGAGCCGTGCACACCATAAAGACACACACAGAACTAAACTCAAAATGTAACCAAAGCAGACATAAAATTAAAAATCAGAATTAAGAATTGCACACGGAGAACAAGACCCTGAAGAGTTATTACCGGAGGCTGAGATCTGAGCCATGACAAACAGCTGGATGGAAGATGAAGACAAAAAGGCTTCCAGCAGCACGGAGAGAAAACAAAACAGGCACTAGGCATGCTGTGCCCTCTGAAGGGGATCTGCAGGTTCTGTGCTGCCAGTCTTATGAAGATGTCGTCTTAAGATGAGTGGAAGAAATTGATGGAACAACATAGTGCTGAATGGTACAGTCAGTTCCTAGAAGCCAGTCTTTAATAGTTTTTGAAGCTTCATAAGCACAGAAAGTCATGTATGGTAGCTTATTTGTTTAGAGCCACTTGCCAGTCACACACACACATTTTTTAAAGCGACGTCATGATGGTCCCCACAACAAAGCCATTTCAGTCCGTAGCCTCTTATCGCATCCTTCTGCTTCCATTCTATGTTACAGTCTCCTATTTTACACTTTTATGTTACACACAGGTCTCAGATATTAGATATAACAAGTTGCTGTTATACTGATGGGATTGCACTGGCACTTGGAGGAAGATTTAGCCCCTTGTAAAGTCTGGAATTAACATCCAGTCATGGGCAGATGCATTTGTGAGGACAGGAAATCGCCAAGGAAGGGTTGGGCCTCTTCCAGACTTACGATGGAGTAGGAAATACTTCCCTTTAATGGTTTTTCTTCAGGGCAACGTTTTCCACTCTGTTCGAGTATTTCACTGTTCACGGTGGTGATATCACACACATACACACACGCACACACAAATGAAGCTTTTGTTTCAGTGTAGATGTCAAGGAGCACATGACTGGGAGAAATACTGCTAGCAAGTCTGTTGTCTTGTGCTTTGGACAGCTCTCTGGATTTCAGTGTTTCATTGCGAGTTTGGGTTTTATATCAGTAGCAAGTAGGGTACCAGCTGGTCAGTTCTGTGTGTTCCACTTCCCTTCACGATGATGGATGAGATGGAAACCATGTCTTTTGGCTTTTCTGCAAATGATACTGCTGGCCAAGATTTGATTCTTGAAACCGATTTTGCTTTTTAACTGTTGCAAGCAATTATTATGGAAGGCTGGATCTAGGTGAATATTGGCATCTTGTTGTGGAAACTTTTTAAAATTATTACTTTTTGGTCATCATAAATATCATGTAGCCCACTTATTCCATGGAATGTCCATCAGATCTGGCTTACAAAAACTAATAAACCAGATGTATACAAAACAGCCCTGATGTCTATCATTAACTGGTGTTGAATGGTTTTCTACTCAAAGATCACCACGGAAAGGAAACCTTACAGTAGTGTGGGAATGAGGAAATGGCTCTTGAAAAGGCAGTGAGGCAGTGAGGGATGATATGTGATCTATAGATATATTGATATTTTGCATTTTCTAGAGGAAACAGCCATGGTCATAGGCGGCTGCTGACCTGTCCTTGTGGTAGCCTGTCAAATTCCCATTTTGGGGACTGATATTTCCCACACTCACAACATTTAAACTCAGATAGCCACTTTCAAGCTCAGGAATACAGGTCACATTAACCTCTGTTTAACTAGGCTCTCCCAAATCCAGATACAACCACTGGCATCCCATTCAGAAGTCTTCCTACTCCTTTCTGCATGTTAGGCTTCCACTTCAACTGCCTCAGAAATCCTTCATTCAATAGTGGAATTCTCTGTTGATGGCCTAGTTAGCTTTGTCGCAACAACTTTAAAACACAGTAGAGTCCTGTTGTCTCAGAGGAATTGTTCCCACCCACCCCCTTTCACTGTTAGTAGCGCAGACATGTATGGTTTGCATCCCAAACTAAACCTGATTTTAAACTTTTGAGCAGGGCAGGGCTGAGATCACCCTGACATCACGGGAATTAGTAAGAAAAATATATATATTGCACACACTAAGAACTTATTAACAACCAAGTTAAAAACAAAATGGCGCTGTCTTCCTCAGTGTTCCTGTAACCGTGTATTCAGGGATGTCTCCAAATTTTGTTCAGTCCAGTTGCCCTCTCCTTATTGCAGTACAGGTCATGCTTTCTGCCTGTGGATTTACTGCAAAATAAACACATACACACACACACACGAACAAACAAACAAACAAAAACAAAGGAAAATGAATCTGGTTTCCTCTAAAAGATCCAGTGCATTGTCCCTCTTCTTGAACGGTTTGGTTTTTAGCACTGGAGAGGCTGGGGTTAGGGAGACCCTGCTCTCACCCAGAATATCCATCAAGGGTAATTATAATCCCGTCGCTCCCAGGGGTGTCCCAGAGCTGTGACCCATGCATGGAATCTCCTGCATAGTTTGGGGGAAATCGTGGCTCACCACCCGTCCGTTTTCTCCACTGCTGGTTCCTGCCGCAGATGCTCTGGGAAGGGTTGATGTTCGTATGGCTTCATTGATTGATTGCTGTGGGATCAAACAAAAACCCTTTTTAAGAGAGACAAGGGGGGTCTCCCCCTGTCCTTAGCAATGGCTGGGCAATTGTAATAGACAACATTTTATTTCTTCAGTCTAGCCTAGTACTCTTGGATCCCTTCCCTGTCAATTCTGCTTAGAAATGAACAAGTTATTCAGGCAGACATATTCAGAGCAAACACATTTTTTAAAGTCATTAATATTTATTCTATCAGAGTTTATTTTCCCTCTTGCTCAAAACACCCACATGTGAAGAACGTATCTTAGGGTAGAAAGTTTGCCACTGCGGTTTTTTTTTTTTTTTAGGTGGTCCAATGGAAACAGTTCAGTTATCCCATATCTGAAATATACTTAAGGCATGGTTAGGGGAAATTGTGTTCTTCATAACACTAATATGGATATTTGGTGGACTGGACAAGACCAGCGGATGTTTAATCATTTCTCCCTCCTCCCATTTTTTCCCTTGCAAAGCCTCACTCTTCCCCACTAGTTTTCAGCAAGTCACCCGCTTCCAGCTCCCAAACGGAAAGAAGTGCAACAAGGAAGTTGACTTTGGAAGGACATTTGAGTGGCTGGCAAGGTTAGCAACATGAACCCAATTTGTAAATATTGTGATAAGCGTTGACCATGATGTAGAGGTAAGCATGATGTAGAAGAAAGTCTTAAAACTTTCTTTGTTCTCTCAGGGCACACAAGTCCTTTGCTGGTCAGAATTGCTTATTGTCATAAGGATAAGCATGAAAGATCACAAGAGTGTAATGAATAAGCTTTTCCACATAGTTGTCTCTCCTAACACAATAAAAACTGAATTTGAAGGGTGTTTTCATATACAACAGAGCAGGACTTGGGAATCTCTGGCCCTCCACATGTTGTTGGACTCCCATCAGCCCCAGGCAGCCTGGCCAAGAGTCAGAGATAATGGGAGTTGTAGTCCAACATCCTTTAGAGTGCCACAGGTTCCCCAGCAGTATAGGCTAAACTTGAAGTGTAGTGCAATTGATAGACAGTTAGGCATGGATATCAGAAACCAGGTTTTAATACCCACCAGCTTGAAAGTCACTGGGCAAGCAATAACATATCTCAGCCTAACCTTTATCATAAGGTGGCTGTGGTGTTACAGGTATATTGCCTCTCTAAAATCTTTGCACCTTAAAACCCGTTTCCTCATTTGTATATTAACTGTGAGGTATATTCATGTTATACCTGGTTAATAAGTATCTGAAGAAGTGTGCATGCACACGAAAGCTCATACCAAGAACTGACTTAGTTGGTCTTTAAGGTGCTACTGGAAGGAATTTTTTTTGTTTTGACTATGGCAGACCAACACGGCTACCTATCTGTAACTGGTTAATAAGGACAGAGTTACTTTTAATAAAAGGAAAAGCCTGGTACCATCTGGCATTTGTTTCTACAGTTGCGTACAAATTAAAATAGTTCTCAGCTGACTGTTATTTGCTGTTCAGATTCCACCTGAAGAGTTGGTTTGCACAAGCTTTCCCTTCTTTCTTTTCTTATTTTGTGGTTAATGGGTTGAGAAACTGAGTGGAAGAAGGCAGAGGAGTGCTGGAAGGAGAGCGTTGATATTTCTTTATGTATTCATGCTCTGTAGAAGTGTAATTTCTTTACAAAAAATGAATAACAACGAAGACAACAAATGCACAACCATTACTTTGGGTATGTCTTGAGTTCACAGATCATGGGACCAAGATGGCAGGCAAAGGCTATGTCAAGCTAAGGCTTTGGAATTCCTTACAAATGTAAACAATTCTGCACTTAAAGTACAAAGCTGAATGGACAATAATAAATTGTCCCTGCTTCTGCAAAGAAACTCAACGGTGGTTCATTGGATTGCGACACAATGACTTTTCCACACAGGGCAGAGAGCTAATTTTAGAGCTGAAATCTTCGCATGGCTTAAATGTGACACCATCAGGAGGCTTCACAAAAAGTGACCTCATTAAGCATGAACCTGCCCTGAAGACCTGCTTTTGTGATGTCTGAGAATATTTTCTCTGTCATAAACAATGCAAGGCTGCTTAGAGCAATCCCAAATGTTATGGTATCCTGTGTCATTTATATGAACAATTGCCTCGTAATGGCTCTGTAAGGCAAGTTGTTCAAGGCTACATAGTAAATTTCACACCTGAGTAAGGATTGTGCACCTGAAACTTGTGGATCTTTCCTGTGCAACTTGTCTCTGAGATATTTCCCCAGCGGTGCAACAAAAGGAATCAAATGGACCTTGCACACTCAGGTGGCTAAGGATGCAGCAATGTCTAAAGGTGCTCTTCACAGGCAAGGGTTCTCTCTCTCCCTTTTCCCCCCAGAACGACTTTCCAATACCAATCGAATAGCCATGGTGAGATATGATTAAATTAGCCCAGAGCAATCCCATTTTAGCAAGGACAGAGAGCCAGATTACCTGGCCTGTTTTAGTTCTTAAACTCGGTTTCAAACCAGGTTAGGTTTTGTGTTTGTTAAGAATGCTGGAAACATAGGCTTCTACACATGTCCCACAATTATTAATTCTGGCTACAAACCATTTGCAAATTCGCTCTTACTCAGGTCTTATTCAGCTGAACACTAAATAGGCCAGGGAAAATTCATTTCCTTGGCCTTTAAATATTGACGTTCTACCCTAATCGCCATCCTAGTCTGGATCTATTCCTAAAGGAATATTAGGAGTCTGACTGGTATCAGAAAGAAGGTGTGAAAGGCCTGTGAATGTGTTGCCACCTTCATCCGTTTTGATTCACTTCTGGACTTGTAACAAAACTCGATTAAGGCAACCAGCATGGCTAGTCCAAGCCCACCGATGAGGATGTAGAAAACACCGGCTACGTTGCTGAGACTCAAAGCACTTGTTTTGTCCTACAAGAGAAAGGAAAAGGGAGAAGGGATGTGGGAGGGGGAAACATGCTGTTAGCACAACACTATTCTTCAGAACAACGACACAATGTGCTACATATGATACAGTAAGCCTGGGAAGCCACCACTTGTTTTAAAACACACAGAAGACATTTCAACTTCCCTTCTTTGCATCTGAATATTCTTCCCCCACTGAACACACAAAGTTGATTAAACACTTCAGTGGCTTTGCAACTCTTTGGGAAAGGTGTGGACTAGATGTTTTGAATCATCCTTAAATACTTATGTGCCCTCAAATGCCTAGGGACTTTCAATTATTGATATAAAAAATGTTATCTACTGTGAGCTGACATTTTGCTAGTCTCCAATCTTTTCCTCTCCTAAAATAACTCACTCTCTTGGAAATGCCTATTCCTTTTCTTCTTTTGATTGTTTCCCCCGCAACTTCTGTTGCTGAGCAACAAATCAAAATCACTTGCTTTATTCTCCTCTGACATGGCCCTCCCCCTTTGTGCAATATCCAGGTGGCAGTGACACTGAAAAGGTGCTCGCCATAGACATGCATTTGATTTCTATTCAAAAAAGCAGTTATTATGTGCCTAAGTTCAGTTGATGCATTAAAAAAAATATTGATAAAGGAGGGCTATTAGTCACCTATTAATCATCTTTAGTGTTTGATGTCGATTGCAAACTTATTTTAAAAACACCCAGTAATTAATCTGCCCCTGTTAAATATATAGGTATAATTCTTCCCTATTTTACAAAGGTAGAAGCTGATCTGTAATACCAGTATTAGCATTAGCAGCACAGCAAACACTGGTGTCTAATGTGACGACTATTCTATACATCTGATTCAGTCTGAGTTTTAGTTAGATAACTAGTTTCATATCTAGTTAACAATATGCAGACCACAGATATCAGATGGTTGCTGGGTTTACCTGAGGTAAATAGTGCTTGAATAGGCTGTTCAAGTCAGAGGAACATTTCTACAAGGGATTGTTGAGTCATAAAAGTTTAACATAGAACAGTGTTGTTTATGTGTGTACGTCAGTCAGTTCCTGAATTTTCAGCAATATGGTTCCAAGACCATATTACACCTTTCAAATAAAAAGGGACTTTGTCATGGCTGTCATAAATATCAGGTTCATGTCATTAATGCAGCTGGCAAATGTAAATGTAAGATAAAACCAGACAAATATTATAAAGTTTGATAAGAGTCAACACACAACCTCTGCCCTGAAACCAAATGATTCAGAATGCAGCAAATATGTGTCAAAATGTCCTCCATATTCTAAAATGTTTGTCTGCTTTCATTAACTGATAGTGGTCTTTACAAGTAGGAATATATATATATATTTAAAATCTCCTCTTTAAAATGCTCCTCTTTTCCAGTTCAGCAGCGGGGATGCTTGCCTTACTTTTACTTGCTCACCTACTCAGTTCTCTCTCAATAAAACACAGCTGGTTCAAAGTGTCCAAAGTGTATTTTTCAAATGCTAAAGCCTATGGATTGAATCACAAATCTGTGATCTTTAGATACAGCCAATTCTTCTTTTGCAGGGGATACTGGAAACATATGCTGTGCTTTCTGAGATCTCTGCTGTTGTTAGAATCCATCTCAAAGGATAAAAGCTTGGCAACTTTATGATGCAACTTTTTGTGGTTCTTTCAGAAGGAAGGTGGAAATGCAACACCCTTGTCAGATCAGTTATCAAGTTTGTGTTTTATTTATTATTTTCAATTTTGGTGTGAGTTTTTAGTATAATCAGTTATAATGTATTCATCTATAGGCAGTCAAACTTCTAGTTCCCTCACACAGCCTCTTTGTAGCTTCATAATAACCCCAAAGATATATGACCTATAAATTCAAATTATAGTGTTGCTTTCTGACAATGGAGCTTACCATGCAGACACCTTTGGCATGGAGTATTTGTTCTCCCCTCTCTTCTTTATGCACTGAAATGTGAATGCTAGTAGACTGCGCTCCTTTATTATATTGGCTTACTCAGTCCTTCAGAACCCTAAAATTCTGAGATGGAAATAAGAATCTCTGCTCCAGAAATGAGCTCAATGCACACTCAACTCTTCTCTAGCCTTTCCCATGCCGATGAACCATTAATCCAGATTCATCTTTCATGCATTTTCTAATTGTAAACATTCCAGCCTTTTTCGAATTATCTATTTTATCACGATTCTCGTGCTCAAAAACCCATCACACTAGTTACCCATCTGCAGAAAGATGATATTTGACAGCCGGTCTCCACTTTGAAGATCTCATCATGTTCTTTTCACATTTAGAAGCATAAATACTAGCTCATGCTTTTTGTCTGTCCCTCCCCCTTCCTCTCACTCACACAAAATGAGAGGAGAAATGGATATTGAGTGAGAGATAATATGTTCAGGGTGAGCTGTGTGTGCAAGTTGGGGTTCAAATTTCCTTCTTTCAGATTTCCAAAGATCTCCTGATAGAAACTTATTCACACATCAGTGCTTTGATTCTTAATGAGCTGCCAATGGGGGCATGTAATTGTAATGGAAATACACCCAAGCTTGAATTACCACACAAGTACAATCAGCAGCAGTGCCAATTATACATCTGCTCAATGTCTATAGGCTGCATGGCACAACTGGGACTCAGAGCCGTTATCCTAATTTCTTGCTACCACAGTCGAGACAGGCCAGGGTGTGTGGAATGGTATGAAAAATATGGGTTATGAGGCCGAATGAAGCTTGGCTGGAGAGGAGGAGAGAGAGGGAGTGTGTGCAGTTGTCAAAAATCCAGTTGTCACAATGTAGATTTAGGCTTGAAACTGCTCCACAGGCATCTTGCCACTTCTTGGCTCTCAGGTTTTCTTTGCTAGAAGGATGGCGTTTCTAATTGCAAAGAGGTTCTCTGGAGAGTGACTATTGTCTTGCAATCACATAGTTCCTTCCCAGCTGGATGTTGGCACCAGGGTCATTGCCACACACCGCAAAGGCAAGGAAACAATTCCAGCTTGCCATGGCTTGCCTTGGCTTCTTGGCTCCAAAAGACCATGCCTGCTGCTTTTTCTTACAGTCTCCTGACTTAATAGCACTAGTAATAATAGAACATGAAGAGAAGGGGGGGGAGGGAAAGGCACCAATCCTTGAACTAACTGCCTGAGAGAATCAAACTCTTTCCCTCAGCTGCAGAGCCTTGCTGTTTGGGCTTTGTGACAGATGCTCTCCCAAGGAGTTTGCCCATCATGCAGCCGGCTTATTAGTGGGAGTGTAAATGTCACAGCGTGTCTCCTGCAGAGGGAGAGTTACATTTGAGGGAAGAGAAGGAGGGAAGAGGAAGATTGGCAGGTGAAAAGCAAGCAAAAAAGCCCATCTTTCAGAAATGTTCCTGGCCTCGTTGCCATGGTGACAAGGCACCTTCCCGGTCTGCTTCTTTTTAACTGGTGGCAGTTTATCCCTCATCCCGTTTCTTGCCATTTTATTCTGCTCTGACAGGAAGAAAAGAAAACTCTTTAAGGACCAATTTCCCTGACTCCCTTCTCACCTTAAAGGGATTGACAGAAAGCACCTTTGCACCACTTAGAAGGAGGTAGAGGAGTTTGATGTTGGTCTCTGGAGCACAAATGAGTATGTCAGGCCAATATAAAGCATCCTGCATCCACCTCAAGAGCAATACCATTTGACATGGTCATTTAGGGACTTCATATTTGTAATTTACAGAGGTGCTTTGCACCTTTTGTTTCGTGAACAGCCAATTCTCTTTTCTAATGTGGGAATATATTCCTCAGAACTCCAGATTTTGGAAATTCAGTCTTATACAACATGTGTATGCAACTGCACAAGATATATAAGGGAAGTAAAACATGTGACAGTGCAACACTATACATGTCTGCTCAGAAGTATGCCCCATTTTACAGGACTTATTCTCAGATAAAGTGTGTTTAGGATTGCAGTCTTAGCTGCTGAAGTGTGAGGTGCTTATTAGTATTCATGAGTGGTGTGAAAGAAAAGAAAACTGAGAAATTTGGAAAGCAGTAACAACGAAAACTATATTTATTTATTTATTTATTTATTTATTTATTTATTTATTTATTTATTTATTTTATTTAAGGAAACTTCCTGGTGTGCAGAGAACTATGTAATCTTTAACGTTATAGTAACATTAATCTTTATCCTGTAAAATAAACAAACGAGTCTTACAGCTCAGAGTAAAGGACCTTCAGCTCAGAGAAAATCCATTCATGGCCATGTAAGAACTTGTGGGCTAGTATAGTTATGCTACTGACTGTGACTGTGATATAAAGCTTTTTAAAGCTCCACTCTAGGAAGATTTTCCCTCATTTCCCAATAGCTATTAAGTCAGTGCTGTGTTCATAAGGACATGACCTGGCAAAGACTTGTGTTTATAATTACATGTTTTTAACTTCCAGTTTATGCTTAAAGTTCTGGCAGGTTATTGTGCAAAGGGAATGCTTTGTCTGAGGGGCAACACTGTGGAAAGTTTATGCATAATATTGAAACTAGGAACTTAAGCTGGACTTTAATGGAACTACAGCTGCAAAGCTATGCATGCTTACTTGGGAGTAGGCCTCACTGAAGACAATTAAAAATATATATAAAATTTTGCATATTCATCTTCAACCCTAATCTTTGGACTTGATTAAGAGTCTGTGGTCGGAGTCTGTGGTCCTTGATGCAGTCCCTCATACTTAAATCAAGGGAACAGAAATGTAGATCTTGCCACCCACTCTGTTATTATTAGACCAAGCTACATGGTAGATATATTTATTAAGTCTATTTTGCTTATATAATTTAAATTGGAGAAAAGCATTTCCTTCTATTCTGAGCTTTTAGTTAATGCACATGTTACTTTAAAGCACATGAGGACACTGTTTGTCTAGTAAACTTGTTTGTAGCATCTTTGTCTGTTAACCCCACTCCTGAAAACTGAGAAATTTATCCCAACCTGTTGTGACAAGATGTCTGCTATTCTCTCTCTCTGTCTCTCTCTCTCCAACCAAGATAAATCTGCTCCTGCATGAATAAAGCCTTTGAACTCCGGAAATTGTAAGTGATCATTTCAATCTAACTCACCAAAGCTGCAAGGTCTCATAACACATGTAAGCAACAAAATGACCGGATGATTAATTTATTGCTAGGACTGAGTGAAGAAAATGTGGTTGTCTTACTGAGACAACGCAAACTTCCTACTGCCACTTCTGAGGGTCTGTGAAGTGCTGAGGCCACCACTGCACCTGCATTCCAGCCACTCATGGTAGCAGTAGCAGGTGTGGGCAGGCAGAATGGACCTTATATGTGCACTAGTTTCAGGCTGATACAGTCATTGGGCCCACATCAGGCCTGATGCTGACCAGCACTGGCTGTGAGAGTAGCTTATGATCCAGTGCATGTCAGCTCAGAATTGCAGTGTCCTTGGAACACCCAATTTCTGGGCCTCCCTCAGGGCTCTGCTGCTAGGGGTATCACTGGCATCTCTTTTGCCTGCCCATTTGAGCGGTGGAAGTGGGAGGTCTTGGCTAGTGATGCTCGAGTCCTTTTGCCATTGGTGGGTGGAAGAAGGCTGGATAAGACATCAGAAGCAAGTGGAGGGAAGCTCTGCTCAATGCAAACTCCCCATAGCACAGTGTGAGATGGGTTTGGATCACAATCTCTTTAGGTAGAAGGGAATATATGGATTGAATAGATTAGATTCTTTAAAAATGGAAAAGTCAGCTAGGTGTTTTGTTTAAAAATTCAGCTCATTAAAAAACACACATATAAGCTGAAATGGGGAAAAAAAAGGTTTCTAAACACATTTGCCATTTGCCTACATATATATTGCACAACAGTTGTAACTTTTGGTCTTCCTATACCTAATTCTACTCAAGATTTAGCACCTGAAAAATCCATGTAACATTTGTTATCGTTTGAAATTGGGACTTTTATGTAAAATATGATTAATATTAACCTTCCTTCCTTCAGAGTTTCCTAGTCACATGGTTCTTTTCTTTTTTCCCCTCCCCTTTCCCTCCCTCCCTCCTTCCTTCCTTCCTTTTTTAACCTCTTTCATTTATTCATACATTTTCTCAGCAATCCTGGCATGCAGAATTAATAGATTTTACACACGGAGGGTCAAGAAGCTCTCACAAACCTCATGAATAGCCATGGTGATGTTTACATGCAATTCACACGTTTGGCTTCTCATCTCTATAAGAACATGCAGTTAATGTGATCCACACTGACGTCGTAGGATTCACGTAAACCCCTGTGCCCCTTTCTGCTCTGCTCTCTCATTCTAGTGTGTGGAAGGTGACAGGAAAAGAGATACAGTATTGTAGTGGTTCTGAGTTTTGCTGCTGCTGCTTGTTTTAAATGGGATCAGTGCCACAAGGATTTTGTTTGGAACACAGTAGCTATGGGGTTTTTCTAGCACTGATAAAGGTGGCCTATTAGCAAAGGCACCGAAAAAGCCCCCCAAAGCATATAGCTAAGTAGTTACTCTTCATATGAATGGTAATTGCTGAGCTTTTTGTAACATTGTAGGAGATGAAAAAATTTCTGAACTTAACAGGAGATCCTGCCCAGGGCATCTTAAAAGCAGTAGGAGGGGGGCTATTTATGTAGAAGTAATATTTTGCAGAGAAAAACAGAATTTGATTCTTCTGTCAACATTTTGCATGCTCATGATACTGTAAACAATTTACAGACCAATAGAGCAGGGACAGGCAATCAAAACTACTGGAAGGAAAAAGCATAAATTTCTTCTTATCCCCTCTTCCTCAAAATCTTAGAAAGGTAAGCAGTTTTATCATTGGTTAAAGAGATAAATGTTTTGCGAAATATGGAATTTCAGGTTTTTGAAAAAGTTTTAAGGACAAGAGTGCCTACCAGAGGTCCTTCAGATATTGCCAGACTGCCGCTTCCATCATCTCTGACCATTGGGCCATGCTGGCTGGGGTTGGTGAGAGTTGGGAGTTCAATAACACCTGGAGGTTAGGCACCCTGCTGTAGTGTTTGCAACCATATATTTGGTGAGCACAGTAATCAAAAGAGTCTAGGCACTTAATCAGCTAGAACCATCATCAAGAAAAAAGAGGCACATTGGCAAGTGCTTTGAATCTACTGGCACATCCTCCACCACTGTGGGGAAAGGGCATTGGTTTGATACCCTGAATGGCTGTCCCAGTGTCACTCCCCACAGAACACTGTTATCTGTAGTTTTATGCAGTTGGAGCGGCTTGCAACAAAGAGCATCCCGTATGGGGGTATAACATCCTTGAATGAAGGACAAATTCAATCTTATCAGGCAGCTGGTCTGGATTTTGGAGAGAATTCAGTATCTAAACACAGTGAGTCCATCTCTTCCTCAGGTGTCAATAAAAGGGCTAGTTTTTCAAGTGTGATTCACCTAATAAGTCTACCCTGTATTATCTGTCTGCTCACTGAATTCATCATGCTGCTTTATGTCAAATTTCCTGAGTCATACCCATGGTAGTATTTTCTGTTGACTCTTCACTGATGTCTCCTCCAATTTTACACTTTCTTCTCTATCATCTCTCTCTCGCTCTCTCTTTCACAAGCACACACAGTAATGGAATCAGTGTGATTTCATCAGTGTGAGAATGTGAATGTGTTATAACAGAAAATCCTCATGGATTTTGCAGGAAATACCCATCAGCAAGCAGCTTCAATGGGTGGATCATTCCTGTGAGATCCACTCAGATGACCCATTTCAATGTGGTCTTTTCCAAGTGCTCTAATTCAGGCTGCAGTCCTATATACCTACTAACCTGGAAGTAAGTCTCACTGAATGCAGTTGGACTTACTTCTGAGTAGACATGTATAGGATTATGCTGTAAGGAGAACACTGTAAAGCATTTTCATGGGAAAAGGACTGATTATGACAACATTTCAAATGGGCTCTGTTGTTTTCCCCCAATTCTTGCAAAAGCCCCTTAATTTCTTTTCCTTGGGCAGTTCACCTTCCTCCTTCACCATACCTCCAAACCTGGAGTATAACTACTGCCTGGTCTCCTTCAACTGCTCTACTAAAATTTGGAAATTGCCCACAGCATAGATAAGGGCACAGATAAATTGCCTTTATCAAACTTCCTTCAAATCAAATGGCTTTATTATGTTCTGAGTCTTTCTGACCTTTCTGCCGTGCCCACCTTCTGTTTTTTTTTATTTCTTCTATTTCTTTACATTCCATGGTGTTTTTCTTCTAGTTTTAAAGAGTGTACATTCAAAATCTGTCAACAGGAGCTTTTCCCCTCTTCACTTCCTTTCTTGTTGCAGGTCCTCAGTGCTCCAGTCCTAGTCATCTTCTGTACTTTCTGTGCCTATTGCCAATGGAAATGTTTATCATGTCTAGGAAGTAGAGTGACTTCCAATAGTACAGTGGTACCTCTTGTTACGAACTTAATTTGTTCTGGAGGTCCGTTCTTAACCTAAAACCAGAGGTACCACTTTAGCTAATGGGGCCTCTTGCTGCTGCGGCGCTGCCGGTGCATGATTTCTGTTCTCATCCTGAGGTAATGTTCTTAACCCAAGGTACTACTTCCGGGTTAGCGGAGTCTGTAACCTGAAGTGTTTGTAACCTGAGGTGTTTGTAACCTGAGGTACCACTGTACTTGAATACTGTTGCCATATTATCTTGATCCTTCCACCAGAGGTCATTCCACCTGGTTAGCTTTAACGTACCTTGTTCCCTTTTCCTTTCTGTGTTCTTTTTTGACCTTTTGTTGCATCTATTAGATTGCAAAGAACTGTGTGAGATATGTATGTGCGTACACACACACACACACACACACACACACAGAGCTTTGTTTCAAAATGTTTACTGAAGTGTACTCCTAAGGTCATATTGTTGTTTTACTATGGATTTGTATATATTTGTCGGGGGTTTTTGGAGTGCTAGAAATGCTAAAATAAAATAATG